>NC_137084.1:81628212-82234962 GCF_951640355.1 Cnephaeus nilssonii
CTCCTGGACAGCCAGTGGGAGGGGGGCAGGCCGGCCCTGCAGGAGCCCTCGGCAGCGGAGAGGGCAGGCTGGTGGGCCAGGGCACCCCCACCCCTGCAGGACAGCCAGCCCTAGGTGCAGGCGTGGGGCTGGGGTTAGGGGGGTCAGGAACCCATCAAAGCCTCTCCCTGCACCCCTCCAGCCTCCACCCCCGGATCCTGCCAGGATCCCTGAGGCCACCCCGCCCCAGAGGGGTTAGAGCTCCCCACACAGGCCGGCTCTCCAGGAGAAGACAGCAGCAGAGGAGAGCCACCTGCACAGGTGTGAGGATGGCCCCACCCGCCTGACCCTCCCACCGAACCCCAACCCCCTTCTCCTGGGGAGCCGGGGCTGGGGGGGGGGGGGGGAGGGGACAGGACGGGGGGGGACTAGAGCTTGAGGCAAGCAGCAGCGTCAGGCCCTGCCCAGGGGCGCTCAGACAGGCTCCGGCCGGCCGCAGGGCTCACACCTTGCTGGGCGCCTTCTCTTCGGCCTTGGAGCCCTGCAGCCCGTTCTCAGTGTTGTCGTTCCCCGAGGAGCTGACCAGGCACTCCTTCCTGCGAGGGGGGAGGGCGCTGTGAGGGGGCAGTGATGGGGGAGGGGGGCGCTATGAGGGAGCAGTGATGGGGGAGGGGAGGGGCTGTGAGGGAGCAGTGATGGGGGAGGGGAGGGGCTGTGAGGGAGCAGTGATGGGGGAGGGGAGGGGCTGTGAGGGAGCAGTGATGGGGGAGGGGAGGGGCTGTGAGGGAGCAGTGATGGGGGAGGGGAGGGGCTGTGAGGGAGCAGTGATGGGGGAGGGGAGGGGCTGTGAGGGAGCAGTGATGGGGGAGGGGAGGGGCTGTGAGGGAGCAGTGATGGGGGGGAGGGGCGCTGTGAGGGGGCAGTGATGGGGGAGGGGAGGGGCTGTGAGGGAGCAGTGATGGGGGAGGGGAGGGGCTGTGAGGGAGCAGTGATGGGGGAGGGGAGGGGCTGTGAGGGAGCAGTGATGGGGGAGGGGAGGGGCTGTGAGGGGGCAGTGATGGGGGAGGGGGAGGGGCTGTGAGGGAGCAGTGATGGGGGAGGGGAGGGGCTGTGAGGGAGCAGTGATGGGGGAGGGGAGGGCGCTCTGAGGGAGCAGTGATGGGGGAGGGGAGGGGCGCTGTGAGGGAGCAGTGATGGGGGAGGGGAGGGGCTGTGAGGGAGCAGTGATGGGGGAGGGGAGGGGCTGTGAGGGAGCAGTGATGGGGGAGGGGAGGGCGCTCTGAGGGAGCAGTGATGGGGGAGGGGAGGGGCGCTGTGAGGGAGCAGTGATGGGGGAGGGGAGGGTGCTGTGAGGGAGCAGTGATGGGGGAGGGGGGGCGCTGTGAGGGAGCAGTGATGGGGGAGGGGAGGGCGCTGTGAGGGAGCAGTGATGGGGGAGGGGAGGGCGCTGTGAGGGAGCAGTGATGGGGGAGGGGAGGGCGCTGTGAGGGAGCAGTGATGGGGGAGGGGAGGGTGCTGTGAGGGGAGCAGGGGGTGGGGCAGTGATGGGGGAGGGGAGGGCGCTGTGAGGGAGCAGTGATGGGGGAGGGGGGCTGTGAGGGAGCAGTGATGGGGGGAGGGCACTGTGAGGGAGCAGTGATGGGGGAGGAGAGGGTGCTGTGAGGGAGCAGTGATGGGGGAGGGGAGGGTGCTGTGAGGGAGCAGTGATGGGGGAGGGGAGGGTGCTGTGAGGGAGCAGTGATGGGGGAGGGGAGGGTGCTGTGAGGGGAGCAGGGGGTGGGGCAGTGATGGGGGAGGGGAGGGCGCTGTGAGGGAGCAGTGATGGGGGAGGGGGGCTGTGAGGGAGCAGTGATGGGGGGAGGGGCACTGTGAGGGAGCAGTGATGGGGGAGGAGAGGGTGCTGTGAGGGAGCAGTGATGGGGGAGGGGAGGGTGCTGTGAGGGGAGCAGGGGGTGGGGCAGTGATGGGGGAGGGGAGGGGCGCTGTGAGGGAGCAGTGATGGGGGAGGGGGAGGGCGCTGTGAGGGGAGCATTGATGGGGAGGGAAGGGTGCTTGAGGGGATCAGGGGGTGGGGCAGTGATGGTGGAGGGGAGGGCGCTGTGAGGGGAGCATTGATGGTGGAGGGGAGGGCGCTGTGAGGGGAGCAGTGATGGGGGAGGGGAGGGCGCTGTGAGGGGAGCATTGATGGGGGAGGGGAGGGCGCTGTGAGGGGAGCATTGATGGGGGAGGGGAGGGCGCTGTGAGGGGAGCTGGGGGTGGGGCAGTGATGGGGGAGGGGGGCGCTGTGAGGGGAGCAGGGGGTGGGGCAGTGATGGGGGAGGGGAGGGCACTGTGAGGGGAGCAGTGATGGGAGGAGGGGAGGGGCTCTGAGGGGAGCAGGGGGTGGGGCAGTGATGGGGAGGGAAGGGTGCTGTGAGGGGAGCAGGGGGTGGGGCAGTGATGGGAGTCCTTGTGCCCTGTGCCCAGCCCTCTCCTGGCCTTTCGGGGAGCTAAAGAAGCCAGAGGCCCAGCCCCCTCCCAGCTCCCTGTGCCCGTCTGTGGTCTGTGGTGGCCCAGGGAGCCTTCTCTGGGGGCTGCAGGAAGAGCTGGGGAGCGCCTGGCTTGGAGGCCAGCACCAGGCGCCTCCACATGCAGGAGGCAGCGGGCCAGGCCGGTCCCCAGGTGTCAGTGCTGAGGGCAATCGCACCCGGTCCTTCCCAGGCCGTGCCCCCAGGGCGGGGCGGTGTGCGCGGAGGGGCGAGGGCCCCCCAGGCCCAGCAGCGGGAGGAGCAGGAAGGGCCGGCTGAGGCTCTGGCCTGGGGGTGGCAGGGTCCGGGGCAGGAGCCCTGGGGCAGGAACAGGTGGGCAGACAACGCCCCTCCCCGTGTGGCCTCCAGGGGCAGCACCTGCCTCTGGCTTTCTTCACCTGCCAGGGAATTTCAGATTTCACAGGAAGACTCCCATCTCCTAGGGGTCCTCCCCTGGCAGCTTCTGGGCTCTTTCCTCTGATTTAAAAAGGGAGGGGCTTCCTGAACCCCTGACTGAGCCTCAGGTTGGGGTGACACAAGTAGGAAGAGGGGGGCTAACGGGAGGGGCAGAAGACAGCGGGGTGAGGAAGAGCCCACAGGCTGCACTCCTGCCCTCAGTGCGCTCAGGAGCCGCCACAGAAACCTCCTGGCGGTGGGGAGGGGGGGGTTAGTGGGGAGGGGGAGCGGTTAGTGGGGAGGGGGAGCGGTTGGTGGGGAGGGGGAGCGGTTAGTGGGGAGGGGAGCGGTTGGTGGGGAGGGGGAGCGGTTAGTGGGGAGGGGGAGCGGTTAGTGGGGAGGGGGAGCGGTTGGTGGGGAGGGGGAGCGGTTAGTGGGGAGGGGAGCGGTTGGTGGGGAGGGGGAGCGGTTGGTGGGGAGGGGAGCGGTTAGTGGGGAGGGGGAGCGGTTAGTGGGGAGGGGGAGCGGTTGGTGGGGAGGGGGAGCGGTTAGTGGGGAGGGGAGCGGTTGGTGGGGAGGGGGAGCGGTTAGTGGGGAGGGGAGCGGTTAGTGGGGAGGGGGAGCGGTTAGTGGGGAGGGGGAGCGGTTGGTGGGGAGGGGGAGCGGTTAGTGGGGAGGGGAGCGGTTGGTGGGGAGGGGGAGCGGTTGGTGGGGAGGGGGAGCGGTTGGTGGGGAGGGGGAGCGGTTGGTGGGGAGGGGGGGCGGTTGGTGGGGAGGGGGGGCGGTTGGTGGGGAGGGGGGGCGGTTGGTGGGGAGGGGAGCGGTTGGTGGGGAGGGGAGCGGTTGGTGGGGCAGGGGAGCGGTTAGTGGGGCGGGGGAGCGGTTGGTGGGGAGGGGGAGCGGTTGGTGGGGAGGGGGAGCGGTTAGTGGGGAGGGGGAGGGTTAGGGTAGGGAGGGGGAGCGGTTGGTGGGGAGGGGAGCGGTTGGTGGGGAGGGGGAGCGGTTAGTGGGGAGGGGGAGGGTTAGGGTAGGGAGGGGGAGCGGTTGGTGGGGAGGGGAGCGGTTGGTGGGGAGGGGAGCGGTTAGTGGGGAGGGGGAGGGTTAGGGTAGGGAGGGGGAGCGGTTGGTGGGGAGGGGAGCGGTTGGTGGGGAGGGGGAGCGGTTAGTGGGGAGGGGGAGCGGTTGGTGGGGAGGGGGAGCGGTTAGTGGGGAGGGGGAGCGGTTAGTGGGGAGGGGAGCGGTTGGTGGGGAGGGGGAGCGGTTGGTGGGGAGGGGGAGCGGTTGGTGGGGCAGGGGAGCGGTTGGTGGGGAGGGGAGCGGTTGGTGGGGAGGGGGAGCGGTTGGTGGGGCAGGGGAGCGGTTAGTGGGGCGGGGGAGCGGTTGGTGGGGAGGGGGAGCGGTTGGTGGGGAGGGGGAGCGGTTGGTGGGGAGGGGAGCGGTTGGTGGGGAGGGGGAGCGGTTGGTGGGGAGGGGGAGCGGTTGGTGGGGAGGGGAGCGGTTGGTGGGGAGGGGAGCGGTTGGTTTGGAGGGGGAGCGGTTGGTGGGGAGGGGGAGCGGTTAGTGGGGAGGGAAAGCGGTTGTTGGGGAGGGGGAGCTGTTGGTGGGGAGAGGGAGCGCCTGGCAGGGCTAGGAAGGCAGCATGGGGCCAGCGGAATGGTGGAGGAAGGCAGCTAGGGTGATGACAGTGGCCGGAGGGTGCGGGCAGGGTGTAGGGGACCCACGGGCGAGTGGGAGGAGGGAGAGGCGTCGCGACGAAGCCACTTACTTCTTCTCCCGCGTCTTCTTGAGGATAAAGGTGACGAGCTTCTTGATCAGCAGGATGAGGACTAGGAGACCAACGACGCCGCCCACCACCGACACGATGATGAGCGTCAGCGTGTTGTCCACTTCCTCCACTGGGGGGGTACAGGGGGGTCACCTGGAGCCGAGCACCGAGCCGAGCACGGTGGCCGGTCAAGGCCGACTCAGCCTCCGACCCCCGTATCTGGGCTGTCCACCTGGGCCCCCACCCCCGCCCCCAGGGCCAAGCCTTAGGGCTGGAGCAGAGAACTGGAATGTGGGGGCCACTCAAAGGAGCCCCAGGTCCCCGCCCCCTCCCACACACGTCTCCCCAGGCCCGGGTTCTGAAGAATGGAGAGTCAGGCCCCCGAGCCACGTGAGAAGCGCGGCCTCTCTCTAGGGCTTTCCCCTGAGCAGAGAAAGTTCGGGTCCCGGTGTCTCCTGTGGGGGGGACTGGGGAGTCCCGCGGCTGCTAACCGCAGGTGGCAGCTCCCTCCCGGGCTGGTGGCCCGGAGCAGGCCCCGGAACCCCCTCGCCCGTTTCTCCTCCGGAGAGTGAACTCTGCCCACCCACAGCCTCGCCCATCTCTCCAGCTGCTCCGTTTGACCCCTCCGCTCCTCAAGCCCCGCTCCCCCCTTACACAGCCCCCCAGAGTCCGGCCTCATCTGACTCATCCTCACTCCAGCTCAGGGCTTTGCACGCGCAGCTGCCAATGCCCGGACCCTCCTCCCAAAGCCCTCCTCACAGCCTCCTCTTCCTCCTGATGCCCGCGCCCTCCGCCCCCCTAGCGACCCTGCAGGCGCCACCTGCTTCCCGCCCACGCTCCTTCCTCCCATACACTAACCCTGCTCTCTGATACGATAGGATTTCCTTCTTTATTTTGTCTCCCCCAATTCTCCCTATGGGTAAGAATTTGTCTGCCTTGCCCTGGCCGGTGTGGCTCAGTGGATAGAGCGTCGACCTGTGGTCTGAAGAGTCCCGGGTTCAGCTCCCGGTCAGGGCACATGCCCGGGTTGCAGGCTCAATCCCCAGTGGGGGGGCGGGGGGGTGCAGGAGGCAGCCAGTCAATGATTCTCTCTCATCATCGATGTTTCTATCTCTCTCTCCCACTCCCTTCCTCTCTAAAATCAATAAAAGTATATTTTAAGAAAAGAATACGTAAGTATACAAATAAAAAGAGAACGTGTCTATCTGGTGCATGCTCCCTCCTCACGCGCAGAGCAGCGCCTGCCACACAGCAGGGGCTCGAGGGGTCTGTGTGGGCAGGTGGACGCACGGGTCTGTCCGGATGAAGAGCCCATCAGCGTGAGGAGCGTGAGGAGCGTGAGGAGCGGAGCCACGTGCCGGCGCCTGGCTCAGGGCCTGGCCCTCAGCAGTGCCCCCCCCCCCGCCCTCGGGACAGGCTGGGCACAGAGGGGGTGACCTCCAGAGAGGAAGAGGGGACGCCACAGACAGTCCTGCCCCCAGGACTGAGTCCAGGCTCAGAACAGCATGTGGCCCGGGTCCCAGTCACTAGAACGCTGTGTGGGGTGCCCGCCCCCCTCCGCGCCCGCCCGGCCCGCGGCGTACGCTTATCGACCACTTGGAGGAAGATGGTGGCCTGGTGCTGCAGGTCCTTCTCCTTGGGGTTCCGCACGTGGCAGGTGTACCGGCCGGTGTCGCCGAAGTCCAGGTCGCGCAGCAGGATGGACAGGTTGTTCTTCTTCTCCTTGGTGGAGCCCTCCAGCGTGATGCGGTCATCGCTCTTCAGCTGCAGCCTGGGGTCCGCCTTCTCGTTCTTCACGGTCCCGCTGATGAGCTGCAAGGCCGGTGGGGAGAGGAGGTGAGAAGAGTCGGGGTCCTCGCGTGTCGGGACATCACCCCACCTCCCTGAGTCCCGCCCGCCTCACGCCCTCCGGCCTGTGGCCCGAGTGCTCCCTGCCGCCCGCTCTCCCTCCAGCAGCCACCGCTCTGCCCTAACCCTCTGGCCTGACTTCAGCCTAAAGCCCTGGGCTCCCTGGGATGCAGCACAACGCCGCCCCCAGGTTTGCTGGCATGCGCCCTCTGTCCCTCTGAACGGTGGCCCTCCGTGGAGACCCCACAGCCCTGCCCCCAGTCCACGTTCAGCACTTAATTATGTGGAGTCAGCCACCCATGATCCCCTGGTTCGTCTTTCTGGTCCCCGCGAGATTTCAGGGGAGTCCTCAGTAACCCCTGTTGCTGACGCCCCCCCCCGCCAGCCCTGGGGCGCTCCTACAGGTCTCCCCGTCTTCTCGGCTCCTCTCCCCACTTTCCAAGCCCCTTCTCCTGTTTGGAGGCTCCTCGTTCCCTCTCTCCACGCCTCCCCAAGGCCCTGCTCCTCCTGCTTTAGAAATTAACCATTCCTCTCTGCACAAGCCAGTCCCGTGTCAGGTGTCCCTTCCGACCACACAGGAGACTCCAGCAAGAATCCCAACAGCCCCACCCCGGCGGCACCATGTAAGCATCCCTCCCCGTGGTGGGCGCTTCTAGGCGGACTCTGCAAAGAGCACAGGAGAAGCCAGGGATGGGGCCCTCACCGGGGCCAGTCTCCAAGGCCCGGAGTCTGGGATGGGGGCCGGGCTGAGCGACAGGCGGGAGGCGGTCTGCCCTGGCCCGTCCCCTCCGCTCCCCCCACCCCTGCTACTTACGACCCGGAAGGCGTCACTGCTGTTGTAGGACCAGGAGAAGGCCAGGTTGTGGAAGCCGAAGCAGCTGGAGAAGGTGCAGGGCAGCAGGACCTCCGTGCCGTTGACGGCGTAGATGGTGGCGGCCTTCCCCACGGACACCTCCAGCGCCAGGGTCGCGGGCAGCAGGAAGAGACCTGTGTGGGGCACCACTCCCTTAATCAAAGCCCTCGTGGCTCAGATGAGCATTGACCTATGAACCAGGAGGTCAGGGCTCGATCCCCAGTGTGGGCGTGCAGGAGTCAGCCCATCCATGATTCTCTCTCATCACTGATGTCTCTCTCTCCCCCTCTCTCCCTCTCCTCTCCCTTTCCCTCTGCAATCAATAAAAATATATTTAAAAAATAAACAAATCAAAGCCCTCCAGGCTGGAGCTCAGGAAGGGGCCGGGAAGGGGGTGGCTCGGCCAGGCAGGGTGCAGTCACCCTCGGCGTGAACTTCAGGAAGATGGTTCTCTTGGCTTCCGTGGACACTACCTGGGCCACCAGCCTTCGTTCTCCGTTCCACTCCCTTGCCTGGGCCGGATTGAAGGCGGGACCACTTACAGCCCTGGTGGCATTCTGAGTGACCACTAGGGGTCACCCCAACCCAAGAAAAGGCGGCCCCTGCCAGGTGCTGAGCCTGAACCTGCTGTGCCCTGGGCACCGTCCCTGCCCCCGCCCTCCTGCCCCCGCCCGCCCCACGTGCCGCAGATTTCCCCCAGAACAGCCGCCTCTGTTTCCATCCCTGCGGCAAAGAATGGAAAATGCAGTCCAGTCCCGGGCCCTGTCCCACCGGAGCCCGGAGCCCCCAGGGCCAGGAGGGAGCGGGGTGGGCGTGGGAACGGTGGTCCCCGGCTGCAGGGAGAGTGGGGGCTGAGCGCTGGGCGGGCAGAATCTGGACCAGCAGACCGTCGGGATCTCGCAAGAGGGATGGTGTGCCGCGGCGCTGGCCTCTGTCCTCTCCTGAGTAGCCCGTCCCGCCCCCAACCCCCCAGCCCCACTCTGTCCCCTCCACCTCCACACCCACTTACCAGCGCATCCATCCCACCCCGGCCTTGGGGCAAGGGGACCGGCCCTCCTGCTACCGTGCAAAGTCCTTGAGGAAACCCCACTGTGCATGGAGGTGGGGAGGAGGGGTTGGCACTGGAGGCCACCCATCCGGGCCCCCAGATCAGATGGTCCTTGGAGTCAGGAGGGTGAGGACTCAGAGGGGCCTCCTCAGGCTCCCAGTGACCCCGAGAGCACGCTCTGTCCTGGACCCCGATCCTCGCTCAGTGTGCGCGTGAGCAATCTCATGGCATTCTCGCCTCATCCCCACAAGCTGGGTGCTAGAATCACAGCTCACAGGTGCGAAACGGAGGCTCAGAGGAGCCACGTGCCCCACCCAGAGCCTCGCGACCTCCAGGGGTCAGACTCAGGTCTCGTGGGCAGCTGAGCACAGCCGCCTGTCCCAGTCTCCCCGGCACGTCCTCCCAGACGCTGCTCCCCTCAGCCACTCGGACCTCCAGCCTGGGTCCCCACGAATGTCAAAGCTGAAGGACCAGGACAGATGCGTTAATCCCACTGCTTCACTGCAGAGACAGAACCGCCAAGGCCCAGACGGGAGGAGACTTGGCTGAGCCCACCGGTTCAGTGGCTGGGCCGAAGGAGGCCCTCTCAGCCCAGGCCGCCTCCCAGCCCTGCAGGCGCAGCCCAGAGCAAGCCCGTGCACACGTCAGCGGATGGACACCAGGGTCCGTTCCCACGGCCTCTCCAAACAGCACTGACCGCCTGACATGACGCGAGGACCCGCTGCACGTATGTGCTGAGCACGTACTAGGTGCCAGGCACTCTGACGCTCACACCCATGTGATGCGCGCCGGCTGTAGCCGCCCCATAGGGCGGTCAGGTGATCTGCTCGGGTCCCCAAGAGATAGCACGACAAGCCTGCCTCACGTTTTGAAAGAGCAGGGCCTGCCCGCCAGGGCTCCAGTTAGTGACGAGAGGTTTCCTTTTCTGCTTTTCTTTTGGTTAATCCTCACCCGAGGACATTTTCCCATTGGTTTCAGGGAGAGCGGAAGAGAGAGGGAGAGACAGAGAGAAACGTCGATGTGAGAGAGACACACTGATGGGTTGCCTCCTGCACGAGCCCTGACCAGGGCCCAGGCCGGGGAGGAGCCTGCAACCGAGGTACCTGCCCTTGACCGGAATCGAACCCGGGACCCTTTGGTCCTCAAGCCGACGCTCTATCCACTGAGCCACAGCCGCCAGGGCCCGAGAGGTTATTCAATGACCCCTCGCCTGAGCGTCTGCGGGTCCTGGTTCCGGGGCGGAGGCTGGAGCCTGGAGAGCTGTGCTGCTCTGCCCCGGGGTCGCCGGGCCCAGGGGCTCCGAGAGCCCCCGCTCTGGCGGGGGGGGGGTGTGTGTGCATAGAGCCCCGCTCTCATCACAACGCCCCAACCGAGGCATCGCTGTTCTCCTCCTGCAGGCGATGCAAGCGCGGCTCCGAGGGCCAGCTGCGGGCCACACCAGAAACGGGAGCCTGAGCGTACGACAGGACAGGGCGGGCATTCTACAAGCAACGTCTCACTTACCCTCCCTGACCCCAGTCAGTACCCCGTGTACAAAACCAAGACGCCGCTCCGAGGGGCGCAAGGCCGCCCGCCCCGAGAAGGAGCGGGGTGCAGGCGCAGGTCTGCTCGCCCTCGCAGCGGGCGCCTCCCCAGGAGCATGATGCTGTCCGGCTAGCGCTCCTGGTTTCTTTGAACCTCTGCCCCCGCACCCCGCACCCCACCTCACACCCCGCACCCCGCACTCCACCTCACACCCCGCACCCATCCCACACCCAGCCCCCACCCACCCTGCACCCAGCCCCCACTCACCCTGCACCCAGCATCCCACCCCACACCTCGCACCCCACCTCACACCCCACACCCATCCCACACCCAGCCCCCACCCCACACCCCGCACCCATCCCTCACCCACACCATGCACCCATCCCACACCCACCCACACCCAGCACCCCACCCCATACCCCACACCCCACCTCACACCCCGCACCCATCCCACACCCACCCGCACCCAGCACCCCACCCCACACTCCGCACCCCACCTCACACCCCGCACCCATCCCACACCCACACCCCGCACCCCACCCCACACCCCGCACCCCACCTCACACCCCGCACCCATCCCACACCCACCCCGCACCCAGCACCCCACCCCACACCCCACACCCCACCTCACACCCCGCACCCAGCCCCCACCCACCCTGCACCCAGCCCCCACCCCACACCCCGCACCCATCCCTCACCCACACCCCGCACCCATCCCACACCCACCCAGCACCACCCCACACCCAGCACCCCGCACCCACCCCGCACCCAGCACCCCACCCAGCACCCTGCACCCACCTCACACCCTGCACCCCACCCCGCACCCAGCCCCCACCCCACACCCCACACCCCACCCAGCACCCACCTCGCACCCAGCACCTGCTTCCTGCAGGACCCAAGGCCACGCTCCCAGGGGCAGCAGCGCCAGCTTCCGAGCTCACTGGCACCCCTGCCTGGGGACTGTGCTCCTGGGGACAAGGGGAACCCACCTCGGGCCAGACCCCTCCCTGGCCCCGCCAGGACGGCACCTCCGGGAGCACGTGCAAGGCGAGCTGAGTCCGGCTGCCTTACGTGGACGGAGGCAGAGAAAGAAGAGTCCGGACGTGGACAAAACTGTTCCCTTGGGGCCCGGCCCCGGGGTGCACATTTCCTCCTGCTCAGAGGGCGCCTGTGCGGATGGCTTAGCTCACACTGAGCTCCCCGACGCCCAACGCGAGGCAGTGCCACTCCCCTGGACCTGGAGGGGACACAGGACAGCCAGAGACGGGGTTCCCCAAGTCCAGAGCCCGCCCACGTTAAGGCGCCCGAGAGGTGGGCCAACCAGCCTGGCCTTCATCTCCCCAACACTGCCCCGCCCCCCGCCCCGCACCCCTCTCAGCCTGGGAAGTTCTGCCAGTGGGGTCCACCTGGGGCCTGGGCACAGGGACTCCCAGCCCGGTCTGCGGTCCCCTGGGAGGCCGTGCTGGGGAGCAGGGAGCAGAGGCAGGGTGGAGCCACTAGAGACCCCCCACCCCCAGTGCTCAGCGGGTGACCCAGCCGGGAGAGGACGGGCAGGCCCAGGCTGCCTGCTGAGCTTGAGCACATGGGGCGCCACAGCAGGTGCACAGCCCCAGCCAGGGGGCTGTCTTTCCTGCCCCCCCGCCAGGGGCTAAAGCCAACACAGGTCACAGGACACAAGGGCTCCGCCTCAGTCCCTCCACGCGGGCCCTGCAGGGAGGAGGGTGGTGGCTGGAAGGAGGACGGGGCAGGCCTGGGTCGACCAGGCGCCCCCACCTAATGACCCATGTGGCCGAGACGTGTCCAGGCATCGCACACGGTTTCACCCTCCCCTGCCCCCCTCTTGGCGGCAGCTATTTCCACGCGTCCGGCTATTTCCCCGCGTGAAGAGGTAAAGGCTTCCTTGGCTTGTCCCAGCCCTCGCTCTAGGACTTCGCGGGGAGCAGGTGTGTGTGGGAGGGGGGGGCATGTTTCTGGGCCGGGGAACAGATGAGCAGTCTCCTCTTGCACGCGGGGGATCCAGCCCTGAGCCCGCGCTGTGCCTTTGCTCACTGAGCGGCCCTCGGGGGACCCGCTGGGACCCGCTGTCCGCAGCCTGCCCTGAGGTCTGCGGGCCCATCCCCTCTTCCTCCAGGCGCCGCACTTCTGTCCGTCCGAGGACTGACTCAGGACTCCCAGGTTTTCTTAAAGTGAAAGTGTCTGGACATGCAAATGCTGGTACCAAGCATTCACCGGAGCAGGAATCTCGACAAGGCCAGTGCCCCACCCAAGCCCGCCACCCCACCCGGTGCGGAGGGGAGAAAGGGGGGCAGCGTGCACCCACTCTGAGTCCGCTCCACGGGCTGCAGAAGCTGGCTTTCCTAGGGACGCGGACCCACTCTGGCCCGGGGAGTCAGGAAGCTTGAAGCCAGAGCTGGGAGGCAGGAAGCAGGATGAGACTCCTCCTGGGGTGCAGGCCCCGGGGGCTGTGGGAGGCAGAGCTGGGCCAGGCAAGGCCCCTGGGCCCTGGGACTAGGAAAGAGTTCAGCTCTCTCTCCCTGGGCAACAGGCCTGCTTCCGGCCCGCCCCTGGAGCTTTGCAGTAGGAGCTGGCCCCGGAGACATCCCGGTGCTCAACAAACCAGCTTTGCAAACAAGTCCCAGCCCTCCCCTTGCAGCCCCAGAAGGTGTGTTGGCAGGGCCAGCTCAGGGCTCACAGCGCTCCCTCTACCCGCAGCCACAGGGCACAGTGGCTGAATCTGTGCCGGCTCTGCGTGTCAGTCTGACCCCGCCGGGAGGGGGGCCGCCATAAGGGTTTGGGATGCCCCACAGGCCTGCACCTCCAGAAAAAGAACTAACCTGGTTCCACATTCAAGCCTGGGGCTCCCTCCATGCCCCCTTCTTCTCCTCCCACAAACTTCGTCTCCTCTCCCCGCCGCCGAGGGGGTGGAGCACCCTCCGGTTAACTGTTCTCTCATGAAACAAGCCCCAATAAACACGCAGCGAGGGGAGGGGGCTGTGCGATACAGCACCTCACCCTAACGGTGATCATAACACAGAGCACAGCAATCAAGCAGCTCAGGAAACAAGGGAGGTGCAGGCCAGATATTACCAGCTACGTGCCTAAGACAGGGCTGGCCCCCCATAGCCTCATTGCCATACTGCAGCCTCAGAAACGACCTCTCGGTTAGGACAAAGGAGTGCGGTCAGACAACCCTAGTCACCCGAGTCTCCCTCTGGGAAAGTGAGTTTGATATGGGGAGAGGGGCTGGAGGGGCAGTCCTGCTCCTTCCCCAGGCCCCACAGTCTGCACCCCACCCCCAGACTCTATCCCCCATCCCCAGGCCCCACAGTCTGCACCCCACCCCCAGACTCTATCCCCCATCCCCAGGCCCCACAGTCTGCACCCCCACCCCCAGACTCTATCCCCCATCCCCAGGCCCCAGAGCTTCTTCCTCCTTTTTTTTTTTTTTTTAATCCTCACCCGAGGATATTTTTCCATTGATTTTTAGAAAGAGTGGAAGAGAGAGAGAAAGAGAAACATCAAAGTGAGAGAGACACATTGATTGGTTGCCTCCTGCACTCGCTCTGACCATGACCCAGGCCAGGGAGGAGACTGCAATCGAGGCACATGCCCTTGACCAGAATCGAACCCACGACCCTTCGGTCCGCAGGCCGGTGCTCTATCCACGGAGCCACACCGGCCAGGGCCTGAGCTTCTCATTCCTTAACTCATCAGCACACCCCTGCTGACCTTCCCTCACAGGCTTTGATTAACTGGGGGGTAAGCGACTATGACGGAGCGGAGAGACCTGCTCCGGCCCCGTGGCCTGGGCCATGCGAGGTGGGAGGTCCCCTGCCCCCTGTGGTTCCTCGTCCTTAGGGGAGCTCTGTGCCTGCGTCCCTGTCTCCACATCTCCCCCGGGGCTGAGAGCAAGGATGGCATCTGTGCCCCAAGCTCAGGGCGATGGCTGGGGCCGGGCTGGGGCCAGTTCTGGAGCCTGCTGGCCGCCCACCTTCACATCACTGCCTCCTCCTGGACCCCGGAGGGTAGATCAGGGCCTCCTCCAAGCCTCTCCTGTGGGCCCTGCCCTGCCCTGCCCTCGCGCACAGTCCTCAGAGGAGGCTGCCATCTGGAGAAGAGTGCCGTGCCCACAATCTCTCTCACACACATGCACACACACACATGCGCACACACATGCACACACACATATACACACACATGCGCACACACGCGTGTGCACACACGTGCGTGCACACATTCAGTGTGCGGTGGGTTCCCACAGAAAACGGGGTCTGTGAACACTGGAGCAGCCCAGGACCCAGCAGCAGGAGGTGTAGACAAGGGTTTCGTGGCCATGGGTTAGAACTCCCCAGGAATCCCTGACCCTCTGCGGTGGTCACGGTGGGAGCCTGGGCAGGTCAGAGAGGAGAGGAGGGGAGCTGGTGTGGAGGGGCGCTGTGCCACCCCCTGGGGGGGCCCAGGAGACCTCGGCCTCCCCGAGGTCCGTTTCATCGGGGTCGCCGTGAGCCCAGCATGCAGCGGCGCCGAAGGTGCCAGGGGAAACGCCGGTGTTGACCCGTCCGGCGCTGGGGTGTCACTAAATCCGTGGCTCCTGAGGAAACACTGCCCCCTCCACCACGGAGCCCACGGGCAGCGCCAGCATCTCCGTCTGCAGAAGCGGCGCCGCACTGCCCCCAAGGCCTCCACCTCTGTCCTCAGCACAACTGCCTCCATCACGTGCCCACGCCAGCGGGGCAGCTGCCAGCTCTGACCAACATAAACAAGAAGGGCTGCAGTGCCGGAGCCGGAGTCGGCTTACACGGAAACCCATCTGGTTCGTGGACTTCCATTCCGGACTAATAAAGACCCTTCCCTCATCTCTCCGGTTTGACATCAGCACTCATGTGCTGTCACGGATCTCAACACGCTGCCCCGCTGTCCTCGGCACGGTCCCCTCCCAGGAATGCAGAGCAGGACAGCTACTCGGGCCTCCCTGGGGAGTCCCTTCCCAAAGGGGGCTTGGTGGACCCTCCAAGTCCCTGCAACCCCGTCCAGACCAAGTGTGAAGCTGCAGGGAAGTGGGGGGGGGGGGGGGGCTGGGGGAGGTAGAGGGCAGAGGAGCCAAATGGAAAAAGGGCCAGGAGGGGGGAGGCCCCCCATGGTGTAAGTCTGAGGCCTGAGTAACAAGCTTTCAAGTTGCACACAGCCCCAGGCAAGGGTAGAAACCGCCATCCCAGCCACAACACGTGCAAACCACCCGGCATTCCTACACCCGATCGCCCCCCTGCACCCCGGGAGACCGCACTGCAGCCCCAAGATTCAGCTCCAAAGAAGACGCCAAAGACAGCACAGAACTAACTCATTGCGAGGCGGCCTGGGGGGGGGGGGGGGGGCAGCCCCAGGGCGCTCCGCAGGACGCCGGAAGCCGCGGGCTCGCTCTGCGCCGCACACACCCCATCCCAGGCTCCGCTTTTCCAAGTGTCCCCGCCTATGGGAAAGGGGGCGGGGGAGGCTGGAGAACTAGCTGGGGCTGCCTTACCCAAAATCCCAGCGCCCAGCCATCTCGCCGGGGCTGCGCCGCGGCCCCCGGCCCCGGGCATGGCGCTGGTCTCTGCGGAGCGCGCCTGGGGCGCGGGGACGGGACCCAGGGCGCAGCGAGCCGGCGGCCCGCGGTCTGCAGTGCCCCGCCTGCCGGGAGCGCGGTGCGCCCGCAGGACTGGGAAAGTTAGCGGGGACAGCGCGGAGGAGGAGCCGGCTGCGGGAGAGGCGGCCGAGGGCGAGGGGGGAGGAGGGGTGCGCGGAGCGGGGAGGAGGAGCGGGAGGACCGCGGGGCGAGCGCGGAGGCCGCGTCGCTGTGCCCGGCCCTGGAAGCGCTCCAGCCGCAGGAGGAGGCGCCGCGGAGCCCAGGCCGCCCGCCCGCTGCGCACCTGCCCCCGCGCCCCTGGCGGTCCCGGAGCGCGGGGAGCAGGCGGGCCCCCTCCAGCTCGGGCCTGGCGGCTGCGGCGGGCACTGCGGGGTCGCGGGCACTCCCCGCATCTTCCTTAAGCTGAGCTGCCGGCTGTGAGGAGAGTTTGGGGGAGTAGCATGGAGCTTTGCGGAGTTGGGCGGCTGTGTGTGCGGCGCCGTGGGGAACGCGGGTGGGGCAGCGGCTCCCCTCCGGGCTGCGAGGGGCCGCCGGGTGACCGCAGCTGGCATCCCGCAGGGTGGGCGTGTGCGGGCTTGCCCTGGGCGCCAGGGGAACCGCGTGCCTGGCTCCAGGAGCGGAGCTTCCATTGCGCACTGACTGCCCCCCACCCCCACTCCCATGTCTTCACAGAGTCCGCGGAAATGATGGGGCTCCTGGTCAGGGACCCGGGCCCCACGTCCTGATCCCCGCTCGGTTCCACCACCACCCCCTGCCGCCCACCCCCAGCCCCGGGCACCCCTACCTCCTTTTCCCTCGTGGGAGGCCTCCCTCAGGCTCCGCCCTCACCCCTCCAAGGCTTCCCCCTCCTTCAGAACCAGGAAGGCTCCGGCCTCTCCTTTGGACTCCCGGTTTGGGGGTGCGCCAGGTCAGAGGGTGGGGTGAGACTGCCCACCAGCAGGCCTTTCTCCGGGCGGTGTGAGTTCAGGGGAGGAGGGCTCTGGGGGAGTTTGTAGCTAATGTCTGAGAGCCTCCCCCACAACCACCAAGCCTCCTCCCTCCAGGCAGAGCCTGGCTGCCTCCCACTCTCCCTTCTTCTCTGGAAACTGGTACAGACTTGGGGACCAGCTCCCACTTCATGGTCCAATCCCCGCTACAGCACCACCGCCACCTTCTTAACGTTGTCCCCGGGCGCTTCAGGGGACCCCTGGGGCTGTATGGGAAATGCTGGGTGTGTATTTGTGTGTGTGTGTTTGTTTTTAATATTTTTATTCATTTCAGAGAGGAACAGAGAGGGAGAGGGAGATAGAAACAACCATGATGAGAGAGAATCATGGATCGGTTGCCTCCTGCACACCCCACACTGGGGATCCAGCCAGCAACCCCAGGCATGTGCCCTGACCAGGAATCAACTGTGACCTCCTGGTTCAGAGGTCGATGCTCAATCCTGGAGCCGCGCCAGCCGGGCCTGAGTGTGTTTGTTTTTGAGATGCGCTGTCTCTGGTGGGGCTGCCCCCCACATAGTGGCTCTGGAGCCAGGCACCGGGGACTCAAATCCCAGCTCCGGCACTGAGCTGTGACCTTGAGCACGTTATGCAACTTCTGCAGAAGCCTCGTCTGTAAATGGCGAAAAGAAAGATGTTTACCTCCTGGATTGTTAAGAGCAATGGCACCCTTAGCTCTGGGCAACAGGGGCCTCCACCCAGGGCTCCTGGGTAAGGGGGCCAGACTCTTCCCCACTGGAAAGGGGCTCATGGGACAGGAGGGGGGTGGCCCATGCACCTCCTTTCTAGACCATGCAGTACCCTCTCAGGGGCTGGCCCGCAGGTGTGCACCCGCAGGCAGGCGAGGGCGGCTGTCTGCAGGCACTGGGAGCTGATGGAACTCCACATGCAGGGGCAGCGTTCCCAGGATGCTCGAGAGCCTTGCCCTCGGGACCAGAGAAGAGTGGGCCATGGATTTGGGACCTGGTCTTAAAATTAAGGCCAAGGAACCTTAATCAAAGGGGGGAGGGGGGATAGGTGAATGTTAACACTTTTTTGTTGTTGTTAATCCTCACCCAGGGATATTTTTCCATTGATTTTTAGAGAGAGTGGAAGCAAGGGGGAGGGACAAAGAGAGACATTATCTATCGGTGGCCTCCTGCATGCACCCCAACCAGGGCCAGGGATGGAGCCTGCAACCAAGGTACCTGCCCTTGACCATAATCAAACCCAGGACCCTTTAGTCCACGGGACGATGCTCTGTCCGCTCTATCTGCTGGCCAATGCTCTATCCACTGAGTAAACTGGCTAGGGCTAAATTTTAACACTTTGATATTTTCATTTATATTTAGACATATATGTCATTTCCTTTTGTACACTTGCCCAGGTCACGCACACATCCTGGCTCTGGAGCCTGGCCGAGATACTATTGCATGAAAGGTGCTGGCGGCGTGCTGGGTACCGGGTGGGTCTACAGTCCATTGCAGCTCCTAGGTCCTCAGAGTCTGTGGCCCCAAAAGGCTCAGCCTCTCCCTCCCCAGGTTGCACACTCACCCTCTCCTTTCCCGGCAGCCTCGGACGCGGGATCCACAGGCCGGGCATCCACGCTGCCACTATTTTTACACGGGGTCATGTTTCTCAGAGCAGCCGGGGAGGTGAGACAGGAGCTGAGCCAAAAGGGAAGGACAGTGACCTGCCCTGTGAGGGAGGGAGAGGAGACAGAGCTCCCTGGTGTCTTTGTTTTGTTTCTTTGGTTTGTTTTCTTGTTGACCCTCACCAGAAGACACTTTTTCCATTGTATTTCTCATATCAACTGGCTGCCTCCTGCACTTGCCCCTGTCTGGCCCTACAACCCAGGTGTGTGCCCTTGACTAGCAATCAAAACAGACCAGACCCTTCGGGCAGCGGGCCGGCGCTCTAACCGCTGAGCAAACTGGCCAGGGCCTCCCTGGCTACCTTTAGATCCTGGGACAGGAGAAGGCGCCCGTTCCGTCTGCCCCCACCGCCCTGCTGCCACGCTGCTCACCAGTTCTCAGAGCCACTTCTTGGGAAGCCCACACGCCTCACAGAGGAAGAAGCGGGCCCCACGTGGCGCAGGCCGCAGCGGGCAGCTCTCAGAGCCTAGACTCCCCGCTGTCTGCTTTGCTCCCCAGCCTCAGGCTCGCCTCTAGAGCAGCAGGGGCACCAGGAGACGCTTGGGAAATGCATTAGCAGCTGGAGAACTTTTATTTGCTTGTTTGTTTTTTTAATCTTTTCTGTTGAAAGTATCACACAGGTCCTCCTTTCCCCCCATTAGCCTCTTCCCGCCACTCCCATCCCCCCCCCCCGGCCCTCCCCACCCCATTGTCTGTGTCCACGGGCAATGGGTCTATGCACACAGGTTCATTGGTTGATCTCTTCCCACCCTCCCACCCTCCCCTGCCTTCCCTCTGAGGTCCCACAGTCTGTTCATGCGTCTATGTCTCGGGGTCTATTCTTGGTCATCAGTTTATGTTGATCATTATATCCCACATGTGAGTGAGATCATGTGGTACTTGTCTTTCTCCGACTGGCTTGTTTCACTCAGCATAATGCTCTCCAGGCCCCTCCATGCTGTTGCAAATGGTAAGAGTTCTTTCTTTTTTATTGCCACGTAGTATTCCATCGTGTAGATGTACCACAGCTTTTTAATCCGCTCATCTGCTGATGGGCACTGGGGCTGTTTCCAAATCTTAGCTAGCAGCTAGAGAATTTTTACATTTATAGAGCACTTTCCTCAAAATTTCTCAAAACACCTGTCCAGTGGGCAAGCTTGGAGGCTCCTCCTGAGGGTGCCAGGGGAGGGGGTGCCAGGGGAGGGGTGCCGGGGGGGTGCCAGAGGAGAGGGCTCCTTCTCTCCTGCTTTAGAAAACTCTCCTTGAGGAGCCCTCCCAGAGTCGGGCGGGAGGAATGTGGGGCCCCTTTCCCTCCTACTGGAAGTCCCTTGTGGGTGGGAATGGTGACTTGGACACGGCCCCAGCCGCACCGGACAAGCTTGGTTCTTGGTGATGGGATAGTGCGCCCAGGTCTTCGGGGGCTGGCTCAGAAATGCCTGAGAAGCAAGTTTTCAAGGAGCTGTCGGGGCTCAGGCTGGAGGAGAGAGGGCCTAGATTCAGGGGAAGGAGGCTGTTTTCTTGGGGGTCGGGGGTCATGTGGGTTCTTTGCAGCAATTAGTCCAGCAGTCCTGTCAGAGACCAGGTGACCGGGCTCCTGCCCTCCAGGGAGCTGGGCTGGAAGAGGGGAGAGCGGGGAAGAGGGGTCCCTGTGGTGGGAAGTGGGACCAGCAAAATGGGGCCGAGCTCAGTGCCTGGCCTCGGGGTGCTCCCCGGGAAGGCTCTCACCCTGGGGACAGTCCCACCTTCTCCCTGGGCGGGGGCGGCGGTGGGGGTGGAAGGTCCATCCCTGGCAGTTCCCAGAAAGACAGCCAAGCCCCCCCAGGGAGGAGGGCAGGGAGCTCTGGGAGGTTCCAGAGCTATTTTCAGCGGAGTCCCTCCTGAGTGCGGAGAGCCTGGCTGGGAGCCTCGCCCCTCTGGCTCCCCTAGTGCCCTTGCCCTTGCCTGCCTCGCCCCCCTCCCCCACAGCCCTCACGGCTCCCATCCCCCATGGGCATTGCAGGTAACAGCGCTGAGTCAGCGCTTAGAGGCCGAGAACACGGCCCCCGCCCCCACCCCCTCAGCCTCAGCCTCGGGGATATGCGGGAGCTCTCCCCTCTGCACCCTCCGGCTGGAAGCAGGTCCCCCACTCAGGACGCGGGGCTGAGGTTCTCTGCGTGCATTCGCTTAGTTCCATGCCCCCCCCAGTCCTTCTGCCGTGCAGGTGGATACTGGTGTGTGCCGCCTGGACTAATTTGGGGGTCTCCTTCTAGTGCTCTGAGGTCTATTCCCTGCCCATCCCCACTCACCACTGTTTCCCTCCAGCTCAGAGCGCCGCCGCCCCCGCCACAGGCTCTGCAGCCTGAAGTCTGGCAGCGCAGGGCGGGCGTGGACAGGCCAGCCTGCAGCACCCGCCAGCGGGCCTGTGGCGGAGCAGCCGCAGGGCCTGGCCCTGGCCACCCTGCCCTGCCCCGCCCCCCCCCCCCCCCAGCAGCGAGTGGGGTTAAAGCGAGTTCCTCCTCCTCAGCCCGCCCACCTCTCCCCACCCTCTAAGGGCGCCGGGCACGGGCAGGTGGGCAGTTAGTTCCCTCCTCCACCTCTCTCTCCTCTTCTGTTTTCTGCCCAACATCCTTTCAGGCCAGGGGGTGGGGAGCCCCGGGCCGATGAGCTCATTGGGAGGCAGCGGGCAGAGGGAGGAGGGAGCAGGAATGTCCTGGCCAGGGAGCTGCTCACTGGACGGTCCGAGCCGGAGCCCGAGAGGGGCGTGTGCCCTCCAGGAGCAGGCGCCGCTCCCTCCCTGCAGCTGAGGGTGAGTCTGGCTCTTTACTGTGGCCACGTCTGGTGGGACGGGAAGTCCCAGGGCAGGGGCTTACGCAGCACCCGCAGCGCGTTCACCTCTCTGCCTCAGATGTTCCATGCCCCCCACCCTCCCTGCAAGGGAGGAGGGGCCCAGGAGGCTGAGGGCTGGGGGCCTCGGGGCGGCTGTGGTCAGCTGGCTGCCCACCCAACCGCCTGGTTAGCTGAGCGGCCAGATGTCCCCCTGGAACCAAGACCGGGTCCCCGCCAGAGTGTGGGCTGGTGCGCAGGGCCAGGCAGACCCCGGGCATGCTGGTGCAGAGCTGTGTCTTGCAAAGTGAGGGGAGAGGGAGGGGTGGAGTGGAAGAGGAGATGTGGGGGGAGGGGGGAGGCTGAGAGAATGGAAGCAGGGCCAGGGAGAGCCTCCCTGGAGGGCAGGGTGACTTGGAGAAGTTGGAGCATGGCCCTAGCTAGTGTGGCTCAGTGGATAGAGCATCGGCCTGAGGACCAAAAGTTCCCGGGTCTGATTCCAGTCAAGGGCATGTATCTTGGTTGCAGGCTTCTTCCTGGGCCCGGGCCCGGGTCAGGGTTCGTACAGGAGGCAACCAATGGATGTGTTTCTCTCACATCGATGTTTCTCTCTGTCTTCCCCGCTCTCTTCCACTCTCCCTAAAAATCAATGGAAAAATATCCTCGGGTGAGGATTAACAAAAATAAATACATTTTTTTAAAAAGGAGTTGGAGGTGGCACAGCCTGCAGCTGAGGAGGGGGGAGGGACAGAGAGACAACCAGCCAGCAGGCCAGGAGGCTTTCACAGGCCTCAGACGCCGAGCGAGGAGCAGGGGGCCAGCAGCGGTCAGACCTGTTTGCACGGAGCTGTGGGGCCAAGGGCCGGGGTGGGACCTCAGGGCCTCCTGAGAGGCTGTGCCTCTGCTTCCCAACAGTCACCCTTGCTGTGTTGCCCACAGCCATTCTGAGGTTGCCCCCCCACACCCGAGAGGAGTCCTCTGCTGCCGTCTAGCCTTGTCCCCCTGCGCACACACCCGGCCAGCCCCGCTGCGCGCACACACACTCAGCACGCAGGAGCTTGGCGCCTGGTGGGTGCGGGGAGGAAAGAAGAGGCGTGGGAAGGTGCGCTGGCACAGAATACTCGCTGGGCCCCAGGCACCCATTATTATTATTCGCCCACTCTCTCTCATCCCACACCCTCCAGGCCCTTTCAGGCAGACGTAAGCCCACCCCACAGCCCTTCCCCACACCATCAGCCTTGCTACGGGGCAGGGGTGGGGGTAGAGCCTTTGGCAAAGCTGGGAGCGCAAGCGAGAAGGCGGCCCGCCCCCGCTTCTCTGCAGTCTTGCCTGAAGGCCCGGGGAAACGGCCCTGGCCAGGGCCAAGGACCAAAGCTCTTTCCTGATTTTGGAAAGACGTTCCCAGGGGGCCTAGCTTCTCGTTGCCACCCTCTCCCCGCCTGTTTCTCACTGTGAGTGGGGCTCACCACTTCTCCTCACCCACCATGGGGCCGCCGGGTAAAGACGGAGAGGGTGCGGGGCCCGAGAGCAGGAGGCCGCGGGGAGGAGAGGACTGCGCAGGAAGGCAGAGCGGCAGGAGCGGCCTTTGCATGGGTCAGAGCACCTTTGGGCAAACGGGAGTTAATCCACGGCTGTCATTTGAACCCTAAAACGAGAGCTGCAGGGCCGTTCTCTGTACACGGAGAGGAGAGGCATTAGAAGTGTGCCCTGGCCGAGCACCCCAAGCAGCGCCTGCGTGCCTTCCGGGACGGGGCCTCAGCTCTGCTCCGCTCTGACTCCCATCGATCAGTGTGTGTCTGCCTGCAGCCCGCAGGTCTCCCCGGGGGCAGCGGGCGAGGCTCAGCCCTCTGCGGCGGGCTGCAGCCCCAGCCCCGCACCTGCCCGCAGCTCTGGTGCCGCGTCCCCTCCGGGCGGGACACAGCCTCCGGATCTGCCCACAGCCGCGACTCTCGGCCGTTGAGCAAACAGTCCCGTCCCCGTGCCACTGGTCACGGGGAACCTGGTGCAGGGGGCAGCAGAGGCAGCTGTGGTTGGGATAAAGGTGACGAGGCAACGCCCATCCCGTGGGATCCCGGGAGCCAAGATGAGCGTCCAGTGCCCACAGCCCGCCCTCCCCTGGCACCTCCTGGGCTCTCAAGGTCATTGTTGCAGAGAAAAGGAAAAGCTGCTTTTCCAAGCTCCCCACCCCCACGCCCACCTCATCTCTTCCCCCACGTCCATCACCCTCAGTCTTTCTCCCCTTCCTAGCCAGTCCTAGCTCTGCAGGGTGGCTCCAGGCGAGGCGAACCTGTTAGGACCAAATCCACATGTCACGTCCAGATGCCAGGATGTGGTGCCCAGCTGGGCTGCCTCCCCCACAGCCCTCTGGGCTTTAGCCCCTGGGCAGCTGAGCCTGTCCCGAGGTGGCAGCGCCCTGGCCTCGGCACGCCTCAGACAGCCAGGCCTGGCCGGAGCCCGTGGCTTCGGGGGTGGTGAGCGGTCTGTGGGGGCAAGGCCACGGGCCACCTGAGAAGATTCCCGCAGAGCCCTGCCAGCAGGGACCCTCTGTGCCCCCCAAATGTCAACAGAGGAAGGCGGGGACATGGCGGGGCTCCTGCCTCTGTGCATCCAGCGGCCCAGCTCACATCCCAGCAGGCGCTGCCCTGCCTCCTCTCACCTGAAGGTTGTTGTTTTTTAATACATTTTTATTGACTTCAGAGAGGAAGGGAGAGGGAGGGAGGGAGAAACATCAATGATGAGAGAGAATCATGAATCGGCTGCCTCCTGCACACCCCACTCTGGGGATCGAGCCCATAACCTGGGCATGTGCCCTGACCAGGAATCGAACTGTGGTCTCCTGGTTCATAGGTTGACTCTCAACCCCTGAGCCACGCTGGCCAGGCCACCTGAAGACTTTTAGTCACCCCGGCCCCCAAGATGGGAGGAAAACGATGCCCTAAGAGGGACCCGGTACAGACCAGCCCCTGTCGGATGTGGGAATGGGACCGGGAGCGGGAACTCACAGACGGTGTCTCCCCGCCCGTGGCCATCAGGTCAGCCTGGCGAAGCCCTGCCCGGGGCAGCGACGGGTCTGTCCAGGCTCCATTGTTGGCCGGCTGTGTGAGCTTGGGAGGACCACTCTCTCTCTGCACCTCACCTTTAAAAACAGCCCTTGCAGGCGGCGTGGGGCTCTTCTAGTCAAACTCCGGCCCTCCGGGGGGGTGGGGGGGCAGGTGCCGGGCTGGTGTGCTCTGAGCCGTGTGCTTGGCCCAGATGAGTGTTGGCTGTGCAGGAAGAGCTGATCCGGAGCCTGATGGGAGAGCCTGTCTTTGTCCTTGACTTACCACGTGGCTGTGAGCAAGTCACTTCCTGTTCTAGCCCTGTTTTCCCTCCAGGAAGATCAGGAGGCTCGGCCAGGTCGTCCCTCTCGTCTCTGATGTTATGAAGATCTCCTTTCCCACCCCCCGCGTTGGGCCTCATGCCCTAGAGCCCAGGGACCCCAAGAGCCCAGGAGTGCAGACTCCAGGTCCATGCTGAGCCTGCAGGGGGCGCCAGGGGCGCGTTAAGGAGCAATGGAATTGGGCGGCGCTTGTACAGTCACCCCGCCTCAGCTGGGGGACACGGGCAGCGGTGACCAGTGAATGCTGAGCCTTAGAGTAGAGCTAGCCCTTCCCCCACCAGGCAGCTCGGTCTGCAGCCAGAACTCCTCCTCCAGGCCCCAAGCAGGCTGGGCCCAAGAACATTGATTTAGGGGCAATGCCTGGGCCGGAGCCAACCCTCCCGGAAGCCAACGCGCCCAGCTCCAAAGTGTCCTCCCAAGTGTCCTGGGAGCAAAGCCCTAGGATGAGAAAGATGCTGCCTCTACCCCCGAAGGACCAGCAAGAAGCTCGGTGCCTCTGCTGCTCAGTCCGCGTCCCCAGTCTCAGTTCCCCGTCTGCCAGCAGAAAAGCACCCTGTAGCGGGCTCCATAGGGCAGACGCCTTTTTATTTTTTAAAAAATATATTTATATTGATTTCAGAGAGGAAGGGAGAGGGAGAGAGAGCTAGAAACATCCATGATGATAGAGAATCATTGGTCGGCTGCCTCCTGCACTCCCCCCACTGAGGATTGAGCCCACAACCCAGGCTTGTGCCCTGACCGGGAATCAAAACATCACCTCCTGGTTCATAGGTCGATGCTCACCCACTGAGCCACGCCGGCCGGGCCAGACGCCTTTTCACACCAAGGTAACCGTGGCTCCATCAGAGACCAGCACCGCTGGGAACCTGCCACTCCCTTCCCGGCCTCTCTGCCGGCAGGAGCAGTAACCCTTGCAGCATCAGGACTCTCCATGCCAGGGTCCTCCTGGAATATTCTAAAATGCATCTGGCCACTAGCCACTGGCCAAGGTCTCTCAGTCACCAGGATGCAAACAGAGATGACCAGCAAACAGGAGACATGCAGGCACCACCACGTCAACACACCTACCCTGCAGAGTTGCGATTGTTCTCATCTGGCAAGTGTGTGTGTGTGTGTGTGTGTGTGTGTGTGTGTGTTAAAAGAAAATGCACAGAGACATAAGAACAGGCACCAAGAGAGAAACAGACTGAGTGTGTCTGTAGTAGAGGCGCCCCGAGGCCGGGGGCTGACCCTGGCCTGAACTTGGGGCTGACCCAGCAGCACACCAACAGGCACGCGGCGGGCAGGGGACGGAGCTGTGGAGCTGCTCAGCAGACGCTGGCCGGCTGTCACCTACTTCGCCGAGTCCAGAGCAAGCAAAGGAGGGTCTGCCTAGTTAGGCCCGGCTTAGACACGGGGGCAGGAGGGTGACCCCTCTGTTCAGAGGAAGGATAGACACATCGGTGCACCCGTCAGTTGTGGGGGCGTCAAAGATGGGCTTCATCCCAGAAGTAACCGAGAGCCCCCAAGAAGGGGTGGCGGAGGGGAGGCACAGGGCAGGAGAGCAGCCCCGTCAGGTAGCAGGAGGAGCCAGGAGCTGCGTCCTGGGTGGGAGGGGCGCCGTCAGTGGTGTGACCAGGAAGCAGCGGCGAGGGTCTCGGTAGGGATCCTGGCAAAGCCTCCACCTAGCCGGCTCCGCTCTCCCAAAAAGAAGCCACACACACGGGAAGTTCAGGGAAGACAATCTGTTTATTGTCGCAATCGATCCAGCCAAGAGGACGAGCTGCCAGACTCCGGCCGCTCCAAAGAGCAGACAGTCCCGCAGCCGGGCCACAGGGCACGGTGGGAGCTGCTCGCCGCCACCTGGCGCACCGCGTGTGGCACGTTGAACCTTGAAGTGCGTCAGTAGTTGAGTTTCCCCCGCAAGTGCGCCAAGAGCAAGGAAAGCATTCCCTCACTTGACTTCCGTGCATCAGCTCAAAGCACTGAGAAATGCTGTCCCCCCGGCGTTGCTTTGGGTGGGAGTAGCGAGAGGTCTGATCTGCGTATTTGTCAAATGCTATACCTACAGCGGCGGCGGACAAAAGCATCAGCAGGCTTAATAAAGAAGACTTCCGCGAGAGGCGCAGCGAGGCGCGGCTGTCTGTCCTCAGAGCAGAAGCGGGAAGGAGAATTTCTTGATTCGTCACCCGTTCCAGCGGCCCGGCCACTCCTGTGGCCAGGGCAGTCCTGTGGGCCGGCCAGCGTTTGCAATTGTCCACCTGCTTACCCTGGTCTTGGGGACACTGCCAGCCCGGCCTCCCCACAAAGGCACGGGGAGAAGCGGGGACCCCACCACCGTCCCCTGTCACTGACTGAGAACGGGTGGGATTAGTCCCTGCCCAGGGCAGCAGATGCTTCCCAACCAGTTCCAAGGCACCTCGAGGCATTTCCGTCCTGAATCTGAATAACTGTGCTTCGTTCTTATAAGCCCAGTCCCACGGGTCGGCCAGCCCATCTCTCCTTACGATGGCCCTTCACTGGGAAGAAGAGGCAGGGGGTCTGAGAGCAGGAAAGGGGGGCAGTGGGGGAACCTGCAGCCTAAGGCCAGCAGAGCGCAGGGCGGGGCCGGGCGGCCCCTGGGCCTGGGCCCACAGAGCAGAGAGCGGCCTCCCGCTGTCTGAGAGGGCGGGGGGAGCTGGCGGCTGCGGGACCGGCTTCCCCCTCCTCACAGGAGCGGGGTGTCCCCAGCCTCAGTGCCCCGAGGACACGGAGAGGACACCCTGCCCTGGGCCCCGGGCACCTGGGGCTACTTTATGGGGAGTTAGGATTTCCTAGAATAAACCCAGGGCATCTGACCAATCATTCTCCGGAATGTGTGAGTCCTGGAAAGGGGGCGTCCCGGCTCAGCACGGACCCTCACTCCTTCCAGGAGAGGGGGCCTCGAGGGGGGCCAAAAAGCGGCTGAAGAAGCTATCACACCACCCTGGTTCCCGTGGCGCGAGGTGCCCACCGCCCCCTCTCCCCTCTCGGCTGGTTGGCTTGAAAGATGGGCAGTGCCCGCCTGCCCGGGCATGCTGGTGGCTTCGCCCACCCCGTAGGCAGTGTGTGGGTTGGCAGTTGGGTACTGAGCAGCAGAGTTAGAATTTCCTGGTGGGCGGGACCCCCCCCCCCCGGGACGCACCGGGCTGGCTGCCCACCCCCCTGTGCCTGGCCTCCAGCCCCTTCCCCGACTCTTCCTCCCTTCCTCCCTCCAGCCCCGGGAGCAGCGGCTGCACACGGGAATTAGAGGCACCAATTCATCGTGGTCCCACGTGCTGGCCTGGCCGCCCCAGCTCCATATGGCTTTGTGTACACACCAGCACCTCACAGGCCGGGCACATGGCAGATGCTCAGTACACGGATGGTAAATGGAAGTGAATTAAACTGAATCTCCCAGATGCTCACTCCCCTGATTGGCCTTCTGACGGGCAGAGGCAGAGGGTGGTCCCTGAGACGGTCACTGTCCTGTCCCCACCCTCCCCAGGCTCCTTCCCGCCCTGAGCTCCGCCTCCCTGAGTCTGTGCAGGACCTGGGCTCCCAGGACCCCGGGAGGAGGCCCACCTGGGGCACGGGAGGGGCATGCCAGTGTCTCTGTCCCCATTCCCACACCCACCCCTGCCTCAGGCATCACCCACCTCTGCCTCGGGCATCACCCCATCCCTGCTGTGGGCATCACCCCATCCCTGCCTCAGGCATCACCCCACCCCTGCCTCAGGCATCACCCCACCCCTGCCTCAGGCATCACCCCACCCCTGCCTCAGGCATCACCCCACCCCTGCCTCAGGCGTCACCCCACCCCTGCCTCAGGTATCACCCCATCCCTGCTGTGGGCATCACCCCACCCCTGCCTCAGGCATCACCCCACCTCTGCCTCGGGCATCACCCCACCTCTGCCTCAGGCATCACCCCACCCCTGCCTCAGGCATCACCCCACCCCTGCCTCAGGCGTCACCCCACCCCTGCCTCAGGTATCACCCCATCCCTGCTGTGGGCATCACCCCACCCCTGCCTCAGGCATCACCCCACCTCTGCCTCGGGCATCACCCCACCTCTGCCTCAGGCATCACCCCACCCCTGCCTCAGGCATCACCCCACCCCTGCCTCAGGCATCACCCCACCTCTGCCTCGGGCATCACCCCACCTCTGCCTCAGGCATCACCCCACCCCTGCCTCAGGCATCACCCCACCTCTGCCTCAGGCATCACCCCACCCCTGCCTCAGGCATCACCCCACCTCTGCCTCAGGCATCACCCCACCTCTGCCTCGGGCATCCCCTCTCAGGGGGAGGAGCAGGGCACCCCCTCCCCTCCTCTCCCGCCAGGACAACTGGCTGTTCATTCAAACTGGAAGCTGACAGCCGGAGGAGGGGCAGGGCCCTCCATTCTGTCCCTGGAGCCTCAGTTTCCCGTGTGCAGCAGGAGTGATGTGGCTCGTTGGCCTCTGGGGTCTTCCAAGGCCTCTCACCTCGGCTCCCTCTCCTGAGAGCCCCCCAATGTGAGGAACATGGAGGGAAACTGCTCCCACCAACGCCCCCTTCTCCCCAGGGAGCCAGGGGGGAGCTCTAGACCCGACCCGGCCATGGCCACAGGCTCCCCTCACGCCTCCCCCGGCCTTCCCCTCGCGCTCCAGTCCAGCCTGAGGAAAAACTGCTGGGGGCCTGGGAGGGGCTGCGAGGTGCCACCCCCCACCCTGCGCCCCAGGCCCGGCTCACAGTGGCGCCCCCTCCGGTCCCTCCCCGCACTGGCATGTGCCTCCTGCTGGTGGGCACTCTGGGGCAGGAAATGACCTCCACCTGGAGCACACGCCGCCCGTGACCATGACCGTGAGCAGCGCCCGGCCCTTCAGTGCTGTTCTCACCCAAACCGCAGGCATCACCAGCCAACAGAGACCACATGGAGGAGCGGGCGGAGCTGGGCGCCCGGGACCGCCGTCTCCACTCGCCTCCATCTCGGCTTCCCTTCGAGGCCCTTGCTCATGCCCACCCCGATTTCCAGGAGCCCATCAGCACCCAGCCTGCAGGGCAGCCAGCAGGAGCTGGAGGCTCAGGGGAGCCCCGCCCCCCACAGGTGCCTCTGAAGCTGCCCCCAGATGAATCCCCGTGCGAGCAGGCAGACCGCTGGACCCCTCCACCACTCACCCCCCGCCCCCGGGGCGCTCACACGGCCTCCCCCTCCTCTCAGCGGCAGCAGGACCCCCTCCTCCCTCCTCCAGGGCCCTCACATCCCATACTCCACAGCGGGTTTCTCCCATGAAAGAGGGGGATGACTGGTGCAGAGGGGGGACAGAGCGAGGGGTCAGGAGGCGCAGGCCGGCCCTGGGACCTGGTCAAGAGAAGCACACACACCGAGAGGCAGGGGGCACTGTGCAGGCGGGGGGGGGGGGAGCGGGGGGGACACAGGCCGGCCGCTACTTGGCACCGTCCTCAGCGTGGCCCTCGCCGTCCGTCTTGCCCTCCTCCTCCGTCTTCAGGTCATCGGTGCTCAGCTTCTGCTCCTTTTTCCTCCTCACACACTTCACAACCATCAGCACCAAGATGACCACGGCCAGGAAGCCTCCGACCGAGGCACCCACGACCACGGCCACCGTGGAGTCCCGCTCGGGGGGCTCTGGGGAAGAACAGGAGACAGACGCTGAGGGTCAGGCCGCAGGGCCGTCCCCTGTCCCCGCTCCCAGGGTGCGGGCGGTCCCAACTCTCCTCTCCTCGTGGGAAGAACTTCAGTCAAAGCCAAAATCAGCCACGGCCATTGGCCTCGGAGTCCCCCACCCCGAATCCCAGGGCCCCTGACAGCCAGGGGAAGCAGGAGGATGCAGTAGGGGAGGGCATGGACTTTGAGGTCAAACAGACCCAATTCGCGGCCTGACGGTATTACTTATGAGCTGGTTGATCTCAGATACTTATCCTCTCCAAGCCTCTGCCTCCTCACTTATGAAATCGCAGCTCCTCCCTCCTAAGGCCTCCTGGGGATGAGTGAGAGGCTGCAGCTAGAGTTTGGTCCTGGACCTGAGACACATCGAGTGCCTGATCAATGGAAGCTGCTAGAATGATTCTGAACATCCTGATCAGAAGGACTCTCGGAGGTCCCTAAGGACTGGAGGGAAGAGAGCAGGTGCTGGGCCCACCCTCAGCTGCGGCTCCCCAGCGACCCCCGCAGGACAGCCTCCCCGAGGCGCCTCCCTGGGCGCAGGCAGAGAGTAACTGCCAGGACCAGCCATGGCCCTGCAGCCCCGCTCACCCTCCATGAGGACCCGCAGCTGGATCCTGCCGTGGCCGCGGTGGCGGTCGGGCGGGTTCAGGATGTAGCAGCTGTAGAGGCCCTCATCCTCCGGCTGCACGTTCCGCAGCGTCACGGACACGTCGTACTTGCTGGGGTTCCCCGAGAACTCCACGCGGTCCCGGAACCTCTCCAGCTTCAGGTTGATGATCTTCATGCGGAACTGGAGGAACTGGGGGTGGCGAGGGGCAGGCTGAGAGGGTGGCAAGCCCTGGGGAGCGGGTGCCTCCTCCCAGCATTCTTACTTGGAGACAGGCTGTTACCTCCAGATCTCCACCCCTCCCCAGGCCCCGCAGGACGGCACACCTTCTGCCTGAGCAGACGGCCCCCAGGTCCCGGTCCAGGCAGGGCCAGGCTCCACGCCCACCGGGACTCACCATCTCCTCAGAGCAGTTGCCGCACTCCTGGTAGGTCCAGTTCAGGGAGAAGTGCTTGTGGTTCACGGTGTAGCAGGAGTTGAAGGTGCAGGGCAGGCGCGCGTCGGAGCCATTGAGCACGTTGAGGGTGGTGGGCACCGTGACTTCCATGCTGAGCCCTGGCCGCACTGCAGGCAGAGCACACGTGGTGAGGGCTCTGGCTGGTGGGGCAGGGGGCGGGGGGCACGCCCACTGCACCTGGTGGGAGTGGGGCCGGGAGGGACATGTCCACTGCACCTGGTGGGAGTGGGGCCGGGAGGGGGCACGTCCACTGCACCTGGTGGGAGTGGGGCCGGGAGGGACATGTCCACTGCACCTGGTGGGAGTGGGGCCGGGAGGGACATGTCCACTGCACCTGGTGGGAGTGGGGCCGGGAGGGACATGTCCACTGCACCTGGTGGGAGTGGGGCCGGGAGGGACATGTCCACTGCACCTGGTGGGAGTGGGGCCGGGAGGGACATGTCCACTGCACCTGGTGGGAGTGGGGCCGGGAGGGACATGTCCACTGCACCTGGTGGGAGTGGGGCCGGAAGGGGGCATGCCTCCTGCACCTGGTGGGAGTGGGGCTGGGAGGGACATGCCCGCTGCACCTGGTGGGAGTGGGGCCGGAAGGGGGCATGTCCACTGCACCTGGTGGGAGTGGGGCCGGGAGGGACACGCCCGCTGCACCTGGTGGGAGTGGGGCCGGGAGGGACATGCCTCCTGCACCTGGTGGGAGTGGGGCCGGGAGGGACATGCCTCCTGCACCTGGTGGGAGTGGGGCCGGGAGGGACACGCCCGCTGCACCTGGTGGGAGTGGGGCCGGAAGGGGGCACGCCCGCTGCACCTGGTGGGAGTGGGGCCGGGAGGGACACGCCCGCTGCACCTGGTGGGAGTGGGGCCGGGAGGGACATGTCCACTGCACCTGGTGGGAGTGGGGCCGGGAGGGGACATGCCTCCTGCACCTGGTGGGAGTGGGGCCGGGAGGGACACGCCCGCTGCACCTGGTGGGAGTGGGGCCGGGAGGGACATGTCCACTGCACCTGGTGGGAGTGGGGCCGGGAGGGACACGCCCGCTGCACCTGGTGGGAGTGGGGCCGGGAGGGACATGCCTCCTGCACCTGGTGGGAGTGGGGCCGGGAGGGACATGCCTCCTGCACCTGGTGGGAGTGGGGCCGGGAGGGACACGCCCGCTGCACCTGGTGGGAGTGGGGCCGGAAGGGGGCACGCCCGCTGCACCTGGTGGGAGTGGGGCCGGGAGGGACACGCCCGCTGCACCTGGTGGGAGTGGGGCCGGGAGGGACATGTCCACTGCACCTGGTGGGAGTGGGGCCGGGAGGGGACATGCCTCCTGCACCTGGTGGGAGTGGGGCCGGGAGGGACACGCCCGCTGCACCTGGTGGGAGTGGGGCCGGGAGGGACATGTCCACTGCACCTGGTGGGAGTGGGGCCGGGAGGGACACGCCCGCTGCACCTGGTGGGAGGTGCAGAGCTATGCAGAGGCGTCCCTTTTGGCTGAAGTAGTCGGGGGTTCAGGGCGGGTGGGGGAGGCAATACTCACAAGGGGTAATCGATGTGGCCTGGGGGTAAAGTGGGGGCAGCACAAGGCTGGGGTAGAGAGACCCGGTCCCCTGTCAAGCCAGGGACAGACCGGGCAGCAGCCCTCCGCCCGCCACCTGCCTCTGTCCCTCCGTGCTGCCTGCTCTGCTAGCTGCAGACCCTGGAGAAAAGTTTGCTTGTGCTGGCCTCAGTTTCCCCTCTTCTCCACCACTTTCAACCATCTCCACGGAGCCCTTGGGCTGGACCCCAGTGTCCCCAGCGGGTCAGGCAACACCTCCTTACATTTTGCACCCCAGGCACCTCACTTGCCTCACTCTAATCCTGGCCTTTTTTTATATATATTTTTTTATTGATTTCAGAGAAGAAGGGAGGTGGAGAGAGAGAGGAACATCAACGATGAGAGAGTCATTGATCGGCTGCCTCCTATTTGCTCAATACCTGGGCATGTGCCCCGACCGGGAATCGAACCATGCCCTCCTGGTTCATAGGCTGACGCTCAACCACCAAGCCATGCCAGTCGGGCCTAATCCTTAATTGTAAGATTCTTTGCCAATATTGTCAAAACCTCACCCCCAAAGCTTAACGTACCCTAGAGGACAAACAGTGACCTTCGGCATCAGTCGCTCTCACTCCTTTGCCGAAGTTGATCAACCACCTACTGTGCCCTGAGGCCAGGCCTGGGGAGACTGTGGACAAGGCCGGCCCAGTGGCCGCCAGGAGCTTCTCCGCTAGGGAGGAAAGGGAATGAGGCCGTGCATGGCGACAGGTGAAGAAATAAAGCGAGGGGAGGGGTCTGTCTGTGGTCGGGGAAAGCTGCCTGGAGGGCGTGGGGGTGCCCCTGTCTGCAGGGAGCGAGGGAGCCGCTTGACATGCTGAAGGGATCAGTCCCAAGGCTGCGGACGTCCGTGGGTGGTCCCAGTGGCTGGAGTGAGCTTCCTGTCTCTGAGGCACCAGGAGCAGAGCGACCAAGGGGCAGATGGGGAGACTGAGGCCCAGGGTCAGGCAGGGACTGAGGCACAGGGTCCGTGGGCCAGACAGGACTTAGGGTCGAATTCCTGGGAGTGAGACAGGAAGCCACGGGGACTGGGGGCAGGGCCCTGGGAGCAGGGGTCTCTGTGGGAACGGCACAGGGCACAGACGTGGAGACCTGACCAGATGTGGGTTCAATCCCAGCCCCTCCCCGCGGAGAATTCAAGATGAAGTGTACTGAGCAGGGCGCGGTCTGCCGGCCAGCGAGTGCGCAGCAAAGGGCGCTCAGCCCTGCTCCCCTAGACGGGAAGGGCTTCGGGACAGTCCCCTGCGAGGGCGCCTTGGGCACGACCCCTCGGGACTGTTTCCAAGCTGCTCTGTTGTGCAAAGGTGCCCGGCCCCCAGCAGCGCTGCAGCCCTGGCTCAGCCCGCCCTCCGCCCTCCGCCCTCCGCCCTCCGGAAGAGGACCCAGGGCAGGACCTGAGACCAGGCGGTGCTCCGAGCTGCTGGCCCAGGAGGTCAGACCGGCCCAGACGGAGGGGAGGGGTCACGCAGACCGCCTGCCAGGCGCGCCCCTAGGGAGCACGAGCTGGGGCGGCTGAGTGGACCCACCAAGAACAAAGCCCGTCCCCTCTCCCCACTTCACAGCCCGGAGGGAAGAGCTGGCTTGCTCCAGGCAGGGAGGAGGGCGCCCACCACGCCTCCCACCCCTGCGGAGGGAGGGAGCACAGAGGAGCCCGGCGGCCTCGTCCTGAGCTAACCTCCCTCCCAGGAGCTCCGCTGGCACCTTCCCTGGAAAGGCTGCCACGTCCCAGTACCGCCCCCCACCCCCACCCCATCAAAGGAGCCTCCAAGCGACACCAGAAGCAGGTGACAGTCTGGCTGCCCGCCCCCACCCGCCAGGCCCCCAATCCTGCCCCAGCCCCCGACAGCAGCCCAGGACATTGTCCCAGTTAGAACGGGAGCCCCTAGGAAGCACCTAGATGCCCAAAGAGCCAGGACCTTGCCACGTAGGAGGGCGGAGCGCGAGGTGAGGGGCTGTCAGGAGGGGCAGACAGAGAGGCACAATGCGGGGTCTCCCCAAACCCTGACAGCGGGTACTGCGGAAAGCAATGGCCAGAGAGGACAACACCAAGTCCCAACTCAGAGGACGCCAGAGGGACCCTCAGGAATGGGGGATCCAGCCTGTTGTCCTGCCAACAGGAAAAGGGAGGCCCTGAGAGAGACACGGAGGATGGGGCGAGCTGGGGCCAGAGCCACGGTTCCGGCTCCTAGTCCAGGACCCATGCCAGCCAGGCCTCACAGGGAGGGGCGGCGGGCCTGTCACCAGGCCAGGCCCTCGTGAAACTCAGGAGCCGCCCCAACCTGGTGGGAGCCGTAGGAGAACGCTGGGCTGCTGAAGCACGTCAGGGAGAGCGAGTCCCGGCCAGGGCCGCGCGAGGAGGCAGTGACCCGCCACTGTGCCCCAGGCCCGCCCAGCCCCGTAGTCCTCACAGCACTGCCACCTCCGTCTTCCAGAGGAGAAAGCTACGCAGAGCAGGTCCATGAGCAGCCGAGTTAGGAAGTGGCCAAGTTCGAGTTGAACCCAGGCCGCCAGGCCCCCGACAGAGGGCTGAGGGGCTGAGGCTGGTGCGGGTGGCTGTTTCTCGAGGTGTCCCAGGGACCAGACCTCCCGCTGTCTACACAGCAGGCATGCCCCGTCAGGGCAGGCTGCCAGAGGGAGCGGTTCTATTTCAGGAACCTCCCTACCGGGGCCGCCCGCAGTCTTGCCGGTGGTCTGATTGGGACCAGGTTCGGGGCCTGGGTCTCCTGAGTTCCAAGTCTCAGAAAGGAAATGATGCTTAACAGGGTGCAGTGAGCATACAGCTTCTGATCTTAGTTCCAAAACATCCCTGGTGCTGGGCTCCCCATTTCCTCCAAGACGCATCGGCCCCCTGGGCCCCTGTCCCCCCCTGTTCTCACCGGCCCGTCCAGAGAGCACACAGAACACACCGCTGTGCTCATCTCCGGGCTCACAGCCCCCTGCAGAGGCTAGACGTTACTTCTCTCCACTCCTCTTTCCAACCCACAGCAAAAGATGAGGTGGTTTATTTTCTTTTTGGTTAAAAAGAGAGGCCGGCCGCATGCTTGTGGTTGAGCATCAACCTATGAACCAGGAGGTCATGGTTAGGTCCCGGCCAGGACACATGTCCGGGTTGTGGGTTCGATCCCCAGTGTGGGGCATGCAGGGGGTAGCCAATCAATGATTTTCTCTCATCATTGATGTTTCTATCCCTCTCCTGTTCTCTCAGAAATCAATAAACATCTATATATATAAAAACCTAAGCGACCGTTATGACCAGACGACCAGTCAATAGGTAGCTATGATGTGCACTGACCACCAGGGGGCAGATGCTTAACGCAGGAGCTCGCCCTTGGTGGTCAGTGCACTCCCACAGCAGGAATGCCGCTCAGCCAGAAGCCGGGCTCACAGCTGGTGAGCGCAGCTGTGGCAGCGTGAGACTCTCCCGCCTCCACTGCAGCGGCAGGCATAGCGGGGCTGGGCCAGGATGAGCTGGAGCAGCGTGGTGCCGGTCCCAGCTTGGGCTCCTCCCTGGTCGCCTGCCGCTTCGCACACTGCTACATCCCTCGGGGGATGTCGGACTGCCAGTTTAGGCCTGATACCCAGGGGTCAGGCCAAAACCGGCAGCTCGACATTTCCAGAGGGGTACTGGATTGCAAGAGAGTGCAGGCCAGACTGAGGGACCCCACTGGTGCACGAATCTGTGCCCTGAGCCTCTAGTATATTTAAGGAAGGAAGGAAGGAAGGAAGGAAGGAAGGAAGGAAGGAAGGAAGGAAGGAAGGAAGGAAGGAAGGAAGGAAGGAAGGAAGGAAGGAGAGAGGGAGGGAGGGAGGGAGGGAGGGAGAGAGGGAGGGAGGAAGGAAGGAAGGAAGGAAGGAAGGAAGGAAGGAAGGAAGGAAGGAAGGAAGGAAGGAAGAGTCTAAGCAGAGACCTTGCCTCCCGACCTTCTGGACCACAGATGAGAACACTCATCTCCTGGCTCACAGCCCTCTGCAGAGGCTAGAGGTGAGTGGGCCCAGCCCCTCCATTCAGACCGCCCGCCCCAGCTCTCCCTCCGCCCACCTGCCCCCTCAGCCAGGAGACAATTCCCCCCAGAACCCCCACCCCCACCCCGTGCCTGGACCACATCCATGCCCCTGCTTCCTCCAGGCCGGGCCGGCTCCGGCTTTGCCTGGAAACACCGCCTTCCTTCACGCTCCCCTCGCACCCTCACCGTGACTGCTTCCAGCTGGGAGCGAGCTCACCTCCGCTCCTGGGGCCTCCCACGCACCCTGCAGGTGCCAGCTAAGAAGGCGTCCTCGGGACGGCCTGGCCACTGCCTGTGCCCACACTCGGCCCTGCCCCACCTCACGGGACGGAGTCCGCATGGCACCGGGCAGACCGGCTCTAGTGCCCGAGCTGGCCTCCGGAGCGTGGCTAACCCCCAGCGCCTGTCCTCGCCTGTCAGCGGGGACAGTAGCCGAGCGGCCCCTGGCTGTGGGAGGTTCCCTCACTCACTAGCAGGAAGCTCGCTGCAGCGCCGGTATGTCAGTTCTCCACGTTAGCTGCTATTCTGTTTTTTCTTTTATTGTTACTTTTAATCCTCACCCAAGGATATTTTTTCTATTGGTTTTTAGTAGAGAGAAACATCCACGTGAGAGAAACACATCGATTGGTTGCCTCCTGCATGAGCCCCGACCAGGGCCCAGGCCAGGGAGGAGCCTGCAACCAAGGTACGTGCCCTTGACCGGAATCGAACCTGGGATCCTTTGGTTCACAGGCCGGCACTCTGTCCACTGAGCCAAACTGGCCAGGGGTTAGCTGCTCTTCTTATCATTGTTATTGCTCTTGTCACAGCATTTCAATGCTGGGCTGCTATTTGTCTGTCCTGGGTCCCTCCAGAGGCTCTGAGGAACTGCATCTTTTTAAAAAGTATATGTTTTTAATGATTTCAGAGAGGAAGGGAAAGAGAGAGAGGGGGAGAGGGAGAGGGAGTGAAGAGAGGGGAGGGAGAGGGAGAGGAAGGGGGAGAGAAAGAGGGAGAGGAAAAGGAAGGGGGAAAGGGAGGGGGAAGAGAGGGGGAGGGGGAGGGAGAGAGAGGGGGAGAGGGAAAGGGAAGGGGGAGGGGGAGGGGGAAGGGAGAGGGAGGGAGGGGGAGAGGGAAAGGGAGAGAGAGGGGGGAGGGGAGGGAGGGGGAGAGGGAGAGAGAAGGGGAGGGGGAAAGGGAAGGGGAAGGGGAGGGGGAGGGGGAGGGGGAGAGGGGAGGGAGGGGGAGAGAGAAAAGGAGGGGGAAAGGGAAGGAGAAGGGGGAGGGGGGGAGAGAGGGGAGGGAGGGGGAGAGGGAGAGAAACGTCAATGGTGAGAGAGAATCATGGATCTGCTGCCTCCTGCACACCCCGCACTGGGGATCGAGCCTGGAACCCGGGCCTGTGCCCTGACCAGGAATCGAACCGGGACCTCCAGGTTCATAGGTTGATGCTCAACCACTGAGCCACGCCAGCTGGGCCGATTCCTATTCACCTTGGCATCCCTGTTCACCAGGCGGCACCCGGTGGGCACTGACGGACATCTGCAGGAGGAAGGAAGGCACTGTCCGCGCCCGCCGAGCCGGGGTCCCCGCCCAGCAGCAGACACACGCAAGGGGCGTGAGCGGGACCAGACTCCATTTGGGCCTCGCCCAGCACCGCCCAGACTTCGGTAAGCACGCCAGTGACGGCAGAGCCAAGGCTGGAGGCCGCTCCCGGGACGCCCAGCCACGTGGAGCATTTCTCGTGGGAAGCTGGTCTCGCGTGCTGCTGCCGCGGTGCAGCGGCGCCCGGCGGTCCGCTCTGCCAGCTCTGCCCCCCCCACGCACAGCCCCTGGCCGTCTCCTCTCTCGTCCCTTCCAGCTGAGGGCGATGCTGCCACGGCCTCCGGAGCCCGCTGTCCACCTTGGCCCTCCTCACAGCGCATCAGGCCGGCCAGGTCTCCTTCCTCCTCCTCTTCCACCCAGGTTTGCAGAGGCTTCGGCCTCCTCCCACCACCTGCCGCAGCCCGGGCCTGACCTCTTCACCCCAGAATCCATCTTCCCCTGAGCCACCTAGTCCGGGTCATGAGCCCTCCTTTCCTCGTGGACGGGCTCTCCAGGCTGCCTCCCCGCAGGGAGCCCCCACTCCCTGTGGAGGCCGCCTTCCTCCACCCCAGCTCACCCCCAGCTCTTTCCTGCTCTTGAGATGCTTTGACCCATTAGGCTAATGTAGCAGTAACACTTCTTGAACACCGGGGGCAGCAGAGGTCAACAGTTCAGAACTGGCTGGAGTCAGACAAGCAGGTGTTCAAATCTCAGCGGGCCTCACCCTTGTCCTGTGACCTCAGTGGGCACGTGGCTTAACTTCTCTGTACCTGTTTCCTCACTGTAACACGAGGGTGACAACGGTTTCTACTCCTCCGATCACCGACCACCATGATGGACAGGCCCGGGCACAGGCCATGCTGTCATCAAGGTCCCCTGGTACTGAGCGCCTGCTCGCTATCGTCAGACTCACAGAAACACAGGCGGCAGGTGCCCTCCAGGCTCCCCAGGAAGGAACTGAGCCCAGGGCGACCCAGTAACCTGTCTATGGAGATGAAGTAAATGACCAAGGCGGCCTGGAACCCAGACCAGCTTCCGCAGTTCGTGCTCTTGGCACGGTCACACGCTCTTGCTCTGTTGGTAAGATGTCCAGTAACTCGGCAGAGCTGCCGGGTCTCATGGCGCCGGCTCCGGGCCCACACCTCTGTCCCGCCCTCCTGCCAAATAAGCCGGCCCAGCACCCAGAGGGACTGCGCGCGAGACCAGCAGACAGCCTTGGACGCACGGCCAGCTGCTACACCAGCAATGGCGCCCTTTAGGAGCAAGCAGGAAACTCCCCTAAAGCAATCTCGCGCATAACTCTCCAGCCCCCTCCCACCAGAAGGTCCATGAATGGTCTGATGGGAAATGAGCATTTGGATCCCTGAACAGGGCGCTCTGCATGCCCGGCTGGGCCATTCTGAAAGGGCCACAAATTCACTGGCCCGTGGCTTTCTTCTTTTTTTAATTTTTTTATATTTTTCCCCCCTGATTCCTTCACCTGACCCCTCCTCTGCTCCCTCCGGCCAGTGCCGAGCAGCAAGCCTCCTCCCACCCAGAGACCGTGCCTCAGCCAGCTCCCGCCGCCCGCCCCCCCCCCTCTCTCTCTCTCTCACACACACACACACACACACACACACACACACACACACACACACAAATGTTTCAAAACATCAGTGGTTCAGGTTTTAGGAAGCCAGACAGATTCAACTTGCTGCCCCCCTACTCCCAATGTCATGACCCACCAGATTCCAAGGGCCAGGGGCCCCAGGAGGAGCCCCTGAAGGGAGCATTAAGTCTCAGCACCCCACCTGTGCAGCAGCTTCCAGAAACCCACAGACTCGCACCTGGAGCACCCCCCCCCGCCTCCCCTCCCCCCCCCCACACACACAGGTCCACTGCAAAGCTATCCAAACACAAACTGCCTCCCCTGACGACTGTCATCCCTGAGCAACACTCAGCACTTCTGAGCGCCAGCGCTGCGCAGTCCCCAGCAGCCTCTCCTCTTCCCACACCCCGTTCCCAAGGACACGGAGGGGAGGCAGGTCTGCCCAGCCGGCCTCCTCCGGGGCTGCGCTGGGGACCCTCCAAGCATGCGATGCGCGATGTGCAATCTGACTTACCCAGAGAGAAAAAGAGACTGAGCCCCGTGAGGCCGAAGGCAGGGCGAGGGAGCCAGGCATCTCTGAGCATTTCCAGAGCCTGGGATCACTCGGGATGTGGGAGAGGGTGGCTGAGGGCTACACGGGAGGAATTGTTAGGTGCCAAAAAAATAAAATAGAACACACGGGTGTACTTCAAGGACACATACAGCATTAAGGAAGCTTTATTTCCATCTCTCTAATATGGCTGGCCTGTATGTTGCTGCTAAAAAGAACGAGGGAGTGTGTGAGGGAGAGAGAAAAAAGGGGGATGGAGTAAATCTTGTGGTTGTTGGATTTCAAAAAGCAGGTGGGAGGGCGTAAAAAAGTCTTTCTGAAAAGAAGCAAGTTCCCTGGAAATGTTTACCCTCGAAAACAAGAACTAAAGCAGACCCTGCCTTTTTTCTGAGCTTGGATAATTGTTGGGTTTTGAAAGCTGTTAGAGGAACCCCTTTATTTCAAAGCTGCTGTAAGGGTGAGGGCACTCCTTTTATCATTTAAAAACACCCCAAAAAAGGAGATACTGGTTCCTGTTATTTGGAAAGCGTTCGGGGAAGTGAGTCAGGAGACTTTGGGGAAGTAGGGACTTCCTCATTATCCTGGCGTTTTCACTGAAATCAGAATCTGTCAAAGCAAGCTGGCGCCAACGCACCGAAGCGGGCTTCCAGCGGAACGAGTGCAGATCCCCCGGGGGGTGAAGGGGCCTTGCTACCCTGACGCTCGGGGAGGCCTGCGTGGCGTCCTTGCCACCTGGAGACCCAGAACCAAAAGATGGTCTGGAATGAAAACCCTTAAATAAAAGCCGTTTACGGCAGGTGGTCATGTCCTAGGCTAGAATCTTCCCGGATAAAGGTCGATCTTTTTATTGTTGAGAGAACACACATGTTCCCCATTTTCCTCCCCTTTGCCCCCTCTGCCAGCTCCCGCCCCACCCCAGGCCTTCACCACACTAAGGTCTGTGTCTGTGGCTATGTATGCATGGACGACCTTGGTTACTCTCTCCACACCTACCCCTCCCTCTGAGCTGTCAGTCTGCTCCAGGCTTCCGTGCCTCTGGAGCTATTTGTCAGTGTCTTTTATTCATTAGGTTCCACATATGAGTGAGATCATGTGATACTTGTCTTCCTCTGACTGACTTACTTCACTTAGCATAATGCTCTCTAGGCCAGAGATCCTTCATTTTTATTGCTGCATAGTATTCCATGGTGTAGATGTACCACAGCTTTTTTATCCACTCATCTGCTGATGGGCACTTAGGCTGTTTCCAAATCTTAGCTATGGTGAATTGTGCTGCTATGAACATAGGGGTGCATATATCCTTTCTGATTGGTGTTTCTAGTTTCTTGGGATATATTCCTAGAAGTGGGATCACTGGGTCAAAGGGGAGTTCCATTTTTAGTTTTTTGAGAAATCTCCATACTGTTTTCCAGAGTGGCTGCACCAGTCTGCATTCCCACCAGCAGTGCACGAGGGTTCCCCTTTCTCCGCATCCTCGCCAGCACTTGTCATTTATAGATTTATTGATGGTAGCCATTCTGACAGGTGTGAGGTGATACCTCATTGTGGTTTTAATTTGCATCTCTCTGGTGATCGGTGACTTTGAGCATTTTTTCATGTTTTGTACATTCTCTTTGGAGAAGTGCCTATTCAGGTCTTTTGCCCGTTGTTTTTAGTTGGGCTATTTGTCTTCCTTTTGTTGGGCTGTATCAGTCCTTTCCATACTTTGGAAATGGACCCTACAGATGTGTCAGTGGCAAACCTGTTCTCCCCTGCACGGCTGTCTGTTCACTTTGTGGACGGTGTGTTTTCCTTGTTTGCTGTGCAGAAGCTTAAAGCTTGATGTCGTCCCATGGGTTTATTTTCCCTCTGTTTCTCTTGCCCTAGAAGCTGTATCAGCAACGTTTTTTTAAAGACGGAGGAAAGGGGTAATAAGCCAAGGCATATGGCCGTGTCTGGGATGGAAAAGGCAAGGGATTCTCCCCTGCAGCCCCCGGAAAGGAAAGCCGCGCTGCCTCTGCCTTGGTTTCAGCGCCGGGGGCCAGTGCCAGCCTCCTGGCCCACAGAACAGCAAGATAATTCATTTGTTGTGAACAACAAACAGCCCCGCCAGCGTGGCTCAGTGGTTGAGCATCACCCCATGAACCTGGAGGTCGTGGTTCCATTCCTGGTCAGGGCACGTGCCTGGGTTTTGAGCTCAATCCCCAATAGGGGGCGTGCGGGAGGCAATGGATCAATTATCCTCTCCCATCATTGATGTTACTATCTCTCCCTCTCCCTTCCTCTCTCTGAAATCAATTAAAAAAAACAACAACAACACTCTCCAATGGTTTCCATGCTCAAAAAAGGGTCACCTTTACCTTAACTGAGCCTGTCTATTGTCTTTTGCATCTAAGACAACATACCTTTGGAATGTCGTAACTGCCCTTTCTCAGACCCCTCAGGGCACAGCCACTGCACCAGAGCGGAGACTGCAAATCCCCTTGCTGTTATTTCATGTTGCTAACTGCTAACTACTATCCTGTACCCACTGTTAGACCCCCGAGCGAGGGCGAAGGGGCAGGGACAGGTCACCAGGGCAGAAAGCTCCAGATGCCCAGCCAGGGGCTAAGCTGGGGAACAAGAACCTCGCCCCAGGGTCACCTCTCCGCCCCTAGCACAGCCCTGGTCCTGCGGTTTGACCCCAGATCTTTCATAGCCTGGTGAGGCCGTTTAGACCCCCTGACCTTTCCTCCCTAGAGATAGCATCGAGGCCTCAGTTGCATTTCAGCTCCAGGCCCAGAAAAGCAGCGAAACCAGACAAGTGACACGGTGGCTGCCTCAGGTCCAGCTATACTGACCAGTGACCCCTGGCCCTGGTGCCGACCAATCAGCGGAGACCACACCCCTGAAAGAGCTCACCTGGAAAGCTGATGAGTATTCTATTAAGGCCCTCCCCTGAGGCCGCCCCTCAGATTCCCACCTGCAGGAGAGAGAAACATGCTCAGAGCAAAGGGCCCAGTGGGCACTCTCCCTCCAAGGAGCACACCTGTGCCCTTCCCTCCCCCTCTCCTTCCCCGACAGGCACGTATCCCCCAACCTCTAAGGGACCCCATGAGACTGCAACCAGGGGAGCAGTGGGCAGTGGTCGCTAGTCCCGGGCTAAACCCCTGAACCTGTCTCCAGCCCTTCCCTTTGGATATCCCCATTTCCCATCCCCTTTTCCTTAAATAAATTCAATTTTCTTTAGTCACCGTCTGAGATGGCTGTTTAGCCTGCCGCGCACCACCGACTTTAACCTTTCACCCCCTGTGTAAGAGAAGTATGTGTCCATCTATCATTTTACTTTTTATCCAATCCCAGAGAGCCCCTCTCCTCCCACTTCGCTTCCTCCCGCCTCCCTAACCTATCACCAATGGATCTCCTGTAACCCACTCTGTCTCCTCTGTTGATTGTAAGGTATAAAATAAGGTGGGGACTGCCATTCCCTGGGCACTATCTCCATGTGGTGAGATTTTGCTTCCCTGTCGACAGTTTGGCTCAAATAAACTCAAAAGTTCTCCACAGGTTTGAATGTGTCTTACGTGGGCAGTAAGAAGACATTTCCGAGACAATTGGGGAAAATGCATATGGACTGTGTAATAGGTTCTATTAATGTAAGTTTATTAATTTTGTTAGGTGTGAAAAGAAGTTGTGGCGATGTGCTCTAAGAGCTGTATCTGCCACACGCCAGAGTGTTTACAGTAAAATGAGATGATGACTGGAATTTGCTTGAAAATATTCCAGGGGAACAAGGCCGGGGAGGGAGGTGGTGTCAATTGCTGGAACCGGTGGTGCGTGCGAGGGGTTCATGACACAGTTCTCTCTTCTGTTGCGTACGCTGGAAGTTTTTCTTTAAAAAGGAAGGAAAACAGGCTAATACCAAGAGTAGGAGAACTTGGGGTCGAGTCCCAAGGGCCCCTAAGCAGAGAAGGTCACCCCACTTTCTGGGAGACATTGAAGTCGGTTCTCAGGTGGCAGCCACATGCGGCCTGACGGGCTGCCAGTGCCCTACGCGGGAGCAGCTGCTCTTCTGAGCATTAACGCTGCACCACGCTCCTTCCATGCGGTCCCTCAGCTTGTAGCCCCGGGAAAGGTGGCTTCTTCTTCATTTTTTTTGTTTGTTTTTTGTTTTTATTGCCAATGAGGAAACAGCGGTTGGCAGGTCTTAGCCACCGTGTGTGTGTGTGTGTGTGTGTGTGTGTGTGTGTGTGTGTGTTTTAATTTTTTTTTTTTTTCAGAGAGGAAGGGAGAGAGAGAGAGATAGTAACATCAATAATGAGAGAGGATCATTGATCACCTGCCTCCTGCACGCCCCACACTGGGGATCGAGCCCGCAACCAGGGCACGTGCCCTGACCTGGAATTGAACCAGTGACCTCCTGGTTCATAGGTCGATGCTTAACCACTGACTAGCCGGTCCTAGCCACCAGTTTGACATGTGTACAGTAGTCAGGGCAGGGTCAGAGCTGGGGTGCACGGGCGTCTATGCGGAGCACTGGCCATTCCCAGCATGCCACACTGCCCATCCCGAGGGGGCCTTGCCCCGGGTTGTCTGGGGCCACAGAGAGGCCTGTGCTGAAGAGGAGGGTGCCAGGGCAGGGCCTCCAGGAACAGGGCTCGGCTCAGGGCTCGGCTCGGGCTGCACGGCCCCCGAGGGAGTGAATGAATGGATCTGGAGAGGGAGCGAGGGGAAGCAGCCATCGTGGTGAAGGGGTGGGGCCCAGCCTCGGCCTCTGGAGCTGCGCTGGGCGGGGAGGAGGGAAGGAGGCCAGGTGTGGGTGGCAGGTGCTGGAGCCAGAGGGCTGACGGGGAAACTGCTGGGGCTCTCTCTCCTCCGAGGGGTGTCCGTGCCTGGACCTCATATACACTCTGTCCTCAAGGTACCTCATCCATATGCTAGCCTACGGCCCCCACTGGCTCATCCCAGGACGCACAGTCCATGGGAATGAAAATCAGGGAAGGAGAAAGGGGGCAACCCAGGGAGAAATGCCCCCCATCCCTACTCCGTGGCCACAGCAGGCTCCTCCCGGTTGCCCCTCCTCCCCCGCCACCCAGCCTCCTGCACAGGCAGCAGGAGCTGGGCTGCAGGTGGCGGGGGGAGCCTGGCACAACCAGGGGGGAGCCTGGCACACCAGGGCCTTGCTAAGGCTCAGCCTCCTTCAGGTCTCAGGCTGCACGCAGCCACTCAAGCTGCCGCAGGCACATGTCAGCCAGAGAGTTTTGGTTTGACGTGGCCGGCCTCCTCCTTTTTCGAAATGCAGCTGAGGGTGCCTGGCGGCCCAGGGAAGCCGCTTCTCCAGCTCACTTGGTCTCACACTGGGTCCAGGAGCTTCCATTTGGGGACATTTGCGATAAGAAGTGGATCCAACCCAGGTCAGGGTGTGGCTCAGTTTGGTTGAGCATCATCCTGTGCACCAAAAAGTTGCCGGTTCCATTCCTGGTCAGGCCACGTGCCCAGGTTGCAGGCTTGATGCCCAGTAGGGAGCATGCAGGAGGCAGCCAATTGATGTTTCTCTCTCCCTCTCCCTTCCTCTCTCTCTAAAATCAATAAAAACATTTTTTTAATTTAAAAAAGAAAAAAGAAGAAGTGGATCCAGAAGTTGCCTCTGCTTCCATCCAGTGTTGGACCAAGAGAAACCAGGTATGTGACGTAAACAGGAGGGTCAGAGGGTGCTGAGTCGGGGTGAGGTCCCTCGCAGTGTGGCACAGGCGGAGGGCTCCCCAGTACCCCCTCTCTTCCCCCCCACCTCACTTGAGCCTCCGGATGCCCATTTGCCCTGGACGAGTAGGTCTTCCCAGGAGCCAGTAAAACCCGGGGAGGCAGGAAGTCAGAGTTACTTTGCAGAATGAAACGCCAATAGCAAAATGGGCTATTTGGGTAGTGAAGCCTTATTTTTGGCATTTCTACCAAGTACCGCACATCCTGCAGCTCTTACCAGATGGCACTCAGTACCTGCTCTGCGGGGAGAAGCAGTCTTACCCATAACCCAGAGGAAGATGGCTGCTGTGGCCTTCGGAATGCCTGTCTGAGGCCACAGAGAGCCTCCCTCGTGGCACTGGCCTCCAGCCTCACTCTCAGAGCGCGGTCCCCAGACCGGCACTGCCAGCATCGCCTGGAAGCTCCTTGGAAAGAGCGAGTCCTGGCGCCCGCGCAGACCCAGCCAATCAGGATCTTCATTTCTAACAAGAGCTCCAGGGACGCTTGAGCACAGTCAAGTCTGGGAAGCATTGCCTTCAGCGACTATGAAAAGGTTGGCCTCCCGGAGCAAGGGGCCCGGTGTGGGGGTTGGAGAGACGGGACTGGTGAGCAGGAGCAAGCTGAGGGTGAAATGCTGGCCTCGGGGACGTGCAGACACCGGGCTGGCTCGTGGCGGCTTGGCGGGGACCCGGCTCGCCCACCTCCTCTCTGTCCCACGCCCGTCCCAAGCCACCCCGTTCCAGGGGAGCTTCTCTCGCCCACGAGGGGCGTCACCTCTGGTGTCCGTGTCTTGGCAGCTCCGTCCTCAGGAGCACCTTCCTCTCGAGAGGGCGACCTACAGCCTGAATTAACCTGAAACATAATCTTTTATTTAGATCTTAGAACACGTATACTTAGTGACTAGGGGCTTAGTTTCTTATGTATGAACTAGAGGCCCGATGCACGAAATTCGTGCCAGGGTAGGCCTTCGCAGCCCCGGCCGCCTCGGCTGCAGCCCCGCCCACTGGACATTCCGGAAGGTGGTTCCACCGTCCAGTCTAATTAGCATGTTAGCTCTTTATCATATAGGATAGGGGGTTAAGTTTTCCTTAGAGTTTCCTTTTCAAGACCTTTGGGAAGTGACTGGGGAGGTGACTCAGCTGTGAATCCAGCAAGCAGAACCGATAAGCAGGGTCAAGGTTAGGAGACAAACCGACAAACCATCATCTCATCAACATCATCTCGTCGCCTGATGACTAATTACAATAGCTGACTTCTGCGGGCCCCCAGGCCTGCACGTAGCTGTACTCCTCACCCCAGCCCCTTCCCCTATATAACCCTGTTCCCTGCACCTGCTGGAAGGCAGGATTTGATGCTCATAAGTGCCCTGTCTTCTTGGTTGGCTGGCCTCAATAAACGCCTCATATGTTCAACCCTGCCTTCGTGATTGGACACAGCCACAGGCAGCCGGAGCCCACGGGGGGGTTCCCGGTAACACGCTCTTGCCTGCTCAGCCAACTCCTAGTCTTTCTTTAAGTATCTGCTACAGAGTCACCAGCGTGCTATCTTCCACTTCCCTCTTCTCTCTTTGCTCCTGAGACCCTGGGTACACTCACTCACTTGCTTATCAAGTCCCTCATTCATAAACTCAAGTATCTATTTAATGCCCCGTATGTGCCAGGCACCCAGCAACGAATGAGCCACAGCTCAGCTGAGATCTCCCAGTCCAGATCGGGAGACAAAGGCCTCAGCGCTCCACAGGGCGTGAGGAGCGCAGTCCCGTCGCCGAGGGACGGAGCACAGGCGCCCCGGCATTTCTCGAGCCCGTGCCGACCAGCGGAGAGCACTGTCCTCTCCTTGACACTCCCCACCTCCCAGGCAGACTGCAGCTCTGTGAGCACAGGGATGTGTCTTATTGTTCTGAGTCCGTGCTGGGCCTGGCCTGGTCCCCCAGCAGATGTGCATGAACGAACGCCGGTTTGACATCCAGAGACAGGGAGACCCCGCCAGCCTGGCCTCACGCAGCCTCGCACAGGCGGGCCAGGTGGGAGCAGGTGCGGCTCCTGGGTACGCGGGGCCTCATCGGCCCTGGGAACTGTTCAAGGATGGATTGTCCCCCACGGGGTCCCTGCAGATCCGACATAGGGTCTCGAAGAGCTTAGGAGCTCTGTGAGAAAGTAAAGCCTCACACCCATAAAAATAACTAGAGAGCCTCAGAAGATGCCATCTGGAAAGCAGAAACATCCAGAAGATGCGAGAAGCAGGAGCTGGGCCCGGCAGGCAGGACCCCGCACCTGAAGGCCTGCTGACGGCCGGCAGGAGGGCGAGGGAATCCAGGCAGGGCTCCAAGAGCTCAGGCGCAGGGGCAGGAAAGACAAAGGTGTTTGTACCAGAAGGTCCTGCCATGGCCCTGGCCGGCGTGGCTCAGTGGATAGAGAGTCGGCCTGTGGACTAAAGGGTCCTGGGTTTGATTCCCATCAAGGGCACATGCCCGGGTTGCAGGCTTGATCCCCAGTAGGGGGCATGCAGGAGGCAGCCCATCGATGATTCTCTCTCATCATCGATGTTTCTCTCTCTCCCTTCCCGCTCCCTTCCTCTCTGAAATCAATAAAAAAAATATATTTTTAAAAAGAAGATTCCTGCCACGAAAACAGAGGAAGGCAGGGCTGGGCTGACAGACGGCACCTGCCTCCAGGAGGCGCAGCACCCGAGGCGGCGCTCAGGCAGGCGCTGCGAAGGCTCTCACAGGAAGGGCCTTGCTTTCTGAGGAAATGCAGAGTTCCCTCATCTTCTAAGAGAGAAGAGGCGCCTGGAGAGCTGGTTTTACAGAAGTGGTAACAATTGCCTGACCCCCCTTGCGGAAGACCCGACCACATTTGCAAACCCCCTGGCTGTCTTGGGAAACTGGGTTTATCTTAGTGAGAGAGTCGCTGGTCTGCGTGGGGAGAGAACTTGCAACCCAAGGTGCTTTGGGTCTAAGTCACTGAGCTGATTCCACAGCTGCCTGACCCCTGCCGAACACACACACACTCACACAGTGGTGTGTGTGTGTGTGTGTGTGTGTGTGTGTGTTTAAAGGCTAATGTAGCCCTAGCTGGCTTGGCTCAGTGGATAGAGCATCAGCCCTCGGACTGAGGGGTCCCGGGTTCGATTCTGGTCAAGGGCACGTACCTTGGTTGCAGGTTCCCCGGCCCAGGAGGCAACCAATTGATGTGGAGTCTCTCTCACATCGGTGTCCCTCTCCCTGTCTCTCCCTCTCCCTTCCACTCTCTCTAGAAATCAACAAAAAATATCCTCAGTGAGAATTAACCAAAAAAAGCATGGATGGAACTGGAGAGCATTATGCTAAGCGAAATAAGCCAGTCAGAGAAAGATAAATATCACTTGATCTCGCTCATTTGTGGAATATAACGAACAACATAAACTGATGAACAAAAACAGATCCAGAGACAGAGAAGCATCGATCAGACCGTCAAACCTCAGAGGGAAGGTAGGGGAGGGTGTGGGTGAGGGGCAGAGATCAACCAGAGGACTTGTATGCATGCATAAAGCCTAACCAATGGACACAGACACCAGGGGGTGAGGGCATGAGTGGGGGGGGGTGTGGAGGGCAATGGAGAGGGGATAAGGACACATATGTAATACCTTCATCAATAAAAAAATTAAAGATTGAAAAAATAAAATAAAAAACGATTTTTATAAAAAGGCTAATGTAGACATGTCAGCACACTGACCAGGCAACGGGAAAGAATGGGGTGGCAGCGAGCAACCAACGCCTGACGGGCTGGCGGTGCGGCAGCCAAACTCTGGTGCTACTAGATTCTTCGTTATTTTTCTGTGATCCTCGCCCGAGGATATTTCCCATTGATTTTTAGAGAGAGTGGAAGACAGGGGGAGAGACAGAGAGAAACATAGAGGTGAGAGATGCATCGACTGGTTGCCTCCTGCACAGGCCCCGACCGGTGCTGGGGATCAAACCTGCAACCCAGGCACTTGCCCTTGACCAGAATCGAAGCCACAACCCTTCAGTCCACAGGTCGACCCTCCAACCACTGAGCCACACTGGCGAGGGCTGGATTCTTCATTATTTATGGGCGGCCCCACCCTCTCCACCTTTAGGCTGCTTTCTATTGGCAAAGATCCGTGTGCTTCTAGGACTTAACATACAGCAAATTGGTGTAGAAAACTGCTGCGGAAGGTCCTACTACAGGCCAGGCTGCTCCACCTCCAGCGGCCTCCTGCCCTTCGGAAGGTCACGCTGAGTGTGCAAAGCTCTCCCTGAACTCAGCTCCTAATTCTCTCTCTCCGGACGGGAAGAGGGACTTGGGTATTTTTGGCTAAAGAGCTTCCTGCACAAAGAATAAAAAATGAGTGAGAGCCCAGCCAGTGTGGCTCAGTGATTGAGCGTCAACTTGTGAACCAGGAGGTCTCAGTTCGATTCCGGTCAAGGGCACATGCCTGTGATGTGGCTCGATGCCCAGTGTGGCGCGTACAGGAGGCAGCTGATAGATAACTCTCTCTCCTCATTGATCCTTCTATCTCTCTCTCCCTTTCCCTTCCTCTTTGAAATCAATAAAAAAATATTTTTAAATAAAAAAATAAAAAGATGAATGAGAGATGGGGACTGAGTCAGCAGAAGAAACACCCCCTGGGGAAACTACACTGGAGCGGTGGAGGCTCAGACCAGCACCGTCCCTCAGGAACCTCGTGTAGTCCCCCCAGAATGCCCGAGCCCCCACTGCCTGTGTAGGGGAACAGCCTCCCAGAGTTGACGTCAACGCTGCAATGCTGCAGAGAGAGCAGGACTCGAACGAGGCTCGTTTGACCACAAAGCCCATTCCCTGCGCCTCGGCCTCCAGGCTCCTGCAGGTGCTAGGCAATCCCTGGAGAAGGCGCAGGGGTGGCAGGTCTTTCCCGTGGCCCCTGAGGGAGTTTTGGGTGTAGGCAGGGTTCATTGCTGAGAGCTGTGGGCTTCCTCTCAACCTTGACTCCGTCCTGGGACAAGAGGGAGGTTCGTGGGGAGGTAGGATGGGGGAAGTGGGCTTGCTCCTTCTCCACCTCCTCAGTTACAGCTGCTGAACCCAGAATAAAAGCCAAACTTTGAGTGAATCAAATTCAAATCTGGGCAAGTCAGACCCTGGAGGGCATGCTCACAGGGCGGAGCCTGCGGGTAGCTGCTCGCCCCCCGCCCCACCCCGTCCCCGCCAGCTCTCATCCCAGTTATTCTCTTTGACCCAGAGCAGCAGTTGTGAAACCACCGTCCCCCCAACTAACCTTATGCAGCCAGGGTTTGAGGAAGTAGAAAAGGGCCACCTAGCCAGACAACACATTGCTTAATAGCCCAGAAAGGAAGCCACTTCCTCATGTCACCATGTGTCCCCTCAGGGTATTGCCTTCAATACACATAGTGAAATTATTGACACTGTCCTCATTTAGAGTTAAAGGTAAGAAGACAATATTTTTTATTTTTTGTAATCCCCACCCGAGGATATTTTTCCATTGATTTTTAGAGAGAGGGAAAGACAGAGAGAAACATCGATGTGAGGGTAACACATCGATCGATTGGTTGCCTCCTACACGAGCCCTGACCAGGAACCTGCAACCGAGGTACGCGCCCTTGACCCGTCAGAATCCAACCTGGGACCCTGCGGTCGGCAGGCCAACGCTCTAGGCAGAGCCAAACTGGCCGGGGCAAGAAGACAATATTTAATGACCCTTAGCCATGGCTGAGCAAGAGCAACAAGAGGCCACAGGCCTCCAAGGGGAGGCCCCAGAACAGCCGGGAAAGAGAGGCGTTACTAGTGGGTGGTGACGAGAGGGTCCTGATGGTGAGAGTGAGAGGAAGCTCTGAAAAAGGCAGCTCCACGCGAACTTGTACCAGCAGTAGAGAAGCATACACGCCTCTACCTGCCCTGAGAGCCCAAGGGGAGGACGGGATACAGAGGACGAGGAGGGGCCCTCAGGGATCTCGAGGGGACGTGAGCTGAGCCCAGGCTAGAAATCGGAGCCCAGAACCAGAGATTTTAAAAACTAACCGTAGTGAACCTTCTAAAGGTAACCAAAAGGTATAGGAACCTCGCATTTCAGACCAAGAGTTAAGTCGATGGCTACTTACCTTGGCAACCTGTGAGTGTCGCTTCTGAAAAAGACAAAGAAATGCCCACGCCCCACCTGGGACGTACGGGAGCCTCTGTGAGGCTCCGCAGAGCCACCAGCCACTCTGAACCCAGCCAGAGTTAGGAAGCACTGGTCCGCCCAGCTGGCGTGGCCCAGTGGTTGAGCATTGACTTATGAACCAGGAGGTCAGGGTTCAATTTCCAGTCAGGGCACATGCCCGGCTGTGGGCTTTATCCCCAGTGTGGGCCTACAGGAGACAGCCCATCAATGATTCTCTCTCTCCCTCTCACTTCCTTTCATACACACACACACACACACACACACACACACACACACATATATATCCTATCTAATAAAATAGTAATATGCAAAATGACCATACCTCCACTATGCCTACAAGCCACGTCCACCAGCCAATCAGGAGCGAGTATGCAAATTAACCCAACCAAGATGGCTGCAGCCACGGAGCGAGCAGGGGGCTTGGGTTGCCCCAGTGATGGAGGAAGCCAAGCTTTCTGGCCTGCCCTGGCCTCTGCTCAAGGCTACAAAATTTTAATTATAGAAGGCAAATAAATCCCAGATACCAGGGCCTCCGCTTGGGTCACCGGGGGGCATGGCTGGCCTGCAAACCACCACAGGCCCCTTGCCCAGGCCACCCCACACCCCAAGGGAACCCCCACCCTGATCCGAGACACCCTTCAGGGCAAACCAGCTGACCCCCACCCGTGCACCAGGCATCTATCCTATCTAATAAAAGAGTAATATGCAAATTGACCGTCACTCCAACACACAAGATGGCTGCCCCTATGTGGTCAAAGATGGCTGCCCCCATGTGGACACAAGATGGCCACCACAAGATGGCCAGCAGGGGAGGGCAGTTGGGAGGGACCAAGCCTGCAAGGGAGGGCAGTTGTGGGCAATTAGGCCAGCAGGGGAGGGCAGTTAGGGGTGACCAGGCCGGCAGAGGAGGGAAGTTGGGGGCAACCGGGCCTGCAGGGAAGGGCAGTTGGGGGGGGACCCAGGCCTGCAGGGGAGAGCAGTTGGGGGGGACCAGGCCTGCAGGGGAGAGCAGTTAGGGGCAATCAGGCTGGCAGGGGAGCAGTTAGGCATCAATCAGGCTGGCAGAGGTTTGGCTAGGGGGTGATCAGACTGGCAGGCAGAAGCGGTTAGGGGCAATCAGGAAGGCAGGCAGGCGAGCAGTTGGGAGCCAGCAGTCCTGGATTGTGAGAGGGATGTCCCAGATTGGAGAGGGTGCAGGCTGGGCTGAGGGACACACACACCTCCCGGTGCACAAATTTCATGTACCGGGCCTCTAGTGTGTGTGTGTGTGTGTGTGTGTGTGTGTGTGTGTGTGTGTGTGTGTATTAGAGGCCCGGTGCATGAATTTGTGCATGGGTGGGGTCCAGCCAGCCTGGTCAGTGGGAGGGGACATGGGCGCTTGGCTGGCCTGCCTGCTGATTGAACTCCTGGTCGAGGGGACAATTTGCATATTAGCCTTTTATTATATAGGATAACACTGAGTGGCCAGATTATTATGCGTTCAGAGATCATAATAATCTGGCCACTCAGTGTGTGTGTGTGTGTGTGTGTGTGTGTGTGTGTATAATTTTTTTTAAAGAAGCACTGGCTTAAATCCTAGAGGTGTATTCATACCCCACTTCCAACCCTCCAAAACTTTCTCAGTCCCCTCAGCTGATTCAAGAGTTCCACTCCTCTCGCGCCAGCCAGAGTATGACGACAGGACGACATCCACAGATCACATTTATTTAGGGACCATGTGCCAAAGGAAACATTCGGGTTGGTTTTCACTGCGATTCTTCCCAGGATCACATCCACAAAGACGCCCTCCAACCTGAGGGATTGCCCGGATGGGGTGCTTGGTGCAGCTGGGCAGCTCAGCCAGGGTCCCAGGGCCAGGGTCTGCTCCAGAGGGCCCATGTCCGTGCTTCCCCCATCAGGGCCTGGGTCCAGAGGTGCCCCATCCTCCTGCCAGGCTCCAAACCCCCATCTTCAGCCTCTGACCAGCCAGGGAGGCAGGACAGCTGGGAGGGGGGTCTGTGTGGCTGGCACCGGGACCGGCCACACAGGGGCTTCTCTGCCTCCAGAAGGTGAGGGGCCTCTCTTCTTAAAAGGCTTGCCCTGTGAGGGGCCCTCCCTCGGCCCACTTTTTCTCAGGTGGGTTACTCGGCGCTGAAGGCCACACTGGGCGCTGCCGGGAAGGGAAGAAAGCAGCACAAAGCACGTTTGTGAAACGTATTTCCATCTGAACAGTCACCATGCGCTGAGCTCTTTCCGCCCATCCGGCCCCATTCTGAATGTCACGTGTACTGTCTCTTTTGATCCTCACCACCCGGGAAGTCGGTAATAGTATTCCCATTTTAAGGATGAGAAAACTGAGGCTCAGAGATGCTGAGTTACCTGCCCAAGGTCACCTCGCTTCTAAGTCAGGGTCAGGATTTGAACCTGTGGGTCAGCCCAGCTCCAAAGCTGTGACTTAGCCACGTTGCTATACAAGCTGAGAAAGGGGCACAGCATGCGGCCCCTTCGTCTAAACCAACTCAACACCAAAACCAAAGGTCCGCCGAAACCGGTTTGGCTCAGTGGATAGAGCGGACTGAGGGGTCCCAGGTTCGATTCCGGTCAAGGGCATGTACATTGGTTGCGGGCACGTCCCCAGTGGGGGATGTGCAGGAGGCAGCTGGTCGATGTTTCTCTCTCATCGATGTTTCTAGCTTTCTATCCCTCTCCCTTCCTCTCTGTAAAAAATCAATAAAATATATTTAAAAAAAAAAAAAAGGTCCGTGCTCCCCCTGCTCCTACCCCAGGTCCACACGAGTGGCTGCAGGCGGGTTGCGCCACGAGCTTGTGGCATTGGTGCGGATGCTGCGCCACACCCTGCCGCCCTGAGGCCTGGGAGCTGGCGGACCATTTTAAGAGGACAGAGGTGCTATTTCCTGCGGAGTTTAAATTATAAGCCACCACTCTAGCCGGTGTGGCTCAGCCTGTGGACTGAAGGGTCCCGGCTTCGATTCCGGTCAAGGGCACACACCTCGGTCGCAGGCTCCCGGCCCTGCTCAGGGGCATCGGGAGGCAACCAATCCTTTGGTGTTTCTCTCTGTCTCTCTTTCTGTCTTCCATCCACTCCTTCTAAAAGTCAATGGGGAAATATCCTCAGGCAATAAAAGTAAAAATAAAAAAGTAAAAAAAATTAAAAATAAGAGAATAAATTAGAAGCACCTACGACTGAACCTGGGCAAGGAGCTTCGAAGACAACTCGCAGCCCCTCCTCTCTACCTCACGGCCTCTGCGAACCCCGGGCCCGCGGGGCAGGAGCCAGGGCGGCTGCGTCAGCAGGTCTCAGGGCAGCTGGGCCAGAGGTCCCTGCAGACCACACGGCAGATCACACGGCAGTGAGGGCCGAGGGGGTGACTATATCCGACTACAGCTCCAGAGAGGAGCTCCTGTTCCAGCCGGTGGCACCAGGCCAGGCCCTGACCTCGTGTCCCTGGAGAGCCTCCAGGCTGTGTCCTCAGGGAGTCATGTGTCCTCAGCCCCGGGTCAGCAGGAAGCGCACAAGCCATCACCCGCCGCACAGCGGAACCTGCGCTCCCGGGGCCTGGGCCTATGATTAGTCCACAAGCAGCTGCCTGTCCTGCCGCTCACCCTTCTGTCCTGCCCCTCCCCGGCACCGCAGGTGCCTCCTCCAGCTGCTATGCTCCCCTGGGGAGCTGAGCCAAGAGCTAGAAGGAGCCAGCCTTCCTGGCAGTTAGGTTAGGCCAGCGCATAAGAAGTCGCTCTTAGAATAAAGGAATCTAGGAGTTGGGAGGGACCTTTTGGAAAGCATCTGTCTTCCATCGCCATTCATCCCCTCTGCCCTCCTCCATCTCCACCACGCTCCCTGGCATCGCCACACTGCAGTCCATGGCCATGAGTTCTCTTCTTTTCCCTCCATCTCCCCCCGCCCCAGACCCTCCGCCTCCCCAGCCAACAGTGCTGTGTGCCTGCCCGCTGTCTGCGAGTCTGCCCTTGCAACAGCACTGTCCAAGGATCAACGGCGCCCCCTTATTAGGTATTTAACCTCACATCGGGCCTAAGCAAGGACCCCTGGCGCCCTCTTCATCAGGCCCGACTGATGGGGCAGAGGCACCCTGTCATCCCACATTGAAGGCCCCTCTTCACCCCTAAAATCCATCACCTCGGCCTTCATGCCCCTAGGACTCGAGGCTGGGCGTGAAGGCACCTTGGAATGAGTCTTCTACCCGGCAGAGCTTCAGCATCTGACTTCCCTGCCGCTTAGAAGACTCTGCCCTCAGCAGCTCCCCCCACCCCAGGCCCCGGCTGTATCCCACCCCTCCAAGTCCTGGCCATCTCCTCCCCCATTTCCTCCCCTCCAGGTCCTGGGCCATCTCCTCCCCCCAGGTCCCAGCTGTACCTCCCCCCCAGGTCCTCCACCTCCAGACACCTGGCCCCTCCTCACCATGGTCATGTAGGTGGCCTCTGGTCTCTCACTTGACTCTTCCTTGGTCACCTCCCGCATGGTGATTGAGGAGTAAACGTGCTTCTGTGGGGAAATGGTAAAACATTCCTGAAAATCAGTGGTTCTGCTTTTTTAACATATATTTGTATTGATTTCAGAGGGGAAGGGAGAGGGAGAGAGACAGAAACATCAATGAGAAAGAATCATCGATCGGCTGCCTCAGGCACACCCACACTGGGGATCGAGCCTGCCATCGGGGCATGTGCCCTGACTGGAATTGAACCCTGACCTCTTGGTTCCTGGGTTGATACTCAATTGCTGAGCCACCCCCACTGGGCTCAGTGGTTCTATGACAGAGAAAAGGCCACCTGCTACGATTCACATGGCATCAGCCACCCACACGGGCAGGCGCAGAGGTCACTGAACGCTAGAGAATTACCATCAATAACGACAATTCCATCATCAATGTTCCAGAAAATTAACTCCTCAGCAAAGAGCCCTCTCTTAGGAACCAAGTTCTTTGCCAAGCAGTCTGTGTTTGAATCCTTCTCTCACCAAATCGGATCTGCTCCGTGGTTACCTCCTCAGTCCTGGGGGAGGCCGGCACCAGCCAGCCCCTGCCCGGCCGCCAGCCTCTCAGGCGTCGTGGTGGGACGGGCTCTCGGAGCCCCTCACCGGGAGGCTGGGCGCACCTGGCGATGCCCATCTCCGTCTTTACTTGGGGAAGCTGCGTCATCCCGTGGGAGACTGGGGCTCTGGAGGCCCCTGCACTGTGAGGGAACCCCACTCCGGGCCCAGACAGACCAGAGATGGGAAGGCCCACATCCCAAAGGGGGTTTAAAAGTTAAAAAAAGAAAGACAGAAAAGGAGCTCAAAGGAACGAGTCCATTTCTCAGCCCCTGGCCGTAGCCATCACAGCTGTTACAGCGAACACGGAGGAAAAGGGCTGAGGGTCCTCGCTGTCTAACGGGCCTGCGTTTTCCCCTTAGCCGGGGCTCCCCACACACTCCCAAGGAGCCCAGATTCCGCCTCCTGTGCACAGCCTCGTGCGTTAGGAAGCGCCTGCGTGTCACCCCGAGACCTGAGCCCACGCAGGGCGGGTCCAGGGGCCCTGGTCCTGCTTTTACTGATGAGCAAACAGGCTCAGGGAGGGCGCAGGGCTGGGCCCGCACCGGGACTGTGGGGCCCCGAGTCCAGTGCTCCCTGCTCAGCCCCCCCCCCCGCCCCAGACATGTTCACACACTGGGCGGCCCAGCTGCCCACACACGCACCCCTCCCCCACCCCCTGGGGGCGTCAGTCCGGCGGTGAGAGGCCCGAGCCGGGCTCTGCGCCAGCCGCTGGCCCACGTGCTGAGACACAGGATGAGTGAGGCCGCCGCCCTGAGAGGCCCAGGGCTCACCTGGCCTAGCCGGGCACAGCCACGCGGCAGAGCCTCCTCTTACCTCGGGGCGGGCCCAGTCCCTGTCCTCCAGGCTCTTCACCAGGGCCCCGGACGTCCCAGAACTGCAAGGCAGGGATGCAGGCGGTTAGCGGCCAGGACTGGCCAGTCCAGGTGCCCTCGGCGCTTGGGGAAGAGGCACCAGAGCCGGGCTGTTCTCCCTGGCTCCTCCCAGCTCAACCCGAAGCCCGCGGCGCCTCCCGGCGAGCAGAGAGCATCCGGGAGACCTGAGGGCTGGGCAGCAGCTCCCGCGTCCCCATCACCCTGGCTCTCTGTCTGTGACAGGTCAGTGGATGCACAGAGCTGGGCCACGGGTCACGTGCTCATCTCCCAGGACCAGGCAGTGCTGCTGGGCCGGCAGGGGAGGCAGGGCCAGCGCGACAGCAGGTCAAAGGCCCAATGGAATCACCCCACAGCACCCCACTGAATGCTCTGGCCCCTTCCCACTCCTTGGCCTTTGATGTCCTGGCCATTTGCCTTCTGCGTTTGCCATTGAAGACACTTTTTTTCTATTTTGGCCTATTTTCTATTTTCACTCTCTCCCTCTCCCTCTTTCTCTCTGAAAATCAATAAAAAAAAAAATTTTAAATAGTTTACCTCAGGCATTGAACGACACCATTAGTTTGTGCTTAAGATTTATACTCTTTGCAAAGTTTTTTAAGTATGTTTTTATCGATTTCAGAGAGGAAGGGAGAGGGAGAGAGAAATAGAAACATCAATGAGGAGAGAGAATCATCGATTGGCTGCCTCCTGCACGCCCCCTACTAGGCATTGAGCCCACAACCCTGGCCTGTGCCCTGACTGGGAATCGAACTATGACCTCCTGGTTCATAGGTCGATGCTCAACCCCTGAGCCTCACTGGCCGGGCAGGACTTAGACTCTTAATTCTGCTGCACCTAGACCACCTTTTTAAAGGAGCTGCTGGTCTTTGTAAAACACCGACACCAAGGAGGCGGGTGTGGGGATGCTCACGGCCCGGGAGCAAGGGGCAGTCACTATGCCGGGGGCATCTGACCCCACATCGTGCACAGAGGACGCTCCCTTCTGAAACAGCCCTTCTGGAAGAGGGCACCGCTCGGGCCGGTCCTCCCCCCCTCGGGAAGAAGCAGCCTGGCACCACCAGCCCCCGTCTCAGGCGAGAGCGACCTGTACCTCTTACTCCCCTGGATCCTCCTCGCAGCCAGGATGAGCACCGGAAACAGCAGGACAGTGGCGCAGACGATGCCCACGATGATCACCAGCTGGGTACCGCCCAGGACCTCGGGTCTGCGGGCCACGGCGGTCACCAGCGCTGGGGGGGGAAGCAATGGGGAAAGGGCTGAGACCCCCAGTTACAGGCACAGCAGCCACAGCCAGGCAGGAAGTGGGGAGAGGGCCGACTCCACCCGTGTTGAAGCACTAGGACTCCCGCTGTCCCCAGTGACTGAGAACCGAAGCCTGATGCCCTTGCGTAGGTGGCAGGAGAGGCGACCTCCCCTAGAGTGCCCTTGTGCATTAACAATTCTATCTTCAAACTTGGGTCACAAATGACGTGGACATAACAGACTCCTAGAGGCTACTGATCTTTCTACGGGAAAGTGATTGTTTTTTAAAATATATTTTATTGATTTCAGAGAGGGAGAGAGAGAGAGAAACATCAATGATGAGAGAACCATGGATCGGCTGCCTCCTGCATGCCCCACACTGGGGATCAAGCCCACAACCTGAGCATGTGCCCTGACCGGGAATCAAACTGTCAGTGCTCAACCACTGAGCCGCGGCAGCCGAGCGAAGTGATTCTTTTCCAAAGGCTCTATGCTGCACAGCTCAGCCCACGGCAGGACGCCACGTGAGGCCTTCAGAGGCACTTTCCCGCACAGGGTGCCCTTCGCTCGTTTCCTCGGTTCATTCTAAACACACACAAATACGGATCTGGCTTTTGTCCTGGAGGCAGGAGAAGCGCTGAGAGGTCATCACGATGGGACTGAGTGCTGGGACCTGCGGCTGAGGAAGCCGGACCGGCTGCTGCAGGAAGAGGGAGCCCCAGCCAAGCATGAGAGCAGAGACCAGTCAGAGGCCTGAGTTCAAGACAGAGATAAAGACACCAGCACGAAGGCGGTGGGATGGACGGGGAAGAAGGCAGATCCAGAGTCAGGCACAGAAACGACAGGACCGGTCATCGGTTAGACGGGGTCCTGGGAACCGGCAGCAGCGAGCACAACGGGTAGGGGGCGCCGTTCGCTGGGACGGGGGGGGGGGGGGGGGGAGGGGGCTCCAGTGAGGCGATGGGCGGGGTGGAGGAGGTGGGCTGGGAAGAGGTGTCCGCGGCTGGATGTCTTGTATTTGAAGGACTTGGGGGGCATTGGGGTGGACCGCATACAGCTCTACAGAGATGGACAGACTGTGTCCCACACAGAGTGTGTGGCGTCCCATCCCGCTGAGGGAAGGAGGCGGGATGTGCGAGTGCCTTCGGGAACCAAGCGAGGCAGCAGCGGCCGCCAGAATGCAGTGCATGGAGGGACGAGACGATGGGAAGTGAGATGAGAGACGCCGCACGCAGCCCTGCAGCCAGCATCCCGCCAGCCAAACCACCCCCTGGTGCGGTCAGGCTGCACAGCTCTGCACACGCCCAGCACCCTGAGCTCTTTTCCTATCTCAATAAAGCTGTTTTAGGGGAAAGTAAGTGCCCTGCCGGTGTGGCTCAGTGGATAGAGCGGCATCCTGCGGACCCAAGGGTCCCGGGTTCGATTTCGGTCAAGGGCATGTAACTCGGTTGCAGGCTCCTCCCTGGCCCGGGCCCTGGTTGGGGGCTTGCAGGAGGCAACCAATCAATGTGTTTCTCTCACATCACTATTTCTCTCTTCCTCTCTCTCTAAAAATCAATGGAAAAATATCCTCGGGTAGATTAACAAAAGAAAGCAGAAAGCCATAGGATGAGAGCTAAGCAGACGAGAAGGTGAGGTAGGAGGAGAGGTGAGCATGTTTACTCACTGAACCTTAGGAGTCACTGACAGGGCGGGGGAAGGAGCGGGGGCGGCACCTGCGCGCAGGGCTGGGTGGAGGGCAGGGCCAGGGGCTGCGGGGCGACCGAGCAGCTGTGGGGGAGGGCTGGAAGGTGACCGAGCTCCCACTGGCCAGTCCTTTGTCTGTGAGGCTGGGTCAGACTCCGGAGGGTGAGAAAGCCTCTGCCCTGCTTCCCTCGGCAGCTGGGACTCTGCTGCAGACAAGAAGGTGCCTCCACAGACTGAAGTCCCAGGCCAGGCATCAGGGTAGCTCCATCCTGCCCCCATCCCCCTCCAGCCAACCACAGCCAAGCCCTGAGGCCCTGGTGCAATGCAGACTCCACAGCCACATCCTGGCTGCTAACTGGGTTAAGGTTTACCTCTAACCCTCACTTAGCAACCTTTCAGTCAACACGGCCTTCGTCCTCCTCCACGCCGGCCTCCCTGCTGTTTCCCAGAACACAGCGCCTTTGATCAGAAACCCCCACCTACTTCTGGTCTGGTGCCTTCCTGTCTCTGTTCTTTGCTGCTTCCACCGGCTCAGGGTCCCTTCACCCTCCACCCCAGAGCACACAAACGGTCTGAACTTCAACTCCAGGCCATCTGCGTCCGGACCTTCAAGCTGGCAGACTGCGCTGGCCACGGGGAGGTCTGGCAGGGGCCGGGCTCCCTGAACGTACCGGCTCCTTTTCACGGACCCGCCGGCAAGGCCAGAACCAGGGTGAGGCCACCACGCTGCCCAGGGCCACACATTTAAAGGGCACCAGCCTCAGGGCCGGGCCAGCACGGGGTCAGCCCCCGAGAGTGATGCCTCCTGACCTTTCGCACCCGCAGGCCTCCCGGGCCTCGCTAGTCCAGGCCACGCTACCCAGCCACGGGGTCCCTCCCGCCCCCGGCCACGTGTTACACACTTTGGGGCTCTCTCTGAATCACGCGCAGCACAAAGGTTTTCCTGAAAGTCAGGTCCCCCAGCTGGATGCTGCAGGTGTAGCTTCCCGTGTCGGATTCCCTCACTCCCTGGAGCAGGACGGAGCCGTCGTTGTGCACCGTGTCCCCCTCCAGCGTGAGGCGGTTCCGGAAGCGGCCCCCGCTCGGGGAGGGCCCCGCAGGTCCTCTGCGTTGGGCGTAATAGTGCAGCACCACCTCCTCCTAGAGGGGAAAGGCGAAACGCGTGAGCCTGCCAGGTGGGGGGGCGGGGAGGTGGAGGCCCCCAATGTGTAAGCAGCACAGGTGTTGTCAGCAGGGGCGGTGCGAACACAGGCGTGTGCGGGCACGTGGCGCTGGGAAGGAACTCCCACACACCAACACGTTCCATCGGGAGAGAGCGGTGCGGAGTGAGGATGGGGCTTTCCTTTTCACTCTTCTCGGGGACAGAGAAGGAAAGCCAGCCTCACTCTCCCGGCTGTCCAGGTGGGTCTCCCGGGAACCGGGAGCCGGGAGCAGGGCTAGCACTGCGCTCCGGGCGCCCGCCCAGGCCTCCCCCATCCTCCCCCCTCCCCCCCATCATCCCCTCTCCTCCCCCACCTTCCCTCATGCTCTCCCATCCTCCCCCACCCTCCCCCACCCTCCCCCCTCCTCCCCCACCCTCCCCTTTCTCCCCCTTCTTCCCTCATCCTCCCCCACCCTCCCCTCTCCTCCCCCATCACCCCCCATCCTCCCCCATCCTCCCTCATCCTCCCCCATCCTCCCCTATGCTCCCCCTTCCTCCCCCATCCTCCCCCACCCTCCCCCATCCGGCCTGTGAGCGGTGCCTTCCTCAGGGCTCAGGCTGCACCTCTCGCAGGCACCCTCACCCCCTCCACCTCGCACCACTCACATAGCAGCAAATCCCATCACTGAGCCCCCGCCCCCCGGCACCTCAACTCCAGCCCCTTCCCACCTCCTCCACTTGCCACTGGGCCAAGGACCACTGCTCACCCAGATCCTGCCAGGAGCTTCCTCACTCGTCTCCCTACTTCCTCCCAAGCAGTGCCCTCCCAGGAGACGAGTCGTTAGAAATGTAAGTTAAAGCATGTTCCTCCTCTCTCACACCCTGCAGTGCGCCCGCACTTCTACTCGGCGCGGGCCCTCTCCTCTGAGCCCATCTCCCACCTGCTCTCTCGCCTACTTGGGTCACTGCGCTCCAGCCTCACTGACCTCCTTGCTGCCCTTGAGTCGCGGCCTCAGGGCCTTTGCATGTGTTGCTCTGTGTGCCTGGACCCTCCTCTCCCCAGACATGCACATGGCTCGTCCCTTCCTTCCTCGGACCCCCTGCCCCAATGCCACCTGCTCGGGAGGCCTCCCGGGGCCTGCTTAAGCAGCAGCAGCACCCTGCGGCCCCTCCAGGGCGGTCCTCACTGTGTGCTGCGGCTGCTCCCGCATTAGCTGACTGTGGCTCCTCCCCCAGATGTGGGTCCCCGTCAGGGCGGGGCTTTCACTGCGCAGCAGATGCCCAAAAAATACTCATTAAATGAGGACGTGTTGGCATTTTTAAAGTAAGGAACATCAACATTGGCATTTTTAAAAGCTTTTAAGAAAAGAAACGGGGATGGCCGTACAGACACAAAGATGAATAAAAAGGCCTCGCCCCTGACTCTGCTCTCTGTGACGCAGACTCAGCTGGGAATGCCCGTCCTCGCCCTGTGTGCTGGGGGGCCTCACTGGTGGCTGACATGTAAATGCGTGACAAGCTCCCAGCGGTGGCCTGAGACTACAGGGACTCCCCGTGTCCACTCGATGCCGCCCTTCCTGACCCCTCAGGGCAGAGAGGAACAGTCATTTCAGTGGCTTTTCATAGGGATGACTTCTGTCTTAGTTTATAAAAGCTAAAACTTGCATAAAGCTTCCAGCTTCACCTATATTAACAGTCAGGCCTTTGGGAGGCCCCCAGCCACACAGCGTGGCCCGGGAGTACCTCGCCCGGGAGTACCTCGCCCGCCACAGTGACATCCTGGTCTCGTGAACGAACGTGCTGTTTTACAGCTTCCGAGTTCGCAGGACCCGCTGCTCGCCCCGGCCCCTGGGAGCCGCAATCCCAGCCCCTGAAGCCCCTGAAGCCCCCTCGCGACAGGGGTCTGTCTCTACCACATGAGTGGGGCGAGGGGCGCAGAGAAAACTCACAAAGTAACCCACATAAGAGCACAGTTGTCATTGTGCTTCTCTCTGGCCCACAGCGTTCCTGCTTGAGCCCCAGGACCCTGCCTTGTTCTCCCAGGAACTCTACGAAGAGAAGCAGGGACGGGGGGGCTATATGTAGTGGCCGAGCCATGCAGATGCCGCACACGCACCACCTCATACACGTCTCCGCTGCCACACAAGTCAGGCGTCTCCTCCTCCTCCTCGCCCTCCTTCTTCTTCCTCATCATCTTTTTTTTTTTTTAATCCTCACCCGAGGATATTTTTCCATTGATTTTTAGAGAGAGTGGAAGGGAGAGGGAAAGACAGAGAGAAACATCGATGTGAGAGACACATTGAATGGTTGCCTCTTGCACGCGCCCTGACCAGGGCCCAGGCTGGGGAGGAGCCTGCAAACGAGGTATGTGCCCTTGACTGGAATCAAACCTGGGACCCTTTGGGCTGCAGGCTGATGCTGTATCCACTGAGCCACACCAGCCAGGGCTCCTTCCTTATCTTATCATATTCACTAGAGTTATTTTTCCCACCAAAAAGCTGAAGTGGCCCAGCCAAGTGGCCCAGTGTGCCACCACATGGCACCGGATGCCTGGATTCCCCCACTCTCCTGCTACCAGCGGCTCCTACCACACAGAGGCGGTCCCTCCTCGTTACCTCGGCGTGCTTCCCTGGTGAGAACGTCCAGTCGACCTTGGTCATGAGCTTCTCTTCCGTGCTCTGGAAAGCACAGCCCATTAAAGCTGAATCACCCACATGGACCATGAGCTCTGGGATAAGAGGATAAATCAGGTCAAACCCAAGGTATGCTCAATAGAGGCCAAAGAACTTCGAGAAGAGATAATATTGGCTGCAGATCCTCACAGTAAGATCAACGTTACCAACCAACACGGCACACATCCTCTCCACGGTGCCCGATGCCCCGTGCAGATACGAATCCAGAAGCTCCCTCACACCACACGGCGCCCCCAAGGAGGAGAGCCCTCCAGCCGCCCGTGCGCATCCAGGCGCGAGTCCTGCTGTCTTCGTGCGACAAACACCTCCTGGTCTCCAGTCCCCTTCTCCCTCCCACGGCCCCACTCCACCCAGTTCATAGTGAAGACCGTACGAGACTGAAGCCCACCCCTCTGTCCCCCTCCTGAGGGCCGCACCTCTGCTTCGCATAAACAGGAAGTGGGAAGGTACAGCACTCTCATCCTTGTACATACACTAGAGGCCTGGTGCACAAATCCATGCGCGGGCAGGGTCCGGCCGGCCCGCCCGGTCAGGGCAGATTTGGCCAGTTGGCCGGCGGCCCCGCCCCCTGGTCAAACTCCCGGTTGAAGTCCCGGTCGAGGGGACAATTTGCATATTAGCCCTTTATTATATAGGACAACCCCCGGACCCTGCTGAAGAACTGAGTCACAGGTGGCTCTCCTCAATTTCCTTTCTTTCTGCGAGTTGCCTTAGGACCTGCTTAGGACACTTCTGGCTACAGAGCAGGTCACAGGACTCCTGACTATTAGGTCATTTTCCTCTGGATGTCGTTTCTGTTTCACTCCCTGCCCCAAACCCCACCCTCTCCCCCTCCCCTGCTTCTGGCTCTGCCAGTCCCGGGCTCCTCTGCTGCTCCTTCTGTGAGCAGCTGGCCCCAGCGCGCGTGTACTGCGTGCGTCACGGCGAGAGGCCTTGGAAGAGAAAACAACGAGGAAGAGGAGTCTGATTTTTCGATGCTGCTCTGCACAAATCCAGCGCAAAGCCAATGCAGAGAGGGGCGGGAGGGTGGTGTTCAGGGAGGCACCAGCCCAGGTCTTCACTGGACAAAGCTCCTTCCGAAGATCACTAGGCGAAGTTCAGGAAGGAGCAAACAGCGCACAGGCCGACCTTTCACCCCCACGTTTCCCCGGAGAACGAGCTTCCTGCCCAGCAGGACAAACGCAGAACGGGAGGGAAGCAAAAGAAAATATTATGAACTCGAAACTCTACAGAGGGAATTGTTTTGAAAGTCATCAAAATTCACTCCAAAGAATACCAGGAGAGGAGGGAACGCCCTTGAATTCCAGCAATGCATTACAAACTGAACTCTGGCCCGGCTGGTGTGGCTCCACAGTTCAGTGGATCTATGAACCAGGAGGTCGCAGCTCGATTCCCGTCAGGGCACACGCCAGGGGTGTGGGCTCGATCCCCAGTGTGGGGCGTGCAGGAGGCAGCCGCTCCATGATTCTCTCTCATCATTGATGTTTCTCTCTCTCTCCCTCTCCCTTCCTCTCTGAAATCAATAATAAAAATGTGTATATTTTTTAAAACTAAACTCTGTTTTTTAAAGGCAATATAATAATGAACCCTCTGACCCTGCCCATGCACAGAGGATGAACGTGGGAGACCAGAGCCACCAGGAAGACCAGGCAGCCCAGAGGCGCCCGAGTGGGCCCACGCCCAGCTCCCCACGCCCTCACTCCGCACCCCAGAGCAGCCAAACAGGAATTGGTATTGTTTCATTTGTAAGAATATTGTCTGTGGTGTTTAAATGAGAACTGTGAAAAGAAGAACTAAAGAACTAGAATCGGGAAAATTACCAGCTGAAGGGTGACTTGGCCGAGAGATCAGGGCCCCGCACAGAGGCGCTGTCACAGGGGAGAGGACGCCTCCCCCAGGAGCTGGAGGGAAAGGCAGACACAAGCTCTGGGGACACCTCACCACCCGACAATTGTCCCGGCTGCGTGGACGGATCCAACGCCTGAAATCCGCTCCTTTTGGTTCGCTCCCTCCGCATTTCCTCTAAACAGGAAGAGGCCCCGTTCTGTGGGCCACGCTGTGTGGACACGTGTTGGCGTGGCATCAGAAGACAGAGCAGAGAGCCGCGGCCCCACGGCACCCCAGGGAGCACGGGCGGCTGATTGCTGCCCTCTTCCCAGAGGGCCACAGCTTGGGCATCAAGGGAAAAATGACAATTGAAGAAAAGTAAAGAAAATAAATAAGTAAATTAGGGGAGAGGCCAGAAGCTACCGTCTACAACTCCAGTTTTCAGACGACAAACTCGTGAGGGGCACATTCAAGAATCTCATTCATTCATAAGCGTTTGTTGATCGCTCCCTCTGTGCCTGGCAGGCGACAAAGAACACAGACCCAGGTGACCCGGCAGAGACAGCTGAGCAGGGATGAGCGTCACCAGCGGGAGGCGGGGTGCCGGGGAGGAGCTCTCTAAAGGAGGGGCCCAAACCAGCTGGATGCGGGGGGAAGGGGGGAGCACACTCCAGCGCCCCAACTAGACCGTGAGCGTTCCTGAGGCCACAAACTGTTCCTTCTGTCTCGCACTTTCAAAAAACGTGTAGAAATCTGGGGTTTCCAAACCTTTTAAAGCAGCAGAATTCTTTCTTCAAACAAAATCTTACCTGGCGGCCCCACAATAAATCAGGAACAAGATAAGGGCTGAGTGTGCAGGGGAGGTGGGAGCCTGAGGTCCTACCTGGCCAGGCCCTCCATCCACCCTCCCTGCTCACATCCTTCGAGCGCCCCCAGGTTCCCTGGACCTGGGGGGCCCACAGGGCAGTTCTCACACCACCATCTGCCGAAGCCACTCCCTCCGTTTACAGATGGGAAACTGAAAACCAAAGACGTCAGGGACATCTGCTCGTGTCCCTCACGTCCCCAGAGCGCTGACTACAGGCCCTACAACACACCCTGTGGCAGCAGCGTGGGCAACGCCGAAGGGTCGGGCACAGTGACAAGGACATGTTGTCAGAGACCACGAGGATCAAGCCCTGGACCTGACATTTAATAAATATGGGCCTGACGCCGTCACTGCCCTCTGAGCCTCGGTGACGGCCTCTGCAGTGGAGAGCTGCACTTCCTCGGCAGCACTCTCAAGAGCATGAAAGATGTCTAAAGTGATAATATCCGCATTTTATTTGTTTTTTAAATATATTCTTATTGATTTCAGAGAGGAAGGGAGAGGGAGAGAGAGAGAGAGAAACATCAATGACGAGAGAGAATCATGGATTGGCTGTCTCCTGCGGGCCCCCTCCTAGGGATCGAGCCCCCAGCCCAGGCTGGAATCGCCCTGACTGGAATCGAACCCGGGACCCTGCAGTCCGCAGGCCCACGCTCTATCCACTGAGCCACACTGGCTAGGGAACGCCCCACTTTAATGGAGAGCACTACCGCCTGCAGCTCGCGCTGAGGTGAGCACGGAGCCCGGGCTGCATTTACGCAAAATCCGTCCCCTGCCCGGTCGCCCTCAGGTCTCCAGCCCCCGCCCCCCCGAGCGGCGGCCACGCACCTCGGGGCTCCGCCGGCAGCACGTGCAGCGCCACTTGGGTTTTGAACACGCGGCTCTCCAGCTCCAGGCGGATCTCGCAGGTGTAGGTTCCCTGGTCGGCCTCCTGCACGTCTTGGAGCAGGAGGGAACCGTCGTTGTGCGCGAGGCCCCCCGCCAGGCGCGCCCGGTGCTGGAAGCGCCCCACGGGCACGCTGAGGTTGGCGTAATAGTACAGCACGTAGTCCACCTGGAGGGCACGCATCGGGCCTGAGTCCGCGCTCCAGACCGGCCGGGCTCAGCGCCCTGCCCTGCCGGCGGCGCGGCCACCGTCACGTGACCAGAAAACACATGTGAATCATCAGAAGGTGCTCATTCGAAGGGAAATATTTTGCTATTATTTTTTTCCATTTAATTTTTTATGGATTTCAGAGAGGAAGGTAGAGGGAGAGATAGAAACATGAATGATGAGAGAGAATCATTGATCAGCTGCCTCCTGCCCGCCCTCCACTGGGGATCAAGCCTGAAACCCGGGCATGTGCCCTTGACTGGAATCGAACCCAGGACCCTCCAGTCCTCAGGCCGATGCTCTATCCACTGAGCCGAACCGGCCAGGACAAAAGTGAAACATTTTGAATAGGATTTTAAAAAAATCATCATGTGCCAGAAAGCATCTCTTGCACACGGCTCCATGGCTCACGCAGACAGAGCCCGATGGAGAAAGAGGGGCCACAGCTTTGGGCCCTGACCTTGGGGTGCAATGCAGTACCCACTCTGAAGATCGCTCTGGGGGTTCAGACTCACAGCTCGTGGAAACCACCTCCCATCTTCACCCCGTCCTCTGCCACAGCCCCGGGAGTAGCTGGCAATCGGAGGCCCGACGGGAAGCCCCGCCGGCTGCCGTGAGGGTCCCAGCCTGTGGCTGTCACTCCCCGTCTACCCGCCTCTCGGCAGCTGCCAGTGAGGCACGAGGAGGCATCAACAGGAAGTGCCAGACAGGCCGGAGTGGCGGGCCTGGAGAGTCCTTGCTTGTACTTACACCACGGGCTCCCTCTTACAATACGAAACAGTCATGAGCATTGGAGTGAGCACAGCATTCTGGGAATAGCATGTCCTGAGCTTCAGAAATAATATTTCATTTGCAAACATTGTGAGCTTGTTGTTAATAACGTGCTACGAGGACATTTTCCCCAAATGATCCTGACGTAGAACATCTCCACAGAAGCTCTGCTTCCTGCTATGAAGAGCCCACGAAACATCCTCTGCAGCTGTGCTGACCTGCCACCCCCACGTGGCCCACAGCTGTGCTGACCTGCCACCCCCACGTGGCCCACAGCTGTGCTGACCTGCCACCCCCACGTGGCCCACAGCTGTGCTGACCTGCCACCCCCACGTGGCCCACAGCTGTGCTGACCTCCCCACCCCCACGTGGCCCACAGCTGTGCTGACCTGCCACCCCCATGGGGCCCACAGCTGTGCTGACCTGCCACCCCCCACGTGGCCCACAGCTGTGCTGACCTGCCACCCCCACGTGGCCCACAGCTGTGCTGACCTGCCACCCCCACGTGGCCCACAGCTGTGCTGACCTGCCACCCCCCACGTGGCCCACAGCTGTGCTGACCTCCCCACCCCCACGTGGCCCACAGCTGTGCTGACCTGCCACCCCCACGTGGCCCACAGCTGTGCTGACCTGCCACCCCCACGTGGCCCACAGCTGTGCTGACCTGCCACCCCCACGTGGCCCACAGCTGTGCTGACCTGCCACCCCCACGTGGCCCACAGCTGTGCTGCACCTGCCACCCCCCACGGGGCCCACAGCTGTGCTGACCTGCCACGCCCACAGCTGTGCTGACCTGCCACCCCCACGTGGCCCACAGCTGTGCTGACCTGCCACCCCCACGTGGCCCACAGCTGGGAAGGAGGCCGAGAAGATTCTCCCGCACATACATGCCGAGGCCACAACCGACTGCAAACCAAGGTCTCTCACCAGCTCACTCCCCTCCCAGGCACCTGCGCTGCTCTAAGAGGGCAACACTGAGGAGAGGAACTGAAACTTGACGCGCACGCCTCCCCTCAGCTCCTCAGGAGGACATCGCTTCGCCCTTGCAGACGGAGGCGGACGCGCCGCGAGGCTGAACGTCCAGAAGAGCGGGGTCCTGACGCGCTCCAGAGCCCGAGCTCCTAACACTCACCTCCCGGCCCTGGAGACCTGACCCCCCTCCCTCGTGTCCCGACCTCAGTCCTGTGTCCTCGTTACCTTGGCGTCCTCCCTGGGTGAGAATGTCCAGTCGACCTTGGTCACGCGTTTCCCTTCCACGCTCTGGAACACGCAGCCCAGCAGGGCGGGCTCACCCGCATGCACTGTCAGCTCCAGGGAGGACACGAGCAGGTCGTTCAGGCCCAAGAAATAGCCTGCAGGAGCCAAGGGCCAGAGGAGGCAGCGTTAGGAAAGTGCCCTGGACGCACAGACCAGTATCCATCACCACGGGCCACACACCTGCCCTCCCAGCTGACCCAACGTGGACACGTGTGCAGAGGCCCTCGCTCGAAGCAGCATGGCCTTCCCGGGAGGGGGACACCCTGTGGTCACCACAGGGATCAGACAAGGGCTCTGCGACACAGGCTACCTGGCCTTCTCCTATCGGCCCCTCCCCTTCCCAGAATCCCCCCCACCTCCTTTCCAAAGAAGGAAGAGAACCCTGTGGTCCCTGCTTTCCGGGGGGTACGTAAACGCCCACGCACAGGAAGGGGCTGTCCCTTGTTCTTGGTTAGCCAACCGTTCCCCATGGACAAAGCCACTCCCAGGTATTTTCCCTTCCTTCCTGTCTGCTCTGTTCTTTGGTTCCTTCACAGAAGCTCATCTCTGCATTCGCCGCTGCTTCTGGCTGCCGTGCGTGCGTGCGGGTCCTCGGAATGAGGCCAGCGCAGGCACAGCTCTCCCCTGCGTGGCCTTTGTGTCTGCCTCCTCCCACCCCACCCCCACCCCCACCCCAGCCCCGCCAGCAGCCCTGGCGCCCAGCCTCCGGGGCGTGGCACGCACGGTACCAGCCCACTCTCCCTGCACCTGCTCCAGTCATTCCTCTTTTCACTCACAGGGAGAACCGTTAGACGGACACTCCTGTTTTCAGAAGATATGCTGTTTTCACAAGAAAGAGTCAACATCGCCAAGAAAGACACCTTTAGAGACGATGCTGACAGAGGGGAGGGGGAGGCTGGGAGAGGGGAAGGGACTGAGGGCCACCGATGGGCTGTTACAGAACAGCCCCGGGGATGGGAGGTACAGCACAAGAAACACAGTGATCTATACTAATAAAAGGACAATATGCTAATTAGACCAGGTCAGCGGGACATCTTCCAGACATCCAACTTTCTTCCGGACAAAGCCACGGTGGCGGGGGCCGAGGCAGAGGCTGTTAGGGGCGATGAGGCCGGCAGGGGAGCAAGCAGTTAGGGGCGAGATCAGGCTGGCATGGGGGAGCAAGCAGTTAGGGGGCAATCAGGCCAGCAGGGGAGGGCAGTTGGGGTGATCAGGTCGGCAGGGGAGGGCAGTTGGGGGCATTCAGGCCAGCAGGGGAGTGGTTAGGGGGCGATCAGGCAAAGGCAGTTAGGGACAATCAGGCAGGCAGGCAGAGGTGGTTAGGGGTGATCAGGCAGGCAGGGAGGCAAGTGATTATGAGCCAGCGGTCCCGGATTGTGAGAGGGATGTCCAACTGCTGGTGGGGTCGGGCCTAAACCGGCAGTCGGACATCCCCCAGGGGTCCCAGATTGGAGAGGGTGCAGGTTGGGCTGAGGGACACCCGCTGTGCACGAATTTTGTGCACCAGGCCTCTAGTCTATCTATATAAAACCCCAATATGCAAATAGACTGAATAAAGGAACAACCAAACAATCGGTTGCTGTGACGTGCGCTGACCACCAGGGGGTGCCCGTGGAACATGGTGGGCATCGGCAGCAGGTGGCAGAGCACGGAACATGGCGGCCATCGGCCATGGCAGGATGGTGGAGCTGGTGAGTGGGGGCGCCAGACCAAGGCGGGGCACCGGTAGCTGTCATCGGGGTGAGCCTCTGGTGGTTACTGAGAATTCTTTGCTCCCACATGGCAGTCCCGCCCGGCGCTCGCACCTGCTGTCCGCGCTGGCCCTGCTCGCACCCGCTGCTGGCACCAGCCCCAATTGCTCCACGCCGTCAGCGGGTGCGAGCGGGACTGGCGCCGTCAGCACGTGGGAGCGGCAGTGGCGGGAGCGGGGCTGCCAGCAGACAGGGGACCGGGGCCGTAGAAGGAGGGGCTGGACAGGGCGCAGAGGATGGGCCGAGACCCACCCCTGTGCCCACCACAGCCTCGCGGCCCACAGTTCCTTTCAAGGCGCATGAATTTGTGCACTGGGCCCCTAGTATTGCAATAACTGTGTATGGTGCCAGGTGGGCATTGGAAAGATCTGGGGACACACTTCCTAAAATATATGATTGTCTGAGCACGATGCTGTGAATTACAACGGAAAGATGACATTTAAATTAAAGAGAAAAGAAAAAGAAAGACAAGCTTAGATACTGGCCAGTTTCTATCAGAGAAGAACCAAGTGCACACACGGGGAATGAAGACTGTGTGGGCTTTTCATCCACACTGCGGCCGAGGGCGAGTGCTGCTGCCCTGCCAACAGCGGGCACACAGTGGGGAGACAGAGATAGCGGGGGCACAGTGGGGAGATGGAGACAGCGGGCACACAGTGGGGAGACGGAGACAGCGGGCACACAGTGGGGAGAAGGAGACAGCAGGCACACAGTGGGGAGACGGAGACAGCGGGCACACAGTGGGGAGATGGAGACAGCGGGCACACAGTGGGGAAGGGAGACAGCGGGCACACAGTGGGGAGAGGGAGACAGCGGGCACACAGTGGGGAGACGGAGAGAGCAGGCACACAGTGGGGAGAGGGAGACAGCGGGCACACAGTGGGGATACAGAGATAGCGGGGACACAGTGGGGAGATGGAGACAGCGGGCACACAGTGGGGAAGGGAGACAGCGGGCACACAGTGGGGAGAGGGAGACAGCGGGCACACAGTGGGGATACAGAGATAGCGGGGACACAGTGGGGAGATGGAGACAGCGGGCACACAGTGGGGAGATGGAGACAGCGGGCACACAGTGGGGATACAGAGATAGCGGGGACACAGTGGGGAGATGGAGACAGCAGGCACACAGTGGGGAGACAGCGGGCATACAGTGGGGAGACGGAGACAGCGGGCACACAGTGGGGAGACGGAGACAGCGGGTACACAGTGGGGATACAGAGATAGCGGGGACACAGTGGGGAGATGGAGACAGCGGGCACACAGTGGGGAAGGGAGACAGCGGGCACACAGTGGGGAGAGGGAGACAGCGGGCACACAGTGGGGATACAGAGATAGCGGGGACACAGTGGGGAGATGGAGACAGCGGGCACACAGTGGGGAGATGGAGACAGCGGGCACACAGTGGGGATACAGAGATAGCGGGGACACAGTGGGGAGATGGAGACAGCAGGCACACAGTGGGGAGACAGCGGGCATACAGTGGGGAGACGGAGACAGCGGGCACACAGTGGGGAGACGGAGACAGCGGGTACACAGTGGGGATACAGAGATAGCGGGGACACAGTGGGGAGATGGAGACAGCGGGCACACAGTGGGGAGACAGAGACAGCGGGCACACAGTGGGGAGACGGAGACAGCGGGGACACAGTGGAGAGATGGAGACAGCGGGCACACAGTGGGGAGACGGAGACAGCGGGCACACAGTGGGGAGACGGAGACAGCGGGGACACAGTGGGGAGATGGAGACAGCGGGCACACAGTGGGGAGACGGAGACAGCGGGCACACAGTGGGGAGAGGGAGACAGCGGGCACACAGTGGGGAGATGGAGACAGCGGGCACACAGTGGGGAGACGGAGACAACGGGCACACAGTGGGGAGACGGAGACAGCGGGCACACAGTGGGGAGATGGAGACAGCGGGCACACAGTGGGGAGATGGGGACAGCGGGCACACAGTGGGGAGACGGAGACAGCGGGCACACAGTGGGGAGACGGAGACAGCGGGCACACATTGGTGAGACGGAGACAGCGGGCACACAGTGGTGAATTGGAGACAGCGGGCACACAGTGGGGAGACGGAGACAGCGGGCACACAGTGGGGAGACGGAGACAGCGGGCACACAGTGGGGAGACGGAAATAGCGGGCACACAGTGGGGAGACGGAGACAGCGGGCACACAGTGGGGAGACGGAAATAGCGGGCACACAGTGGGGAGAGGGAGACAGCGGGCACACAGTGGGGAGACGGAAATAGCGGGCACACAGTGGGGAGACGGAAATAGCGGGCACACAGCGGGGAGACGGAGAGAGCGGGCACACAGTGGGGAGACGGAGACAGCGGGCACACAGTGGGGAGACGGAAATAGCGGGCACACAGTGGGGAGACGGAAATAGCGGGCACACAGTGGGGAGACGGAGAGAGCGGGCACACAGTGGGGAGACGGAGACAGCGGGCACACAGTGGGGAGACGGAGACAGCGGGCACACAGTGGGGAGACGGAGAGAGTGGGCATACAGCGGGGAGACGGAGACAGCGGGCACACAGTGGGGAGAGGGAGACAGCGGGCACACAGTGGGGAGACAGAGACAGCGGGCACACAGTGGGGAGACGGAAAAGGAAATGGGGACCCCAGCCCCTCTGCAGAGAATTATTTGGAAAGAAATCAAAATGAGCTCCACAAACAGTTTGGAGTTTTCCTGTCAGGAAGAACTGAGCGAGTTTGCGGGTGGGTGATGCTGTAAGGAGGGACTGTAATTAGCATTCAGCATGCTGTGTGCAGGGTAAAATGTGTTTGTAGGAAGGCAAGAGCGGCAGCCTAAGCAAAGGGAAGCTTAGAGCCATTGGGTAACCTCCGTAGAGAAATGGCCGAGGAAAAGGAGACTTTCTAAGGGGGAAGCCCAGGCACGAACCCGCCAGCAAGTAACACAGCGGGCTGGCGGCCTCCTCGGGCTGCGGGCACCCCCCGGGAAATGACGCAGGACTCTGCAAGTGTTAACACCGTGGGAAAAGCTCTCTGACGCATACACTTCCGTGTGTGCACGTGCGTGCTTGTGCGCTTTATGTGCGCGCATATGTGTGCCCAGGCATGTGCACGTGTGTGTGCGTATGTGTGCCCAGGTTTGTGCGCATGTGTGTGCTTGTGCGTATGTGTGCACATGTGTCCAGGCATGTGCATGTGCGCGTGTGTTGCGCGCACGTGTGTCCATGTGTGTGCACGTGCACCCTGTTGCCTGGAACTAGAGCCAAGGCAGCTCTTTCGTGTACCCGCTGAGTGTGTGTGGGTCACCATCCAGGTAAAAGCACGGACAGAGAAAAGGGAAAGGCCGTGCGAGCAGAGCAGCGGTCATTTGTTCTCCGCAGAGACGCCTGGGACGGTAAGAAAGACGGAGCGATGGGAAGGTTGGACAGGAGACGGGCAAGAGCACCTGAGCTCTCAGCACCTGCAACAGGGAGGCCACCTGGTGGCGGAGGCAGCCAGCAGGCGGGGACCTGGAGGACAAGGGTGCCTGGGGCAGGCGGGGAGAGCGGCGCCGGCACAGAAACCACCCAAATCAGGAAGAGGAACCACAGAAGGCTACCCTGGCTGAAGCATGAAGCAATGACAGGGATTCTGGGACTTTCTTTGGTGATTTCATTTCCTGATCTGACACCAGCGGTGAATTTAAAGATGACAATATGAGCCCTGGCCGGTGTGGCTCAGTGGACAGAGCATCGGCCTGTGGACCACAGGGTCCCGGGTTCGATTCCGGTGAAGGGCACGTACCTTGGTTGCAGGCTCCTCCCCTGTCCGGGCCCCGGTCAGGGGAGGTGCAGGGGGCAACCAATCGGTGTGTCTCTCTCACATCGATATTTCTCTCTGTCTCTCCCTCTCTCTGCCACTCTCCCTAAAAATCAATGGGAAATATCCTCGGGTGAGGATCAAATAAAAAACAAATGAGAAGACGGTGATTTGAAGGGCAGGAAGGCAGAGGGAGGTTTCTCTGTATCACACGGAGCCTGGGCCTTCCGGGACCGACGGCGGCTTCTGAAACCACGGTCGCCACAGACTGCAGTTCCAGCTTAGGGTTCCATTTCCAGCAAACCGAGGGGAAATGAAAACACCCCAGATGGCTTTTCCATTGCTCACGAGACTTCTGAGAATCACCCCCCGCCCGCCCCCACTGCCTCCACTTACCCAGCAACACTGGCCTCAGGGCGAGGCTCAGGAGGCAGAGCACGCTGCTCTCCATCTTCAGCCTGAAGATAAAAGGGAAAACGTCAGAGCACAGTTTCAAGAGAAGTTCACTCATGTCCCACACCAACAGCGAGACCCCCGGGCCGCCGCCAGGCTCTAGGGCGCAGCGCTGGCGGGGAGACAGGCAGCGGCTCCGTGGGGGGCCAGAGGCTGAAAGAAGCAAAGGAGCGAACCACAGAGCAGCAGGTGGGGGCTGCTGCGATGCCCGGGAGTCGCTGGGGCTGCGGGAGTTGAGCTGGAAGGGGAGATGGGATGGAAGTTGCTTTTCAAGAGAGAAAAGCACATGGTGTCAGAATACCCTGGCGAGGACAGCCCTGGGCATTCGACAGCCGGAGTTTCACCTGAACAAGCGGTGACAGGACACTCGGCCTGAAAGTGCCTGTGAACAGATGAAGACTGCCCAGGCCGTGCGCAGAGAAGGGGGCCTGTACCTGGTCCAGGCCACTCAGCTCTATGGCGCAGAAGCCACAGGAAAGCCTTCCGCTTTCTCTCGTGACGCTTTCTGAGACGGGGCCGCCCGCGCAGAATGAGAGCTGGGCAGCCCTGGCCGGTGTGGCTCGGTTGGAGCATCATCCCGTAGATGTTTCTCTCTCACATCGATGTTCCTCTCTCTAAAATCCATAAACAGCCGAAACCGGTTTGGCTCAGTGGATAGAGCGTCGGCCTGCGGACTGGAGGGTCCCGAGTTCGATTCCGGTCAAGGGCATGTACTGTGGTTGTGGGCACATCCCCAGTGGGGGGGGGGGTGCAGGAAGCAGCTGATTGATGTTTCTCTCTCATCGATGTTTCTAGCTCTCTATCTCTCTCCCTTCCTCTCTGTAAAAAAATCAATAAAATGTATTTTTTTTAAAAATCCATAAACAGCCCTTGCTGGTTTGGCTCAGTGGATAGAGCATCGGCAAGGGTCCCGGGTTCAATTCTGGTCAAGGGCACATATCTCGGTTACAGGCTCCTCCCCAGCCCGGACCCTGGTCGGGGCTCCTGCAGGAGGCAACCAATCGATGTGTTTCTCTCACATGGATGTTCTCTCTGTCTTTCCCTCTCTCTTCCACTCTCTCTAAAAACCAATGGAAAAATATCCTCAGGTGAGGATTTTTAAAAAAGATCTCCTAAAAGAACCCTTACCTGTATTCTAATCAACCACAGCCTCCACAAGGAGAACCAGGGTTCAACTGTCCAAGAAGGTCCAACCTGGGTCTCAACTTGGAGGAGAAGTCAGGTGAAATCCTGAACCTCTGTTTTTCACCTATAACATCAGCTACTAATGCAAGGACCACCGCTGATAAAGTAATCGTGCTTTGAAAAATATAAAGCATCTATATATATAAAACCCTAATGCACAAATAGACCGAATGAGAGAACAACCAAACAACCGAACAACCAGTTGGTATGATGTGCACTGACCGCCAGAAGGCGCACGCGGAACATGGCAGACATCGGCTGCCATGGGATGGTGGAGCAGGTGAGCAGGGGCCCCAGACCAAGGCAGGGCACCGGTCACTGTTATTGGGGCGAGCCTCTGGTGGTTACTGAAAATTCTTTGCTTCCATGCCACAGTCCCGCCGGGCACTCGCACCTGCTGCCGGTGCCGGCCCCGATCACTCGACATTATCAGCGGGTGCGAGCGGCGGCTGCTGGCCCCGATCGCCCCTCAGGGCTTCTCCACCTCCCCCTGCTCCTGAGGGGCGATCGGGGCAGCAGCCGCTGCTCGCACCCACTGATGGCGCTGGTCCCGCTTGCACCCACTGTTGGCGCTGGCCCCAATCACTCCACGACGTCAGTGGGTGCAATCAGGGCCGGCGCTGTCTGTGCGTGGGAGCTGCGGTGGCGGTGGGGACTGCCGGCAGACAGAGGACCGGGGGCTGGGCCGGGGTGTGGAGGATGGGCTGAGATCCGCCCCTGTGCCCACCACAGCCTCGCAGCCCACAGTTCCTTTCAAGGTGCACGAATTCGTGCACTGGGCCCCTAGTAACCACATAAGATCCTATTTTCTATAACCTGAAAGGAAACAGTCTGTAGCTTTCAGGGGAGAGGATGCGTTTAGGGCACCTACTTTTAGAAGAATAGCAAATAAGGGATTTAAATGAACTGGAAACTTGTAAGTTTCCATTTCTGAATCCCATCCCAGCAATGTCGATAATGACTACACTGACACAGATACACCAAAAGTGACAGTAAGTTTCCCCCAACACAGTACATCTAATGCAAACACAGACCCCTCAAGGTCGTCACAGCCCTATTCCTGCTCCGTGACCCCCACCTCACCCCACACACATGGTGAGCATGATAAGGGGGGCCTTCACAGCATGCCATACCTGTAGCACATCACCTGGGACCTCCACGGAGTCCCAGCAAGCAGCTCTCGGAAGCTCCCCACACACGGCACCATCTGCACGGAGAGGTGGTGCTCGCTGTCCATGACTAACACCAACCACATTCCGTCTACACGCCTGAGGGCAGGACCACCGGGGAAAGCTGCCACAAAGACCATCAGCTGGAAATCACCTTAGATTCCCCTGCAACTGCACCCCGCCATTGTCAGAGGAAACCAGCAACCCCCAAAGGACCCCGGATCTGATCACCAAACTCAAGTCACTCAGAGCCACACCCAAACCATTTTCAAACAAACCCTAGGAACTGTGAAAACCATCTGATGAATAACAGAGCCATTCAGTTCTAAATACTCAAATGCATCACTCGCTGTATAAGCGAACAAAGAAGCATGATTTAATGAAGAAAAAAAAGCACAAAGTGAATCTTTTAAAAATTATTGTCCCAGGTCAGATCTTCCATTAGCTAATTCTTTGATCTTTGGGAAATCAATCTATGTATGTCTCTTCCTTCACAGTAAAGGCTCGGACTTTTTTCGTTGTTGTTAATCCTCACTCGAGGATATTTTTTCCATTGATTTTTAAAGAGAGTGGAGCGGGAGGTGGGGGGGAAGGGAGAAAGAAAGAGAGAGAGAAACATCGATGTAAGAGAGACACATTGATCGGTTGCCTCCTGCAGGTGCCCCAACCGGAGCAATTGGGGTAAGGGTTCAAACCTGCAACCCAGGTACGTGCTCTTGACCAGGGATTGAACCCGTGACCCTTTGTCGGCAAGGGCCGACACTCCAACTACTGAGCCACCACAGTAGGCAAAGGCTCGGCCTCTTTTGCCCCCCTCATTAGTGTAGCACCCACTAGACATCGGTAGTCAATATGCAAGAAACCAGAGCGCGTTCCAGCCAGGTGTTTAACGCTCAAGCAGCCCCATGAGGTGTTACAGAGGAGGACACTAAGGCGCAGACTGGTGGGTGACTTGCCTGCTAACACACACCAAGTGGCAGAACGAGGACTCGAACACGGGCCTCTGGCCCAGCGCCCGCCCCTCCCTGCACCTTCCTGTCTGGGAGAGGAACCAACATTCCGGGCAACTCTCCTCTGAGCGCAACCGGCTCCCCGCTTCAACGCTGTTCCCCCCCTCCGCCTCGTTAACGGGCTCCTCGTTCAGACCTCGAGTTAAATGTCACTTCCTCAGGGAACCCGCTCCGACCACCCTTCCTAGGTCAGAGGCCTGGGCCCAGGTTTTTTTGTTTTTGTTTTTTCTTTCTATTCTGTTGTTGTTTTTAATACTTCTTTACTGTTGAAAGTATTACATACGTCCCCTTTTTCCCCCATTGGCCCCTTCCATTCCGCCCCGCCCCCCGCCCCAGGCCCTCACCACCCCACTGTCTGTGTCCATGGGTTATGCATAGATGCATACGGGGTCTTTGGTTGATCACCTCCCGCCCACTCACCCTCCCCCATCTCCCCTCCAAGACTCCGCACTCTACTCCATGCTCCCACGGCTCTGGGTCCACTCCGTTCATCAGTTTATTTTGTTACTTAGATTCCTCATATGAGTGAGATCATGTGATGCGTGTCTTTCTCTGACTGACTTACTTCACTTAGCATGAGACTCTCCAGGCCCCTCCATGCTGTCTCAATAGGCTCAGTTTTTAATAGCGCTATTGATCAATCCTCTAGCACAGTGGTCGGCAAACTCATTAGTCAACAGAGCCAAATATCAACAGTACAACGATTGAAATTTCTTTTGAGAGCCAAATTTTTTAAACTTCAACTTCTTCTAACACCACTTCTTCAAAATAGACTCACCCAGGCCGTGGTATTTTGTGGAAGAGCCACACTCAAGGGGCCAAAGAGCCGCATGTGGCTCGCAAGCCGCAGTTTGCCGACCACGGCTCTAGGGCATTTGTCACCATTCTAATGATCCATTGCTGTGTATGCTTGTTTGATTAAAGCCTTGCTCTCCAGCCTCACCCATCCAAGACTATAAGCTCCAGGAGAACAGCGCTGTGCTGTGTGCCGCCCCTCCCAGTGCCCGCATGGGGAAGGCCCAGGAGGGCCGGTGGCCACTGTCCCAGGAGGCAATGGCACAGGGCCAGGGACGCGCTAGTCAAGTTTCAATGTCCTAGTTAGTTGGCAATTACTCAGAAATTCCTATCACATATACAGGTGTCCCAAAAATGTATACACACTGATTTCTATTACATTTTGAAAACGAAACGTATTTTAATAAACGCTGCCTTTATAATTATTCTATATATATATATATATATATATATATATATATATATATATATATATATATCACATATGTATATGATAGGAATTTATTTTTTTCTCTTTAGCTTACTTTTTCCCATACACCCCCTCCACCTCCACCCACCCCCATAATCACCAGACAGTTGTCTGTGTCCATGAGTTCCTTCTGTTTTTCCTTTTTGCTCAATCCCTCATTCCCCCTGCCTTCCCCCACCTCCCAAGAGCTGTCTGCCTGCTCTCTGTCTATGAGTCTGTATTTTGCTTGTTATTCAGTTTGTTCATTCGATTCCACATAGTGAGACCATATGGTATTTGTCTTTCTCCGACTGGATATTTCACTTAGCATAATGTTCTCCAAATCCATCCAAGCTGTCGCAATGGGTAACATTTTCTTCCATTTTTATGGCTGAGTAGTGTTCCATTGTGCAAATGTACCACAGCTGTTTTATCCACTCATCTGCTCAGGGGCACTTGGGCTGCTTCCGAATCTTGGCTATTGTAAACAACGCTGCTATGGACATAGGGGTGCACATATTCTTTCAAATTAGTGTTGCGCGTTTCTTCGGATAAATTCCCAGAAGTGGAATCACTAGGCCATAGGGCAGTTCCATTTTTAATTTTTTGAGGAACCTCCACAGTTTCCCACAGTGGCTGCACCACTCTGCATCCCCACTAACAGTGCACAAGGGTTCCTTTTTCTCCACATCCTCACCAACATTTGTCGTTTGTGATTTACTGATGATGGCCATTCTGACAGGTGTGAGATGGTACCTCACTGTCATTTTAGTTTGCATCTCTCAGGTGATTAGTGACCTTGAGCATCTTTTCATCTCTATTGGCCATCTGTTTGTCCTCTTTGGAGAAGTGTCTATTTAGATCCTTTGCCCATTTTTAAATTGGATTGTTTCTTGGTGTTGTTTTATAAGTTCTTTATAAATTTTGGATATTAAGTCTTATCAGATGTATTATTGGTGAATACCGGTATGTTCTCCCTTTCGGTGGGCTATCTTTTCATTTTGCTGATGGTTTGCTTTGCTGTGCAAAAACTTAGTTTGATGTAGTTCCATTTGTTTATTTCTTCTTTTGTTTCCCTTGCCTGAGGAGATATATCAGAAAAAAATATTGCTATAGAAATGTCCAAGATTTTACTGCTATGTTTTCTTCTAGGAGTCTTATGGTTTCGAGTCTAACATTTAAGTCTTTATTTCATTTTTAGTTTAGTCTTGTCTTGTGTGTGGTGTAAAAAGGTGGTCTAGTTTCACTCTTTTGCACACATTTGTCCAAATTCCCCAACACTATTTACTGAATAGACTGTCCTTTCCCATTTATGTTTTTGCCTCCGTTATAAAATATTAATTAACTGTAAAGGTGTGGGCTTATTTCTGGGCTCTGTATTCTGTTCCATTGATCTATGTGTCTGTTTTCATGCCAGTGCCAAGCTGTTTTATTTACTACTAGAGGCCCAGTGCACGAAATTTGTGCACTGATAGGGTCCCTAGGCCTACCTGGCAATCAGGGCCCATCTGTGGGGCAATCGGGGGGGGGAGCCCCCACTGGCACCCGCCTTGGCTGGCCTGGCGCCACCCACTCACCAGCCCCACCCCCTGCCACCACTGCCAGTCGCCTCCCACAGAGGGAGCGACCAGCAGGGCACTCGCGGGGAGCCCCCCACTGGCATCTGCCTTGTCTGGACTGGATCTGTGGGCTGGGGGCAGCTCCTGCATTGAGCGTCTGCCCCCTGGTGGTCAGTGTACATCATAGTGACCAGTTGTTCCACCTGTCGTTCTGCCGTTCAGTTGATCTGCATATTAGGCTTTTATTATATAGGATGGTATTGCAGTACAGTTTGATATTAGGTAGCATAATTCCTTCAAGTTTGTTCTTCTTTCTCAAGATCGCTGTTGCTATTCGGGGTCTTTTGTGGTTCTGTATAAATTTGTGGAATATTTGTGATATACACCCTGGTGTCTTGACGGGAATTGCATTGAAACTATAGATTGCCTTGGGTAGTATGGACATTTTAAGGTGTAATTCTTCCTATCCATGAACATGTATGTTTCCACTTATTTGTATCTTTTTCGGTTTCTTTTTTCAGTGTCTTAGTATTTCCCAAGTGCAGGTCTTATACATCCTTGGTTAAATTTCATTCCTAGGTATTTTATTCTTTTTTAAGCACTGAAAATGGAATTGTTTTCTTAGTTTCCCTTTCTAATAGTTCATTATTGGTGTATAAAAATTATTTCTGGATATTTCTTTTGTATCCTGCTACTTTACAGAATTCATTAATTAGTTCTAGTATTTTTTTGGTGGCATCTCTAGGGTTCTCTATATACAGTATCATGTCATCTGCAAATAATGACAGTTTTATTATTCTTCCTTTCCAATGTGGATGCCTTTTATTTCATCTTCTTGTCTGATTGCTGTGGCTAGGACTTCCAGTACCATGTTGAGTAAGAGTGGTCAAAGTGGGCATCCCTGTCTTGTTCCTGATCTTAAGGGGAACACCTGTTGTTTTTGCCCATTGAGAATGATGTTGGCGGTGGGTTTGTCATATATGGCCTTTATTACATTGAGGTATGTTCCCCCTATTCCCACTCTTCTGAGAGTTTTTATCATAAATGGGTGCTGGATTTTATCAAATACTTTTTCTGCATCTATTGATATGATCATGTGGTTTTTATCCTGCATTTTGTTTATGTGGTATATCACATTTATTGATTTGCAGATATTGTACCAAACTTGCATCCCCAGAATAAATCCCACTTGATCATGGTGTATGATCTTTTTAATGTATTGCTGGACTCGGTTTGCAAATAATTTGTTAAGGATTTTAGCATCTATGTTCATCAGATATTGGCCTATGATTTTAATTTTTTGTAGTGTCTTTATCTGGTTTTAGAATTAGTATCATGCTGGCCTCATAAATGAGCTTGGGAGTCTTCCCTCCTCTTGAATTATTTGGAATAGCTTGAGAAGGATAGGTGTTATTCTTTGAATGTTTGGTAAAATTCGCCAATGAAAGCCAGTGGTCCAGGACTTTTGTTTGTTGGGAGTTTTTTTATTATTGTTTAATTTCAGTATTTGTATCTGTCTATTCAGATCATCTGATTCTTCCTGATTCATTTTGAAAGACTATGTTTCTAGGATTTTATCCATTTGGTCCAGATTGTCCAATTTGTTGGCATTTAGCTGCTCATAATATTTTCTTACCAGCGTTTGTATTTCTTTGGTGTCAGTTGTTACTTCTCCTCTTTCATTTCTCATTTTATTTTTTGGGGTCCTCTCTCTTTTTTCTTGTTGAGTCTGGTTAAAGGTTTGTCAATCTTGTTTATCCCTTCAAAGAACCTGCTCTTGGTCTCACTGATCGTTTATATTGTTTTTTTAGACTCTGTTTTGTTTACTCTGCTCTGATCTTTTCCTTCCTTCTGCTCACTTTGGAAATTGTTCGTTGTTATTTTTCAAGTTCCTGTAATTGTCAAGTTAGATTGCTTATTTGGGCTTTTTCTTGTTTCTTGAGATAGGCCTGTAATGCTATGAATTTCCCTCTTAAGATTGCTCTTCCTGTGTCCCACAGATTTGGGGTAGTTGTATTCTTATTTTCCTTTGTTTCAAGGTATCTTTTGATTTCTTCCTTGATCTCATTGTTAGCCCATTCATTGTTTAGTAAAATGTTAGTTAGCCTCCATGTCTTTGTGTGTTTTTCAGTTTTCTTCTTGTGATTGATTTCTAGCTTCATAACATTATAGTCAGAGAAGATGCTTGATATTTCAATTTTCTTAAATATTTTGAGACTTTTATGTTCCTAACATGTGGTCTATCCTAGAAAATGTTACATGTGCACTTGAAAAAAATGTATATCCTGCTGCTTTGGGGTGAAATGCTTTGAAGATATCAATTAAATCCATTTGATCTAGTGCATCATTTAAAGCTGCCATCTCCTTGCTGATTTTATGTCTGGAAAATCTATCCATTGATGTTAATGGGGTGTTAAAATCGCTACTATAACTGTATTACTGTCAATCTGTCCCTTTATGTCCATCAAGATTTGGTTTACATACTTAGGTGCTCTATGTTGGGTGCATAGTGTTTACAAGGGTTATAACCTCCTGCTGCGCTGCTCCCTTTATCGTTATGCAGTGGCCTTCTTTGTCTCATACTATAGGCTTGCTTTTAAAGTCTATTTTGTCAGATATAAGTATTGCTACCCCAGATTTTTTTTTCCTTTCCATTTGCATGAAATATCTTTTTCCATCCTTTATTTTTAGTCTGTGTCTATCTTTCGTTCTCAGGTGGGTCTCTTGAAGACAGCATATATATGGGTCTTGTTTTCTTATCCATTCAGCTACCCTATGTCTTTTGATTGAAACATTTAAGCCATTTACATTTAAAGTGATTATTGCTAGGTACATATTTACTATTATTTTACTTTTTAACTGTGTTCCTGTTTTGTTTTGTTTTCTTTTTCCTCTTCTTCTCCTTTCTCCTCCTTCCTCTTTCCTCTTCCTTCCTCCTATCCCTCCTCCTTCTTCTTCTTAAAGCAAGCCCTTTAACATTTCCTGTACTACTGGTGTGGTGGTAACAAATACCTTTAGCTTTTGTTTTAGACTAAAAAAAAAAAACATTTCTCTCTTAATTTTAAATGATAGCCTTGCTGGGTAAAGTAGCCTTGGTTGTAGGTCCTTGTTTTTCATCATGTTGAATATGTAATGCCAATCACTTTTGGCATGAAATGTTTCTGTTGAAAAATCAGCTGACAGTCTTATGGGAGTTCCCTTGTAGGTAATTAACTGCCTTTCTCTTGTGGTTTAAGATTTCTCTTTGTCTTTAACCTTTGGCATTTTAATTATGCTATGTCTTGGTATGAACCTCTTTGAGTCCATCTTGTTTGGAACTCTCTGAGCTTCTTGGACTTGTGTGTCTTTTCCTTCACCAGGTTAGGGAAGTTTTTAGTCACTTACCCTGGGCTCTGGTTATTTCTTTAAATAGTTGTTAATCCCTTGTTCTCTCTCTTCTCCTTCTGGTATCCCTATGTTGTGAATGTTGTTACACTTCACATCCCAAAGGTCCCTTAAACTATGCTCATTTTTTTTTTTTAATTCTCTTTTCTTTTTACTCCTCTGATTGGGTGTTTTTCCCTACCTTGTCTTCCAAATCGCTGATTTGATCCTCCACTTCATCCAACCTATTGTTTATTCCTTCCAGTGTATTCTTGATTTTGGATATTGCATTCTTCATTTCTGACTGGTTCTTTTTTGTGGTATCTATGTCCTTTTTCATGCTGTTGATCATCCTGATAATCATTACTTTGAACTCTTTAGCAGATAAATTGCTTGGGTCCATTTCATTTAGCTCTTCTCCTGAAGAATCCTCTTGTTCTTTCATTTGGGGTCTGTTCCTTTGTCTCCCCATTTTGGCTGCCTCTTTGTGTTTGTTTCTGTGTATTAGATAGATCTGCTATTAAGTGGCCTTATATAGTAGGTGTCTTGTGAGACCCACTGGCACAGTTTCCCTGATCACCTGAGCTCTGGAATGCCCCTTGTGTATATAATGTGGGTCCTCCTCTTATAATTGAGTCTTGATTGCTATTGGCCCATTTGTGCATGGGATCGCCCATTTGTGCATTGGCCCATTTGTGCATGGGATCGCCCCTCTGGCTGGCTGACTGTGATGCTCAACCCTGACCATGGTGTGCAAGCTGCTGTGCAGGTGCTGATCACACAAAGCGGAGTTCCCTCAGCAGGGTTTGGTGTCTGCCGAGATTTCCCTGCAGATATGCTGCTTGTGAAGCTTACTGGATCCCTGTTCTGTTGTTGTCTGAACCACCAGGTGTATTGGTTCTGGGCCTTTTTAGAGAGACTCCAGTGCACGCCAATTTCAGACACTGCCTGTGACTGGCCCTGGGCAGCCTGTTTGGAGCTACCAGTGATGCACAGCTTGTGGCTCCCTCTGCTAGGCCTGGTTGCGTGTGGAAAGCACGAAGCTGCGTACCAAGCCTGGCTTTCACCAGCACCAGGCCTGGGGGCAGGTCAGCAAGTGTTTCAAAGCTCACGGAGCTCTGCCTCCACCCCCAGGCTCCGGCTGGACTTAGAGCCTCTGCTCACTCCTCGGCAAGGCATAGCTCCCTACGGGGGAGAGAGGCACTCCAGGAGGTGGGGCTATTGCTGGCCCGCAGGCTATGTGCATGGACCAGACGGCCCTGCCCAAGAAAGATGGCTTCTACAGTACAGAGGAATGACTCAGCACAGGGATCCTGGGGGCTGACCACTTAGCTCTCTCCCCAGAGCCACAACCTCAGACTCTCCTCATGCAGCTCTAGTCCACTCTGCCCTCCCTCTGCCAGAGCCCAGGGTAAGTGACTATAAACAAAATTTGGGGCATTGGCCCTTTAAGAGGGTGTCTGTGTCACTAACCATCTCTCCCTAGTGGACAGAGACCCCACTGCTTTTCACAGCTGGATGCTACGTGGGCTCCTTTCCCAGTTCTGGGGCTCTAGGCTGGGGAGCCTGGCTTGGAGTTTAGACCCCACATTTCTCGGGGGGAACGTACTGCAGCTGAGATACCCCTCCAGAACTTCAGCTGCTGCCCATGCAGCCCAGCCAGCCCTCTTACACCTCTGCACTTCTTCCAGTCTCAACGTGGCTCCTGCAAGTGCTTGGTTATATGGCTTCTCTCCAGCTAGTCTTCAGTTGGTTATTCAGGATGATTACTCTATAATTTAGGAGTAATTCCAATTTGGTGCTGGGAGGAGGTGAGAGTAGCTTCCACCTAATCTGCCACCATCTTAGTCTGCCTCAGGAATTTCTGAATACACATGTGTGTATATATAAATTCAGGATTATATATCTGACTAATAAAATTCTGAATTTTACGTGCGGGTTGAGGGTGCAGACCCTCAAAAATCCAAGTATAACTTTTGACTCCCCCAAAACTTAACTATTAATAGCATTTTTATAACATACAAAGTATGTATTAATCAACTGTTTATGTTATTAAAAAGTGCTAGTAAAAATAAGAAAGAGAAAATATATTTACAGCTCTATACATATTTATTTTAAAGACTACATATAAGTGGACCCACACAGTCCAAGTTCATGTTGTTCAAGGGTTAACTATTTATATACATCAGCCCTCAAATAACCTCATTTTTTCAACATCATTTCATTTATAATGCTGATTTTTTTAAAAGTGATTCCCACCTGTCCACTGTGGCTCAGTGGTTGAGCATCAACCTATGAACCAGGAGGCCACGGTTCTATTTCCAGACAGGGCACCTGCCCAGGCTGTGGGCTCGATCCCCAGTGTGGGGCGTGCAGGAGGCAGCCAATCAATGATTCTCTCTCATCATTGATGTTTCAATCTCTCTCCCTCTCCCTTCCTCTCTGAAATCAATAAAAATATGTATATTTTTTAAAAATGATTTCCAGCCAGGGCCACTGTCGGTGAAGTTTGTACTCTCCCCATATCTGTGCAGGTTTTCTCTAGGGAGTCTGGTTTCCTCCCACATCTCCATTGCCCCACGCTGCGTGGGTGGGTGTGGGTGTGAGTGGTCCTGTGATGGGAGGCTGTCCTGTCCAGGGTGGGTTCCTTCCTTGCCCGTGAGCTGCAGAGAGAGACACCTGCGACCGGAACTGGGGAAAGTGAACTGGGAAGTAATTATCTTACCAGTTTTTGTTCATCTTTCCTAAACGTATGTACAGCTCACTTTTACTTCAATGTTTAGTATCCGAAGTGTTCGGGTCTTTAGTTAGAAGTTTGGTGATGCTTTTGTGAGTAGGGATATGCTGTAAGAATGTAACTCTTGGTTATATCAATCTACAGAAGATCAGTCTCAGTATACATCGTTTCCTTTAAAGTCACAGTTTCCAAGAACTTATTGATGACAGGAAGTAAGGATATACGGTATACAAAATAAATCTCAGTCTTTAAAAATCCAGCAAAGCATTCAGACGCACCTTAATAATAACAGACTCCCTTTGAATTCTCACCTTCTACCCTGCTTCCTTCTCCACAGACTGACTGGGCTCCTCAGCAGAGAGTAAGTTATCTCCTTTCTTGGCTAAATGTTCCGACCTGAGCTCATGGCTCTTGCACTTATAATACCTGGCAAATATCTGTCACTCCTGGGGAGCTGTAACTCGGGATCCACTTTCCTATTATTAATCGTGTAGGGGATTAATATCTTTGACCCAATTATGACAGAAAAAAAATCTTCAGAAAAGAGACTCAGAACAGTAAGACCCCACTCCGGATGTGGAGAGAACCCCCACATATTTCATTACCAGACAGAACCGGGAGAGGTGCTGTCTCAGAGTGCTTGTCCCGCGTAAGGACAACCAACCACCGAGCAAAAGCAGCTGCTGAGCCTGCCCTTGCCCAGCTGTCCGCCTGCAGCTCCGCGTGCCCTCAGCGACCCGTGGCTGCGCCTTCGGGGGCTCCGATGGTGTTAGATACATGAGTCCACGCAACAACCATGAGGCATGAACCTCTTAAAACATGTCCTCATTTTCCCTATTCAGACCATTTAATGCAGACTGATGGGTTACAAGGCTTCTTGCAACACAGTCTGGTTACACCCGTCAACTCCCTACTATAAGTGAGGCAGGAGCAGGAGCAGCTAGGAAAACTCCTGGCAAGTGGGACGGGGAAACTGAGGCAAGATCGTTAAACAATGCCAAACAATTAACACTTTACAGTTCCCTAACCAAGGCCACTTGAGAGCAAATGTTTATCCCTCCCCTCCCTAACCAGAGAACACAGAGCTTAAATCACGCTGGTCAGGCAGACAGATAACAGAGACCCAATTTATGCCATTTGTGCCAGCCAAACCCAAGGACAGATGAAGTCAGGGGAACAAATAACCAAAACAACAACAATTAGAGCCAGACAGACCCAAGATAGGAGTAAGGCAGTGAAACCGACCAGAGAATAATGCCACACTCCCCTCTAGGCTGTTGTGAAGTAGCCACATTTCGAAGGACACTCCTGGGAAAGATGACCGTTCTGTAAGACTCTCCCGAGACCGCCCTAGGACTCCACCAGCAGAAGAAAGATAAACACCCTCAAAACAAAGCCCAGCACGGACTTTGGAGCCTGCCGGCCTTTTCTCGGGCGTGAACTTTTTACTTTCTTTCTCCTAAACTCTAAGGTCCCCACAAGCCTGGCTCCCTGGGGTGTAGCAGGCGGCAGCAGTTCATCCCAAGCTGAACCTGTCTCCACGCCCCCCTTTCCTGACTCCCTGTGAGCGGCAGCAGCCCGGCGTGGCTCACTGCTGTCGCTGTGACTGGTGTTTCCCGGCGAATTCGCGCAGCCGGGCGTGGCTCGCTTCTTCCCTGCTCTCCAGGGAGCTACGCACAGCCCCGCCCGGCTCTCCCGTTGCTGCTTCTACCCACCCTGAGCCTTCCTGTCTCACTGAGCCCGCTTTAATGAACACGCTCTCACGATCCCCTGGACTCGCGCTGTGAGGTCTTCCCCGAACCCACACCCTCCAGGCCAGCCTCAGCAGACCCGCTCCCCGTCCGGGGGCAGAAGGGGACCTGGAAGTCATACTCCTGCTCACCCGCCCGACCCGGTGACCCACCCCTGCCACATCAGTCGTTCCCGAGGCCAGGGCTACACAGGGTGACCAGCACGCACAACAGCCTGGCTCTCTTGCGAGGTCTGAGTCCCTGGCTTCTTAGGGTTAAATGTTCGTCTGTCTCGGGCTGAGAGGGAGCAACAGGGAAGGAGTCTGCCTGCAGCCGCAGGTGTGTGGTTTTCTGCATCGAGTTGAACTTAAAAGCTTATCGTCACCATGTACTCTCTTGTTAAGAGCAAACCTCACTCCCCTTTTCGCTGAGATCTTCACAGAAGTCACTCTCCACTGCAGACAGGCAACTGCATCCCCCCCGCCCCCCCCAGACGACCTCTGATGGGCCCCCGGAGCCTGAGGTCTGTGATCGAGGCCCCGCCATCCCAAAGGGCTGCCGCTAAGGTTTCAGCTCCTCCGGGGAAGGAAGTGCAATGCTGCTCAGGAAACACAACGCAGCCACTTACCGGGACGAGGCCGCCCGAGTGTCTGACAGCCAGCCGCTCCCGCAGCCGCGCGGCTCTGATGCAGCCGGCGCCGGGAGGTCCGGTCAGGGCAGGCAGATGCGTGCGTCCCGAGGTGGCCGCGGGCAAAACAGGAACCTCTGCGTGCAGGTTCTGCTTTCCGTCCTCTGGCCCGTTACCCCGTTTTCATGAAAGCTCTCCGGCCGATCCCACGGAGAGCAGCAGCGCCTGCCCGGCCCTGCAGGGGCCCTCCGCCGGTCACCAGCTCCCCGAGGGGGTCCTGAACGGCGTCAGGCAAGCAACCCTGAGAAAGCAGCCAGCCTCGTGCAAACAACTTTCAATACATTTAAGACGAACACAAACCGTGTTTAAAACATGCCAACCTCTCTGACTTCCCCCTCGACACCCAGTGCCCGCTCACCACCCACCTGCCCGCTTCCGCTGCCCGCACGTGGGACAGCACGTGTCTCCGAGGCCCGGGGTGCCTTGCACGCCCAGGTAAGAACTCAAGGCTTCTTCGCTTCAGGAATCTTTTCTCTTAAATCACCACTTCCCAATCAGTGTTCTCGGCGCACAGGCCTTCTCCCGGCCGGGCCCGCGGGCCGCACTCAGCACGCTTGTTCTTTGCCACGCGTCCTGCGCTGCTTAAAAGTCATCGAGTGCTTGCTCTCCTCAAGGACTCTGCTCCGCGGGGCCCAAGACGCGGTGCTGGGAAGCCAGCGTTTTCCTAATCGCCCGCACGGCCCACTGAGACACTGGCCGAGGATTTAAACCCTGAACCTTAGCAGCCGCTCCAGCCCCCGAGCGGCCTCGCTGCCCCGCGTCCGTGCAGACCTCGCCGGGAGCAGCTCAGAGGAGCCGCTGCTGATGCTGGAAACCACAAACCTGCCCCTTTCACAAGGCAGCCCTCATCTCACGTCACTGTGCGCCAGCGAGTGCCGAGACGGTCATTAACTCTGATGTGGCAAAGAGATCAAGGGCTACGGTGTCTGCGCACACGGCACATCCTCCTACAAAAACACAGAAACAAAAACCGCACTGAGATGGCAATTCCAGTCCGACAGGCCGCACGGGCCACGGATGGAGCTGCCTCTTCTGGCCACGAGGTGTGCGCAGTGCGCCGAGATGGCAGCCCGGACCGCCCGTGGCCCTCCCCACCGCCCCCTGGGACCCTAACGGAGTGACGCCCAGAACCCAGAACCGGCCGCCTCGGGATGCGGCCCCAGTTTTCGGAGCCCCGTGCAGAGAACGGACTGCTGCCCAAGAAGCCGCCGGCCGCGGGCTGAGTAAGCTCACACCGACGGCACCGAGAGCTCAATGCACAAAGCGCATCAAGTCACGTGCCCGCACAGCAGGACTTCCTCGGCCAGAGAAAACTGCTGAAGGCCGTAAGCCCCTGCAGATTGCAGGATTAACTCCTGTTCTAGGCCAGCCTGGCTCCCAGCGTGACCAAAACCCGTGGGCATCGGGAAGAAAAGAAGAGGGAGACCAGCACCCAGGCCAGGTCAGAGCCGCGGGTTGAAACCAGCCCTGCCCACCTCCCGCCCTGAGGAAGCGCTGTCCAGCGGCCCTGCTCACGCCGGGAGGAAGCGGGCGGCCTGCTGTGAGGGTCACAGGCCCCGGCAGCAGCCTGCACCTCCAGCCTGCTCTCCCCCATGAAGGGCGCTGTTGTTCGTCATTTCTGAAGGAAGGAACTGGTTCAAACCACCATCAAGGCCACAAAACAACACGACTGAGGAACCCCGGCGCCCTTGTCTGACGTGACAGACACAGCACACGGGAACATGCTCCCCACAGGCCCGGAGGAAATGACAAGCAAACGCAGTGAAAACGGGTTCCTCCTTCAATGGGATGTGGATCCGGCGGGGTCCCGTCACCGCAACTCGTTATCGGAGGAATGAGGACCCACAGGAAGGCCGCCTCGCCGTGGGATCTCTACCTTCCAAGCTCCCAGTGTCCCCGGGACTTGTCCAACCGGCCCACCAGCTGGGCCTCTGACCACCACCTCCCCAAGCAGCCCCGGACGGAGGTGTCACCGCTGGAAATGTGAACGGCAAACCCCGCCTCACCTCTTCGACCTCCTCGCCTGACCAGGGTCCATCGTGATGCCTATGACCCAGCCAGACGCTCACCTGTGGACTAGGGAACAAAGGAGGGCGGGCAGGTCCAAGAGGCAGCGCTAACGCCCACAATTTTACAACCAGACCTGGGCAAAACCGTCCCCGTGGCTTTTCCTGCTCCCGCAGTGCGCGACACTGCCCGTCCCAGGGACACCCCCGCCCCCTGCGCGGCGCGTGGAGGGACGCCTGTGAAACGAGGGAGGGAGGAGGCCTCCTTTCTCCATCAGAACCCAGACCTGAACCCATCCCTCCGGTGCAGGGGCTGCCCTGTGGTCCTTCCTGACGGGCCAGCACGCTCCCTAACGGCTTAGAGAAACCCCAATGGGCGTCGGTAGGAAACGGGGCGCTCTGAACGGTTTCAGGAGACCAGAAGGGAGAGTGTAGCTTACGCACACCACCACGGCCTTATCTCGCGTGTTACACACACCGTCTGTCAGTGCCTCATCGCGCGCAGACGTGGGGCATTTTGGAAAGCAAAGACGCTCTGAAGAAGGGCTCGGGTGGAAAGAGCATTTCATTGTGAGTAACTGGTGAAAGCACCCTACAAGTCCCCAGACTCTGCTGAAGGGTTTTCCTGCCTCGGATCTTAAAAGTCAAGCAGGAAGCCAGCGGTAAGAGTGAAATGACACACCGCGTGGCAGGCCTCCCTCTGCCTCGCCGCCTTTACTTGGCTGTAAACTGACGGCGCCGGGAGGCCGGGGCAGAGCGTGGCTCCTGGTCCGAGCAGCAGGGACACAGATGAGCGCGAGTGCACGCCGTGTGCTAACTCACAGCTGGAATGTTCCCGGAGAATACTGATCCCCAACACGCCCCACCCGCAAGCACGTCGGGACCGAGCTCCATTTCCTTCCAAATAAAAGACTCTGGCATCAGCCGTGTGGCTAACGTTCAGGTTCTCCCTCAAATAACGGGAAGAGAACATGTAATACATTCAAGAGCAAGGTGAAATAAAGTCTCTTTCTCCTCAGGAAAAGGATCCCTTCATTCAATTAGAGGATACGTTATTAAAGGGGGTCGTTAGGAGTCTCTTCTGAAAGTTCCTGAACAGTTTATAAATACAACAAGAAATCTCGTCAATCAGTAAATGGCTCCTAAAGTCTTTACTGATGGGTTCCAGAACCCTCCATCACAACTGTCCGGTCGGCTCCACTCCTCCGAGAGGCTTCCGTGCCGGCAGCAATACTTCTCTGTGATTTGCCGATTCTTCCTACGTTATGCAAACTTCCCTCAATACGTGTCTTCATAGTCTGAATCCTGGAGAGGAAGGAACAGCAGCTGTGGTGAGTATGGGAAGTATAATAAGTCAGAACTTAGCCAATGGCCACACATTAGGACCCCCCAAAGGAACCCAGTTTGGAGCAACATCAACATGAGGTGGCACTGGCTCAGCACACCTACATTCCCATGGTCTCCTGGCGAATTTCTGCTTTGAAACCCTAAGCGTTTCCTCTTCCTCGGTGAACACTTTCTACAACCTCAGCACTCATCGAAAGGTGCGCGAAGGCTGCAGAACACGCAGGGCTGTGGCTGGCGCTTAGGCCAGGAGTCAGTCTCCCTCTGAGTTTCACTCCCTTGCTGGCTGTGACCTTGAGTCACACTCTTTAACTTCTCTAAGCCCATTTCCTCATCTGTAAAATGGGGATAATAAAAATACTGACATGCCGAAACCGGTTTGGCTCAGTGGATAGAGCGTCGGCCTGCAGACTCAAGGGTCCCGGGTTCGATTCCGGTCAAGGGCATGTACCTTGGTTGCGGGCACATCCCCAATAGGGGGTGTGCAGGAGGCAGCTGATCGATGTTTCTCTCTCATCGATATTTCTAACTCTCTATCCCTCTCTCTTCCTCTCTGTAAAAAATCAATAAAATATATTTTAAAAAATAAATAAAAATAAAAAAATACTGACAGCACATAGAACAGCTCTGAGAACTGAATGAGACGATGTCTGTAAATCACTAAACACTGGCCTGGCTCTTGGTACGCTAAGCACCCGTATTCCAACTTGTACTCACTGCTTTGGACTTCAAGTGGGCTGATTAGCGCTCCCCGGCACCTCACTTCTGCAGTCCATTCATCCTCCTGCTCTCCTAGGTGACTGCCCCATACCTTCCCCGCTCCCAGACCTCCAAAATCGCCTCCTCAACTCCCTTTGCAGCTGGTGATCTTGCTTCCCCCCTTCATGGGAACAGAGAAGCAGTTGGTAGTGAACTTCCGCAAGCTCCCATCACCATAGTTACCGACCACCTGCATCTAGACCCACCTACTTGCCCTTCCCAGCTCTGCTGAAGGATATACTCGCCCTGCTCTTATCTAAGCCAACATCTTCACTGGGGCACCAGAGCCTGGAGTCCTCCAGGGTCCTTACCTCTCAAGGGCAGAGCCTATTTTTCCTTCTCTGCCACTTCCTCTCCTTTCGCGTACAAATGTGCTATCATTTCTCCCATCTTAAAAGGAAAGCAACTCTCCACACACACCTCCCTCACCTAGTGCCCTATTTCGAGGCCTCCCTTCACGGAAAAAACCCATGAAACACTGTACGCCCAGTGTAACCAGCAAATATCCCTGGTCCAACTTTCACCTGACTTTTCCCTAAAGCTGCTCTGGCCAAAGTCACCCGTAACCTCCACAACCCCAGGTCATCCAAGAATCAACGCTCATGTTACTCAGCCAACTCGGGAGCAACTGGCACCATCGTTCTCTTTTCCCTTTTCAAACACGCTCTTCACTGGCTCCCAGGATTCCACACTCTCCTGGTCCTCCCGTACCTCAGTGCACAGTCCTTCCCAGCCTCCTTTGCGGATTCCCCTTCCTCTCCCCACGCTATCCGCCTTGGAGAACCTCAGGCCTCAGGCCTCTCTATCTATACTCATTTCCCTGTGGCAATAGCTCTCCGAGCCTCTATCTGCTATTGACGCCTACATCTGTATCGCCAGTCTAGATCTCTCTTCAGAACTCCACACCTAGATAACCAGTTTCCTACTCCACATCTCACCTTGGGTGTCTAACAAGCATTTCAAACTTAATCTATCCAAACTCAGCTCTGGCTCTTCCTCCTAAAGCCTGTGGCACTCTCAGACTTGTACATATTAGAAAACAGCAACTCTATTCCACTACCTGTTCAAGTCCATAACCTTGGAATACTCCTTGACTCCCCTCATTCTTTCATATATATACACACACACACACACACACACACACATATATATATATATATATATGACCCACCAGTAACGCCACTGGCTTTACCTTCAAGCTATAATCAGAGCACAGTCACTTCTGACCACTTCTACCACCACCACCCTGATCTGAACCAACACCCTCTCCTCTCACTGGCATTATTGCTAAAGTCCCCTAACCGGGCTCACTGGCTCCTTTGTGGTCCCTTACCACCTATTCTCAACCCAGACACCAGAACGAGCCTTTTAAAACATACATCAGTTCACAGTCTGTCAAAAACCTCCAATGGATTCTATGTCATTAAAAACAAACATCCAAAAGTCATTATAATCCCTACAACGTTCTATAAGATATGACATCATGTCTCTGAAGAAAAACAGGGGTGGGCAAAGGAGGTTTACTGTTGTGAGCACATAAAACAGTTTATTCTTGTATTGTTATTTATCTATTAAGTATGATAGTATTATTATTTTTTATATTCTTACTTATGATTTATCTGTTAGGTAATGATGGCTGGTAATTTCAACAATGACCAACAAAAGTGGAAACTTAAACATCCTGGGGGGTGCCAGAAGGAGAAGAGAGCAAGAAATTGAAAACCTATTTGAAAAATAATGACAGAAAAGTTGCTTAACCTGGTGAAGGAAACTGACATACAAGTCCAGGAAGCACAGAGAGGCCCAAACAAGAGGAACCCAAAGAGGCCCACACCAACACACATCACAATTAAAATGCCAAGGACTAAAGACAAAGAGAGAATCTTAAAAGCAGGAAGAGAAAAGCAGTTAGTTAATACAAGGGAGCCTGTATGACTGTCAGCTGATTTCTCAACAGAAACTTTGCAGGCAGAATGCCAAGGCAAGAAATATTCAAAGTGATGAGAAGTAAGAACCTATAACCAATCAGACTGTTGGCACCCCAGGAAATGTTGCTCTCACTCTGATGGGGACACAGTTACTGGGAGGCCTCAGAGGTCCCTGAGGAGGGACTTCAACCTCCTCAGTGCAGAGCTCAGTCTCCTTGGGAAGGAAAAGAAGAGGCTCCGGGCTGACGTGTGGTGGGAAGCAGAGAGGAGCCAGCGTTTGCACCGTCCACAGTCACGTACCGATGTGATGGAGGTGTCACACGGGCTTCCCTGACAAGATGAGGGTTGTGCACATGCACTGCCCCATCAATGTCGTTATTCAGGAAGATGGTTCTTTTGTTGAAATCAGAAGTTTCTTGGGGGGGAAATACCCCACAGGGTTCAAATGGGGTCAGGCATTGCTTGTTCAGTATCTCAAGCCCAGAAAGATTAGTCGATTCTTGAAGGAAATGGCATTGAACTTGTATCAAATTCAGCTGCTTTGATTCAGTGAGCCACAACAGTTAAAGCAAGGAGATCAGAAAATGTTTGGGTGGTATCTGTTTCTTTAAAAAGGACCAGTTCCGCAGGCTGGTAAATAAGATCTAAGTTGTCCAGCTATAGAAACAGCAAGATGCCATATGATTCCTCAGACGTATTTGCAATATTTTAAAGATGCAATGCCTGGCCGGCGTGGTTCAGTGGCTAAGCATCACGGTTCGATTCCAGGTCAGGGAACATGCCTGGATTGTGGGCTCGATCCCCAGTGGGGGGCATGCATGAGGCAGCCGATCAATGATTCTCTCTCATCACTGATGTTTCTCTCTCTCTCTCCCTCTCCCTTCCTCTCTGAAATCAATAAAAAAACGTTTTTTTAAAAAAGATGCAGTGAAAGCCAGGTATTGAAGGAAAAAACCCAAGGGTCTGCAGAAAAGTTCGATTAAGGGCTCTGGATGCAGCCGGTCGAAGTCTCCTAGAGTGACCACAGGGCAAAGGACACCCCTCCCCCCGGCAGCAGGTCCCCTGTCACCCAGCGGAGACTGCTCCACGGAGTCCCTACCCCAGTCCAAAGCCACCACTCTGTGCCCAGGAGACAGAAAACAGAAAACAACGGTTAGAGCTGAGGGAGCCCCTTGAACCCTAACAGACCTCAGTTACCACCATGCTCTGGACCTCCCGCATGACCCTCTGCAGCCACCGAAGGCAAAGAGTCCCCATAAATGAGCCAAGAAGTGACCCAGGAACAGGGCACAGAAAAAGGGCGTGGCTTACCAAGCACTCGGCACAGCGGACGCAGAGCCTCGCCATGCAGTCATCCTCCTCTTGGTCAGTGCTGCAAAACAGGACACCCCACCCAAAACCATCACTGGCTCTGTTCGGCACAGCAGGCACAGCACAGGCACTGAAGGGACAGCTCGGCTGTCAGAGCCAGCTCTGCCCCTATCGGCAGGGTGAGTGGGCAGGTTACTTCAGCTCCGGGACTGTTTCCTCATCTATAAAATGCAGATATCAGCCCGGCCGGCGTGGCTCAGGGGTTGAGCGTCGACCTATGAACCAGAAGGTCATGGTTTGATTCCCCATCAGGGCACATGCCTGCGTTGTGGGCTCTGTCCCCAGTGTGGGGTGTGCAGGAGGCAGCTGATCCATGATTCTCTCTCATCATTGATGCTTTGCTCTCTCTCTCCCTCTCCCTTCCTCTCTGAAAGCAATAAAAAAGATATAATTCAAAAAAATTATTGGCTTTAAAAAATAAAAATAAATAAATAAAATGCAGATATTACATCTATGCTTCAAGCATAGTGGTTAGGAGTAAATAAAAAAATAAACACACATCAAACACATACCACAGTGCCTGGCACAAGTAAGTGCTCAATAAATGGGAGCTGGTCACAGCCACTTCTTTAGAAATGTACTGAGCACCAGGCATGCCTGAGGCCTCGTGCTGGCAGGGGACGAGGACATGATAAAGCACAGCTCCTGGGAGTGTCCCGGCTCCTGGGGGGAGAGGCCTGCTGAACCGTAGCAAGCACACTCTCATACAAGGCGATAGAGGTGTGAACGAGGCTAGGGTCACTGCTGCAGCAGCAGAGGAGGGAATGGCCACTTCTCCCTGTGAGACTCAGGAAACTCAAGAGAAGGGACATCTCCACTGGGTCTCAGAGAATAAGGAAGAGTATTCCCGGCAAAAGAGAGAAAGAAGGAGGGGACCCCAGGGGAGAGAGAAGTGTGTGGCGGGGAGACAGGGTGTGCCTGAGTACAGCTTGTTGAGAGAATAGAAGAAGCTCGCTGTGGCTGGAATGCAGAGCGAATGACGAGTGGCAGGAAACAAAGTGGCTGTGGGAATTCCACTGATTTTGAAGGAATGAGGCCTCTACTTCAGAATTTATATTCAGAACCAAAGGATCGTATCATCTGATTTCCAGAGCAGGAAGCCAGTACCTGCTATCAACCCCCAATCTTTCCCCAAATCCACACCCCAGGTTTCACTTTCAACCTCCTGTCCAGTACTGCTCCGCAGAACCAGCCTCTTCAAGAGGAGATTTCAGAGAGAGAGTGGCTGTTATCAACACCCAGGGAACAGCTGTGAACCCAGGAACACCAGACCTCAAGCAGCATGAATACGCAGACTCGGATGAGCTCTGCACCCTCTCACAGAAAGGTCAGATTTTGCCAAGGAAAAGGAGAGAGAGAACTACATAAACAGATAACCAGAGAAGAGAGATCATAGGGAGACAAAGAAACAGCCCACATATGAAAGAAAAGGAGGCATTACCAAAAATGAAGTAAATGAAATGGAGGCAAGTAATATGTCAGAGAAAGAATTCAGAGAAATGGTCATAAGGTGGCTGAAAAGAATGGAAGACAAATTCAACAATATGTGTAAGAACCAAGAGGAAATGAAAAAAAAAAAAACACAAGAAGAAATGAAAAATGACATCGCTGCTATAAAGAACTCAATAGAAAGCATCAACAGTAGACTAGAAGAAGCAGAGGACTGCATCAGTGAACTAGAAGACAAGGTAGAAAAAAATACCCAAGCCGAGCAGCATCTAGTAAAAAGACTTAAAAAACAGGAGGAGAGCCTAAGGCAGTGGTTCTCAACCTTTCTAATCCCGTGACCCTTTAATACAGTTCCTCATGTTGTGGTGACCCCCAACCATAAAATTATTTTCGTTGCTACTTCATAACTGTAATTTTGCTACTGTTAATGAATTGTAATGTAAATATCTGTGTTTTCCGATGGTCTTAGGCTCTACAGCAGGTTATAGAACCGCTAGCAGGGTCGCCTAAGACCATCGGAAAACACAGATATTTACATTACAATTCATTAACAGTAGTAAAATTACAGTTATGAAGTAGCAACGAAAATAATTTTATGGTTGGGGGTCACCAGAAATGAGGAACTGTATTAAAGGGTCACGGCATTAGAAAGGTTGAGAACCACTGGCCTAAGGGAACTTTGGGACAACACAAAACGAAACAACATCCTCATAATAGGGGTGCTAGAAGGAGAGGAAACTGAGCAAGGAATAGAAAACCTGTTTGAAGAAATAATGACAGAAAACTTCCCTGATATAGGGAAGAAAAAACTCACACAAATCCAAGAAGCTCACAGAGTCCCAAACAAAATAAACCCCAAAAGATCGACACCAAGGCACATTATAATTAAATTGGCAAACACCAACGACAAAGTAAGAATCTTAAAAGTGGCCAGAGAGAGACAGAAAGTTACCTACAAAGGGTCCCCCATCAGACTAGGGACTGATTTCTCAACAGAAACACATCAGGCCAGAAGCAAATAGAATGATATATACGAAGTCATGCAAAGGATGGGTCTGAATCCAAGAATACTATACCCAGCAAGGCTATCAATCAAAATTGAGGGGGAAATCAGAAACTTCACAGACAAAAAAGGACTAAGGGAGTTTATCACCACCAAACCAGCAATGCAAGAAATGCTAAAGGGTCTGCTGTAAAAAGAAGAAATAGGAAGCGAAGAAGGAACACAGGCATAAAGAATAAAAATGGCGACAAACAAGTACCTATCAATAATAACTTTAAATGTAAATGGATTAAATGTCCCAATTAAAAAACATAGGGTAGCTGAGTGGATAAGAAAACATGAACCATATATCTGCTATCTATAGGAAACCCACCTCAGAAAAAAGGACTCACACAGACTCATGGTGAAGGGATGGAAAAAGGTTTTTCAGGCGAATGGAAATGAAAAAAAAGCTGGGGTAGCAATACCTATATCTGACAAATTAGATCTCAAAGTGAAGGACATAACAAGAGATAAGGAAGGCTACTTCATAATACTAAAGGGAGAAATCCAACAAGAAGAAATAATACTGGTAAACATATACACACCCAATACAAGAGCACCCAAATATATCAAAAAACTTCTGGAGGATATCAAAAGAGAGATTGACAGCAATACAGTCATAGTAGGGGACTTTAATACCCCACTATCACCATTGGACAAATCCTCTAAACAAAAAATCAGCAAAGAAACATCAATCCTAAATAACTCACTATATCAGATGGAATTCATTGACATCTTCAGAACATTTCACCCCAAGGCCACAGAATATACATTCTTCTCAAGTACACATGGGTCATTTTCAAAGATAGACCATATATTATGTCACAGGCAAAGTCTCTTCAAATTCAAGAAGACAGAAATCATATCAAGCATCTTCTCAGATCACAATGGCATAAAACTAGAAATAAACTACAATAAAAACAATTTAAAAAAGCAAACACCTGAAGAATAAATAACATGCTATTAAACAATGACTGGGTTACCAGAGAGGTCAAAGAAGAAGTAAAAAGCATTATGGCAACAAACGACAATGAAAACACAACGATCCAAAATCTATGGGACACAATGAAAGCGATCTTGAGAGGGAAGTTCATAGCTCTACAGGCCTACTGCAAAAAAACAAGAAACAATGATAATAAATTACCTAACCCTACAACACAAAGAGTTAGAAAGAGAGCAACAAGAAAAGCTCAGCGTAAGCAGAAGGAAGGAAATAACAAAGATCAGAGCGGAGATAAATGAAATAGAGACACACAAAAAAAAAATACATAAGATCAAAAAAACCAAGAGCTGGTTCTTTGAAAGGATAAACAAGATTAATGAACCTCTAGCCAGGCTCACCAAGAAGCAAAGAGGAAGGACCCAAATAAACAAAATCAGAAATGAAAGAGGTGAAATAACAACCGATCCCACAGAAATACAAACTATTATGAAAAAATACTATGCACAACTCTATTCCAACAAAATGGACAACCTAGATGAAATGGACATATTCCTAGAAAAATACAAGCTCCCGAAACTCAACCAAGAAGAATAAAAAAACCTGAATAGGCTGATAACTACCGAAGAAATTGAAACAGTGATCAAAAATCTTCCAGCAAACAAAAGCCCTGGTCTGGACGGCTTTACAGGGGAGTTCTACCAAGCATTCAAAGAAGAACTAAAACCTATCCTCCTCAGACTATTCCAAAAAAATTCAAGAGGAAGGCACACTTCCAAGCTCTTTCTATGAAGCCAGCATTACCCTAATCCCAAAACCAGATAAAGACACCACAAAAAAAGAGAATTACAGGCCAATATCCCTCATGAACATAGATGCCAAAATCCTCAACAAAATTCTAGCAAATCGGATTCAGCAATACATTAGGAAGATCATACACCATGACCAAGTGGGATTTATACCGGGGATGCAAGGATGGAACAATATCCACAAATCAATAAACGTGATACATCACATAAACCAACGGAGACAAAAATCACATAATCATATCAATTGACGCAGAAAAAGCATTTGACAAAATCCAACACCATTTCTTGATAAAAACTCTCAGCAAAGTGGGAATAGAGGGATCATACCTCAACATAATAAAAGCCCTATATGACAAACCTACAGCCAACATCATACTCAATGGGCAAAAACTAAAGTCATTTCCCCTAAGAACAGGAACAAGACAAGGATGCCCACTCTCCCCACTCCTGTTCAACATAGTATTAGAAGTTTAGAAATACTAGCCATAGCGATCAGACAAGAAGAAATAAAAGGCATCCAAATTGGAAAAGAAGAAGTAAAACTGTCCTTATTCGCAGATGACATGATACTATACATAGAAAACCCCAAAGACTCCATCAAAAAACTACTACACCTAATAAATGAATTTGGCAATGTAGCAGGATACAAAATCAACGCCCAGAAATCTATGGCCTCTTTATACACCAATAATGTACTCACAGAAAGAGAAATGAAAAAAACAATCCCATTTACCATTGCACCAAAAAAATTAAGATACTTAGGAATAAACTTAACCAAGGACGTAAAAGACATGTACTCAGAAAACTACAGGACATTGAAAAAAGAGATAGAGGAAGACATAAACAAATGGAATAACTTACCATGTTCATGGATTGGTAGAATCAACATCATTAAAATGTCCATACTACCTAAAGCAATCTACAGAATCAATGCAATACCTATTAAAATACCAATGGCATACTTCAAAGATCTAGAACAAACTCTCCAAAAATTCATCTGGAACCAAAAAAAGAGCCCAAATAGCCACAGCTATCCTGAGAAAGAAGAACAAAGTTGGAGGGATCACAATACCAGACATCAAACTATATTACCAATCCACGGTTCTCAAAACTGCCTGTTACTGGCACAAGAACAGACAGATAGACCAATGGAACAGAACAGAGGACCCAGAAATGGACCCCAGTCATTATACCCAATTAATATTTGACAAAGGAGGCAAGAGCATACAATGGAGTCAAAACAGCCTATTTAATAAATGGTGCTGGGAAATCTAGTCAGATACATGCAAAAAAATGAAACTAGATCACCAACTTACACCATACACAAAAAACAAACTCAAAATGGCTAAAGGACTTGAACGTAAGATAGGAAACCATAAAAATCCTACAAGACTCCATAGGCAGCAAAATTGCAGACATATGTCGTAGCAATATCTTTACAGACACATTTCCTAGGGCAATGGAGACTAAGGAGAAAATAAACAAATGGGACTACATCAAAATTTCTTCTGCACAGCAAGAGAAATCATCAACAAAACAAGAAAGCCCACTGCATGGGAGAACATATTTGCCAATGTTATCTTCTATAAGGGTTTAATCTCCAACATTTACAGGGAACTCATACAACTTAACAAAAGGAAGATAAACAACCCAATCAAAAAATGGTCAAAGGACCTAAGTAGACACTTTTCGAAAGAGGACATTCAGATAGCCAAGAGACACGTGAAAACATGCTCAAAGTCACTAATTATCAGAGAGATACAGATGGCTGTCAGAATGGCTATCATCAACAAATCAACAAACGACAAGTGCTGGCGAGGATGCGGAGAAAAAGGAACCCTCGTGCACTGCTCGTGGGAATGCAGACTGGTGCAGCCACTCTGGAAAACAGTATGGTGTTTCCTCAAAAATTTAAAAATGGAACTCCCATTTGACCCAGTAATCCCACTTCTAGGAATATATCCCAAGAAACCAGAAACACCAATCCGAAAGAATATATGCACCCCTATGTTCATAGCAGCACAATTTACAATAGCTAAGATTTGGAAACAGCCTAAATGCCCATCAGCAGATGAGTGGATTAGAAAACTATGGTACATCTACACAATGGAATACTACTGTGCTATAAGAAAGAAGGAATTCTTACCATTTGCAGCAGCATGGATGGAACTGGAGAGCATTATGCTAAGTGAAATAAGCCAGGCAGTGAAAGAAAAATACCACATGATCCCACTCACTTATCCTATCTAATAATAGACAAATATGCAAATTGACCATACCTCCAACACACCCACAAGCCACGCCCACCATCCAATCAGAGCGAGTATGCAAATTAACCCAAACCAAGATGGCTACAGCCACAGAGAGCAAGGTTTCCTAGGTAACAGAGGAAGCCAAGCTTTCCGCCTGCCCTTGCCAGGCCTAAGCCTCCACTCAAGCTACAAAGTTTCAATTATAGAAGGTAAACAAATTCAAACAAATGGCGGCAGAATGGAGCTTCAGAGAGCAGGCCAGGGTTGCCGCTGGCAACAGGGGAAGCAAAGCTTTCTGCACACCCTGGCCGGGCTCACCCGCTTAAGGCAACAAAGTTTCAATTATAACCCCAACACAAATGGCTGCCGGCCTCGGAGGGAGCCCCAGGCTTCGCTCCGCTCCAGGCTACAAAGTTTCAATTGTAGAAGGAAAATAAATTCCAGATACCAGGGCCTCTGCTTGGGTTGCCAGGGGGCCTGGCCGGCCTGCAAACCACCAAAGGCCCCTCGCTCAGGCCGCCCCACACCCCAAGGGAACCCCCACCTGATCGGGACGCCCTTCAGGGCAAACCAGCTGGCCCCCACCCCTGTACCAGGCCTCTATCCTATCTAATAAAAGAGTAATATGCAGATTGATCATCACTGCAACACACAATATAGCTGCCCCCATGTGGTCAAAGATCCTGCCCCCATGTGGACACAAGATGGCCACCACAGATGGCCAGCAGGAGAGGGCAGTTGGGAGGCACCCGGCCTGCAAGGGAGGGCAGTTGGGAGGCACCCGGCCTGCAAGGGAGGGAAGGTGAGAAGTATCAGGCCTGCAAGGGAGGGCAGTTGAGAGGGACGAGGCCTGCAAGGGAGGGCAGTTGAGAGGGACCAGGCCTGCAAGGGAAGGCAGTTGGAGGTGATCAACCCTGAAGGAGAGGGCAGTTAGGAGTGACCAGGCCGGCAGAGGAGGGAAGTTGGGGGCAAACAGGCTGGCAGCAGAGTGGTTAGAGGGTGATCAGGCTGGCAGGCAGAAGCGGTTAGGGGCAATCAGGAAGGCAGGCAGGCAAGCAGTTGGGAGTCAGCAGTCCTGGATTGTGAGAGGGATGTCCGACTGCCCGTTTAGGCCCGATCCCAGGATCGGGCCTAAACGGGCAGTCGGACATCCCTCAAGGGGTCCCAGATTGGAGAGGGTACAGGTTGGGCTGAGGGACAACACCCCCTCCATGCACGAATTTCATGCACTGGGCCTCTAGTGGATAATAAAGAACATTATAACCTAGTGAACAAAAAGATAGATACAGAGGCAGAGAAACATCGAGCAGACTGTCAAATTACAGCGGGAAGGTTAGGGAGTTGTTGGGGTGGGGGGGTAAGAGATCAACTGAAGGACTTGTATGCATGCATATAAGCATAACCAATGGATGCAAGACACTGGGGGGCGGAGGGGTGAGGGCATATGCCGGGGGTAGGGGAGGCTGGGGGAAGGTAAATTGGGGGGGGGGGGGGAGGAGACATATATGTACTACTATTTGTAATACTGTAAACAATAAAAAAAAGAAAAGAAAAAAAAGAGATTTCGTAAGCCAAACCGCGAAGACAAACATCACGTGGTCTCACTTACTTGCAGAACCTAATGAACAAAGGCACTGACCAACCAAATGAGACCGAAGCAGGGGCATGGACAGGCTGCCACACCTCCATGTGGGCGGGGCGAGAGAGATAAACAAAGAACTTATATATTTAATGCACAGCCCATGTAGCCCATGGACATGGGCCATAGGGTGGTAAAGACCCAGGGGTGGGGAGGGAGGAGGGGGGAAGGGGGGGAAATGGGAGCTATCCGTAATACCATCAACAATTAAAAATATATTTAAAAGGGAAAAAAAGGAAATTTCACCAGCAGAACTAAGCTCAGCCTGGAAGTAAGAAAAGCACGGATGCAGGGACCGGGCACCACCCACAAGGCAGGGGGCACCACCCACAAGGCAGGAGGCACCACCCACAAGGCAGGAGGCACCACCCACAAGGCAGGGGGCACCACCCACAAGGCAGGGGGCACCACCCACAAGGCAGGGGGCACCACCCACAAGGCAGGGGCGGGCAGGGGCGGGCAGGGGTCTGAGAGGGTTAGGATTCACCGCTCGGGCTCCGGCTGCACTTACTCATCTGACACCTCGATGGAGGACTTCTTGTAGCCAGCCCTGCCCCTCTTCCTCAGCCCCGCAGACTTCCTCGCCATCCTCACCAGCAGCAGCACCACCACCACCGCCGAGGGGACGAAGACGAGGATGGAAAGCAGGGCCACGGAGGACAGCATGGTGCCGAAGCCTGGGGGGGGGGGGGGGGGGGGTAAGAACTAAACACGCAGAAAGGATAAAAACTGACCCGGAATCCTACTACCTAGAGTAACGCTTGGTCACCCACCCACTCCATCTTCTTTCTAAGCACGTGACTAGGGTCTGCAACAGGGAGGACGGTGCATGTTTTTAAAAGTGTGAGTCGTATTTTACGTATCACTCCTAACCCCTATTCACTTACTACATAAGTACTTTCCATGTCATTAAAGGTTCCTTCCAGATCTGACCCTTTTTAAAAATATTTTTTATTGATCTTTAGAGATAGAGGGAGAGAGATAGAAACATCGATGGGCTGCCTCCTGCACTGGGGACTGAGCCTGCAACCCGGCATGTGCCCTGACCAGGAACCAACCGGTGACCTCTTGGTTTCTAGGTCGACGTTCAACTGCTGAGCCACACCGGCCGGGCGAGACCTTTGTAACGGCTGCGTAGCGGTCTATCACCCTGCGTAGTTGAAGGACTCCGTCCTCGAGTGCTCAGCATTCAGGTCCCCCCAATTCCCTGAAGCGATGAATTACATCATGATCGTCCTTGTCCATAACCCTGCATGCTGAGCTCTGTTTCTTTAAGATAACTTCTTAAACTGGAATTCCGGATGAAAGAGTGCACACCTTCAAGACCCCTGATTACACTGCCAACTGTCTCCCAGAAACACCGTACCAGGCTCTCCTCCACAGTGGAATGTGCTCACATGTCCTGGAAATTTATGGGTGACTGTCTTTAAAAAAATGATGCAGTCCTGTCTCTCTAAGTCTTTGGTTCAAATCCAACCAAGGGCTGGAACGACCCCGCACCAGTGCCAGGAGGAAGGTGGGTGAAAGGTGAGTCCTTCGCCTGCTCTGCTGGCCACCGAAGGGCAACTGCTGGTCCTCACAGCACAGACATGAGCTGCCTCCACCACGGGGCGGGGACCCTCCACCACGGGGCGGGGGACCCTCCATCACAGGGCGGGGGGGCCCTCCATCACGGGGCGGGGGACCCTCCATCACGGGGTGGGGGACCCTCCATCACTGGGGCGGGGGACCCTCCATCACGGGGCGGGGGACCCTCCATCACGGGGCGGGGGACCCTCCATCACGGGGCGGGGGACCCTCCATCACGGGGCGGGGGACCCTCCATCACAGGGCGGGGGACCCTCCATCACGGGGCGGGAGACCCTCCATCACTGGGCGGGAGACCCTCCATCACTGGGGTGGGGGACCCTCCATCACGGGGCGGGGGACCCTCCATCACTGGGGCGGGGGACCCTCCATCACAGGGCGGGGGGACCCTCCATCACGGGGCGGGGGGACCCTCCATCACGGGGCGGTGGACCCTCCATCACGGGGCGGGGGGACCCTCCATCACGGGGCGGGGGGACCCTCCATCACAGGGCTGGGGGACCCTCCATTACAGGGCGGGGGGACCCTCCATCACGGGGCGGGGGACCCTCCATCACGGGGCGGGGGACCCTCCACCACGGGGCGGGGGACCCTCCATCACGGGGCGGGGGGGCCTCCATCACTGGGGTGGGGGGACCTCTTCAAGACCCAGGCAAGCACACTGTCTCATCACTGAGGGCGCGAGCACATTGGGGAAACCAGATGGCTTCCACTTCACAGAGAGAACAACCCTCCATTTAGCCGAGGGTTTTTCCCGCACTGTCCACAGGACCCCTGGTCCCTGAGTCTAAAAACAATCAAGGAAAATGGAGAAACTATGACGTTTGAAGAAAAACTTCAGTTTGGCCCTGGCCGGTTTGGCTCAGTGGATACAGCATCGGCCCTCGGACTGAAGGGTCCCGGGTTCAATTCGAGTCAAGGGCACATGCCTCGGCTGCAGGCTGGATTCAACCAATCCATGTCTCTCTCTCACATTAATGTTTCTCTCTCTCTGTCTCCCTCCCTCCCTTCCACTCTCTCTAAAAATCAATGGGAAAATATCCTTGGGTGAGGATTAACAAAAAAAAGAAAAAGAAAAACGTCAGTTTGCAGAATAAAGATTAAAAAGTGCATCCAAATCGAAAATTCAATTGGCTTACAGACAGGCAGCTTTGCTGTCACAGGTCTCTCCCAAGAGCGAGAGTGGCAGCCCCTCCCCCTCAGGGGATGGAGGATCACCCCTCTCTGACTGTGAGCCCTCAGGGGCTGGAGGAGGATCACCCCTCTCTGACTGTGAGCCCTCAGGGGCTGGAGGGTCACCCCTCTCTGACTGTGAGCCCTCAGGGGCTGGAGGCTCACCTCTCTCTGTGACTGTGAGCTCCGTCACGGGAATGTTATGGTGCACGTCTGGGGGGTTCTTCACGGCGCAGCTGAAGGTCCCGTTGTCCCTGGTGGTGGGGTTGCTTATGCTTATGGACGCGTCCCCTTTGTACACGTCTCCAACCCAGGAGATCCGATCGCGAAACGTGCCTGCGGTGCTGGGGTACTGGAAGGACTGGTAGTGGAAAATCTAAGAAAGCAGCACAGGAGAGAAACAGTTAATTCGGAAAACGCACGGCAATGGAAAGCTTAGTAGGTCTAAAGTAAAACACCCGTGTGTCAGGGGTCTTCTCCGTTGAGCATTGTTTTATGCTTGGTTTGCCTCCACCCTGCAGGTTCCAAGACGGGCCAAGGAGCACCGAGGAAGGCCTGACGAAGACTCCACCCTCACTCTGCAGCCTCCTCTACGTCTCCTCAAGGCCTGAGGCAGGAGCTCTCCACGGGGCGATCGTGCCCCAGAGGCACCGGGCAATGTCTGGAGACAGTTCTGCTTGTCACAACGGGGGAGTGCTGCTGGCATCCAGTGGATGGAGGCCAGGATCTTACTAAAACCCTGCGATGGCCTGTCCAGCGTGGCTCAGTGATTGAGCATCGACCTAGGAACCAGGAGGTCACAGTTCGATTCCCGGTCAGGGCACAGGCCTGGACGGCAGGCTCAATCCCCAGTGTGGGCCGTGCAGGAGGCAGCCGATCAATGATTCTCTCTCATCATTGATGTTCCTCTCTCTTTCTCCCTCTCCCTTCTTTCTTCCTCTCTGAAATCAATAAAAATATACTTATAAACAAAAATAAAATACAATCCTATGATGCGTAGAACAGCCCCCACCACAAAAAATCCTCCAGCTCAGAACGGCAGCAGGGCCAAAGTGGAGAAACCCTATTCTAAAGTAGCATCTAATCCTCTGTAATAAAAAGCTAACATGCAAATTGTCCCCTCGACCGGGAGTTCGACCAGGGGGTGGGGCCGGCCAGCCGCCCTCGACCCACGCCCCCCTCGGCCCGGCCCCATCTGCCCGATTGGGGTGGGCAGGCCAGACCCCACCCGTGCACAAATTCATGCACCGGGCCTCTAGTATTCCTATAACACTGTAGGGTTTACAAGTGACTCCTATGCATTTGCTCATTTGAGCCTCATAACAACTACATTTGGGGCAAGTATACTAGTAATTCTTCCCGATTTACAGAAAGGGAAACAGGCCAAGAACAGAAAAACTAAGTGAGTTTTCAAAGGCACATGGCTACTAAGTGAAAAAGGGGGGTTTTCGTATATTTTCAAAATCACCAGGCGGGTATACTATAACCAAGCCTCCCTCAGGTTACCTATCTTGGCAGTTAACAAACATCCGGCCGATGCACGGTCAGCACTCCGCCCTGCGCTGGGCCAGGGGCAGGGGATAAGACGTGCGCTGAGTCACAGCACCGCTGCAGGCGGGCCGGACGCTTCCCAGCAAAGCACCTACGTGCGCCTGCTGGTGGCCCGGCGGGTCCTGCGACACCACACGATCGTCTCACGGGGAGTCCGGCTGTCCCCTTTCTCTGCTTGCTTTGCACCTCCCCACTTTGGGACCACTGCCCAATTGTGAAGAGCAACTTCCCAAAGAAGACGCTGAATCACTTATGGGTTCATTTGTTCATGCATTCACCCAACAACTACGTACTGCACACCTACTGTGTGCTACGCCAAAGGAGATAATGGGAGCCTCAGAAGCACAGGCCCTGCTCTCATGGAGTCTGCAGTCCGGTGGGAAATACAGACATTAATGAATAAGAACATGTGTGCTCTGTGTTCCACAAAGGGACGCAGAGAACGCCTACTGCTGCCCTGGCTGGTGTGGCTCAGTGGATAGAGTGTCAGCCTGCGGATCAAAGGCTCCCAGGTTCTATTCCGGGCAAGGTCACGAATCTCGGTTGCAGGCTCCTCCCCAGCCCAGGCCCTGGTCAGGGCGCATGCAGGAGGCAACCAATCAATGTGTTTCCATATTTCTCTCTGTCCTTCCTTCTCTTACACTTTCTAGAAAAATATCCTTGGGTGAGGATTTAAAAGAAAGAATGCTTGCTGCTGATGATCAGCATCAACATAAAAGAAAGGGTCTGAAACTCCTTACTGACCAAACAAGGCCTGCTGTGCACTTGGAGATGGATGTGACCTCGATTCCAAGTTCAGTTGAGGTGCAAATCCTGGTTAGTCTGCCAGGACCCTGACCGACCCCATAACTGCAGCATCACTTCGTGTGCCTTAAAGGCCAGGAACTCCGGAACTCCGAGCTGGTGAACGGGCTTCCTGACCCACTCACAGGAAGTGCCACGCGAGAACCGCTTGCTGTTAGCATCTGAGGTCTCTGACCCAAGAAAATCCCCCTTGCTTCTTCTGTCCTACTTTTGGCCCCGGGGGCAGAGAAACAAGGCCAGCCACAGTTTCCAACCACTCAAACCAAGTGAACTATTTTAAGTCTAAAGAAAAAAAGGACCATGAACACAACCTGGTTTCCTTCACCTGCCTAACCCCGAGCTTCCTGGCATTCAACAAGGACTCCTAACACAAAATGCAAAGCTACACGTTAAAATCAAACGGAAAGTTTTCCCAATGAAGGAAACAGGAAAGCAGATTAAAGGGACTTCCAAAAACACGGTCTTGAACACAGCTATGACATCCACACTCATGACAGCAGCTATCCTGAGCGGAGGATGCTGCTGGAAACATAAAAGAAAGGGGGTTTTGTTTGTTTGTTTGTTTGTTTGTTGTTGGTAATCCTCACCGGAGGATTTTTTCCTTTGATCTTTTAGAGAGAGTGGGAGAGAGAGGAAAAGACAGAGAGAAACATCGTTGTGAGAGAGACACATGATTGATTGCCTCCTGCACATGCCCCGACCAGGGCCCAGGCTGGGAGGAGTCTTTAACCGAGGTACGACGTGCCCTTGACCGGAATCGAACCTGGGACCCTTCAGTCCAAGGGCCGATGCTCTATGCACTGAGCCAAACAGGCCAGGGCAAGAGAAAGGGCTTTTTAAGCATTGCCACCTTCAATTAGACATCCACATGGGATCTGAACCATAAATGCAGTTTATATGTGTGACACAAGGATATTGCTTCTACCATGGACAGACCATCTGTCACCGACAGCACCTGTCAGTCATCAAAGGAACCACCTAAATCAGTGCTGAGGTTTACACGACGGGCGCGGCCCGCTGAATCCACAGAGCACAGGTCCAGAGCACACACGCCCATGGCCACCTGGGCGGCGGAAGTGAGCAGCTGTCAGAGAAGGATGCCTGCGGCTGGGACCCAGAGAACCTTTGTACCCGCCGGTCCTGGCGGGACCACTGAGTACATTTCCTCTCAACTCCTGACAAGCTTTTTCTTTCGCTTATTGGCAGAGCTCTCGCAGGAAGAGCGAACGGCCTCACGTGACTCCGTGAAGGTCAGGCGGCTGACACACGTCCTCTAGTCCGAGACGGACGGCGGAGGGGCGCCTGGACTGGGATGAAAGGGTCCCCAGCTGCGGAGCACAGGAGACGCGAGGACATCTGTTTGCCACACACTTACTGACTCGGTGCGGCTGCTGCTGGGGGGCCGGTAGGTCCAGTCTATGGTGAGCTTGTCAGTGACAGACGACGTCGACTTGAAAATGCATTTCAACTTGATCTTCTCTCCAACGTAACCCCAGACATGCGCATCCACTTTGATCTCCAAGGTAAGGACCGTGTGAACACCTGGTCAAAGCAAGCCCAGACACTGGAAATGTGTTCATTTGGAATATACAGATGACCGAACAATATAAACGTGCTATTTATCACTTTTCCGGCTCTCATAAACACCATCGCAATGAACACCTGCCCATACCAGCCCCGGCGGGGGGTGGGGGAGGACAGGCATGGACATCTGCATCCATCACGGGTAGTATTTTTGTCCTTTTACAATACGAAATCGTAGGAGGAATGCTGGGTAAAATGTAAAAGCTGCTTTTCCCAACCGCAGATGTGTGGCTGGACTGGTGCGAACAGTGGGTCCGCCCACAGCAGGCTGAGCGGCACCACCACCCACGCCCCTCACACACGCCTCACACTCCTCCAGGAATGTGTCACCACTGTGGTCTGAGGGACTGCCCCACGGAAGCGTGGCTGCCACCTGCAGCTACCACTGCCTCAACCACCGGCACGATGCGGATGGGAAAGAACAGGACTGTGTTTTGGTGTGTGTGTGTGTGTGTGTGTGTGTGTGTGTGTGTGTGTGTATGTTTCAAAAAATCATATAAAACTGCCCTAAGGTTCTATCTAGCTTTGTTTTGGTTCTTCCGGTCTTAAAGTGGGTTAATGACTCACACATCCATTAAAAGTAAACCAGGGAGCCCTAGCCGGTTTGGCTTAGTGTATAGAGCGTCAGCCTGCAGGCTGAAGGGTCCCGGGTTCGATTCTGGTCAAGGGTACATGCTTGGGTTGCGGGCTAGATCCCCAGTGGGAGGGCCTGTAGGAGGCAGCCAATCAATGATTCTCTCTCATCATTGATGTTTCTATCTCTCTCTACCTTTCCCTTCCTCTCTGAAATCAATAAAATATATTAAAGAAAAGAAAAATTTTAAAGTAAACCAGGGGGAGGAAAACAAAACAACTAATCATTCCAAAATCTAAAACCCTAATATGCAAATAGACTGAACAGCAGAACAACCGAACAACCGGTCACTAAGACGTGCGCTGACCACGAGGGGGCACATGCAGAACATGGCGGGCATTGGCAGCAGGCAGCAGAGCACAGAACATGGCAGGCATCAGCTGCGGCAGGATGGTGGAGCAGGTGAGTGGGGGTGCCAGACCAAGGCGGGGTGCCAGTCAGTGTCATTGGGGCGAGTCTCTGGCGGTTACTGAAAATTCTCTGCTCCCATGAGCCACAGTCCCACCTGACGCTCACACCTACTGCCGGGGCCAGCCCTGCTCACACCCGCTGCCTGCCCCACTCACACCCACTGCTGGCGCCCAGCGCTGGTCCCGATCATTTGGTGCTATCAGCAAGTGCGAGCAGCAGCTGCCGGCCCAGATTGCCCCTGAGGTCTTCTCCACCTCCCCCTGCTCCTGAGGGGTGATCGGGACAGCAGCCACCACTCACCCACTGACAGCGCCAGCCCCGCTCGCACCTGCTGCTAGTACCGGCCCCAATTGCTACGTGCTGTCAGCAGGTATGAGCGGGGCCAGCACTGTCAGCACGTGGGAGCAGTGGCAGTGGGAGCGGGGCTGCCAGCAGACAGGGGACCGGGGGCCATGGCAGGAGGGTCTGAGCAGGGGTGCAGAGGATGGGCCAAGACCAACCCGTGCCCACTGCGACCCACAGTTCCTTTCAAGGTGCACAAATTTGTGCACTGGGCCCCTAGTCTGCACTCATAAAAGAGTAACATGCTAATTGACCATACCTTCGCAACACCCACCAGCCAATCAGGAGTTAGTATGCAAATTAACCCAACAAAGATGGTGGGTTAATTTGCATACACAGGCGCCATGGCGACGATGCAGGCATTCCGCACCACCCCAGCCGCTCCAGGCCTCTGGGCAGTGTGGGAAGGCCGAAAGGCAGCTCCGTGCTGGAGCGGAAAGGTGGCTCCAGCCAGAGCAAAGGCAGTGCCGGCAGCCAGGGGAAGGAAGGCCCATTCTTGCAGGAATCTTCATGCATCGGGCCTCTAGTGTAAAAATAAAAGCCCTGGCCAGTTGCCCAATGGTTAGCGTTGTCAGCCTGTGGATCAAAGGGTGGTGGGTTCAATTCCTCAGGTACCTTGGTTGCAGGTTCCCCAGGCCCCGTTGGGGCCAGTGGGAGAGGCAACTAACTGATGTGTGTCTCTCAAGTCAATAAACCAGGAGTCACAGTTCGATTCTCCATCAGGGCACATGCTGGGTTGTGGGCTCAATCCCCAGTAGGGGGCATGCAGGAGGCAGCAGATGGATTGTTCTCTCTCATCATTGATGTTTCTCTCCCTCTCCCTCTCTCTTCCTCTCTGACATCAATAAAAATATATATTTTTAAAGTAAAAATAAGATAACATTTTTAAATTCTCTAGAGACTTACTCTTTCCAAAACCACCTCACATATCCAGCTCTGAAGCTCCACCCCCCACAAGACCAATCCCCTCTGCATTCGGAGAACAGTGCGTGGAACTCGGTCTCCCACGTGGGCACCGGTTCTGAGGACAGCGAGCCGCTGGGGCTGTGTCCTGCCTCCTTCTCTAGGCGAAGGCCCAGGCTGTGGGCTCACAGAGCAGGAGGCTGACGCCGCAGCCCACGCACGACCCCGAAGCCAAGCGCCCCGGGCAGCGGCGGGCCGCATCCCGGCCCGTCACTCGCTGGCCCTGTGCCCTTAGCAAGTTACTTTCCTGCTTCAGTTCCTCGCTCTGTCTCGGGTGAGGAATTCATGAGTTAAGACACGTACAGCCTGAGAAGCCCAACCCACCCAGAGCGAGTCCTCAACGCGTCAGAGCTCCTCATCACGGCCACCTCTGTCCTGCCCAGGCTCCCAGGCAGGCGGAGGCGGAGGCCGAGTGGGAGCAGCCAGCCGGGGCCTGCCCTTCTCCCTGCTCCTCTCCAGACAACCCAGCCCGTGCACATTCCTCTGGAAGGAGGAGAGCAGGCTGCGCTCACATCGCTGCTAAGACTCTGACCCGCCCAACGATGACTGTGCCGATGACTGTGCCGACGACAGTGCCGATGGGCGTCCGAGCATCCGCTCTGCCGGCCAGGCTGCCCTTGCCGATGATGCCTCTGGGATGCAGTGCTGCCTGGGAGGCCTCCATCCCTCCGCCCAGCTCTCTCCTGGGACCTCACTCCTGAGCCACCTTTCATCACTCAAGATGCAGCTGAGGAAATGAAAGGCGGGAGTGAATGGGTAAACTACGCCCTCCCAGACCCCTGTCCTTTATTCTAAACACAAACGCAGCGTTTTAACGTGTGGATTCAGAGTCAGACAGGTCTGGGCTTCAGTGCCAGCCCAGCCACTTTGTAGCTGTAAGCCTGGATCACAGACACCTGCCCCGCTCCACCCCGTGTCCTCAGCTGGCAGATGGGGATCATAACAAGACCTACTTCACGGATCGCGGTGAGGGTGAATGAGATTAAGTCAGATAACCACAAGACGCTAACACAGCACCTGGAACAGAAGCGTTCCATGAAAGTTCTTATCATTAAAATCAATGTCACCAACATTCAAAACCCTTCAAGAATCCTCTATCGGGCCATAGAATAAAATCCAGATAGTGACAATCTGACCCAAACCTTTGCTTCTCCACCCGCCCACCCACCCATCCATCCCCTTTCCCGGGCCCTGAATGTCCTGCCATTTCCTAATGTACCATTCTCCTCGTGCCTTGTCTTTGTCTGGAAGGATCTCCCCACCCTACGAGTGCTGCCTGGACTATCCCCCATCACCCAAAGTCACAGACCTTCCAAACCCAGGCCAGCAGCAGCCCCCTTTGACGGCCGCCCGAGTTCCCGGATGCAGCTCACCGCATTTCTGAATGTTCTCATTGCATTGAGTACACAAGGCTACTCGAGCGCATATGCCGCTGGTTATACTGTTTCAAACGACAGTTTCTTCTGGGGAGAAAGGCCATTTTACAGTGTTTCCAACGTTCTCAGCCCCTGCACTCCATGGCCACTCCGCCTGTGGCTGGTGTGCAGAGGGAGAAACTCACACCACCGCACAGTTACCGCGGAAACTCATGAATCCGCCCCCAGCGGAGCCCTGAATGAAGGACGGGCCCTTTAACCGGCCTTGGCCAGCTCCTCTGTCTGACTTCAAACTGGCTTCTCTCTCACCCTCTGTGTGCCCACAAACCCCTCCCTCTCAGAAGACAATGTCTCCTCTTCTTCAAGAAACGTAAGGCCATGCAAACGGCCCAGCCACCACCGCCCCACATCTGCATCCATCCTCGCTTCCACTCCCCTTTCCTCGGCGACTCAGCTCCTCTGCCAGCCCTGGTCCCCCTCCGAGCCCTGGTCTCCCCTCCGAGCCCTGGTCTCCCTCCGAGCCCTGGTCCCCCTCCGAGCCCTGGTCCCCCTCCGAGCCCTGGTCTCCCCTCTGAGCCCTGGTCTCCCTCCGAGCCCTGGTCCCCCTCCGAGCCCTGGTCTCCCCTCCGAGCCCTGGTCTCCCTCCGAGGCCTGGTCTCCCTCCGAGCCCTGGTCTCCCTCCGAGCCCTGGTCTCCCTCCGAGCCCTGGTCTCCCTCCGAGCCCTGGTCTCCCCTCCGAGCCCTGGTCTCCCCTCCGAGCCCTGGTCTCCCTCCGAGCCCTGGTCTCCCTCCGAGCCCTGGTCCCCCTCCGAGCCCTGGTCCCCCTCCGAGCCCTGGTCCCCCTCCGAGCCCTGGTCTCCCTCCGAGCCCTGGTCTCCCCTCCGAGCCCTGGTCTCCCCTCCGAGCCCTGGTCTCCCTCCGAGCCCTGGTCTCCCTCCGAGCCCTGGTCCCCCTCCGAGCCCTGGTCCCCCTCCGAGCCCTGGTCCCCCTCCGAGCCCTGGTCTCCCCTCCGAGCCCTGCTCCGGCAGGAAGACCCTCTCTAGCGCCTTCAGCCTCCCTTTCAGCAGAGGCTCTCTCCCTCAGCCTCTAAGCACAGAGTCTCTCTCATCTTGAAAAACAAGCGAACCAATAAACAACAAAAACAATAATAATCTCTCCTTGCCCCTGTAGCACCATTCGTTATCAACTACTGCTCTCTCCTTCCTACCAGGTTCTCCGCCTGCCGTCTCCCTTCCCCCATCCCATGACCCCGGAAGCCCACGCGCACTCCCCTCCGCTTCTGGCAGAGGGCATCGCGTCTGACAACCGCCAAACACAGGAACTGAAAACTCTAACGGGCACTTTTCGCTCCCGATTTTACCGGCTCTCGGCAGCAGGGACTACTTGACCTTCTCTACCCAAGGCTCCCAGGACAAATTCTCTCATTCATTCGCTCAACCTTTAACATATATTTATTGAGCATCTGTTTTGTGCCACTTTCTCAGCAAGAAATTAAATGTGAGCAAAATAAATACGCGCCCAGTTTTGGAACTTAAAATACAGAAATTCAACACATTAATCAAATCATAACGACAAACTTCAGTGAGTACTATGAAGAAAAGACAAGAGCGTGGCTGTGGAAATCCCCGTGTGTGGTAGGGAGCAGGGAGTGGCTAATGCAGGCATCCCTGAAAAGGCTACTTTTGAGATGAGTCCTGAAGGGTAATAAAGCAAGAGAGGGAGAGCGTTCCAGGCAGAAGGCACAGCATATGCAAAGGTCCTGTGCCAAGGAGCACGGTCCGTCAGGGAACTGAAATACAGGCAGCATGGCTTAACACAAAGCGGGAGGGGGGGGGAGAGGTAGAGAGAGAAAGGGAGGGAGAGAGAGAGGTGAGACGAGGCTAGGAGGTAGGCAGGAAGCAGATCATGTAGGACCTTAGAAATTGAGTCCTTATTCTTAGAGTAATGGGAAGCCATGGGAAATGGTTGAGTGTGGACTGAGCGATGGCAGACATGACAAGGTCTGCATGTGTAAGATTGCTCCAGGGAAGAAAGGAAAGAGAAGATGACTTAGGAGGCCGCTGCAATAGTCCATGAGGAATCCGGGAGCTGGAACTACGCTGGTGGCAGTGGGCATGGAGGGGGCAGGGCAGATGGCACTTTCGAGGTAAAATCAGCCAGAACTGGTGACAGATCCGACGTGGATGCTAGAGAGAGAGGTGTCGGACGCTCAGGTTACTGACTTGGGGTTGCCATTCACAGACACTCTCAGGGAAGACTAGGACAGTGCCACGCTTGGAAGGAAAGAATACGAGTTTCATTTTGGAGAAGTTCGAGGTGCCTTGGATGTATGTCAGGGATAATGTCAAGCGGGTAGCTGGCTGAGGGCAGGGTCAGCAAACTATGGCTCATGGGCCACGTCAGCCCACAACATCCACAGAAACACACCACACTCTCATGGCCGCGCTGCTCCGGGGCTCCGGTGCTGCTGCAGCAGAGCGGAGCGGTTCCTGCAGGAGACCACAGAGCCTAAGCCATGCATTCTCCGGTCCTTTACAGAAGGTTGCCAACCTTGAATTAGAGCAAAGAATATGGGTTCGAGTTACAACCCAGAATCTCATTAGTCTCCTCCAACCAACTCTCCACACTGATTGTTACACACACACACACACACACACACACACACACTTCCGCGTCTCTGACCGTTTTTATAAAATCTCTTTCTAAGGCTCTTCCTTTCCTGCCCACCCCTTAAATACTGGTGTTCCTTAGAGTTCCACCCTGAGCCCACGTTCTTCATACAACACCGTTCCTGGATAATCCCACCCACTTTTATAGATGCAACAACTGCCAATCGGCTAATGATACCCAACCTGTATCGCTGGCCACACTGGCCTCCAAGTGCCCGCGTGACTGGGTACAGCCCTGAATACGCCCCCGCAGGGTCTCAAATGGAGTGGAATGAACTGTGTTGCGAGGTGGATCCACCCCCTCATCCTTCCTAACAATACAGATCTGCTTCGGATGCCCACCCTCCCCACGCTGCCCCCGGGGGAAATGCCTCCATCAGACAGACAGGGCCCGGGCAGGACACAGAGGCAGAGGCAGCGGAGACCTGGAAACGCGTATGGGCCACTTTTCAAAGGGTCAAGGAAGCCGACGCAGGCACAGCCCTTGGCCACCCAAGCCTGAAGGAAGAAAGGGGGACACGGTGTCACCAGCGTCGGGTGGAGATGGCACTATGCCGCCTACTAGGGGCTGTCGCCACGGAGGGCCTCAGCCACCCGGGCCAGGGCACCCCGGCAAGAAGGGAGCAGGGCAGACGACTTTCACCTCCTGCCAGTGCCACCCAGTGACCAGACCTGCGTGGAAGCCAACGGAAGAGAGCCTGCCTGATGCTCTAACCCAGTGGTCGGCAAACTCATTAGTCACAGAGCCAAATATCAACAGTACGACGATTGACATTTCTTTTGAGAGCCAAATTTTTTAAACTTAAACTTCTTCTAATGCCACTTCTTCAAAATAGACGTGCCCAGGCCGTGGTGTTTTGTGGAAGAGCCACACTCAAGGGGCCAAAGAGCCGCATGTGGCTCGCGAGCCGCAGTTTGCCAACCACGGCTCTAAAGGGTCAGCCTTCCGGGGAGGAGAGAGCAGAACGGAGAAGTGAATGGATCAGGTGAGAGAGGAGCAAATGAGGTATAACTAGCAGCTGACCCTACCTCCAGCCTGGGAGGTGGGGGCAGGACCCAGATCAATTAAAACCATCACTACATCCAGAGGTGTGCTGGTAAACAGCTAGAAGAAAAAAAAATTCAAGCCCGGCCAGCATGGCTCAGTGGTTGAGTGTTGACCTATGAACCAGGAGGTCCCAGTTCGATTCCCAGTCAGATACATGCCCGGGTTGCAGGCTAGATCCCCAGTGAGGGGTGTGCAAGAGGCAGCCAATTAATGATACTCTCTCATCACTGATGTTTCTATCTCTCTCCCTTTCCCTTCCTTTCTGAAATTCATAAAAAATAGTTTAAAAAGAAAAAAAAATCAAATATGTAGGGTTTGACAATTTCTGTGAGAAAATATTCCCACCATGGCTAATTCCAAGCTACAAAGGTGAAATCTCGAAGGCTGTTAGGATGAAATGTGCATCCCCGGCTCCGAGAGCCCGTGGGAGCTGACCCAGGGCACCGCCCTGCTGACCACAGAGATGTCTGGCCAGCCTGTGTGCTTTGAGCTAACCCAGTAAAGGTTGGTTTCAGAAAATTTGCTTGGAGAGTTATTTAATGCTTTCATGTCTTGTATATGTTCCTCTGTATGTCTGGAGTTTTCCTCACTCCCTATCTCTAAGTAACTTCCATGCTTTTTTAAGATTTAATTTTGTCCTGGCCAGGTACCTCAGTTGGTTAGAGCGTTGTCCCCATACATCGAGGTTGCAGGTTCAATCCCCAGTCAGGGAACATACAAAAATCAACCAATGAATGCATAAATACATGGAACAAAGAACTGATGACTCCCTTCCTCTCTCTCTAAAATCAATAAATTTTTTTTAAAAATTTTAATCTGGGAAGAAAGCAGGGAAATCACAGTTAAACATAAGTAATTTTAGACATGGAAGAACTTTTTTAAATGACCAAACTCCCAATTTTGTACACCCAGTTTTCCAAAATATACATTGTCGGCCTTTGATTCATAAAACGGCCCGCTTAAATGAAAAAGAGAGAGTGTAAGAACCTTAGGTGCCTACGGTTTATAGCACTCAGACAACTGATACAGTGGGACTGCGTTATAACTTAGGGAGAATTCAAACACGCTAATGAATAATGGGTCCTATCTTCGAAGAGTAAAGACAAATAAACATGGTATGAAACATGGTATCACATAGCAGATTCAAAGGATTGTTTTTAAAGGCTGAACCTTGAAAACACGCTCATTGAAAGAAGCCAGTCACACACACACACACACTCACAAATCCACATATTATAGGATTTCGTGGCTCTGAAATGTCCAGAAAGGGAAACCCACCGCAATAGAAAGCAGACTGACGTATGCCAGGAGCGGGGGGAAGGGAGGGAAGGGGAGTGGCTGTTCATGGATAGGGGATTTCTCTTCGGGGTGATGAAAATGATGCCAAAATGATTGTACAACTCTGTGAATATACCAAAAGCCACCAAATTGTACACTTTAAATGGACAAATTGTATGGCATGTGAATTGTATCTCAAAAAGAACTTATTTATAACCCAGCTGGCATGGCTCAGTGGTTGAGCGTTGACCTATGGATCAGGAGGTCACGGTTCGATTCCCGGTCAGGGCACATGCCCGGGTTGTGGGCTCGATCCCCAGTGTGGGCTATGCAGGTGGCAGCCGGTCAGTGATTCTCTCTCATCATTGGTGTTTCTCTCTCTCTCCCTCTCCCTTCCTCTCTGAAATCAATAGAAATATTAATTTTTAAAAAACAACTTATATTTAAAAGCAAAAGATAAATCAATTCATAAAGTACACAGATCATAAAATCAACTTCTAATGTTTGAATTATTTGGCCTGCCAGATTTGATGCAGGCTAGATGTGAAATGACATCAAGTTTAAGAAACCACCCACCACTTCTCCTTTTTTTTTATCTCAGTGTGACAATATGTGAACGTTTCTGTGGGGAGGGGTCTGGGATATGAGGAGTGACATGAGGTATAACTAGCAGCTAAGTATTCTATTGCAAAATAATTTAGCTGAAAAACTGGTCACTTGTAATGACAGCGTCAGCGGGAGGGACCGGGTGTGCTGGCAGCAGGAATATTACTCACCAAGCGAATGAAAACTCCCCGCATGTAGCAGCTAAGGTCCCCTTCAGGAGGTCCCCCTACCCCCGGGAATGTCACCATGGGAACAGTCCTGCCAGCTCTCCTAACAGGATTTCCCAGAAAGATACACACATACATGCTTTCAAAAATCCAACCAATAACTGCAACTGAAAATTAGGCAATTAAGCTGGGTTGAAATTTCTGCAATTTGGGAACTGCATGAAAGCAAAACTTACCCAAATTTTAAGAATATGTCACAGTGTGGATTCTGTACTTCTGATATCAGTTAATACTATACATTAAGCTTCTAACAGAATCCATGTGCCTTTCTTGTATTTAAAAAATGTGCTATTAAAATGCTAAAGTCTTTTCCTCAACAAAATGCGCCTCTGTTACAGAGCCAAATCACAGCACATCTTTCCTGTAGCTAATACACGCTTTGTGTCCTGGGCTCCGATAATCACCTCCCAAAAAATAAATTACCAAGTCCTGTTTTTCTTCCCCAACACCCTGGGACAATCTCCCGAACGCTAGGACTGCCCCTGCCTAACCCGAACACAGCCCGCAGCCCCGCAGCCTCGCCGATCCCCCCGAGCCGCCGAGCCCCGCACCAGACGGCGGGGTGCCCTAACCGGGCCCACGGTCCCCTCGCGCCTCCCGAACCCTCGCGGCCCGGCCGGCGGTCAGTCCCGGGCTCCCCAAAGTGCGGACCAGCCGAGGGGGTGGTGATCGCAGGGGGCGAGCATCCTCCCCACGTCCCGCTTCCTTCCTGCCCCGGGACCCCCGCGGAACCCGACCCGCGCCCGCCCCCAGCTCCGCGCGCTCACCCCGGAGGAGCAGGACGCCCCCCGCGCCCCCTCCCCGTACGCCCACCCCACCTCCAACCCCCCCCCACCCTCCACCCCCGCTCACCCCGGAGGAGCAGGACGCCCCCCGCCCCCCGCCCCCCGCCCCCCACCCCGCGCTCACCCCGGAGGAGCAGGACGCCCCCCGCCCCCGCCCCCCCCGTTCACCCCGGAGGAGCAGGACGCCCCCCGCCCCCCGCCCCCCACCCCGCGCTCACCCCGGAGGAGCAGGACGCCCCCCGCCCCGCGCTCACCCCGGAGGAGCAGGACGCCCCCCGCCCCCCGCCCCCCGCTCACCCCGGAGGAGCAGGACGCCCAGCAGCGCGAGCGGGGCGCGGCCCCCTGCGGCTCCCGGCGGCTGCATCCCGGCGGCTCCGGCCCGCGCCGCGCACCTTGTTTACCTCCCGGGACGGGACGGCGCAGGTGACACCGGAAGTGGCGTCGCCGCAGGTGGCGGCGGAAACGCTTAAGATGGCGATTCCGAGCGGCTCGGGGAGGGCTCTCCCGGACCGCACCCGCACGTGTGCGTGCCCCCCAGGCTGCTGTGGCTTCTCTTTGCCTGAAATGGGGGGGGGGGGGAGGCGGGGGGGCTGCGGACTGGGAGAAACTTGCTCCTTGGTGGTGGGTCCTGCGGTCAGACCGTCTTCTCCGCCGGTTCTGGGCCCTTTCCCCCTCTGACCGCCCAGAACAGGCGTCTGTGACCTTAGTTCACAGGGTCACAGGGTCACAGGGTCACAGGTCGGCCAGCCAAGACCTGCTGTTGGGCCTTGGAGGTGCGCGTGTGCCCCCGTTCCTTTAGCGGCGCGTTAGGCCATCCGGGTCGGCACCGGCGGGAACTGTGTGTTCAGTGCTGTTGGCAGTGGCAATGACAACCATTACAGCACAGAGCAGAGGGGACCGGGCGGACACTGGTCCCTCTTACTTGGGCCAGGGAGAAAGTGATGTTTCCACGGAGCTGCCATGAAAGGAAGAGATGGCCTCACGTTCTGATGAAGAAGAAACGGACCGGTGCCTGCTTTCACCACCAGCCAACCTGGAATCTCGGGATATTGAATGAAAGCAGAGGGGAGCCAAACTCTGTTCGGCATTTGGGGTCTTTTCATAACTTTCCATTTTTCAACTCTCATTCCTCTACTTAGAGTCTACTAGATGTGCAGACTGGTGTTTTCACCTTTAAGAAGGTAATGAAAGGGTCCCAAATGGAATAGATGATGCTCTGCCCTTGAAAGTATAGGAAACAGGCCTCTGTGACCCATCTCCAGCATAGTCAACTTCCAGTGCAGAAAACTACCAGCATGTGGCCAGTTGGTTACTGAATTTTCGGGGGGGGGGGGGGGATGGAGGCAGGGCAAAGGATGTAGGGAGGAGGGGAAAGGGTATAAGCACAAAGAACTGTGTGCACATCCTGGCCGGTTTGGCTCAATGGATAGAGCGTCAGCCTACGGACTGAAGGGTCCCAGGTTCGATTCCGGTCAAGGGCATGTACTTTGGTTGCGGGCACATCTGATGTTTCTAACTCTCTATCCCTCTCCCTTCCTCTCTGAAATCAATAAAGATATATTTAAAAAGAAGAAGAAGAACTGTGTGCATGACCAGCAGCACATTTCCAGGAAGATCCGCCCTCCACAACTAGACAAGGGGAGGTGGAGGCAACTAGAAAAGGCCTCAGCCCATTTTTAAAATAATCCAGTAGGAGGCAATAAGACCTAGGCAAGGTTGGGGAAACTGTTAACCCCATAGTACTCAGCCAATGAGCAGCCAGGGGAGGGACTCTCCCGGACGAGGGATAAACTGCCTGGGATCCACGCTCCCGGTGTGCCTGCTCAACCAGACACCCGATCTTGCAAGACCGCATTAAAAGTCTCATTTTTTGCCATACTCTGTCTCCAAGTCTGTTATTTGAATTCAGACAGGTGAGCATTTCTCACAAAAGAATCCCCAAACTAAGTAGCTTGTTGTGCCGGATTCTGAGTTTTCCATGGCAATGTGAAAATTCTGTGAAACTCCTTATCAGTTTATTTCTCCAGTAGACATTAATTCTACCCATTATTAACTTCCAGGCTGCCAGTAAGAAAATTTTCAGTGAAGATGAAAGACATATCCATCTGTTTTCTGTTACCTGCTATTTAAAATTTAGATGTGTATATAAAGCCAATTGTACAACTGATAAATCTTTATTGCTAAAGGTTATTTACATAAATGTTCAAGGCAGAAGAAAATTATAAATCACAGAATTTCTGTTTAGGAAGAAGACAATGAATAACTGGGTATTTGGCCAAGACACAGCTACAAGTTTTGCTGGAAACACATCCCTGAGTTTGTAACTACTCTTTCATTATACTGTGGGACATCATCCGGGCCATCTGTTTGAAGAAACATCCAGTGTTTATATTTTAAAAGGGTGAATTATGGAGAAAAATAGAAAATGTGAATTAAAAATAATATAAACTCAATCTAATTTTTAGTTTCAAAACTGGGTATTAAAACTTTGTGTAATGAGCAAAACAAGACAGGTATGGAATGAATTTGTGAACCAAGGTTTGTATGTAAATTACACCCATTTTTTTAAGAACTCTTGGGGGAAAACATATCAAAGTTCAGTGTTAGGCATGAGCAGAGCGAGGGCGAAGGGCCAGGTACAGAAAGCTCCAGATGCCCAGCCAGGGGCTAAGCTGGGGAACAAGAGCCTCGCCCCAGGGTCACCTCTCCGCCCCTAGCACAGCCCTGGTCCTGCGTTTGACCCCAGATCTTCCATAGCCTGGTGAGGCCGTTTAGACCCCCTGACCTTTCCTCCCTAGAGATAGCATCGAGGCCTCAGTTGCATTTCAGCTCCAGGCCCAGAAAAGCAGCGGAACCAGACAAGTGGCACGGTGGCTGCCTCAGGTCCAGCTATACTGACCAATGACCCCTGGCCCTGGTGCCGACCAATCAGCGGAGACCAGACCCTGAAAGAGCTCACCTGGAAAGCTGATGAGTATTCTATTAAGGCCCTCCCCTGAGGCCGCCCCTCAGATTCCCACCTGCAGGAGAGAGAAACATGCTCAGAGCAAAGGGCCCAGTGGGCACTCTCCCTCCAAGGAGCACACCCCGCCATTCCCTCACAGGCACGTGTCCCCTCATGAGACTTGCCACCAGGGGAGCATGGGCAGTGCCAGCTGGTCCCGGGTCACCCCCTGAGCTCTGACTTCCCGGTGAGCCAGAGCAGCCCAGCCTGGGCTCTCCCGTGCTGCTGCTCTGCCGTCCTTGCTCCACTGTCCCGAGTCCATGTTCGCTGCCGTCATGGGCCCCGTGGGCCCCGCACCCTTAGGCTCAGTGCTGTGCCGCCCTTCCCTTTGGATTGACAGTCTGTCCATCCAAACCTCCAGCCCCTTTCCTTAACGAAATTCCATTTTTCTTTATTCACCGTCTGAGATGGCTGTTTAGCCTGCCTGCCCACCACCGCATTTAACCTTTCATTCAGTATCTTTAAACACAGATCATCTGTTTGAAAATTCCAGTTTATTAAAAGAAATAACATCTTTAGCCCCGTCAGTGAAAACTGAACATATCATTTTGTAAAGATTTGGGGGAGGCCTAAACTTTTAGATGTTTTCTGTCTTTTGAATAAAGGCTGCTATAGCTTAACTTTGGAAATAAACCAGAAAACTAGACACTTTTTAAAAAGCTCTCTTCTTTTCATAGCTCACTTATAATGTTTCTTTTATCTGCTAGTATAAGAGAGAAAAAAGTAAAGTTGATTTCAGTCTGTCAGTTTTGGCATTTCTTTGCCCCACACCAAATTCTGCCCCAAAACAAGTGAATTTTAAAAAAAGAAAGAAAGAAGCAGGTAATCTCTTCCAGTTCTCAGAGCTATGTGTACCACTGAACAAAATTACCACCATTTAGGGATGGTTTTTTTCACCAGCTCTAAATTTTTAAAGTCATGAAATACCATTTCAGAATTCTTCTATTTAACTGCTTGATGATCCCCGGCTACAAATGGAGGAGCACAGACTTGGCTCTGTTGTTACAGATCCCAGAGGCGGGAGGGGGCAGGAGACGCGGCCATTCACTGCTCAGGAAAGACCTGCGCTGCTGAATGTTTTCCACCAACAGGAAAAGGGTGGGAGCAGTGCACCCAGAGGGTGGCATCTGTCCACCTGTCAGCACTAAGGAAACCTTCCCTTAGCGACTCTGTGATTTAGACTTGCTCTCCGGTAACCTTTTGATCAGTTGACAAAAATAAGGGGGAAAACCACCATCTAGGGACGTTGAAAGAAAGGTCATACAATAAGACGTGTCCCAGATTACAGCGGAGCCAGGAAAAGCACCCTGCCCGGCCACCGTGGAAACACGGGGCTCTCCGTGCACAGAAGCAGGGGCGGACTCGCTCCCCGCACTGGGAGGGAGGAGGAGAGGGTGCTGCTCCCGACGGGACGGGTGTGGAGGAAACGCCGGTAGAGGTGCCCGCAGCCGTCACTCCCGGGCCTGCCCCGCCCGGACCTGCTGCAGGGCCCCGGCCCCTGAAATGCCTGGCTCTCACCGGAGGGCGCAGCACGGCTCCCACAGAGGAAGTGCTCCGTGCGGGTGCTGGGGCGGGTCCGGGAAGGCCGGGGCGGGTGGTTGTCCGGGGGTCAGGTGCAGAGCTGGGCGGAAAAGGTCACCCCGACCAGAGCCAGCGGAAGCGTCGTCCACTTCAGCTCCCCCGGGTCTTGCTCTGGGGCTCCTCCGCCTCCTGAAACACAAACGTGTCGGTGGGCGACGCCCCGGGAAGGGGGCGCGGGGAACCCCGCCGTGGCCCGCAGCGAGCCCGCGGCTCTGGGAGCCTCCACGCAACCGACGGTCACGTGGGAAAATGACACCCTGTCCATCCTAAACGCTTCTAACCGAGCTTTGCTTATAATTAACAGGTTGTTTTGTTGTTATCAATTCACTGTTACTTTTAACAAATCCTCGTGAGTAGGCCACAGGCTGGAAACAACACTGTGATTTCTCGGACACCAATAAGTATTACACATCTGCAGCCACAGCCATCTTCCAGTCCGAGAGGCGCTGCTGGTCACAGCGGGGGCGGCAGCCCGGGCACCTTCACCGGCGGCGCGGGCCGCGGGGCGGAGCCGCTCCCCCGGCCCCCGGAGCCGCTCCCCCGGCCCCCGGAGCCGCTCCCCCGGCCCCCGGAGCCGCTCCCCCGGCCCCCCCCGGAGCCGCTCCCCCGGCCCCCCCCCCCCCCGGAGCGGCTCCCCCGGCCCCGGAGCAGCTCCCCCGGCCCCCCCCCCGGAGCCGCTCCCCCGGCCCCCCCCGGAGCCGCTCCCCCGGCCCCCCCCCCCGGAGCGGCCCCCCCGGAGCAGCTCCCCCGGCCCCCCCGGAGCCGCTCCCCCCGGCCCCCCCCGGAGCCGCTCCCCCGGCCCCCCCCCCCGGAGCGGCCCCCCCGGAGCAGCTCCCACGGCCCCCCCCCGGAGCAGCTCCCCCGGCCCCGGAGCAGCTCCCCCGGCCCCCCCCCCGGAGCCGCTCCCCCGGCCCCCCCGGAGCAGCTCCCCCGGCCCCCGGAGCAGCTCCCCCGGCCCCCCCAGGAGCAGCTCCCCCGGCCCCCCCCGGAGCCGCTCCCCCGCCCCCCCCCCCCGGAGCAGCTCCCCCGGCCCCCGGAGCCGCTCCCCCCGGCCCCGGAGCAGCTCCCACGGCCCCCCCCCCCCCGGAGCGGCCCCCCCGGAGCCGCTCCCCCGGCCCCCCCCCGGAGCAGCTCCCCCGGCCCCCGGAGCCGCTCCCCCGGCCCCGGAGCAGCTCCCACGGCCCCGCCCGCCCGCGGTGCATCGCACGCATTCACTAGGCCCACAGGCACACACTTAGTTACAGTGCTACCAATAGAAACCTGCGAAGTTACACTTTTTCTACATAATTCCAATTACACAAGTGCCTACATAAGTAAAAACAGGAAAACTATCTGATTTGTCCATTTCTTAGCATACGCATTCGGAAAACCTGCGTTCTTATGGAAGGGACTTTGGGCTTTAGCGGACACCCCCTCCCCGAATTAGTCTGTTACATCGAGGGTTTGCGGTACATACATATTGATAGACCTGTTGCCCATTGTGAATGAAAATATTCTTAAATGTATTTATTCTCCCCTAATTTAACTTTTAAAAGACGTTTCCTGACCCTTATTCTCAGTCAGTGTTCTTAATTCATGGCCGCTGCCCCCTGTGGACACTTGGTGATCTATACTCACTCACACACACATTTCTCCTCTCCCTCCCTCCCTCCTTCTCTTCCTTTAATTGTAAGCAAAATCAGACAAACAGAAAAGTAGATAAGACAGGCATTCACCCATCACCTAATCTTAAAGCATTTTGCCTTACCTAAATTTTATTTTGGCTGACATTTTTTCCCTGACAAATATTCCGATTTTTAGAATAGGAACATTTTCCTATATAACCACAACACCCTTATTATACCTAATAAAAATTAATAATTTCCTAATATCCATATTCAAATATTTCATATTCAAGACTCCAATTGTCCCCCAAATCTTTTTACAACTAGTCTGTTCAAACTAGCGCCATCCAGTCCGGGGTCCACACTTCGCACTTGACTGTTAGCTCCTTACATTTCTTTGAATATAAAAGAGCCCCATCTTTTTCCATGACCCACATGTTGGAGAAGCTGCTTGATTTTAAAAAGAAAATAGCCTTTGGCAAATCTCTCTGATACCAAATTTGTCTTTCTGGGTTTATGATAGAATTGTTTCTCTCCGAAGTCTGTTTTATAGGTCCTGAAGGTACTTTCACTGGAGTCTCAGGCTATAAAAATGTGACTCTTTTTACAAATAATAATAGTGGACCTACTTCAGAGAATAGAAGAAATTCTGATCATATAAAAAAATAAATCATCCTATGTTTTATGCCTGATAAACCTGAAAACTAGAAAAACAAAATCACACACTATTAAAACTGGATTCATGGTCCCAATAACTACATGAGAGGAATTGAATAGTTGTGTCGAAACGTCGGGCCTATCTTTTTTAAAGCAATATTTATTAGGCCCTGGCTGGTAGCTCAGTTGGTTAGAGCGTCATCCCGACCCCAAGGTTTCAGGTTCATCCCCGGTCAGAACACATTCAAGGGTCAACCAATGAGGCATAAATAAGTAGGACACACACCGATGTCTGTCTATCTCTCTCTCTCTCTCTCTCTCTCTCTCAAACCAATCAATAAAAATATTTTTGTTTACATGTTGAACGTTAATTTATTATTCTTAAATAAAAAATTCTCAAATCTTAGAATTCTCTCAGCTTTAACAGCCTAGCTTCCTAAGACTTTGCACAAATCACATTCAAAGGAGAAGCCATCCATAACAGACTTTTACCTCCCTGACCCAGCCCCTCTCCTTTCATATAGGAAACACTTAACAGTCATATCATCTGGGAGACCCACGTTCGAGATGAGTGGACAAGAGAGCTGAGGAAAGAAAGGAACCCATCCGTGACCTCACCGCTGAGGCTGAGGAACGTTAGTCTGTGTCTTCCAGGTAAACAGCGACCTTCTTCTCTTGGTTGAGTCTTTCTTCTTCTTTTCTGTAAGAAAGAAGCAGAAACCAATGTCAAGCCAACAAGACCAGAGCAAGGGAGGCGAATCCTACACAGCTTCAGGCAAGGCACTCCTCCCCACATTGGGGAGAATTAATGCACCTGGATAGAGAGCCCAGCTTCCAGAGGCCAGGGCACCGGGCCGTCTAGCCTCTCACACTCAGAGCCTCCCATGGCCCTAGGCATCTGAACTCAGACACTTTCCGCAATATGTGTACAAGGAAATCATATAATTAGGGAACTCCAGGGATTTAAAGCAGACACCTTAGTTTACTATTAGTGTCTTACCTCTAATTCTATTCCTTATTCAAAATAGAAAAAGTCTGAGGGGAGGTAAAGTATATGATTGTCTAGCCACTACATTGTACACCTGAAACCAATACAAAATAATATTGAAAGTAAATTGTAACTGAAAAATTTTAAGAAGACAGAAAAAGTTTTGTGTTGACCTAGAAGTCATCTTTATTCATTATATTCAGTTTAAACCAGAACCTAAGAGGTGAGTTCATTAGGCTCCTTAAAATCAATTCTATTTATTTCAGTAAATATTTCTCGAGGAAAAGAAGCAAATGGTGCTGGGAGTACCAAAAAACTGCAACCTGCGCAAAGGAATGAATTTGGACTCCAACTTCACGCCATCTACAAAAATTAACTCAAAATTAATCAAAGGCCTAAATGTAAGAACTAAAACTTAGAAGAAAACATAAGCACAAATCTTCATCATGTTGGGATAAGCAATGGTATCTTAGATACAACACCAATAACATAAGCAACAACAGAAAAAAATAGATAAATTGGACTTCATCAAAATTTTAAACTTTTGTGCTTCAAAAGACACTATTAAGAAAGTGAAAAGACAACCCACAGAATGAGAGAAAATCATTGCAAATCATACATCTAATAAAGCACTTTTAGATATTCCAAAATATATATAAGAGCTCTTACAGCTCAACAATAAAAAGACAACCCAATTTTTAAATAGGCAAAACATTTGAATAGATATATCTCCAAAAAGATATACAAATGGCCCAATAAATACATGGAAAGATGTTCAGCATCACTAGTCCTTAGGAAAATACAAATCAAAACCTCAATGTGTCCTGACCAGGTAGCTCAGTTAGTTAGAGCATCTTCCCTATACACCAAGGTTGGTAGTTCAATCCCCAGTCAGGACACATACAAGAAGCAACCAATGAATGCATAAATAAGTGGAACAACAAATCTTTCTCTCTTCTTCTTCCTCTCTCAGTCAAATCAATAAGTAAAAAATTTTAAAAACCACCTCAATGAGAAGCCACGTGACATCCACTATGGCTATAATCAAAAGGACAAACAATAGTAAGTGTTGTCAGTGATGCCAACAAACTGGGATCCTCACACATTGCTGGTGGGGACGGAACCTGGTGCAGCTGTTTTGGAAAATGGTCTGGGAATACCTGGAAAAGGTAAACATAGAGTTACCAAGAATGTGAGCAGTTTCACTCCTAGGTATAGACCCAGAAGAATGGAAACATATGTCTAGGCGGGAGTGGCCGGGAAAGGTCACTGGGGGAAACAGGAGACATATGTAGTACTTTCAACAATAAAGAATTTAAATTTTTTTTAAAAGAAAACATATGTCTATACACAAATTTATAGACATATGCTCATAGCAGCATTAGTCATAGTAGCCAAAAAGTAGAGAAAATCTAAATGTCCATCAATTAAATGGATAAACAAAATGTGATATATACATACAGTGGAATGAAGTGCTACTACATGCTATAACATGGATGAACTTTGTTAACACCATAATAAGTCAAAGAATCCAGACACAAAGGCCACATGTTGTATGATTCTATTTATAGGAAATGTCCAGAGCAGGCCAATCCACAGAGACAGAGAGCAGAGTAGGCAGGGGCCGGTGAGAGGGGGACGTAGGGAGTGACAGCAAGAGGGTATGGAGTTTCTTTGGGGATGATGAATATGTTCTGGATTAGTGGTGACTATGGAATATTAAAAGGGTGAATTTTATAGTGTGTAAATTTTATCTCAGTAAAAAATATTTATTGAGCACCTAATAGCAGCATGGCTGACTTCCCTAGGTACTGATTCATAGTGACCCTGCTGACTGCGTAGTGGTTCTTAGAAATGCATGCTGTACATTAAATGTAAGGAGTATTCTTTTTTTTCTTTCTCTTTTTTTTTCTGTTTTGATTAATCCTCACCCAAGGATATTTTTTTCATTGATTTTTTAGAGAGAGTGGAAGGGAGGGAGGATGGGAGGGGAAGAGAGAGAAAAAACAACAACATGGATCTAAGAGAGACACATCAACTAGTTGCCTCCCACAAGTGCCCCGACCAGGGCCAGGGATTGAACCTGCAACCCAGGTACATGCTCTTGACCGGGAATTGAACCCTGGACCCTTAGGTGCACAGGGTATACTGTAACCACTGAGCACACTGGCCATGACAGGAGTGTTCTAAAAAAGCTTTATCTAACAGATTTTAGTTTCTTATATGTTATTATATTAGTTTCAGGTGCACACCCCGGTGATAAGACATTACATAACTTACTAAGTGATCTCCCCGATAAACTTCATACCCATCTGATGAAACAGATTTCAATATCAAATCCTCCATCATGAAGAAAGGCCATCATGAAGTCTGTAAAACTAAGAGTCCTTTTGTAAAGTCACTAGTCTCACCCCATTGTGCTCATCCTGTGACTCTGAGCCCTTTCCTCTAAGATTTACTCAAAGGACAGAGCACCTGCTCCACAGTGACCTGCCTCCCTGTAAGTGCCAGGCACCACCCTAAACGAGAGCGAGGAGAGGGCCCCGCTGCCCAGCCTTACGGTGTGATCTCCACCACTTTGTGGGCCCTCTCGGCCCACCGCCGTTTGCGGAAATGCTGGAACAGGACCACCCCGATCACTATGATGACCATCAGGGCGCAGGCGGAGCCAATGGCCAGGGCCAGGAAGTAGATCTCGGAGAAGCGCACTGGGGAGAGAAAAAACGGTCCAGTGAGGGTTCTCTAGCAGAGGAGGATTGTGATGTCAGTTATAGATACAATAGCGATGCACTTTTTTAAATATTTTTTATTGATTTCAGAGAGGAAGGGAGAGGGAGAGAGAGATAGAAACATCAATGATGAGAGACTCATTGACTGGCTGCCTCCTGCATGACCCCTACTGGGGATCAAGCCCACAACCTGGGCATGTGCCCTTGACCAGAATCAAACCATGACCTCCTGGTTCAGAGGTCAACGCTCACCCACTGAGCCAGGCCGCAGGAGAGTGCCCGGCATTTGTTCTAGCAGATCCTGCAGGTGACAGATGCACGCTAGCCTTGGGAGCGCCACTGGGCCGGTTGAGTAAGATTATTGCTGACCTAGTCACATCGAGGGCCCAAACCTTCCCCCTCAGTCCCTCTGCCATTCAGTCAGTCATTTATTCAGATGTATGAAGGGCCTACCATGTTCCAGGCACTGATGGAAACACCAAGCCAAAAACAGACATCACCTTCAAGGAACTCACGCCCCTGGGAAGACAGGTGAGTAAAGCAGTGACTACAGTCGTGCATCTTTAACAACAGGGACGCCTTCTGAGAACGGCCTCGGTAGGCAATGCTGTCACTGTGCAGACATCCTAGAGAGCCTTACACACCGGGTGGCAGAGCCTGCTGCACACCGCGGCTGTCTGGTGCAGCCCACTGCTCCCAGGCTACGGCCCTGGCTGGCACGTTACTGTCTGAAATCCATAGGCAGTTGTAACACGGTGGTATTTGTGCATATAAACATATCTACACATAGAAAAGGTACGATAAAAATCTATACTAATAAAAGGGTAATATGCTAATTAGACCGGGAGATCTTCTGGATGTCCTTCCAGACAAAGCCATGGTGGCGGGGCTGAGGCAGAGGCGGTTAGGGGAGAGCAGGCCGGCAGGGGGGGGGGGTGTTGGGGGCGAGCAGGCAGGCAGGCAGAGTGGTTAGGGGCAATCAGGCAGGCAGGCAGGTGAGTGGTTAGGAGCCAGCGGTCCCGGACTGTGAAAGGGATGTCCAACTGCCTGTTTAGCCCTATCTCTGTGGGATCAGGCCTAAACCAGCAGTCAGACATCCCCCAAGGGGTCCCAGATTGGAAAGGGTGCAGGCCAGGCTGAGGGACACCCCACCCCCATGCACGAATTTTGTGCACCTGGCCTCTAGTATGGTATAAAAGCCCGGCCAGCATGGCTCCGTGGTTGAACATCAACCTATGAACCAGGAGGTCACGGCTAGATTTTGTCTGGGTTGCAGGCTCTGATCCCCAGTAGGAGATCGAGCGTGTAGAAGGCAGATGATCAATGATTCACTCTCATCATTGATGTCTCTATCTCTCTCTCCCTCTCCCTTCCTCTCTGAAATCAATAAAAATATTTTTTAAAAAATAAAAAATGTTTTAAAAGAATAGTTTATTGATTTTTAGAGAGAGAGGAGGGAGAGGGAAAACTTCGATTGGAGAGTGCAGCATCAAGCGGCTGCCTCCTGCACGCCCACCACCAGGGGTCAAGCCTGCAACCTGGGGATTTGGGAATCACACCGTGGCCCTTTGATGCATGGGACCACACCCAGGCACCCAGCCACACCCGCCAGGCCCATGTTTTCCACCTCTGTAAGGAGCTTATTGGGGTCTGCAAAGGCTCCTGCTACAGCTTCCCTGTGGCTTTTCCTGGGGGTCTTATTCTTGCCCTGCAGTTTCCGTCCTTTGCCTCCTCTGCAGCCGTGCCCGCTGTGCCAATCCAGCCACTCCCCGTCCGTCCATCCCTCGGGAGCCACGGCCAGGAGCTCCTCGGGTCGGCCTCACACTGAGGCTCAAGTCGTTCCCCATCGCACCTCATCCTTGCTCTTTGCAACCTCTGTGCTGTGATGTGAAATGGCCACAGCATCACCGGGGGATGGGAACTTTGCGGCTCTGTTGTCATTGTGTGGCCGCCACTGCACATGTGGTCCATTGTGACCGAAGCATCGTCATGTGGCACAGGACTGACAGTCGAGTGGGTGAAGGATGCCCGAGGGAGCCCTAAACCAGGGCCCAAACCAGGCTTGCGTTTGTGACGTCTGGGTCTCGGTCGTTCTTTTCAGTCCTCACTGGGGATATTTTCCCATTGATTTTTAGAGAGGGAAAGCAGAAGGAAATATCAATGGGAGGGAAACACATCGATCCCAGGCCAGGGAGGAGCCTGCAGCCGAGGTACGTGCCCTTGACCGGAACCGAACCTGGGACCATTTGGTCCACAGCCCGACGCTGCATCCACTGAGCCACACCGGCTAGGGCTTGATTTCTGATTTAAAACTCAATAAACCCGCAGAACCAGGAAGGACAGTAGAGATGTCTAGCTCGGGGGTTCCCAGCCTGGAGTCCACGGCATACTGTGTGTGTACATTCTCTGTGGGACGCAGGGCCGTGGCTTTCGATAGATCTCAGAGCAGTGACCCGTATGTTTAAGAACCATGTGTCTTGCCTAATCTGTTCGGTTTGCAGATGAAGAAGCTGAGGTCTAAAGATAGGGTATTACTTCTCTCAGCACTCAGACTGCTTCTCCAGCCCCCAGCTCTGTCCTCTCGGGGCCGGGGGTCGCTGCTGGGGAGGGAGGAGGAGATCGCACCACTTTACACCGTTTGGAGCGCACAGCAGGGAGAGCTCCGTTAAATGCCAGCTCTGCTCACTGGCTGTGCGATTGGGGTGATTAACTTCCTGAGTGTCCGTTTCCGCGATGTATAAAACAGAGACAACAATATCCATTTCTTGAGTTCTTACTAAAAATAAAATTGTTCATTTAAGTGGTTCCAGGCTGTGCCTCCACGTAATAAACACTCAGTCTACGGTAACTACTATAGTTTTCAGCACAATCAGAGTTTGGGGGTTTTACATTTGTTACCTCGTTTATCCTCGCCATAACCCTCGCTATATTGCTCTCACTTTCCCGGAGGGAAAAGATGCGTCTACAGCTGCAGTGCCGTGGTCTTTGCGGTCGCCCTGCACCGCTGGCGGCTGGCTACCTGGGACGCAGACCATGTAGCCAACACCTTTGTTGGGAGCATCATTCTGGAGCCAAAGATGCCCCGCCCACCAGCTACGTGATTTGGACAGGTGCCTTCACCTCTGTGAGCTCAGTGTCCCCGTTAGGAAAATGGGGGGGTGGGGGGGACTCTAAGAACACAACGAACTGATGTGATATGTGAAGATTAAATGAGATACACGAAGCCCCCGACACCGCTCCGTAAAGGAGAGCCCCTGGTTGGCGTCTGCGGCGAGGGGGGCTGTGAGGACCAGGAGGCAGCGCCGGCAGGGGCCAAGCAGGCACTCGCTGCGCCTCCTGGAAGGAGTGGCTGGAGGAACAGACCATGGTGACCCTTTACCAGAGTTGCTCCCTCTCCCTCCCAGTCTCATGCATTTCCTAGCACATTCCTTGGATCCCCTTGCTTTCCTTTCTGTTTCTCCCACAAGCAAAGCCTTTGTCTTTCACCCCAGGATTCCTCACCTCCCTCCATAGCGTCCAGATTAAAAGGGCTCATCCTTCCCTCTACACTTCCAGCCATCACAAAAGATGGCCCCTCTCTTTTCTTTTCTTTTAATTATTTTTATTGATTTCAGAGAGAGGAAGGGAGAGGGAGAGATAGAAATATCATTGATGAGACAGAATCATTGATCAGCTGCCTCCTACATGCCCCACACTGGGGATTGAGCCAGCAACCCGGGCCTGTGCCCTTGACCGGAATCCAACTTGGGACCCTTCAGTCCGCAGGCCGACGCTCTACCCATTGAGCCACACCGGCTGGGGCTGCCCTCCCTTTTCTACAAGCTCCCGGCTTCCCCAGACCCTTCCCCGCGGCACCTACCAGTCTGCACCACACTGAGCCGGATCTCCCCGACGAGCCCGTCCACGTCGGGCGGGTTCTTCACCTGGCAGGTGTACGTCCCGTTGTCGTCGAACCGCAGCTTCCAGAGCATGATGGAGGCGTCGTACCGCTCCGGGTTCCCGTCCCAGACCACCCGGTCCTTGAACCGGCCGCTCATGGGTTTGAAGGGGTCCACGTGGTAGTAGAAAACCTGGGAAGGAGAATGGCAACGGTCTTCCTCAGGGCAGGGGCTGCGGGAGCAGAAGAGACCCGCCAGCCTCGCGGCCCCGCGGCAGGAGCTCCTGGCTCTCCCTGCCCGCGGCCTCCGTCCCAAGAACTGCTTCCCACCCCCACCCTGTGCTCGTTGCTAAAAAACGAATGACTACATAACCAGCCCTAGCCAGTTTGGCTCAATGGGTAGAGCATCGGCCTGCAGACCGAAGGGTCCCGGGTTTGATTCCCCGTCAGGGCACATGCCCGGGTTGCGGGCTCTATCTCCAGTGGGGGTGTGCAGGAGGCAGCCGATCACTGATTCTCTCTCATTATTGATGCTTCTATCTCTCTCTCCCTCTCCCTCTCTGAAATCAATAAAAATATATTTAAAAATAAAAGAATACACAGACACAGGACGGGCCAGGAGAAACAGACCGGCGTGTTTTCCCAACGCAGGGTCCCTGAGAAAACGACGCGCATCTGCTTACAAACTGCTCCGAGCCCCCATCCTGCGGGCGGAAATTCCAGGTCACGGTCAGAGCGTCGCCCACGGGGGCGAAGCTGGAGAAAGTGCACTTGAGCCGCACGTCTGTGCCGTTCACAGCCTCCAGCACCCGGGACGTGTAAATCTCCACGGCGGCTGCAGGCCCGAGAGCTGCGACAGGACAGGGAGGAAGGAGGGTGAACAGGGCCCGAGCACGGAGAGCTGCCTGCACCGAGGTCCCCGGGAGCGGAGGCAGCGCTGAGAGGCCGCCCCAGCCTCTCCCCCGGATCTGCGCCGCCTGCCTGCCGGGCCGGCCCTCCCCTCGCCCCGCGAACAACTCGACGCCCCGCCTGAGCCTCCCGGCGCCCTCACTCTCCCCCGGCCTGACACCCACTTCAAGCTGCTGGGAGAGACTACAACCATCCCAAGTCGGAAGGAAAGCGGAAACCTAGAAGTCTGAACAGATCCGAGCATGCATTGGCCGAGGGTTCGAGCGCAGGGGCATGCGCTGTGTGGGACGGTCCTTGAGCCGGGAGTTGTCCAGAGGGGCCCTTGCTATGTCTTCTGCAGAAATCAAGTTCAAGGCCAGCCGGTTCATGCCCGCCTGGACCCCTGACGCTTCACACTCGCGGCCTTCCCCCGCATGGTACCCACGCTTAGGACGCGGCGGGGGGGTGGGGGGGGGCCTCTCCGTAGCCGGGCGGCTGCCCCAGGGCTGCGGCGGCCCAGACCCGCAGACCCGACCCCGCCGAGATCTGAGATCCGCCCCAGCCCCGCCTGCCCGGAGGTGAAGCAGCGCAGGAAAATGGCTGGTAACCCGAGATTTGAAAACCCTCTCTGTGCCCGAGCCGCTGGCAGCCGAAACACACCTAAACCTGTTTGTCCAAAAGCAGTTCCTCCCAAGTGCCCACCGCCTTGGGTTTCAGTCAAGTCCACCCCCAACTGCTGCCCCTGCGGCTCAGGCTCCAGAGGAAACTCTGCTCCTTCCTAGACAACTCGCTCACTTCACGGGGTGGGCGGCGAGGGGGTGCTGAGGGACCCCCCCCAAAAAACACACACACACACACTCACACTCACACACACACACACACACACACACACTCCCCGGCCCTTACCTGTGAGCTGTATGCCCAGGAGGAGCAGCGCAGCGCGCGGGAGGCCCCGGCCGTACATGAGGAAGCCCGGCCCTGGCCCCCAGGCCAGACGGGCGGACGGCGGGCGGCAGCCCCCTGCCAGGGCCACCCCGGAGCGGGCCCTGCGTTGTGCGGAGCGAGGCAGCCCCTCACCTGTGGGAACCCGAGCGCCCGCGCCTGTGACTCATCCCTGCTCCGCGGGTGCACTTTGCTGGAATGAAAGGTGGGGCCTCCGCTCCCAGCGCCTCCCCCCCTCCCTCCTCCCTCCGCCCTCTCCCCTGAGCGAGTCTGCACGGAGCCCCACAGCCGCAGCCAGCCTCGCTCTCCTCTCCGGCTCGGCTCCTCGGGCGCTGGCCTCTGGGTGCCCTCGGAAGCGGCCGGGAGGTGGTGCCCGGCTGCCTGTCCCAGGCTGCCTTGGTGTGGCCCTTGCACACGCTTTGCACAAGCAGCTGCGGGCTCGCTGGGAAGTGAGTGTCGAAACTGACTCGCAGGGATTGGCCTTCCCGAAGCACCTCCCTGCTCAGCGCCCTGTGGGCAAAGTCCTTCGTGCACCCGCAGCCTGAGGCCCAGGTGTCCCTGAGAGCTCTGAACCTTGGCTGCCCCTAGCTTCCCTGAGACCCACCTGGCACAAACCGGCCCAACCGACCTTCACGTTTGCTTTGCAGCATTTAAAGACAAGCGGGGTGGGGGGGGGGGGCATCCCTGCTCTATCGCATCTCCGCGATCCCCCCCGCGGTGTTCCCGTTCCCCGGCCAAGAGCCCAGAGGAGGGAAATGTTTTACCCAAATTGCACAGCCAATAGGTAGCAAACCTGGAACTGTTGGGCGTCTTAAACCTGGTGCTCTTTTTACAAAATCAGTCTGTGTGAGCAACCAACCGAGGACTCTCCGGGAAAGCCGGCACCATCGGTCTCTGCCTCGGGCCTCACAGTTCCCGCCGCTTTTAGGGCAGCTGCGGTGGGAGAAAGCTCAGGCGGAGACTCCGATGCGCCAAGGCCTCCCTGTCCAGAAAGAGGCCCTGGCAGCAGCGGAGAGGGGGGCAGAGCAGGGTTCCCTGCAGCGAAGGCGTGGGCTCCGCTTGCCCAGGGGTCTCCCCAGCGCAGACCAATCGCCCTTGCAAGCGCTAGTGATTCTGCAAACCCTGCGAGGGAAATCCTGGACGGAGACAGGCCAGGAGGCAGAGGCAGGGGCAGCCGCCTGGAAACGCTAAAACATGGGGAAGGAAAGAGAAAACTCTACCGAGAGAGGAAGAGTACAAAAGTGCAGAGCAAGAGAAGCAAAAGAGGAGAGCAAAGCAGCGGGCGAAGGAGAGGGAAGAAAGGTAAGAAACAACAAGAGTCGGTTGTGAGACTGGGCCCCAGGCGGCCCGGATGCAGGCCGCAGCCGGCGGGTGGGGAGGCTTTCTGAAAACAGTGAGTGTGTGGCTCCTTTGTCAGCTGCCAGGCCTGCGATCGCCCTAACATCGGGGTGCGGGGGCCTTTGCAACAGGGAGCAGACAAAAGAGAGCTTTCCTGGTGGAGAGGTCCCGGGAGTTCAGCTCCAGGACCCGAAAGAAAGGGGTTAAGGGAACGGGGTCCCCTGCAGGCGGTCAGCGCTCAGGAAGGCAGTCCTGAAGGAGAGGGAGAGTGAGGTCGGAGCCGCCCAGTGTGCGTGAGGTCGGGTTACCAGCGCGGCGGGAGGCACGAGAAGCAGCAGGAGAGGAACCAGGGCCAGAAGCTGAACAAACTGCCTGTTGTCACGAGCAGAAGAGCGCCCCCCAGGTAGCCCGCCGCCTGGGGACACGGCCAGCCCTGCCAGGAGGGCCAGCAGCTGCCCGGGGCCCAGGTGCAGCAGAGTTCAAGCGCCTGGCCTCATGCCCAGCGACGCCCAGTTCCTTCCAGTTTACAGGAGTGGCTTGAGTCACCCAGTTTCCCTCCCTGGGTGGGGAGGGAAGAGGCCAAGGGCGGGACTAAGTGGAGAAAACACGACATAAAACGGAGGTTTGCCCCTAAGAGTCCCAGAATGCCAGTCAGCAGGACTTGGATCAGAGGCGGAGGCATCGGCTGGGTTCTGCCCACGGGCGGGGAGGCCGATGCTGTGGGAGATCCCCTGTTGGAGACTCCTGATGTGGGAGACCCCCTATAAGAGACCCCCCCCCCTGTGGGAGACCCCGGTGGAGCGAAAAATATGGTCCACCATGTCTGATGAGGGAGGGCGCGGGGCAAGACTGTCACCTGAGGACTTGAGGATGAGCAGGAAGGAGAAGACATTCAATTCAGAGTCCTTGGACGGGAGAGCAGTGGGGGTCACTTCAGAGTGAAAAGGACCACACACCCAGGAAGCTCAGGGCCCCACACCACCCGCGGGGGGCGTCCAGGGACGGCGCTCAGCTTTCCCCCTGCAGGTCCGGGACGGCTGGTAATCAGGCCCCAGGAGGACGAGCAGTGGTGGGGACGATGGGGTTGAAGTCCATCGGGGGCAAACAGGGGCTCATTCAACGATGCAGGTATTTGTTTTATTTTATTTTCCCCCTTTTTGTTCTTAAAAATCGTTCTTTTGTAATGTGGTGTTCAAAATGGAATTGAAAACTCACCCCCATCCCTTTAAAACACCTGGTCATTGGCATTCCAGCACCCATTCTGCATTGCGTTTGTTTTCATTGTGCTGACTTTGGGAGGTCACACCTCAGCCCCTCCACATCGCCCTCTCCTTTTGTTTTGTTTTGTTTAATCCCCACCCAAGGATAGTTTTCCATTGATTTTTAGAGAGAGTGCGAGGGAGGGGGAAAGACGCTGAGAGAGAAACATGGATGTGAGAGAGACACATTGATCGGCTGCCTCCTCCACGTGCCCTGACCAGGACCAGGTATCGAGCCTGCAACCGAGGCACATGCCCTTGACTGGAATAGAACCCGGGACCCTTCATTCCACAGGCCGACGCTCTATCCACTGGGCCAAACTGGCTAGGGCTGCCCTCTCCTTTTGAAATGTTCTGCAAGTGCACAGGGAGGATGGGGTGCTTTCTGGCTTGTGATAAATAAGGTGAATGGATGCAAGTGTTCACAATTACGTCTAACAGCCCCGGTTTCCAGCCTGTGACTTCGCTTCAGGACTGGGACTTTCCGTGGGAGGGGAAGTTCCCAGAAACCTGAACTCTGGGAAAATTATCTTTCCTCGACTTGAAGCTTCTTTTAAAATTTGAAGGTCTAGCCCTAGCGGGTTTGGCTCAGAGGATAGAGCATCGGCCTGCAGACCGAAGGGTCCTGGGTTGATTCTGTTCAAGGGCATGTAGTTGCAGGGTCCTCCCCAACCTAGTCCCTGGTCGGGACATGTGCAGGAGGCAACAATCGATGTTTCTCTCACATTGATGTTTCTCTCTGCCTTTCCCTCTTTCTGAAAATCAATGGGAAAATATCTTTGGGTGAGGATTTTAAAAAAATAATAAAAATCTGAATGTCTGGACCAAAAGAAGAGGAGCATCAGGTTGGAGTCCGATGACAGACGGGGTGAGATAAAGACTGACTCCAAAGCCGCTTCACTAAAGAGAAGGCATTGCCAGAGGAAGGAAAGCTCAGCCAGCAGGTCCCAGAGCAGCTCTGACTCCATTAGCAGAGCAGCTATTGGATTTGTAATCCATCATTACTGAGATAAGTGAGGGGGAGGCTGGGAGAAGCAAGGGTTTGTGGCGTGCTATGGGTGCCGTTTCCCACCATTAGAAATAGCGGCAGCCATTTTAATTCACATAAGGAACACCATCTTGCTCCATAGTGCAGACTCCATTTCACCACTGTTACTGTTGTGCATCCTTATTAACCCCTATTTCTGCTCATTAACCCTGCCCTTTCCTAAAAGACAGTTATATGCACCATTTTGTGGTTAGTTAGGCTAGTTAACCCCTAATTGCCTGCAGGCCTAACAAGCTATCTATAATTCTATCTTCTGTCACTGCCCCCCTGATGGAGAACCCAAAAAATAAAAAACTAAGGTTAAGTAAAGGAAGTTGTAGTAGCAGTGGCCGACCCTTTCAAGAGACATGGACTGAGATGTATGGCTTTATAGAAAAAAATGGCAGATCATTTTGCGTTCTATGTACTGAAACGGTAGTAAGCAGAACGTGGAATATAAATAGACATTTTGAAACTAATCATTCCCACCTCTTGGGAAAAAGTGAGGATGAAAGGAAGGAATACATTTCCAGGCAGCTACACCTTTATAAGAGCCAATCTAATTCCATCCTTAAATTTATGAAAGCCTCTACAAACTTAACATCTGCAAGTTTGAGCATTGCTCACTCTATAGCTCAGCATGGAAAAGCGCTCAGTGAGGGAGAATTTATTAAAGAAACTCTCTTAAGATGTGCACCAGTTCTATTTTACGATATGCAGAATAAAGATGCAATTATTAAGAGAATATCAGAGTTACCACTCAGTAGAAATATCATAAAAGACCAAATAATGAGACTGAACACAAACGTACAACATCAATTAAAGAGAGACATAAGGAAGTGTAAATATTTTTCGATCTCTCTTGATGAAACTACTGATGTCACATCACATGCTCAGTTGGCCATTATTGGTCGATATTCTGATGGTCTCACAATGAGAGAAGAGTTGATAAAGTTAGTATCAGTGTCAACAAGTAAATCAGGAAGCAAAATATGTAAGGTTGTTTCGTGACCTAAGCATTGATATCTCTAAAGTTGTGTCAGTGACAACAGATGGGGCACCAAATATGGTGGGGGAAAAAGTCTGATTTGTCCAATTGTTTACAGAAGCTATTGGACATCCGATTGTGCCTTTTCATTGTATTATCCATCAGGAGGCTTTATGTGCCAAGGTAGGATTCACCGACTTAAACGACTTAATGTCAGTTGTTACAAAATAGTTAATTTAATAGCTGCTCGCCCCCTTCACAAGCAAGAATTTTCGGCACTTTTACTGGAGGTTGATTCCACCTACAGTGGACTGCTGATGTACAATAATGTAAGATGGCTGAGCCGAGGCAAAGTTCTTGAGCACTTTGTGGAGTGCTTTGAAGAAATTAAGGTATTTCTTGACGATAAGGATCTGGGAAACTTTCCTCAGCTTAATGATGATAAGTGGGTCAACACCCTGATGTTTTTTACAGATCTCTCTGTTCATATTAATGAACTGAACTTAAAGTTACAAGGTTTTGGCAAAAGTATTGACGTTATGTTTGGATACGTAAAAGCTTTTGAAAGTAAAGTTAAAATTTTCAAGCGAGATGTAGAAACTAAAACTTATAAGTATTTTCCTCGAGTAACAAAGTATTTTGAGAAGGCCAGTGCAGCTGCACAAAATGAAATGGAACTCTTGCATATGAAGTACCAGCATGTTTTAGACTCGTTACTTGACCAGTTTAGTGATAGATTTAGTCAATTTAGAAGTCTAGAACAGACCATGAAAATAATTAAGTATCCTAATGTAGTAGTCTACAGTAGTTTGGAATTAAATGGTTTCCAATGGATGCAAATTGATGATTTGGAGATGCAACTTGCAGAATTTCAAGACAGTATCTGGGCTCAGGTGTTTGTTGACTTGAGGTCAAAGCTTGAGAATCTGGAAAGGTGCCGCTTGGAGAATCAAGAGGAGTGCCGCTATGAACAGGAAATTTGGAGTGCCTGGAACCGACTACCAGACACTTTTAGCACCCTGAAAAATATAGCAATGGCTTTACTCACAATTTTTCCCTCTACATACTTTTGTGAGGCCTTATTCCCAGCGTTAAATAATATCAAAACCAACAAAAGAAACAGATTGACAGATGAAGTTAGTAGCGCTTGCTTGGGCCTGAAGTATACAAAATACCAACCTTCAATTGAAGATTTAGCCAATGAAATTCAGCAACAAAAAAGTCACTAATAGGCAGGTTAGTTAAAGAATTCCCCCTCCCCCTCACTTATCTTAGTTCACTGCACCCCACACAAGCTAAATAATATCAAGACCAACAAAAGAAACCGACTGACCGATGAACAAAGAAGTCACTAAGCAGGTAAGTTAAATATTTCGTTTTTGGTTTATTAAATACAATTATATATAACAATTATACATTTATGTTATTTAAACTATAAATATCGCGAAATAATGTTTTTTCCTCAAAGTGACACACTACCTGAGTTATGCTCAGTTTTTTGGCGAAGTTTGACACACCAAGCTCAAAAGGTTGCCCATCACTGGTCTAGGCAAATGAAAGAAAAGGAAGAGGAATTCTACAGACTAAAAGGGGGGGAAGTGAAGCTCCTCCCTCTGTCCCAACAGCCCACACATATCCTGACACATTCCTAGCAGATGCCAGCCTTGGCCAGGAGGGGCTCGCAGGGGCCAAGAAGACACAGAGGACAGAGGGCCTGGATCATCATTTGTAAAAATGGCCGTCTCAACATCCCAGGCACAAGTGGTTTCCTCACCACAAGACGAAATTGGCATTCTGTGAAGCAAGGTAAATTTAGCTCTTTGGGTAGTTCAAATAAAGTGTGTGTTTATTCAAAGGTTTCTGTCCATGTCTTTCTTACTAGTAAAAGTTTTATTAAATTGTTGTTATATGCTGGGTTAGACATGTAAAGTAGAATGAGACATTTCTGCCTGGCGGGGGTGATCAGAATCTAAAGATGAAGTGAAGTATGTATGTAAATAAATAATTAGCACATTTGTGACCTTTGAACTGAACCTAAAGGACCAATAAGAATTCTGGAAAGAGCCCTAACCGGTTTGGCTCAGTGGATAGAGCGTCGGCCTGCGGACTGAAGGGTCCCAGGTTCGATTTCGGTCAAGGGCATATACCTTGGTTGCGGGCACATCCCCAGTAGAAGGTGTGCAGGAGGCAGCTGATCAATGTTTCTCTCTCACCGATGTTTCTGACTCTCTATCCCTCTCCCTTCCTCTCTATAAAAACCAATAAAATATATATTTTTTAAAAGAATTCTGGAAAGATGCCCAGCCGGTGTGGCTCAGTGGTTGAGCATTGACCTAGGAACCAAAAGATCATGGTTCAATTCCCAATCAGGGCACATGCCCAGGTTGCTGGCTCAATCCCCAGTGTGAGGCATGCAGGAGGCAGCCAATCAATGATTCTCTCTCATCATTGGTTTTTCTATCTCTACCTCTCCCTTCCTCTCTAAAATCAATAAAAATATTTTTTTAAAAGAATTCTGGAAAGAGACGAGAAACAAAGGTATTCCTGTTGGGACAAATGGGTGGGAATATGGTGTCCCCTGGGGCATCCAAGCAATCCCTCAATATGGAGGAGGGCCAGGCCAGGAGGCGGAAGAGAGAGGCAAGGCTCAGATGATGAGGGTCCTCATTAAGCCCGAGGGGAAATAATGAAAGTCATGGAGCTCCTGGCCTAGGAGCCGGAATGAAAGTAGAAACTTAACACGAGTTTTCAAAAGACTCAGAGATTCCCAGTTTTCCCTTACCAACAATTCCTATTTATACCTCCTTAAAAAAAAAATTAAAAAAAAAAAACACTTCCTCTAGTTTAGAGAGCCTTTTAAAGATGAGAGAGGGAGGTGAGGATGCTACAGTCCTAGATGAGAGGTGGCTCTTGGACCCCAAAGAAAAGGTATGTTCCCTTTGGTCCTCCTCCTTGTCTCAAGTTTCCTAGAGATACTCCAGAGTAGGTCTGGGTCTGAGCCTGAGCTCTGATGCTTAGAAGACCTGAGAGGGCTGGGCCCACCTCCCCTCACTGCAGCTGAGACACCATCCAAGAGAGCCTGCGGCTCCTTCCTAATTAGAGGAAAGACCGGGCTCCTATTAACCAGCTTCTCTGACTAATAGCTGCTTTAATCTAAAGGGCCAGAGCGATGGCGTGTCTTTGAAGGCAACTTTGAATCTCCCAGGAGAGTAAAGGGCCTTGATGGATGCATTTGCCTATCTTTCTCTTCACCATATGGACCATTTCTACAAAATGGATGAGAGTTTACATTTATACTGTGTTTATTGATGAACACAGTATCTCCTGGTTACCATGACCATTTTTTACTCTTAGGAAAGTAATTCATTTCCTGAGAAAAGAAGTAGCAACTTTTTTAAAATATATTTTTATTGATTCCAGAGAGGAAGGGAGAGGTAGAGAGAGATACAAACACCAATGATGAGAGATAATCGTTGATTTAGCCACTTCTTTTTTTTTTTTCTACTAAATACCAAGAGGCATGAGGCACAGAAGCTGTAGTCTGACCTGCTTAGATCCAAATCCTTGGGCAGTTAGGTGATTCTCTGTGCCCTAATTATCTCACATGTGAAATGAGAATAATAACATCTGCCCAGTAGGCGTCATACAAGAATCACTGTGAAATACTGTGTTTACATAAAGCTCTATGAAGAACCAAGATGGCAGTGTAGCTAAAGGCAGGTACTCACTGCCTCCCACAACCACATCAAAATTACAAACTAAAATACAGAACAACCATCATTCAGAACTGCCTAAAAGCTGGGTGAATGGAAGTCCTACAACTAGAGAAGTAAAGAAGAAAGCACACCAAGACTGGTAGGAGAGACAGAGGCACCGAACGGGCTGGACCGACACCCACGTGTGGTGTTTTTTTAATCGGGAGGGATATCTCAGCTGCAGAGGCCTCCCATGAGGAGCAAGGGGTCCCAGCCCCACACCAGCCCCCCAGCCCAGGGTTCCCGAGCTTGGAAGAGAAGCCTCTATAACTGCAGGCTGTGAAACCAGTGGGGCTTGTGGCTGAGGGACACGGGAGCTGCTGGAGACCCAGGTGTTCCTCTTAAAGGGCTGGCACACAAACTTACTCAGACCCAGTCCTTCTGAGCTCCACTGCCGGGCAGCTTTGGGGGATCCAGGACATACAAGGAGGAACTGGATTGTCTAGCATCGGTGGCAGGAACTCGGGGGCAGCTTTTTCTCAGACAGGGGTGCTCACAGGAGTCATTGTTCCTGTGCTGGGGCCTCCCCCATCATAGGGCTAACTGGCAGCCCTATTTGGCTTTCCATCAGCCAGGCTCACACTGTTTGCTTGCCCTGAGACCCCCATCCCATCCAATTTTCAGCCCTACCCAAGCTGTTTGCAGTGGCTTTGCCATATGAATGGCCTGGTTCAGGCTTCAGAGTTTGCTAAAATCTATCAAACAAGCAGCAGGTGATGTCAGTGTGCCCCAAACCTATCAATAAAAGGACCAAGACTGAGCACTAACACCAGTCTTCCTTCACAAACCCAATACAAGTAGCAGCCATCTGCAAACCTCTCTGTAGCTCCTGCCAGGTGGCCCCAGGCAGTGGCTGACTTTGCACCTCCCAGAGGCCCCAGAGCCAGTGTGCCTGGTGGACAGCTTCAGACCATACCAGATTGCAACTCTACACATCCACAGTGACACACTCAAGGGGCAGACTCAGTGAGCAGCAAAGCCCCAATGAAGCAAGTCCTGCTCCACAGGGGTGTCTCCTGCACAGCTGCTCTTCCACTGTAGTCACAGCTAGTCCTCAAAGACAATCGGCCCAGAGGTCAATTCCTCCCAGTGACGCCAACAGTAATCAAGGCTCAAGTACAACAAGACTGCTCACAGTCCACATAGGGGTGCACCTAGAGTGCCCAGCTCTGGTGACTGGGGAGGCTAAGGCTCTGGGTCCTACAGGACACCTACTAGATAAGGCCACTCTACCAATTCCAGGAGACATAGCAGCTCTACCTAATACATACAAACAAACACAAGGAAGCAGCCAAATGCAGAGACAAAGAAACATGTCACAAATGAAAGAAATGGAAGCAAGCCAACTACTGGATACAGAGTTCAAAACCATGGTCATAAGGTTACTCAAGGACCTTAATGAGCACTTCAAGGGACTTAGTGAGCCTTTCAAGGATCTTAGTGAGAATGTCAAAGACTTGAAAAAAGACCAGTCAGAAATTAAGCATACACTAACTGAAATAAAGAATAATTTACAGGGATTCAACAGTAGAGTAGAGGATTCTGAGAATCAAATCAACAATTTGGAATATGAGGAAGCAAAAACACCCAATTAGAAGAGCAAAAAGAAAAAAATAATCCAAAAACATGAAGTTAGTGTAAGGAGCCTCTGGGACAACTTTAAGCATACCAATGTTCCTATTAAGGGGATGCCAGAAGGAGGAGAGAGAGAGCAAGATATTGAAAACCCATTTGAAGAAATAATGACAGAAAACTTCCCCTACCTGGTGAAAGAAATAGACTTACAAGTCCAGGAAGCACAGAGAGTCCCAAACAAGAGGAACCCAAAGAGGCCCACACCAAGACACATAATTAAAATGCCAAGGGTTAAAGACAAAGAGAGAATCTTAAAACCATCAAGAGAAAAGCAATTACTTACCTTCAAGAAAGCACCCATATGACTCTCAGCTGATTTGTCAACAGAAACTTTGCAGGTCAGAAGTGAGTGGCGCCGAAACCAGTTTGGCTCAATGGATAGAGCATCGGTCTGCGGACTGAAAGGTCCCAGGTTCGATTCCGGTCAAGGGCATGTACATTGGCTGCAGGCACATCCCTGGTAGGGGGTGTGCAGGAGGCAGCTGGTCGATGATTCTCTCTCATCGATGTTTCTAGCTCTCTATCCCTCTCCCTTCCTCTCTGTAAAAAATCAATAAAATATTTAAAAAATAATAATAATAATAAAAAAGAAGTGAGTGGCAAGAAATAGTCAAAGTGATGACCAACAAGGACCTACAACCAAGATTACTCTACCCAACAAAGCTATCATTTAGAATTGAAGGTCAGATAAAGAGCTTCCTAGACAAGAAAAAGCTAAAGAAGTTCATCACCACCAAACCAGTATCCTCTTACCTAATAATAGACAAACATGTAAATTGATCATACCTCTGCTATGCCACCAGCCAATCAGGAGTGATATTCAAATTAACCCAACAAAGATGGCAGTTAATTTGCATACACAGGCACCAGGTGATGGGGGCAGGACGCTTGTGTCATCGCTATGGTGACGACACAGGCGTTCTGCCCCACCCTCAGTCTCTCAGGGCCTCTGGGCAGCATGGGAAGGTGGGGCTAAAGCGGAAAGAGGCGACTCCCGGAGCGGAAAGAGGCGGCTCCAGGGCCTGAGCAGAAAGGGGCTGGGCCAGAGTGGAAAGGCTGTGCCAGCAGCCAGGGAAAGGAAAGCCCATTCTAGCACAAATCTTCGTGCATCGGGCTTCTAGTCCTATATAATAAAGAGCTAATATGCTAATGGTTGTGACACCCTCACGCCGTAATGACCGTTCAGCAGGAACCTGCATATGCGGCGGGGCAGAGCCGCTGCGTTGCTCCGGAGACAGGGTGGAAGCAGGGAGGTGCCTGGAGGAGGTGGGACCACCAGTGGCAGGGAAAGCAGGGGTGAGAGCCCATAGCGCCCACATCACCAGTCCTTTGCCACCCACCACTCGCACTCAGCGCACCCGCCGCCCACCTGCCAGGGGAAGGAGCGCAGCGCGTGAGCCGCCAGGAAGCAGTGCTCAAAACTCCGCACCAGGCGGGAAGCTTCCACGCTCTCCTCTGGCACCATGACAGGTTTGAGCTGCTGCGTTGCTCCAGAGATGGGACGGAAACGGAGAGGCGCCCGGAGGAGGCGGGACCAGCCTGAGGCGACTCGCAGGACCAAGGGCAGGCTAAGCACACTAGAGCTCTAGGTGGAGAAGTTAGGGTGTCAAGGCAAGGTGGTGAGCGGGTGGGCAGGGCGCACACGGGTAGGTGGGGCTGTGTGATTTCATGCACCGGGTCACTAATATCTACACTAATAAAAGAGTAACATGCTAATTGACCGTACCTTCACGGCGCCCACCAGCCAATCGGGAGTGAGTATGCAAATTAACCCAACAAAGATGGCGGGTTAATTTGCATACACAGGTGCCAAGTGGCCGAGGGCGTTCCGCACCTCTGGGCAGTGTGGGAAGGCGGAAAGGCGGCTCTGGCCGGAGGGAAAGGTGGCTCCGGCCAGAGCAAAGGTGGTGCTGGCACCCAGGGGAAGGAAGGCCCATTCTTGCACAAATCTTCGTGCATCGGGCCTCTAGTGTATATATGAAAGCCTAAGCGACGTTACAACCAAATGACTGGAACAACCAGTTGACTGGTCACTATGACGCTCACTGACCACCAGAGGGCAGACGCTCAATGCAGGAGCTGCCCCCTGGTGGTCGGTGCACTCCCACAGCAGGAGCGCTGCTCAGCCAGAAGCCAGGCTCATGGCGGCGGTGGCGGTGGCAGGTGCAATGGGGTGGGATGAGCAGCAGCAGAGCTGTGCCCAGCCCTGGCTGGGGCTCCTCCCTGGCGGCCTGCCACTTCAGCACTGCTATATCCCCCAAGGGTCCCGGATTGCTAGAGGGCACAGGCCAGTTCAAGGGACCCCACCAGTGCACGAATCCATGCACCAGGCCTCTAATATGCATATAAGATCTTTGGTTAATCTCTCCCCACCATTCCCCCCTTTCCCCTTCCCTCTGAGATTCATCAGTCTGTTCTATGTTTCCATGCCTGTGGTTTCTGCTCCTGCATTAAGCGTCTGCCCCCTGGTGGTCAGTGTGCATCATAACTACTGGTCGGATGATTGAACAGTCAGCTGGTTGATTAGGCTTTTATATATATAGATATGCATTACCTATGGACACATACAGGATGGTGAAGGCCTGGGGTGGGGCATGAACTGGGTGGAGGGGGATAATGGAAGGGAAAAGGGGGTCATCTATAATTCCGTCAAAGATTTTTTATAAAGAGAGCATAAATAAATAAAGCTCTATGCCCAGTGCCCACAGAAAATGCTCAGTAAATCTAGCTGTTCATAGTTATACTTAGGATGTTGAAAACTGTTCCCATGACCACTTTAGGAAAGGTCTGGCAGTTTATATGAAAATATAAAGCTAACCACCTTAACAATTCCACTCCTAGGTATTTACCCAAGAGAAGTGAAGGAATATATGCACAAAAAGACTTGTATGAGAAGTTTTGTAGGAGCTTTATTCATAACATCCCCAAACTGGAAACAGCTCAGGGGTCCATCGACCAAAAAAAATGGGTAAATACTCTGTGGAACAGTCATGCAGCGGGAGACTGCTCAGCAATAAGAAGGAACCGACTTGATACACACAACCACATACACGAATCTCAAGAATAGGTTGAACAAAATTAGCCAGACGTAAAGTACTATGTACTCTTTGATTCCATTTTTATGAAGTTCTAATGCAGGCAAAACTATAACAATATTTTCTCTTTGGGGAGTAGGGGTAGGGATTTCCTACAGGGGCATGTGTGAGGTCTTTAGCCCTCGTAAAAGGAATGAGAAGAAATAAGATGTTTCAGGACCACTGCAGAGTGAGAACGGACAAGGTCCAAGGGCAGAATCCACAGGCTGAGCAGCACTAAGGGACGAGAAGAGAAGGAGATCCCTGGAGAAACTGAATAAGTGTATCCAGAAGAAAGGGAGTGGGGGGTGGGGGATGGGGGAGAAAATAGGAGAGAATGGTGTAAGAGAAGCTAAGGGAAGAGGAGATTTCAAAAAAGAGCCATCCAATGATACATCTGATAAAGGGTTAATACCCAAAATATATAAGGAATTCATACAGCTTAACAAAAAGAAGTTAAACACTCCAATTAAAAAATGGACAAAGGACCTAAACAGACACTTCTCCAAAGCGGACAGACAGATGGCCAAAAGACATATGAAAAAAATACTCAAAGTCACTGATCCTCAGAGAGATGCAAATTAAAATGACAAGGAGGTATCACCTCACACCTGTCAGAATGGTTACCATCAACAAATCAACAAATGACTTTTCTGGTGAAACTGCTGGTGAGGATGTGGAGAAAAGGGAACCCTCGTGCACTGCTGGTGGAAATGCAGACTGGTGTAGCCATTATGGAAAACAGTACGGAGTTTCTCAAAAAATTAAATATGGAACTACCATTTGACCCAGGGATCCCACTTCTAGGAATATATCCTAAGAAACCTGAAACACCAATCAGAAAGAATGTGTGTACCCCCATGTTCATAGCAGCACAATTTACAATAGCTGAGATCTGGAAACAAGTGCCCATCAGAAGATGAGTAGGTAAAAAGCTGTGGGACATTTACACCATGGAATACTATGCAGCAGTAAAAAGAAGGATCTCTTACCCTTTGAGACAGCATGGAGGGACCTGGAGAGTATCATGCTAAGTGAAATAAGTCAGTCAGAGAAAGACACGTATCACATGACCTTACTCATATGAGGAATCTAAGTAACAAAATAAACTGATGAACGGAGTGGACCCAGAGACATGGAAGCATGGAGCAGAGTGTGGAGTCTCGGAGGGAAGGCGGAGGAGACTGGTGGTAATCAACCAAGGACCTTGTGTGCATCTATGAATGGCCCATGGACACAGACAGTGGGGTGGTGAGGGCCTGGGGCGGGGTGGGGGTGGGGTGGAGGAGATCAATGGAGGGAAAAAGGGGACATCTACACTAATAAAAGAGAAAGATACAAATTGACCATACCTTCGTGATGCCCACCAGCCAATCAGGAGTGAGTATGCAAATTAACCCAACAAAGTTAGTGGGTTAATTTGCATACGCAGGTGCAGAGCGGCCAGGGGCGGGACACTTGCGTCATCACCATGGCAATGACGCAGGTGTTCCACACCACCCCAGCCGCTCAGGGTCTCTGGGCAGCGTGGGAAGGCAGAAAGGCAGCTCCGGCCAGAGTGAAGGCAGGTGCCAGCAGCTATGGGAAGGAAGTCCCATTCTTGCACGAATCTTCGTGCATCGGGCCTCTAGTATGTAATAATTTCAACAATAAAGATTTATATATTTTTTTTAAAAAGAGCCACCCTAAAAAATAGCAAATGCTGAGAGAGTCACGTAAACCAAGGACTGGGAGTCTCCACCAGATCTCTCACTAGGCGATTTCGGTGAGAGCAGTTTCACCAGAAAAGTCACGAAGGCAGAGGCCGTGTCAGGAGATGCAGGGGGACGGGCGCGGGAGGAAGTCATCTCCAAATAGCAGAGCCTGTGAGGGGACCTGCAGGGCAGAGCCGAAAAGGAGGGAGGAAGACATTTTTTTAGTTTGGGGCTCGTTTGTTGGTTTTAAAGGGAATGTTTTACCGTGTTAGAATGCATATAGAAATGAGCCAGTGAACAGGAGCAACAGTCCTCTTTCTTTGTGGACAAGAAAAGACACAAGAGGTTAAGAATGTTCTGGTCACTCACATCAGTGCTGGTGCACAGCTGTTGTCCTGCTGTAATGATTACTAGTACCCCTTCCACACTGTATGTTACCCGGGACCAGCACAGGGATGGCCATCTGTGAAGGTAAACGGGACCAAACATGGAGTGAGTGTGTGTGTGTGTGAATAAAGTGGTTTTTCCGCTCCCAGGGGAGTTCACATCTACTTCAGTTAGTTGAGAACTAGAGTGAGACGAGGAGATGAAGGAGCAGAAATCTGGAAAAAAAAAAAAAAAAAAGGAGGCCTGACAGGGTTGGCAACAGGAATGAGAACGAAAATCAGCCATAGTCTGGGACTTGGAGTCAAGCAGCATTCTCAACGTTAGCTACCTAAGCGTTAGGAACGAATTTGCTCGCTCATCTGCACACCGGTGGCTGAGCCTGGATGGCTGCAGCCCAGTGACGGGAGTCTGGGGTTTTTAAGGAGTTCTCGTGGGCTTCTCTGGGCGGAGAATTCTCTGTGCAGGTCCGGAGGGGACATAATGGAATGCGGCTCAGCAAGTGACCTGTGGTCTCAGCCAAAGGGAAGGTCCACAGTGAAATGGCCTGAAGGTCAGTTCCCAGGGGAGGGGTATCGATTCAACTGCTCCATCGAACCTCACACTAGGGACATGGTCAGAATCAAAGCCAGGCCCACCTAGCTCCCAAGTCAACGGCAGAGCCAACGCGAACTCTTTCTACAGCACCAGCCTCTCCTCCTCATTAGACTTTTCTCCAGAGTCAGCCCTAACTGCACTCTGACCAGTAGGACTTTCCTTCTCTCCCAGCCACTGCCACTTCCGCAATCCCAGGAGCCCTTTGAAGCAAAAGGAACTTAAATTAACAGTAACATCCTTTTTCAGCATCTCTCCTAAAATAAAAGATTCGATGAGGAAATACTTGTAAATTGTGTCTAAAGTAAGGTTTAGACTGTGCCAAAAATCTTACCATTTTGTTCCTTCTGTGTCTTATTACTCATTTGTTTTTTTAAAAGTAGTTTTGAGCAACTACTAAGTGTCAGCCATTGCCCTCAGAAAGTCAAGGGTAAAAAAAAAAAAAGATAATATCTTCGCCCTGGCTGGTTTGGCTCAGTGGATAAAGCATCGGCCTGCGGACTTAAGGTCCCGGGTTCCATTCTGGCCAAGGGCACATGCCTGGGTTGCAGGCTCGGTCCCCAGTGGGGCGGGGGGGGGGGGGGGGGGGGGGGGAGGCAGCCAATCAATGATTCTCTCCCATCACTGATGTTTCTATCTGTCTATCCCTCTCCCTTCCTCTCTGAAACCAATAAAAATATTTTTTAAAGATAATATCTTATAATATCTTAGCCCTTACAGAGTGATCAGGCTAAAAAGAAAAAGGCAGTCGCAATTCAGGTTGATGTGCAGTGATAAAGCACCTGCTGGGCACACGCGGCAGTGCAAGCATCAGGACACTGGCTGGAGCACAGGGAGGGCTGCTCTGGGAAGGGGAGACAGACAACGGCTCCTGAGAAATGAAGACCAGTTGGCGAAAGGGAAGGGCACTCGGGCCGGGCCTAGAGTCAGGACGAAGCGGCACAATGCTGTAGGGACTCCACGTAGGAGAGTGCAGTGTGGCGATGGCATAACTTCCATGTGTTAGAACTTGCCTTTAATATCGTTACACTAGGATCTCACAGCCACCTTAGAAAGCACCTCATTAACATTCCCATTTCACAGATGAGAAAAATGAGGCTGGGAGATCTACGAACTTGCCCCAGGTCACACAGCTAGGAAATGGTATAGCTGGGCTTTATTTCTAACATCTGTGATCCATTCTCTACAAAACAAGCTTAGATTGTAAGAGGTGGAACAGCAGGAAATGAGCTATTGAAGGTTAGAGTCTTTGTTGTTGTTGTTGTTTATTTTTTATTGTTGATAATGTTACAGATGTCTCCTGCTTACCCCCCCCCCATTTTACTCCCCTCCTCCCAGCCCCTACCCCCACTCCCAGGTCTTCATGACACTATTGCCCGTGTCCATGGGCTATGCATGTAAGTATATAAGTTATTTGGTTTATCTCTTCTCATCCCCCCACACCCATATCATGGTATGTCAGTCTGTTTCATGCCTCCATGCTTCGGGTCATATATATATATATATATATATATATATATTTACTTTAGCTTTCTTTTCTTTTTTTATTGTCTACAGTTTTACATATGTCTCCTTTTTTCCCCAATTGACACCCCCCACCCAGCCATTCCCACCCTAGGTAAGCCCCCACTGCCCCAGTGTCTGTGTCCATTGGTTATGCTAATATGCATGCATACAAGTCCTTTGGTTGATCTCTAATCCCCCCCCCCCCCACCTTCCCTGCCATTTGTCTCTGGCTCTATTCTTGTTCATCAAATTATGTTGATCATTATATCCCACATATGAGTGAGATCATGTGGTATTTATCTTTCTCCGGCTGGCTTATTTCGCTTAGCATAATGCTCTCCAGTTCCATCCATGCTGTTGCAAATGGTAAGAATTCCTTCTTTCTTATAGCAGAGTAGTATTCCATTGTGTAGATGTACCACAGTTTTCTAATCCACTCATCTGCTGATGGGCACTTAGGCTGTTTCCAAATCTTAGCTATGGTGAATTGTGCTGCTATGAACATAGGGGTGCATACATTCTTTCTGATTGGTGTTTTGGGGGTTTTAGGATATATTCCTAGAAGTGGGATTACTGGATCAAATGGCAGTTCCATTTTTTAATTTTTTGAGGAAACTCCGTACTGTTTTTCGTAATGGCTGCACCCGTCTGCATTCCCACCAGCAGTGCATGAGGGTTCCCTTTTCTCCACATCCTCACCAGCACTTGTTGTTGCTGGGAGCCGTTCTGACAGGTGTGAGGTGATACCTCATTGTGGTTTTCATTTGCATCTCTCTGATGATCAGTGACTTTGAGCATGTTTTCATGTGTCTCTTGGACATCTGTATGTCCTCTTTGGAGAAGTGTCTATTCAAGTCTCCTGCCAATTTTTTAATTGATTGTTTGTCTTCCTTTTGTTGAGTTGTATGAGTACTTCATATATTTTGGAAATTAACCCCTTATCAGATGTATCATTGGCAAATATGTTCTACCATTTAGTGGGCTCCCTTTTCATTTTGATGGTGGTTTCTTTGCTGTGCAGAAGCTTTTTATTTTGATGTAGTCCCGTTTGTTTGTTTTCTCCTTAGTTTCCTTTGCCCTATGAGCTGTATCAGCAAAAATTCTGCTACATGAGATGTCTGAGATTTCACTGCCTATGTTTTCTTCTAAGAGTTTTATGATTTCACGCCTTACATTTATTTAAGCCTTTTATCCATTTTTGAGTTTATTCTTGTGTCTGGTGTAAGTTGGTGGTCTAGTTTCATCTGAAGTTTAGATTCTTTTGTATCCATTGTATTACATGACTTTTCAGTTAAATTCTAATGTAAGAGAAACTTTATACTCTAAAGGAATGGGAATTTAAATGAGGGGGAAGAGAAGCAATAGGACTTTCAGCGATGCTAAGGAGGCTTTGCCTTTTTCTAAAGGTCATAGACAGTAGTAGGGAGTTTTACACACACGGCAGGGTTCGGTATAAATAGAAGTGGCTGCATCAAGCACTCGCTGGGTTATGACAGCAGGAGGGGTGGCGGATAACCCGGCGGTTCATGAAAAGACCGAGTCTCCACACGCACTGCGCTGTGCCAGGCTGGGTGGGGAAAGCTTCGCCTTTTCCAACTCCTGCAGATACTTTGCTCCATAAACATCGTGAGGCGTGCACTTACCTCTGGAAACGGGCCTGAGCTGCTGGAGGAAGGCTGGGCTGCAGCCACTCTCACAGGATGCCGGCCAGGGGCGGCAAGACCGGAACCTGACTCAAAATCCGCATCCGCCACGGCTCTCCCCCGCCGCAGCTTCCGTCCAGGCTTCTTGATACACTGCAACTCCACGTCTCCTCTCTGCGTGTTTGCAGCAGGGTCTCGGGAGAGAGGGTTGCATAGGAGCAGGTGTGAGATCACGTCACAGGCGGGAGAATATGGGGTCTGCTCCTCCACGGAAGCAGCTGTCTGCTCCCAGAGACAGAGCGCCTGCAAGAACTCGGAGACCGGTGGCCCTGACACGCCCCAAGTGCACTCCTCCGGCCTGCGGAGGCTTTGAATGGAAACAGGACCTTATGCTCACAGGGCAGGGCTAGGTTCAATAACGTTAAACAGATGCTTACTTTGTTTTTTCTACAGTCTGTTAACATGGGACACGTTTGGGGGTTGTTGTCGTCGTTTACACATACATCACCTATTAATCTTTCTGGAACTTTCTGTTCACTGAACAAATTAGAGACAGTGCTTCTCAATGCGTGGACTGCAGGTTACCCGAAGCGGTCACTGGTCCTCAGGAGATAAACACAAAACCTGAGCGTGTTTAAAGCGGTTAAACGTCAGTTGCCGTTGCCACGATATCCAAGGCGGTGACCAGAAGACTCGCTGTGCGGGGCCACGAACACATGGGAGTGTGCATTGCGTGGCAGGAGCGTGTGGTGTGAGCCTCGCGCTGGTCACAGGCACTAGAACCACAGTCCGTCGTGCACGGCGTTTGCTACGGAAACTGGTTTAGGAAACACTGATAGGCCCGCTCTATACTGTACACATGGGCGTGTTCAATCCCAGAGAGACAGTGACTTGTTCAAGGTCTTGGAGGTCAGTAGCAAAGGGCTCACCCCTCGGTTGCCAATTGAGGGGGTGGGGGACAAATGAAAGAAGAGCCAGATAAGAATCCTACCTAATAATAGACAAATATGCAAATTGACCATACCTCCGACATGTCCACAAAACAAGTCACGCCCACAAGCCACGCCCACCATCCAATCAGAGCGAGTATGCAAATTAACCCAAACCAAGATGGCTACAGCCACAGAGAGCAAGGTTTCCTAGGTAACAGAGGAAGCCAAGCTTTCCGCCTGCCCTTGCCAGGCCTAAGCCTCCACTCAAGCTACAAAGTTTCAATTATAGAAGGTAAACAAATTCAAACAAATGGCGGCATGATGGAGCTTGAGAGAGCAGGCCAGGGTTGCCGCCGGCAACAGGGGAAGCAAAGCTTTCCACACACCCTGGCCGGGCTCACCCGCTTAAGGCAACAAAGTTTTAATTATAACCCCAACAGAAATGGCTGCCGGCCTCGGAGGGAGCCCCAGGCTTGGCTCCGCTCCAGGCTACAAAGTTTCAATTGTAGAAGGAAAATAAATTCCAGATACCAGGGCCTGCGCTTGGGTTGCCAGGGGGTGTGGCCGGCCTGCAAACCACCACAGGCCCCTCGCTCAGGCCACCCCACGCCCCAAGGGAACCCCACCCTGATCTGGGACACCCTTCAGGGCAAACCAGCTGGCCCCCACCCCTGTACCAGGCCTCTATCCTATCTAATAAAAGAGTAATATGCAGATTGATCATCACTGCAACACACAATATAACTGCCTCCATGTGGTAAAGATCCTGCCCCCATGTGGACACAAGATAGCCACCACAAGATGGCCAGCTGGAGAGGGCAGTTGGGAGGCACCCAGCCTGCAAGGGAGGGCAGTTGAGAAGGACCAGGTCTGCAAGGGAGGGCAGTTGGAGGTGATCAACCCTGAAGGAGAGGGCAGTTAGGGGTGACCAGGCCGGCAGAGGAGGAAAGTTGGGGGCAAACAGGCTGGCAGCAGAGTGGTTAGGGGGTGATCAAGCTGGCAGGCAGAAGTGGTTAGGGGCAATCAGGAAGGCAGGCAGGCAAGCAGTTGGGAGCCAGCAGTCCTGGATTGTGAGAGGGATGTCCGACTGCCCGTTTAGGCCCGATCCCGGATCGGGCCTAAACGGGCAGTCGGACATACCTCGAGGGGTCCCATATTGGAGAGGGTACAGGCTGGGCTGAGGGACAACCCCCCTCCGTGCACGAATTTCGTGCACCGGGCATATAGTCTAGAAATATAAAAAATAGAAGAATGTGACTGAAAATGATTACATGGTGGTAATTCTGATTTTAAATGGCATCAAGCTAGCAGGTCTCCAGGCACTCCTCCCAGGATTCCTACAAAGATGTAAAATGAAAACTATGTCAAACAAAACAAAACTAGCCCAGCCGGTGTGGCTCAGTGGTTGAACATCAACCTATGAACCAGGAGCTCACAGTTCAACTCCAGGTCAGGGCACATGCCCAGGTTGCAGGCTCGATCCCCAGTGTGGGACGTGCAAGAAGTCTCTCTCATCATTGATGTTTCACTCCCTCTCCCTTCCGCTCTCTAAAATCAATAAAAACATAGTTTTTAAAAATTAAAAATAAATAAAACAAAACTAATGCCAAACTCTGAAAGAATCTCCATCAACTGGATTGAGGAAATTCAGTCTTGAAATACTACATGCCTGAAGATGTGGGAAAGAGTTTGTGGGTCCATCCTCTGTCTAGCATTGACCCAGATCCAGAGGTAGACAGGTAACAGATTGTGACGCTGGTCAACTGTGAAGTGAGGGGACCGTGGCAAACAAGAAAGAACATGCACCCAGGTGCACCTGCTCCCCAGCTTTAGCCAATTTTTGACACAAGAAAGGCCGGTCTAGCCCTGGCCAGTGTGGCTCAGTTGGTTGGGCATCATCCTGTGCACTGAAATGTTGCTGGTTTGATTCCTGGTCAGGGCATGTGCAGGTAGGGGCATGCAGGAGGATCAATGTTTCTCTCTCTGTCTCTCTCTCTTCTCTCTCTCTCTCTCTCTCTCTCTCTCTCTCCCCCCCCCCTCTCTCTCTCCCCCTTTCTCTCTCTCAAAATCAGCTTTTAAAAATATTTTTTAAAGAAAGGCAGCCCTAGGCAGTTTGACTCAGTTGATAGAGCATGGGCCCTTGGACTGAAAGGTCTTGGGTTCTATTCTGATCAAGAGAATGTACCTTGGTTGCAGGCTCCATACCCAGCCCTGGTCGGCGCAGGTGGGGGAGGCAACCAATCATTGTGTCCCTCACATCAATGTTTCTCTCTCTGTGTGTCTCTCCCCCTCCTTCCACTCTCTCTAAAAAGCAATAGAAAAAATATCCTAGGGTGAGGATTAACATAAATAAGTAAATAAATAAATAAATAGCAGGCCTCATATTGTCACATCTTTTTTTTTTAATTCTTAATATATTATTTGTTACTTTTAATTAAACATTTTATTTTGAGATACTTGTAGATTTACATGCAGCTAAATAAATAATGCAGAGAGATCTCCCGTACCCTGTACTCAGCTTCCCCCAGTGGTAATATCTTGCAAAACTCTAGTGCAGTATCACAACCAGGATTTTGTCATTTTCTCAGTCAAAATACAGAACATTTTCATCACCACCCGGAGCCTGTCACATTCTTTTTAGAGAAGGGGGAGAGAGATTTGCGGTTCCACTTACTTAGGCGTCATTGGTTGATCTGGCATGTGCCCTGACCAGGATGGAACCCACAGCCTTGGCTCATCGGGACAGGGCTCCAACCAACTGAGCCGCCCAGCCAGAACACATCTTTTTTAAAGAAACAGAAAACCCGGACTTTTGGTGAAATAACCCACTCTGTTAATGTTGTCAGTGAATTTACATGTTTTTAAAACCCTATGAATATTCATTATATGATGTCATTTACATTGTGTTCAACAAATGGCAAAACTAATCTATGGTGTAAAGGCGGGCTAGCTGTTCTCCTCGGGGCGGGGCGGCCTGGAGGGCCTGCGGCGGGTCTCTGGGCCCTGCACCGCTGCTTCTCGCCCTGGCTGCTCTCCCTTCCGCTCTCAGAACCAGTAAGAACACCCTTTAAAAGCAATGGGTGCCAGTGACACTGGTGAGCGAGACAGCGGAGCGTGGTTGGCAGCAGGGAGTGTGTCAGGGTACGGTGGACGCACACCTTTGACTGAAAGCTCTTTCTTCTTCACAAAACCAAAACCAGGTTGTGGGGGGGTTTCGTTTAAAAAAACAACACTACCATTTTGAGTTTTTTCATTAACCTACTTTGTTTCTTTAGTATTTTTATGTAAATGATTTGTAGTAATTTGATTGTAATCGCCAAACGGAATTTAACCATAGCACTAGTAATAAGAAACTCCAAATTAATTAAGATTTTAAAATTTAGATGGATTATTCTCTATTTATCTTGAGAAGGAAAAACTCATGAAAGAAAATGTAGTTTAGCAACAGAATCCCTGAGAGAGAGAGCTGATGCTAAATCCATTCTTATTTCACCTCCATGCCTTTCCCATGCTGTTTCTTCCTTGAGTCTAACGTCTCTTCTCACTGTGCTCTGCCTATCCACAGCTTTGCTTTTCTCTTAAGGTAGGGGATGGGTGGCCATAGAACTTATCGTCCAACCTGGGACACTCCCGAGAGTGAAAGTGGCAATATGACATTTGCACTGGGAAAGCCGGGCAGACGCAGGCCTGTCCCTGGGACTCGGGAGGCAGACGCACCCTGTGGGGTGGTGGTGGTGGTGGTGGTGGTGGTGGTGGTGGTGGTGGTGGTGGTGTTGCTGCTGTTTTGCCGTTCTTGCTGCTTCCTATTTTAAACTCTCAGGACCTCAGTTTCCATGTTTATAAAATGAGGGGATTGGACCAGGACCCTGCCAGACCTTGGCATTCTAAGCATCTACTGTTCTGATGGAAAACACTTCATCATAAAACTCAGTCTTGGCCCGGCTGGTGTGGCTCAGGGGTTGGGCGTCAACCTATGAACCAGGAGTCAGGGTTCAATGCCCGGTCAGGGCACCTGCCTGGGTTATGGGCTCATCCCCAGTGTGAGGCGTGCAGGAGGCAGCCGATTAATGATTCTCTCTCATCTATAAAATGATTCTCTCTGAAATCAATAAAAATAAATTTTAAATAAAAAGACAGCCAAAATAATCACTCAAAGCAGTCACCTTGAGGGCAAGCTTTGACCCTAACGACGCCGACACTTTTCCAAACATGTCTAGGATGATTCTTTTGGAATTGCCTTAGAAGCCTGAACCACAGCTTTTCTTGAGATTCTTGATGATGGCAAATCTTCATGCTCTTAAGAGGGTGAGTCTGATTTTTTTTTTTTTTACACACATTTAAAAGCATTAGCACAATTCCGAAGAGACCAAGACAGTGAGTGACCGAATGGGGCACCGATTGTCAAATCACAAGAATGAGAATCCTGGAACCTATATAAAGAGTCCCTGAACATCTTTAAAAGACTAAAAAAACTGTGTGGGTTGTTTGTTTGTTTGTTTGTTTTTAAATATATTTTTATTTATTTCAGAGAGGCAGGGAGAGAGAGAGAAACATCCATGATGAGAGAGGATTGGCCCCACACCGGGTATCAAGCCTACAACCCAGGCATGTGCCCTAACCAGGAACTGAACCGTGACCTCCTGGTTCACAGATCGACTCCCAACCACTGAGCCACGCGATCTGGGCTAAAAAACCTGTTTTGTGCACAATTATGATAAGGGTGTAGTTCCTCACAGAATTTACTTGAAGAACTCTCACAGTTATTGAGTTGAATAAACATGTGAAATGGCTCCTTTAACTTCCTAGGCCCACCCTTTTTCTGCCAATAAGAACTTTCCATTTTGTACAACTCATTGGAGTGTCCTGCTAGTCGCTAGATGGGTTGCTGCCTGATTCAGGAATTGCCTAATAAAGCCAATGAGAGCTTCGATTTTACTTGGTTGAATTTTGTTGTGGGCTTGAACCCCAGTAGGCGATATGCAGGAGGCAGCCAATCAATGATTCTCTCTCATCATTGATGTTTATATCTCCCTCTCCTTTCTTCTCTAAAATCTATAAAAATGTATTTGGGGGGAAAACAGTAAACTTTACAGATAAATGCACAAATAGAAAAGGAATAGAGATACCAGACTTTGGGTTAAAGATAACAAACTGAACACATACATATTTATCTCCTTTCTCTCTTAAAACCCTACAGAAATGGCATATACCCATAAAAGATAGGGAAAATATGAAGATAACAGCAGATAGAAAATGGGACATAGTAAATGAATTAACGTGCTGGAAAAGCTAAATTCTCCCAGAATATTGAAGAAATAAAATACTATTCAATTCATTTATTGGGACAACATAATAATCCTGACACAAAAACTGGATGAAGACACTATAACAAGGAAATGTTAAGCCTATTTCACTAGTGAAAATAGAGGCAAAAATCCTAACCAAAGTATTAGCAAATGGAACCCAACCAGGCAAAGAAAGGAGGAGTCATTAGCACCAACTAGAATTCATCCAATTGTACAAAAATGGTTTAATACCAGAAAAAATCCACCAATGTAACCCACTGCATAAGCAGATTAAGAGAAAAACCATGTGACCATCTCAATAGAAGCAAAAAAGCATTGACTAAAACCCCATGCCTATTTAAGATGAAATTCTTTGTAAATTGAAACTAGGGGCAATTTCTTAGCCTGATAAAGAATAACTATTAAAATCCTACAGCACGCATTATCCTAAATGGGGAAATAGCAGATTCCTTCCCAAACTTGGAGTGGAGAAGAATGCACACTGGCCCCACCCTGTCCAGAGGCCCTGTCAGTGAAGGACATGGAGGAAACGAAGCAGAGTCTTCTAGAACACAAAGAGGAGATAAGGCTAAGACTGTATGCAGATGGCATGATTTTCCACATTACAAAAAATTATATAAACATATTATTAGAAAGAATAGGACAGCTTAGCAATGAAGATATCAAATTAATATAATATAATATTGATAACTATTTCTATGTCCCAACAACAATCAACTAAAAACATAGCTAAAAAAAAAAAAAAAAGATAGCACTTACTATCGTATCAGAGTATAGCCAACAAAAATCTAACAAAAATACATATGACCTAGATAAGGGAAATTATAAAACAACCTTACGAGACATTTTAAAATAAATAAATGGAGAGCTAGACAATGTTAATGTATTCAAAGACTTAATATCATAAAGGTATCAATTCTGCCCAAATTTATCTAAAATTTTATTTCATTTTCTATCAAAATCACAGCAGGGTTTTAATGAAGTTATAGAATTATTTTGAAATTTATATGGAGAAGTAAAAAGCCAAGAATAGCCAGGACTCCTCCAAAAAGAAAAGAGCAGGGCAGAGGACTTATTCTGTTAGATAGCAATCTATAAACGCCTAAGTGATCGTTACGACCGAACAACCGGAATGGCAGGGAACAACCGGTCAACCAGTCCCTATGATGTGCACTGACCACCAGGGGCCAGACACTCAACGCAGGAGCTGCCCCTGGTGGTCAGTGCACTCCCACAGCCAACTTCCCATGGCCAGCCAGCAGCATCAGCATCTGGCGTCCGTTCCTTCCACACCCCACCTGGCGACCATCATCTCCTCTCCCGACCCCACCGGGGCCTTTGGGCTCCGGGCTCGGTCAGGGAACTGGGGGTGAGTGGCGGCAAACATGGCCTCTTTCCCAGGGTGGGCGAAGGCTGGCTCCCTCCTCAGGGCCTGCAGCCAACTCCCTGTACCCTGTCCCTCCCCACAGCTGGCAGGTCCCGATCAGCCTGCAGTCCCTCCCCCGTCTCTCCCCTGGCTGGCAGGACCCGATAGGCCCAGCCCTGATCGGCCCTGATTGTCAGCCAGGCCTAGGGACCCCACCCATGCACAAATTCGTGCACTGGGCCTCTAGTCCTATACAATAAAAGCCTAATATGCTACGTGTCCAGTCGTCCGTTCAACTAATCAAAGCATAATATGCTAATGATATGCTAAGGCTGCTCAACCTCTCGTTATGATGTGCACTGACCACCAGGGGGCAGACAGTCAACCGGTCGACCAGTGGCTATGACGTGCACTGACCACCAGGGAGCAGGCACTCTGACCAGTAGGCTAGCTTGTTGCTGGGGTCCAGCTGATCGGGACTGAGCAAGATGGGCTGGAAATGCCCTGGAGCCCTCCCACCATGCCTCCCCTGCTGGCCAACCTCCCGTGTCCCTCCTTAGCCTTGATCATGCACTGGTGGGGTCCCTCGGCCTGGCCTGAGCCCTCTTGCAATCTGGGCTGAGGGACCTCCCTCCCACCCAAGCGCACGAATTCGTGCAATGGGCCTCTAGTATTTATTATAAAGTTACTAGAGGCCCAGTGCACAAATTCATGCATGGGTGGGGTCCCTCGGCCTGGCCGGTGATCGGGGCTGATCTGAGCCATTTCGCCCAGTCCTGATAGGGGCCAGCCGGGGGGAGGGACTGTGGGAGGTTGGTCGGCTGTGGGAGCACCCTGACCACCAGGGGACAGTTCCTGTGTTGAGCATCTGCCCCCTGGTGGTCAGTGCGCTTCATAGCTACCAGCCAGTCGTCGTCCGGTAGTAAAGATCACTTAGGCTTTTATATATATAGATAATAAGATGCAGTGGTGTTGATGGAAAAACTGATGAAACAATGCTTAGCCCATTAATTAGACCTGCAATGTATGAAACTTTGGTATATAATACAGATGTCATGTCAGATCCGTGGGGAAAGAAAAGATCTTAAAATTATGGAGCTTAGAAAAATGCTGTATGGCACTACTGATGAAATTGAAGCAGTAATTTAAAAAAAAAAAACTTCCAGCAAACAAAAGCCCTGGTCCAGACAGCTTCACAGGGGAGTTTTATCAAACATTCAAAAAAGAACTAACACCTATACTCCTCAAACTATTCCAAAAAATCCAAGAGGAAGGAACACTTTCAAGCTCTTTCTATGAGGCCAGCATTATCCTAATTCCAAAACCAAATAAAGACACTAAAAGAAAGAGAATTATAGGCCAATATCCCTGATAAACATAGATGTTAAAATCCTCAACAAAATATTAGCAAATTGATCCAGCAATACATTAAAAAGATCATACACCATGTCCAAGTGGAATTTATTCCAGGGATGCAAGGCTGACACAATATTCACAAATCAATAAACGTGATACATCACATAAACAGATTGCAAGACAAAATTTACATGATCATATCAATAGATGCAGAAAAAGCATTCAACAAAATCCAACACCCTTTCTTGATAAAAACTCTGAGCAAAGTGGGACTAGAAGGATCATACCTCAACATAAGAAAAATGCTGTATGGAAAAAATGCAATCAGATCTCTTGTTTACATCTACACAAAAATTAACTGCAGGTGGCGCCCGAAGGAACGGAGGAGGGAGGCAGGCAGGAGATTATTGGTTTCATGAGCCTGCAGTACCATCTGACTGTTGTGTTATTTTGATAAAAATATAAATTAATTCTCCCGGCTGATGTGGCTCAGTGGTTGGGCATCAACCTATGAACCATGAGGTCATGGTTTGATTCTAGGTCAGGGAACATGCCCAGGTCTCGGGCTCGATCCCAAGTAGCGGGTGTGCAGGAGGCAGCCGACCAATGATTCTCATCATTGATGTTTCTCTCTCTCTCTCCTTCTCTCTTCCTCTCTGAAATTAATGAAAATATATTAAAATTGCAATATATATTTATTAATTCTAAAAATATAAATAAACTATTTTATTGATTTTAAGAGAGAGAGAGAAACAATGATTTGTTGTCCCACTTATTTCTGCATTCATTGGTTGATTCCTGTATGTGCCCTGACTCGGGATCAAACCTGCAATCTTGGAGTATTGAGATGACACTCTAACCAACTGAGCCAGGACCTAAATAAATGTTTTAAGAGAGAAAAATTTCCAGTGTTAACAAAGTTATGATGAAAATAACATTCATATACTAATTGAGCATAAATTGGTACCATGTTTTGGGAAGGCAATTTGAAAATATCTGTCAAAGGTTAACTGCACATACCTGTTGGTCCAGCAATGTCTCCCGTTGGAGTTTATCCTGCAGACATTCTTGCTGAAAGGGGTGGGTGCAGGGATGCTTGTTGCGGGATTGTTTAAAATAACAAGACCTCCCCGGGTCCGGGTGAGGCCGTGGGCCCCTGGATCCGGGTGAGCCTGGCCCCGGGTCCGGGTGAGGCCGTGGGCCCCTGGATCCGGGTGAGCCTGGGTCCCGGGTCCGGGTGAGGCCGTGGGTCCCTGGATCCGGGTGAGTCTGGCCCCGGGTCCGGGTGAGGCCGTGGGCCCCTGGATCCGGGTGAGGCCACGCGACCCTGGGTCTGGGAGAGGCCACGCGCCCCTGGGCCCGGGTGAGGCCACGTGCCCCTGGGTCCGGGGGAAGCTGGAGCCCGGGTCCGGACGAGGCCGTGTGCCCCTGGATCCGGGTGAGGCTGGATCTCGGGCCCGGGAGAGGCCACGCGCCCCTGGGTCCGGGTGAGGCCATGCGCCCCTGGGTCCGGATGAAGCTGAATCCTGGGTCTGGGCGAGGCCGTGTGCCCCTAGATCCGGGTGAGGCTGGGTCCCGGGTCCGGGTGAGGCCGTGGGCCCCTGGATCCGGGTGAAGCCGTGCCCCTGGGTCCGGCCGAGACCAAACCAGAGGGAGTCGGACCTGCATTACCACCATTTGTCCACCATCCAGAGCTGAGGGGTCAGTGCCGACATGTACTCATAAGGAACTGGTGGACATTGATATTGGGTCTCAAAAGAACTGTTGGTCCAGAAAGAAACTCACTACAGACTGATTCATTTGCCTGTCAGCATGACTATTATTGCTCGTCGCACATTCAATTCTTATAAGTATATCTCTAGTGACACATGATTTCGCTCATCTAGGGGAAATGATGAACAACATAGACTGATGAACAAGAACAGAACCAGAAACAAGGAGGCATCGATCGGACTATCGGGCCTCAGAGGGAGGATAGGGGAGGGTGGGGGGAGCGGGGAGAGATCAACCAAAGGTCTTGTGTGCATGCATATGAGCCTAACCAATGCTTAAGTTCAACAGAGGGTTGGGGCATCCATGGGGAGGGGTGTGGGATGGGAATGGGGGGATGAGGACAAATATGTGACACCTTAATCAATAAAGAAATTTTAAAAAAATAATAAAATAAAATAAAATAACAAGACCTCCATACACCTGGAATGCCCATCAGCGGAGGATTGCTCAGATACATGGCGGTACCTCTGGTCAATGGACCATTTTGCCGATAGCACAAAGCAAAGGTAAAGGGTGGGGACGCTGGACATTTCCAACGTAGGAAAACACCAGGTGACGACAAAGTCAAAATGTGGTTCAAGGAGTGTCTGTGTGGAACGGAAACAAAAGCCACTGAAGTGGAGGAGACCAGGAACTTGTGAAGCCAGAAAGTGGGAAGGCTGGCCCGGACAGAGTCACTCAAACGTTGAGGGTAGAAAAGGTCCAACCAGGTGCTTTCATCGCTAGTGAACGTGGGGGATGCTGAGAGGCAGGGGGGCAGCTCTTCCAAGCAGGAGGAGGAAGCTCAGAGGCAAGGCTTCGGAACTGGCGTTTACCTGGGAACTGATGCGCTGGAGCCCGAATGAGGCAACCGGGGGAGTGAGAGAGAAAGCACCGCGGAGAGTGCGTGGCGAAGCCAGCGACGGCTCGGCACCTGGGGGTCGTTCTCTTTGGGGTCCTCCGAGGAGCCCTGGGGAATGGGCTTCCGAAATGAATGTGCAGACTGATGGGAGGCCGGGCAGGATCCACTGACTCCTGGCCATTGCCATTCGTTGAGGGCTGCCTCTAAGGAAATCAGCTCCCTCCCACTCCGCCTTCAGAAGTGCGCCTGCCTGCAAACTGCGGTAGGAAAGGCTTCTGCGTCTCCGTGCAGGCTCTGCTGTGGGACAATGTCTGTGTGCCTCAGCGGTGACCACAGCTGCAGCCGACCTCCCAAAGGCTAAAGGGATGTGGCATAAGAACCGGCCGCAGCGCCACAAGGGTCTCGTGCTCTACACCCACAGGTTGAGAACCGCTAGCAGGGCCGCCTAAGACCCTCGGGAAACACAGATATACACATTACAATTCATAACAGTAGCAAAATGACAGTTATGAAGTAGCAACGAAAGTCACTTTTTGGTTGGGGGTCACCACCACATGAGGAACTGCATTAGAGGGCCGCGGCGTTAGGAAGGTTGAGAACCACTGCTCTAGTCAGACTAAGATCTCGGTTCCATGCAGCCACCGACCTGTTCCTTCGGCGAAGGGCTGGATTGGGGAGAACATCTTCAGGACACATGGTCTAGAAGGGGGAAGGCCAAGAGCAAATGGTCTTGGGGGGGGGGGGCGCCCTCGCCTGACCTTCTGTGTGGGGCTTGGGGTGGGCTTCCCGCAGGAGGGCGTGTCCAGCTGACCCCTGAAGCAGGATTAGGAATCGCCCAGGATGAGGGTGAATTTTCTAGGCGGAAAAACGAGAGTATATTGAGGCTTGGAACGAAAAAAAGAAAAAGCATGGAGTGATTAGGCATCGCCTAATAATTTCGAATAACTAAAGCATGAAAGAGGAGGAGGGAGAAATTAAAGTCAGAAAATCAGGGACAAGATCCCACGCGCCCCTTCGCCACCAGCCCTGGGCTCTGGAGTCACCCTGAGTGTGGCGGGCGTGTTTGGAGCACCACACGGTTGTGACAAAGTCGCCGTGGGGGTGCTCTGAGCGCACTCTGCCTGTCATGGAGCATAAATGGCTGGAACCAAGCCTGGAGGCAGAGGGGCCGCCTGGCAAGTCGGGGAGACTCCCACGGCTGGTCCCATCCTCCTCCTCTCCCCTCGCCTGAGCGGCTCTCAGGGCTGGCAGCACAGGGTCACTTCATGGCACCGAAAGCACAGGCAACAACGGAAGAAACAGACAAACTGGACCACGTCCGAATTTAAAACTGCTTCTAGACACTCAGCACACGGTGAAAGCACCCCACAGCCCGGGGGGAAGCACTTCAAACCATAAAGCTGGCAGGGGCTGTGTCTGGAACACATAAAGAACTCCCACACTCAGCAAAGGGAAAGAAAAAGAGACCCAATTAAAAAATGAACAAAGGACTTGAATAGCTGTTTCTCCCAAGAAGATATAAAATGGCCCATAAGCACAGGTAAGGATGTTCAACATCACTAATCATCAGGGAAATTCAAATCAAAACCACAATGAAATATCACCACACACACCCTTTGGGATGGCTGCTATTAAAAAAATAAAAGACAGCCTAGCTTGGTGCCTGGTGGCTCAACTGGTTGGAACGTTGTCCCATACATCAAAAGGTTTGATTCCCAGTCAGGGCACATACCTATGTTGCAGGTTCGATCCCTAGTCATTTATGAAAAGCAACCAATCAATATTTCTCTCTCACAGCAATGTTCCTCTCTCTCTCTCTCTCTCTCTCCTTCTCTCTCTCTCTCTCTCTCTCTCTCTCTCTCTCTCTCTCTCTCTCTCTCTCTCCTCCCCCCCCTCTCTCTCTCTCTCCCTTTCTCTGTCTCTCTCTCCCCCCCTAAAAATTAATAAACATATCCTTGGGTGAGGATTTTTTTAAAAAACAGAAAATAACAAGTGTTAGCAAGGATGTGTAGAATTTATGGCAGGTCCTCAAAAATTAAACATAGAATTAACATATAATCTAGGAATTCCACTTCTGGGTATTGACCCAAAAGAATTGAAAGCAGGGTCTTGATGATCTATTTGCACGCCCATGTTTGTAGCAGGATGATTCACAGCCAAAAAGTGGAAGCAAACCAAGAGGCTATCAACAGGTGAATAGACAAACAAAACAGAGACATGCATACAATAAAATAGTATTCAGCCTTAATCTTGAAGACATTCGCGAAGTGAAATAAACCAAAAGACAAATACTTACTCCATTTATTTTTTAATATATTTTTATTGATTTCAGAGAGGAAGGGAGAGAGAAAAAAACATCAATGATGAGAGAGAATCATTGATCGGCTGTCTCCTGCATGCCCCCCACTGGGGATCGAGCCCACAACCCAGGCATGTGCCCTTGACCAGAATCATATCTGGGACCCTTCAGTCCACAGGCCAACTATCCACTGAGCCAAACTACCTAGCACTGTCTTATTCCATTTATATGAGGTGCCTTGCATTGTCAGATTCAGAGAGACAAAGTAGAATGGAGGTTTCCAGGGGCTGGGAAGAGGGGAGGACGGGGAGTTGGTGTTTAATAGGTACAGAGTGTTAGTTTCCAGGATGAAAAAGTTCTGGAGATTGGTTGCACACAAGTATGAATGTACTCAACACTCCTGGGCTGTGCACTTTAAAACGGTTACGATAGTACATGTTATGTTTTGTATATTTTACCACAATTTAACAAATAACAATCCTTAAAAAAATAGAGCCACTGCTTAGGGACTGCAAGTCTGCTAGAACCTGAGAGGAGGTGGGATCGTTGGGAAATCAGAGGGGGAGCATGCATCAGGAGATCCCGTAGCCAGAAGAGCCTTCGGGCTGGTCCCATAGCTTGTGGTACAGGTTGAAGGCAAGGCTGGGAGGAACAATCATCTCACAGCGAGCATTTGTGCGCCCATAATGCTGATTTCCTAGTCAATTGCTGCCTCCTTCTGTTCATTTTGGGAAGAAACTAGAGATTAGGTTCTATGAGCCCAGGATGGAGGAAGGCTCTAGAAGAGTGGTTCTCAACTGAGATGGCACAGAAATGCGTGGGTTGTTGGGGGCGGGGAGTGCTAGAGACACAGAGTCAACCAAACACTGGCCTCTTGCAATGCACAGAACAGGTCAGCAAAACAAAGTATTGTCCTACATCTCACGTGACTTGTAAATGGCCCAAGGAACATTCGTGGACATAGCAATCGGTGGAACCCTCACCTCAGTTCCTTGACCTGTTAGTAAGAACTACTGTGTTAGGGAAAGCTAGTGGAAACCCTGGGCACTCTCTATGACTCCCAGCTAAGATTGTAAATAAAAAACAATATTGCACCCGGCCGGCGTGCCTCAGTGGTTGAGCATCAACCCATGAACCAGGAGATCACGGTATGATTCCCAGTCAGGGCACATGCCTGGGTTGTGGGCTTGATCCCCAATAGGGGGAGTGTAGGAGTCAGCCGATCGATGATTCTCTCTCATTATTGATGTTTCTATCTCTCTCTCCCTCTCTCTCTTCCTCTCTGATACCAATAAAAATATTTTAATATATTTTATTGATTTTTTTTTTACAGAGAGGAAGGGAGAGGGATAGAGAATTAGAAACATCGATGAGAGAGAAACATTGATCAGCTGCCTCCTGCACACCTCCCACTGGGGATGTGCCTGCAACCAAGGTACATGCCCTTGACCGGAATCGAACCTGGGACCTTTCAGTCTGCAGGCCGATGCTCTATCCACTGAGCCAAACTGGTTAGGGCAATAAAAATATTTTTTTAAAGAAAACAATATTGCATCCTAAAGGGAAAGGTAGAGATTTGTGTCATTCTGAAAGGCTTACAGGATGCAGGGATGGTGGTCCTAACACATCCCCATTTAACTCACTAATCTGGCCTTTGCAAAACATGAGGAATTCATGTGCATGAGTGGACTACTTCAAACTTAGCCAAGTACTTGTCCCAATCGCAGCCGCTGAGCCAAATGTAATATCTTTACTCGAGCATTCACACACACAACAATATACTGTCTTGGTCTTGCCCGGGGCTGTGTCCACTCTGTCATAACACAGTCGGAAGAGTCCTGGATAAGCTGGACATTCTTCAGAGCATTGCATTGGTTCCCTGTCTCAGTGGCATCCTGCCAACCAAATCAAGGAAGCAAGACACGGCGAGTACTTGGAGATCTTGGGAATGGGAGATAAACTCTGTGAAGACTCAGGGCCTGCCACGTACATGACCCTTTCAGGAGTCCACGGTCTTAGACCAGCATGTCCAAGTAGAGGACATGTTACTGGACCTTTCACTGCCATATCCATGAAGAAAAAAACAAAATATCTTATAGGCACATGTTGTGAAGAAGCATATTCCATACCTGGTTTATTTACCGTGTGACATGGAACTCTTCTAGCTTTGAGTGGACCATAGAGCAGTAAACAGCAAGTCCAGGTTGCTGTGCGTGGAACTGTGCAACTTGGGCCACATTCTGGCCCACCTGATGGTAATGAGAAGGACCTATGGTGGGGAAGATGTCTTTTGCAGTTTATGGCAAGATCTAGTAGGAGAATTATAATGTTGACCCCGGGGTTCTGACATCCTGGAGTGCTCCTAGAGTAGATACACAGATAGAGTTGAGTGGCCGACTGTGGAATATCCATCAGCCATTGAACCAGAACATCCTGCTCTAAGGGAGGCACTGTCAGATCCAAGTCAGGAAGTTGGGTGGGTGGAGCAATGACCCACCCTAAGATGGAAGGAATACAATCTAGATCGGGCCTGAGCAGTCCCCAAGGAAACAAATCCCCTCGGTCATTACCATGGCGGCACCAGCACCTCACCCTCAGTTGACCCTACAGTTGCATGGCGGACCACCCTCAAGGACCAGCTCACAGCAGAGAACGAAGCCTGAGCTTTGCTGACAAATACCAGCTCAGTACGTGGATGCAAGCCCAAATGGATTGCCGCAGCCCTAGAGGCTCACACAGAAGTGGCCAAAAAGGACAGTGGTTAGGGGAAATTCTCCCAAGGGGCTGAGCTTCTGGTATTGTACCTGGTCACCCACTGTATGTGAAAAGAGACATGACCTGGTGTAAGCATATATAGAGATTCGAGGGCAGTGGTGAATGATTTAATTTATTGGTCAGGGGCCTAGAATGAGTAAGATTAAAAGATTGGGGGCAAGAAAATATAGAGAAGAGGCTTGTGTATGGACCTGTGAGAGTAATAATAAGGTGTGAAGGTCTTTGTGTCACATGTTAACACTCACGAGAGGATGTCCATCATGGAAGAGACACTACAACACAAAGTAGAAGAAAATGACTTGACCAGCTAATGCCAATTAACCTCTGTCCTTAATCACCCAATGAAAGGACAATGGTTTATGAGTGTAGTTGCTATGGTGACATTAGGGGTCCAACAGTATGGGCTCCCACTCACCAAGGCTGATCTACCTACTGCTGCTGCCAAAACAGAGTCCAATGCTGAGCATCTGATTTGGAATCATCCCTGGGGGAAACCAAGCAGTCACTTCTTGGCCAAGTTGATTAAATTGTACTCGTCCCCCAAAATGCTCATTTCATTTTATAGAAATTGGTACATATTGTACATATGGGTTTGATTTCTTTGCATGCAATGCCTCAGTTAGCCCTGCTGTCCAAAAGTTCACATATTGTCTGATTCACCAGCATTGGATCTTGTCCAGAATCCCAACAGACCATGGGACCCACTTTATAACAAAAGTATTTAGACACAGAGGGACTTCCAGCCAAGACAGCGGCATAGGTAAACATGGTGCTCACATCCTCCCACTACCACCTCAAAATTACAACTAAACTACAGAAATTTATCATTCAGACCTTCCTGAAATCGGGCTGAATGGAAGTCCTACAACTATAAAATTAAAGGAGCCACATGGAGACTGATAGGAGGGGCAGAGGCATGGAGAGGGCTGGTCTCACACCATGTGCAGCAGATAAAAATCAGGAGTGATACCTTGGTTGTGGCAGTCCCCCCTGAGGAGTGAGGAGTCCCAGACCCACCCCCAGCCTACGGTTCCAATCCCAGGAAAAGAAGTCCCTATAACTTCTGGCTGTAAACAGTAGAGATTGAGGCTGAGGCTGCTGGAGTCCCAGGCAGTTCCTCCTAAAGGGCCTGCACACATACTTACCTGGATTCATTCCCTCTGAGATCCAGCAGCTTGAAAGACACCAGAGACATGTGGGGAGGAACTGAATTGTTTGGCATCAGGGCAAGAGCTGGAGGGGCAGCTTTCTCCCAGACAGAAGTGCTGGCAGAGGCCATTCTTCCTTTTCTGAGCCCTCCCCATCACAGAGCCAGCAGGTGGGCACCATATCTGAGACTCCATCAACTTGGCTTACACTGTTTGCCCCACCATGGTGATTCCCTGAGACCCTTCCCCACACAACTTTCCAGCCCACCCATGCTGTTTCCAGGGGCTTTACCATAGGAATGGCCTATCTTGGCTCATGCTTCAGATTTTCCTAAAATCTCTCAAACAAGTGGGTCCCTACACAACTGATTCCCCAAGGTGGTTGGAGGTCAGTGGTCAGTGGTCACAGTCAGTCTTAGCAGTTGGCTTAAGGGAGCCCTGTACATCTAGCTAAGTTTCCCCAGGCCCTGCACTAACAGCAGCCAGCCTTGGTTCACAGCTTGGCCTCGCCTGGACACCTCCAAGCCCAGCACAAGAAGCAGCCATCTGTAGATGGCTTTGTAGCTTATGTCTGGTGGCCCCAGGCAGAACACTGATGGTGGCTGACCTTAACCTGCACCTTCTGGAAGACCCCAGATCTAGTGCACCCAGTGGAGAGCTTCAGATCACATCGCAGCACCATCACCCAACCACCTCCATAAGCAACACACTCAAGGGCAGACTCAGCGGGTAGCAGAGCCCTGATGAAGTAAGTCCTGCTCTGCGCAGTGGGTCCCTACAGAGCTGATCCTCCAAGTTGGTTGGAGGTCTGTTGCCAGTGATCACAGCCAGTCCTTGCAGTTGATTAGACTGGGTAAATTGCTCCCATTGATGTACCAACTGCAATCAAGACTCAACTACAACAAGAGGTTGTATAGCCCACACAGGGGCACACCTCGAGTTTCCAGGTGGGGTGATAGAGGAGGCTGTGGAACTGGACCCTATAGAACACCTACTACGGTAGGCCACTCTATCAAGCCTCAGAGACATAGCAGCTCTACCTAATACATATAAACAAACACAGAGAGGCTGCCAAAATGAGGAGACAAGGAAACATGTCCCAAATGAATGAACAGAACAAAACTCCAGAAAAAGAACTAAACAAAATGGAGACAAGCAATCTACTAGATGGAGAGCTCAAAACACTAGTTATAGAGATGCTCAAGGAATTTAATGATGACCTCAACAGCATAAAAAAGGACCAGTCAGAAATGAAGGATACACTAACTGAAATAAAGAATAATTTACAGAGAATCAACAGTAGAGCACATGAAGCTAAGAATCAAATCAGCAATTTGGAATATAATGAAGCAAAAACACCCAATCAGAACAGCAAAAAGAAAAAGAATCCATTGCCCAGCTGGTGTAGCTCAGTTGGTTGAGTGTCATTCCATGCACCAAGAGTTCACTGGTTCAATTCCTGGTTAGGGTACATGCTTAGGTTGTGGGCTTGATCCCCAGTATGGGGGCATGCAGGAAGCAGCCCATCAATCTTTCTCTCTCGCCGATGTTTCTATCCCTCTCTCCCTCTCCATCTCTCTCTAAAAATCAAGAAAAACATATATATTTTTAAAACTAATCAAAAAATATGAGAATAGTGTAAGGAGCATTTGGGACAACTTCAAGCATACCAACATTTGCATCATGGCAGAGAGAAGATAGAGCAAGAAATTGAAAAAAAAAATAATGACAGAAAACTTCCCCTTCTTGGTGAAAGAAATAGATTTACAAATCCAGGAAGCATAGAGACTCCCAAACAAGAGGAACCCAAAGAGGCCCACACCAAGACACATCATAATTAAAATGCCAAGGGTTAAAGACAAAGAGAGAATATTAAAAGCAGCAAGAGAAAAGCAGTTAGTTACCTACATGGGAGCACCCATAACACTGTCAGCTGATTTCTCAACAGAAACTTTGCAGGCCAGAAGAGAATTGCAAGAAATATTCAAAGTGATAAAAAGCAAGGACCTACAACCAAGGTTATTCTACCCAACAAGGCTATCATTTAGAATTAAAGGACAGATAAAGAGCTTAGACATGAAAAAGTTAAAGGAGTTCATCTGGAATAGTTCACTGTTTCCCCGCTACCTGGTTCACTCCTATTCACCCATCACAGTTCAGCTCAGATGTCACCCTCAAGACCTTCTCTGCCTCCTGGACTATGTCAGGCCCCCTTCCATCGCTCCTACAGCATCTTTTTTCTCTTTCTCAGCATCAATCCCCTGAAATAATCTATTTAGTGTCCACACTTCTTTTCATTCTCCACAAGGACTAGCTAGCATGTTACTGCTATGTGACTAGTATGCAGCATATACTACAGGACAGTAGACATTAAATATTGACTAAATAAAAGGATTTTGCCAAAGCATCTCCTAGGATTTCAGCTCTGCAACAAGTTAGGTCACTTGTCTGAGCATCCATTCGCTAGAGTATGAGGTGGGGATAATAATACCTACCTTACAGGTTGTTTTGAGAATTAAATGAGATGTATTGGTAAAGCCCTTAGCATGGTGCCTGGCGTAAAGTAAGCATGTGATTCACGCATTGTTAACAACCAAGAAAGGCTATATCAATCTATACACGCCAGCAGATTTTGACACTCTCACTCTTTACCCTCTCCAACGTTGAATGTTGTGTTTTTAAGCATTTTTATATTATAGGCCAAAAAATGGCCTCTCATAGTTTTAAGCCAACGTGCTTTTAAGCCAACAGCTTTGTCAGTAAGATCACAGCACCCACTGCTCCCAGCCCACACGGCACAGAGCTTCTCTCTTCCTGTCACAACTCGTTTGGGGGAGGGGTGCCTGGGAAGGGGTCTCCAATGTGGGGGTGCACTGTGCCAGGCCCCAGCAGCTAAATGGCATGTACTGTTCACCGTGCCCTCAGTCTGCCAGTCCACTCACTTGTCCTGTGAAAAGAGATGGGGCCCAGCTCCCCACCAACACAGGTGGCTGCCTCTGCCTCGACCAACCGTTTCCAAGTGACGTTGAGCCCAGCAGACCCAAGGCTCCCCCACCCCCCCACTTCCTGTGTCGGCTCAGAACCCGCCTCCCCTCCCAGCCCTGGTGCCTGCTTCGGGTGATGGTGCGTCTCCCTCTTCCAAAGCCCCCTTCTCACCCCAGCACTGGGAGCAGTGGCCCCGAGTCCTCGTCCTCAGCGGGGGTTGCACAAAAGGCCTTTGGTTTCTCTTCCAGAAGCACTAGGCCAGCGGGCCTGCACCATCTCCGTTCAGTGAGTGTCCAGGGGGAGGAAGATGCCATCGGAGAAGCTCTGGAGCGTCCTGGGGCTCTGCCTCTTATCCGGTGAGTAGGACGAAACGTAAAGGGCAAGGCGAGGGGTGTCATGCACTGGGAGGTGTAAGGAGCTGTGTGTGCCACGGTAGCTGGGCTGGAAGCTGATGGGGAAACGTAGCCGGGTCCTCGGAGGCAGCTGAGGAGAGCAGTGGGGTGGTCATCTCTCCTGAAAGCGGGCTCTGTGCCTTCAAGAAGGATCTCCTCCCGTCCCTGGACTCCCAGCCCTTGGGAGCTGATTTGAAGACAATGAGCAGAACTGAGGGTGCTCCTTGTTGGGGGAATGCTGGCTGGTTGAACCCCAGCTCTGTGCAGGGTGTAGCCAGCTTCGCTTGAGACAGCAAAATACTCCATAGTTTTCGCTTCTTCTCAGTGACTCAAGAGCTTTCCATGGTGTAGTCCTCTGTGAAGCAAAGCAGAATAATGGATAAGTAACCAAGAGTGTTTTCAATCTATATATATAAAAGCCTAAGTGACCGTTCTAACCAGTGGACCAAACAACCGGTTGACTGGTCACTTTGACGTGCACTGACCACCAGGGGCAGACGCTCAATGCAGGAGCTGCCTCCTGGTGGTCAGTGCGCTCCCACAGCCAACCTCCTGCAGTCCCTCCCCCCGCCAGCAGGCCCGATCGCCCCAATTGCCAGCCAGGCCGAGGGATCCCACCCATGCCTGAATTCGTGCACCGGGCCTCTAGTATTTCATATAAGATACATTTCTTTAAGGTTGCCATTTATTGAGTTCTAGATACTCTGTAAAAAAAATAAAAACCTTCACATGTGTTAACCAGGTTATCCTCACCTCCATCTTGGAAGGTAAACATCACCTTCTATTTTGTAGATGAAGAAACTGATCCTCACTGAGGTTAAGAGCTTGTTTAAAACCACACGGGAGTGCTGAGCTGACCTGGGCGCTGTCTCTCTCTGCAGGCTGCACCCATAGGGGCTGCGCCGCAGCCGGGCGATGGCTCCCGGAGCCTGGTTTCAGGGCCCTGGGAGGTGCCCCTGGCAGCTCCCACCTCAGCCACCGCCGCGGGGTCTGCACGGCCTGCTCCTTCCTGAGTGTCTCGGGCTCGAACGTGCACACACCGCCTGGACCTTGTTAGGCTGCAGCTTGGGCTGGGGCTCAGGATAGGGGTTGCGATTCTGTGTGTCTAACAGGCTCTCAGGCTCAGTCCATTCCTGGTCCTGGTCCAGGGGCAGGGGTGGCTCCTGAGGAAGTAGGCAGGCATTTCCCTTAGAGGCCTACAGGATAAAGGATCGTTTGCAGAGAGAAAAGGAGAAGGAGGGGTGGGAAGCTGGGAGAGAGAGAGAGAGAGAGAGAGAGAGAGAGAGAGAGAGATCAAAGACCCACGCTCTCCTGGCCATTTGGCCCCATGAGGATGTGCCCACCTGCTGTGAGTGTAGGAGAGGGGCAGAGGTGTAGTCTCAGCCAGTGTGGGGGCTGGGGGTAAAGAGAGGGCTGGGTACACAGAGACCTTTCAGGCAAACCCAGGGAAACTGGTCAGGGTGACGAATCCCAGTTACTGCAGAGCGAGGGCCAGGGCCTGGGTGGGACCAGGCTTCTCTGTTGCACAGGCTGCATCCGTGAGTAACCAGAGCCTCAAACATGTCCATCTCCCAAATGCAAAACAAACGGAAACACTGAGACATCGGCCCATGCACGTGCTCCTCCCCCGACGTGGCCCTCCCCTGGAGCTCGCGGGCCTCCCCGGGTCAGAGACCAGTTTCCACCGCGAAGGCGTGGCTGCCGTTCTCCCTCCCGGCACCCAGAAAGCAGCCGCTTTGTCTCACCCCTGTTTGTCAGACACTGTGTTTTCGCGCTGAATGCGAGATGCTCTCCTGCTCTTTTCCACCCCGACTTGGCCAGGAGTTGGGGTACAGGAGTGACTCACCCGCAGGGTGTGGGCAGGACGATCAGTGTCCGGAAAGGGTCGGACAGGACACGGCGCTCTGCCTGGAACTGCAGGCACCACACACTAACTAACTCTGTTTCCTTCTGATTTTGTTCCAGTTGGCGCTTGGGGGCAAGAAGGTGAGATATGTTCTTTCCTGGTTATGAAACCCGCCCACATTCTTTAGGTGAGAGGGGAGCTGGCCTCCCACAGGGCTTCCCCAGGCACACAGCAGGGGCTCCTGCCACCTGGTCCTTTGCTTTTCCTTCCTAAGTCTGGAGAAGGTCTGGCTGTAGCCAGGGAGAGGGGAATCGCAGAGACCTAGCAACGAGTGAGCCCTGACCATTGAGAGGAAACAAGTACAACTGTTACATCGAGTTGAAAGTGCCAACCATTTAATTGCTTGATCCGTAGTCGGTGTGAGGTTCTGAGGAGGGGATGTAATACTCTGCGTGTGCGTGCGCGTCTGTGTGCGTGTGTGCACATGCTTACGTGTGGGCCTGGCCTGCAGTCTCAGTCCTAGCAGTAGCGTCAGGGTCCCAATGTTGGGAGACTTCCTAGTTAGTCAGCTCCTCCAGGCTGAGCGGCAGGCCTCTGGAAGGCGGTCACGGTGCCGGCCTGCGCCTAGTGTCCTAGTGTCTTTTCTTTCCTTTTCTTCTCTTGCCATGCAGCAAGCTTCACAGCTCAGCATTGACAAATGGGGGGTGTGCAGCGCACGGTGTGCTTCGGGACAGCTCGTCCCTGCTGAAGGCTGTTGCCGTTAGAGTGGATCTTGTTCAGATTTGGTTTCTGTTCAGTGCCGACCTTCGCAGGGCTCACTGCAGCAGCACGTGGACTGGGGCTGCTTCTCCCTGCTTTCTCGAGGTAGATTGACAGCTGATACGGTGTAAGTTTAAGGTATACAGCGTGATGATTTGGAATATGTATTGTGAGATGATTACTCAGAATTCATTTGTGTAAATGACCATCAGTTGTTTAACGTAGGACGCAGGGCCCACACCGTTCTCACATGTGGCCCTGGGCATTTGGAGACCACGTTACGTAGAGGCTGGGCAACAGTCCTCACCCCTGGGAGCAGGATCTGATCTTACAGCTGCTGGAAGTGTTGCTAATGGTTTCTTATGCTTTCTTTTTCAGAGAATAAAGACATTGGTAAGAGAATGTTTGCTCTTTACAACCTCTTTTCAAATGTGGAACCAAATGGTGGTGGGGACAATCGCCATAACACACACCGAGGACCAGAACTGTTAGAGGAAACGTGCAATCCTCTTTCAGAAGGCGTGTGGGCTTGTTGCTGTCACGTGTGTCCCTGAGCACACACTCCGGGAAGAAGATGCCTGTGGGTGAGGTCAGAGCCACCACAGCGATAAGGTCCCTGCAGGCAGAGACGGTGTCTGAGTCACCTGGCCGGGCACAGAACAGGTGCTCAATGCATATTCTTTGAGTGCATGAGTGATCAGACATGTGCACGCATCATTAATTCCCTCCCCTCAAGAAGCAAATGGCCTGGTGAGAGAGAAATGCGTGGTAGCACAGTGTGTTGTCTGCTATGAGGTGGGCAGATGCAGAGCAAAGTAAAATATCAGAAGAGGAGTGGTCAACTCTGCAGTGAGTAGCTGGGGAAAGCTCCCCAGTGCGGGTTATTCCTGAGCTGAGTTTTAAATAATGAGCTTGTATTTTAGGGGAATATAGTATTTTAGGCAGAGGGGTGGGCTGCGCAGGAGGAGGCTGAGAGTCTAACTCTGAGGCTAGCTGCCATATCTGAATCCTGGCAGGGCTGGCTTGCTGAGTTTCTTTGAATAATTTATGAAACATCGCCATTCCACAGCATCATCATATGTAAAATGGAAAGAATAATGATACGCAGTTTGCAGGGTTGTTATGAGGGATGAGTAATTCTCGTAGAATATTATCTGGGCTATGGAAGACAGTTTGTGAATTTTAGCTGTTATCATATGGGAAGCATGCAGCCTAGATAATAGGCACTGACATTTATTGAGCATGGATGTTCTGGATACTACCCTCAATATTTTACCCAAGTTTCCTCATCTAACATCCCTATTCTGCAGAAAACCAAGGTTAGAAAATAAGTAAATGGTCCAATCACAGAGGTTAGTGTAAATGCAGGCTTAGCTGACCCTGAAGCTCATGTTCTTAGCCTCTATGAACACTGCGTCCGGGTGCGTGTAAAATCTTTGTGAGCAGATCCTGCTTCTAAGCATGAACACCGAGGCCTTTGTGTGAGCATGTGTAAGTCTAGGCTCTGCTACTAAATTTGCCGATAAAAGTTGTGAACAATTTTCTTTACATTTTCTTGTCCACACACCGAGCAGTGAAATGTCTACTTTCTTTTAAATTGTTTTATGTATGATTTCTCATTTATTTAACATTTCTAAAAAATGGCAGTGTTGAAAAATTATTCCTAAGTCAAAATAATATCGACTGTCTATTGTCATTATCTCCACTCCCAATTAGTAGCAGATGGACAAACGTGGGGAACGGCTTGTTTACATTCCCTGGGATCTCAGCCAGAGAGCCGGGCTCAGCTCTGTGCTCCACGGGAGCAGAACCTTCCAGCGAAGGAAGGGAGAGCTCACCTTGTTCCCACGCATCTGCTCTGCTCTGCCCACTCTCACCTTCATAATCCATCTAGTTCTCACAGATAACTGGTGAGGTAGATGTTTTATAGCTCCATTTTCCAGATAAGAAACTGAGGCTTCGAGAAGTTAAAACGACTTGCCCTTGGCCACAGCCTAAGGCAGATCTGGAATTCAAACACAGGACTTCGGACTCGGCCCAGTGACCTGTCCCAGTAGCACCTGTAGCAAAACACCCTCAACAGAGAGAGGGCTGTCTCTCTCTCTCTCTCTCTCTCTCTCTCTCTCTCTCTCTCTCTCTCTGTCTCTCTCTCAATATATTTTTATTGATGTCAGAGAAGAAGGGAGAGAGAAAAAAACATCAATGATGAGAGAGAATCATTGACCGGCTGCTTCCTGCACGCCCCACACTGGGGATCGAGCCTGCAACCTGGACATGTGCCGTGACCAGGAATGGAACTGTGACCCCCTGGTTCATAGGTCAACTCAACCACTGAGCCACGCCGGCCGGGCAGGGCCGTCCCTTTGCACCACCCTCTGCTCTCTCCCAGTTGCCCTATCCAGGCTAAAGCACAGCCTAGGGCCGCCCAGGGTCCCAGCCACAAGTCTCCCAAGAAGCGAGCACGCACCGCAGCCCCGCAGCCCTGGGGGAAGTCGCCCGCTGTGGGGAATGTGCTGGATCCCCAACTCAAAAAGGGATTTCAGTCGTCCTCCCTCTAACAAAATAATTGGGAGTTGGTTATATTCAGGGACATTTAAAATAAAGCCACTTTTTATTGGAAGAATCATTCCCTTAAAATGTATATAGTGCTTCCCATTTAAGGGCACACGCTGGTATATTCTCAATTTGATGTATCTGAGTTGTATCTATAAAGTTACCTCATGGACTAACGACATAGTATATCCCTTTAAGGCTCAGGGCATCCCAAGGATGGGCCCTCTGTGGGGATCCCTGAGGACTTGAAAAGTTTTACCTACAACGTAAACTTACACCAAGGTCATTTCCTTACCATCTCTTCCTCTTCTCACTTCCAGGTGACTTTTCACATCCTCCAAAGAGTAAGTCAGCCCTCGCTGAGGTGTGCCTAGCAAGGGTGCGAGTCAGTGTGGCCAGAACGAGGGAGAGATGCTCCCGAGAACGGAGGCCCTGCCAACAGTACATTCCCAACTCCTGTTCCAGATGCACTGCAGCAGGGACCTTCGTAGTCTTTCTCTGCTTCCATTCCCTCCTTCCCAAGTCCCCATGTCCACACCTAAACGCTAAAGTCACCTTCAAAAAGTTGTCTAGTCCCCGTTAGTTTTTTTTGTTCATTTTTTTTGTTGTTGTTGTTGTTGGGGGGGGTGTTGTTGTTGTTTTGTTAATCCTCACCCAAGGATATTTTTTTCCATTGCTTTTCAGAGAGAGAAGAGAGGGAGGGAGGGAGGGAGGGAGGGAGGGAGGGAGGGAGGGAGGGAGGGAGGGAGAGAGAAACATCGAGGTGAGAGAGACACATCGATCGGGTGCCACCCAAACTCTCCCCATCCAGGGGCAGGGAGCAAATCGGAAACCCTGGTACATGCCCTTGACCAGGAATCCAACCCAAGACCCTTCCGTGTTTGGGCTGAACACACTGGCCATGGCTGGGCCCCTTTTTGCATAACCCCACTGTCATACCCTCCAGCCAGCAGAGTTCCCTTTTGACAACAAAATCTAAGACCCGAATGACAGATGACTTTCTGCATCTGGTTGGCTCTTTCGTTACTACTTTGCATTTCCTGAAATCTTACTGGTTTCTTCCGATTTTCCTCTCTTCTCTCCATTCCCCAGCATTTAAAGTCTCCATCTCCGGAACCAGGGTGGAGTTAACATGTCCTGAGGACCCTGATTCTGAGCAAATAAAATGGGAAAAAGATGGTGTACTAATACCCGATCATCACGATGAACACCTGTTATTAGACAATTTCTCCGAAATGAAAGACAGTGGTCATTACACCTGCTACAGAGACAACTCGAATAACAATCGCAACTATCTCTACCTAAAAGCAAGAGGTAATGCAGGTCTCCAGCGCAAGCACAGCTAGACTGTTTAGGGAGGACCATCTCCAAAGGGCTCCTCCGTCATCCCCCCTCACCCAGCTCACAGCCCCCCGCCTCTCTATGCCTCTCCTACACTCAGTACTGGGACTGTCTGGGGCACCCACGTTTTCTGCAACTTCGATTAAACACCAATGGGGGGCTGCCTAGGTAAGCTCCGTCAGCACGCAATCTACAACAGCTTCTAGGAGACAGATGGCCTACAGCACACCCAGGTGATGGCACACCCTGGGAGCTCGTCTGATGCTTTATCCAGATATGTGTCCTTTCGAAGGATTGGCAGAGAGACCCAAAGATGCTGTGATAAAACGGCATCGCCAAGGCATCGTAATAAACCCTGATGGCAGCTGGCGTTTATTGGGTGCTTACGTTTCAAGCACTATACCATAGACTCGCCGGGGACTTGTTGTTGTTGTCAATCCTCACCCGAGGATAATTTTCCATGGATTCTTAGGGAGAGTGGAAGGAGAGGGAGAGACAGAGAGAAACGTCGAAGTGAGAGAAACACATCGATTGGTTGCCTCCTGCTGACCAGGGCCGGGCTGGGGAGGAGCCTGCAACCAAGGTACATGCCCTTGACCGGAATTGAACCTGGGACCCTTTGGTCCACAAGCAGATGCTCTATCCACTGAGCCAAACAGGCCAGGGCGGACTTTTTTCCCTCATGTCATCCTCTCAACAACCATATGAGTGAAGTGGCATGTGATTCCCATATAGATGAGGGGAGAGTCTTTGGGAGCTGAAAGCACATTCACGTCCTCACGGCAGGTGAGCAAGGAGCTGGGGCTTGAACCCAGACTGTCTGACGCCAGAGCTTCTCCCCAGGAGGGCTCGGCGCTAGCGATGGCCAGCGCGTGAGGTTTGAAGGGAGAACCACTTGTCTGTCCCTCCCTCGTCTCCTGTGTCCTTGTGTCTTCCGTCCTCGGTGACTTCTCCCCTCCCCCGCCCGCCCGCAGTGTGTGAGAACTGCATGGAGGTGGACCTGGTGGCCGTGGCCGGGATCATCGTGGCCGACGTCTGCCTCACCCTGGGCGTGCTGCTGCTGGTGTATCACTGGAGCAAGAGCAGGAAGGCCAAGGCCAAGCCTGTGACCAGAGGCGTGGGTGCCGGCGGCAGGCCCGGTGGTAAGAGCACGGAGTTGGGTGGGAGGAGAGGCCCCGCAGAGGGGGCATCCGGCCTGGGCAGGGTGGGCAGCGAGGCCACAGCCAATCAAGACGGCTTCTGTAGGACGTTCACTGTGTGGCCGCGATCTTGACATGGCTCCACATCTCAGATGCCTCCTCCTGCCCCCTCAGAAAAGGGCGAACGTTCCTTAGGGGCAGGGCTCCCTCCAGCGCCTGTCCGCTCCGGAACCACCGACTCCACCCGCCCGGGGGTGGGGGGCGGGGGGAGCCCTTGGGACACTGCTCCCGCCTTTTCCTTTCCCTTCCTCCACGAGAAAGGAAACCCAGGAAGGAAAGTCACAAAATGATAAGAGCAGTGGTGGCATTCGGGATGGCTCAAAGAAGCAAGAGAGAAGAGGTGGCTGGAATGGAAGAGGGCGAGGGAGAGGAGGGAACAGAGGGGTGTGCGTCCTCCATCTGGTCTCATTGCCGTAAGACTGGCGTTCCCGCATGAAAACAAATCTTCCCCCCTCTCCCCCCCCCCCCCCCCCCCCGCCCTGCAGGACAAAACAAGGAGAGGCCACCACCAGTTCCCAATCCGGACTATGAGGTAACAGGGGCTAGAGGGCTCAGGTGTCTCTAGAGGAGCGGGACAGTGGGACTGCTCATCGGGCCTGTCACACCTTAAAGCCCTCGCTCAGACCCAAGACTCTCCCCCCAAGCCGCTTACAGGGGGCAGGGCCACATCGGAGGCTGCGCAGTTTCCAGCACCACGGAGCGGCTGGCTCTTTTTTTTCTTTTTTAACGTATTTGCATTGATTTCCGAGAGGAAGGGAGAGGGAGAGAGAGACAGCAATGATGAAGAGAATCGTTGATCAGCTGCCTCTGCATGTCCCCTACCGGGATTGAGCCTGCGACCTGGGTGTGTGGCCCTTGACCGGAATCTAACCCGGGACCCATCATTCCGCAGGCCGGCACTCTATCCACTGGGTCAAACCGGCGAGGCTGGCTTATTTCTCCATCAGCTGGGGGCACAGCCATGGGAATAACACATGTGTAAATTCTAGCATGATGAACTCGGGGCTGATGCCCCCCAGCATGCACCTGTACAGTCATGCCCGTTGTTGAATGATTCAAATGCTTCACAGATATAGATGACCGTCTGCTAGCCAGCCAGGAGCCCTCCCCCGCCCGCACACGGCCAGACACCACGCCTCTGCCCCCTGGACCGCTCTTGACTGGACAGCGGGAGGGCTCCTGGCTGGCTAGCAGACGGTCATCAGGATCCTTCTGATTGGCTGCTGTGTGTGACTGCCAACTGTTAAATACCGTTATTATCGCGCCTGAACACACCCAACAAATATTTATTGGGCACCAGCCAAGCACATGGCAGTCACTTCCCCACGCGTGGCTTTATGTAATTCTGACCAGCGCCCTGAGGTGCGTGTCTTTCGATTCTCACTGCTGAGATGGGGACGCTGACTCCCAGGGGGACCAGAGCCAGGCTGTTGCCAGGCAATGCCATCCTGCCTCCTGGCGCCTGGTCCAAGGTTCTTGCCTTTGCTCTGGAGCTAGATCCTTTGAGGCCCCGCTTCCTCCCGCCCTGCTGACCTCCCTTCCCTTCCCCCAGCCCATCAGGAAAGGCCAGAGGGACCTGTACTCCGGACTGAACCAGAGAGGCGTCTGACACTCGTGAGGACCCACCTCCCAGGGCAGGCCTGGCTCCTCCCTCTCCAGGCACCGCTCCGCCCTGGACCCCCCAGGAGATCTGCCCCCTGCCCAGAGGGGAACTCCCACCTGCAGCCTGCCCGCCCTCCCCCCGCCCCGCTCCCCCTCCCCGCACCTCTCTGCTGGAAGCCAGTCCTAGGATATTGCTGCCTCGTTGTTCTTTGAAATAGCGTTCCTCACCTATCACCCTGCACTCTCGCCAGGATATTTACGTCTGCTCTTCACCACCACTCCCCTCCTCTCTCCTCTGGAGGTTCCTTCGGCGCCCTCCCGTTCCTGCGGATCAGTTGCCTCACCTTCACTGTCCACCTGCCGTTCTGCTTGTCCAGCTCTCCTTTGGGCGACGCTCTGTGCGAGTGCCCTGGGTCAGCGCTGGCAGGGGTCCCCCCAGAGCTTCCTCTCCCCTTCTCCACTGCCCCCCCCCACCCCCCGCCCAGGGTCACTTCCATCTCCGTGAGCATGCTGGGCTCCTGCGGGCGGGGAGAGGAGAAATAAAGTGCACTTGGCTGAAAGCATCGCTGTCCTCTTCCTGGGGGGGCCTTCGAGGCCGCCTGTGTCCCACAGTCGGTCCCTCTGCCTGTGACCAAGTCCCAGCTGTGGTCCCCGGCCAGGACCACTGTCTTCCCGGGCCGGGCGGGCGTCACCTCTTCGGAGAGAGCACTAGGGAAGCAGAGAGAGAACTATTAGCCACTTGACTCACTTCTCTTGGGAAAAACGTCAAAGTGGCAGAGTGACAGAGGGGCCAGTCCGTACCGGGTGAGGCCGGCGCAGAGGCTTCGCAGGCAGCGCGGCCGCAGGTGACCAGGCGCAGGGCCGGGGGGCGGGGACGGGGGGGGGGGGGGCGGAACAGATCTCCTAGCTGCACCACCCTCCCTGCTAGGGACCTGGGGCACACCCCTTCCCCTCTCCCTGCCTCTCTCCTCATCAGAACATCAGATGCTGCAGAGGCAAAAGCAGAGTCCAGGTAAGGCAGTCCCCAGGTCTGGGGCCTCGAACCATTTCCACAGGCAGCGCCATAACACTCTGCGGGGTCTGTCTCCATCCTGACTGCACTCCTCGTGCCCAGAGCAGAGCCTGGCACTGTGAGGGCTCAGATTGTGTGAGGAAAGCGCTGCCCGTGGGTCAATGCCGAGGGGACAGCCTGGGGGGCGATCGTGATCCAGATGCGGCACCCCACTGTGACCCCCTCCACCGGGGTCATCACACTGACCCCCCACTGTGACCCCCTCCACCGGGGTCATCACACTGACCCCCCCACTGTGACCCCCTCCACCGGGGTCATCACACTGACCCCCCACTGTGACCCCCTCCACCGGGGTCATCACACTGACCCCCCACTGTGACCCCCTCCACCGAGGTCATCACACTGACCCCCCACTGTGACCCCCTCCACCGGGGTCATCACACTGACCCCCCACTGTGACCCCCTCCACCGGGGTCATCACACTGACCCCCCACTGTGACCCCCTCCACCGGGGTCATCACACTGACCCCCCACTGTGACCCCCTCCACCGGGGTCATCACACTGACCCCCCCACTGTGACCCCCCTCCACCGGGGTCATCACACTGACCCCCCCACTGTGACCCCCTCCACCGGGGTCATCACACTGACCCCCCCACTGTGACCCCCTCCACCGGGGTCATCACACTGACCCCCCCACTGTGACCCCCTCCACCGGGGTCATCACACTGACCCCCCCACTGTGACCCCCTCCACCGGGGTCATCACACTGACCCCCCCACTGTGACCCCCTCCACCGGGGTCATCACACTGACCCCCCCACTGTGACCCCCTCCACCGGGGTCATCACACTGACCCCCCCCACTGTGACCCCCTCCACCGGGGTCATCACACTGACCCCCCCCCACTGTGACCCCCTCCACCGGGGTCATCACACTGACCCCCCCCACTGTGACCCCCTCCACCGGGGTCATCACACTGACCCCCCCCACTGTGACCCCCTCCACCGGGGTCATCACACTGACCCCCCCACTGTGACCCCCTCCACCGGGGTCATCACACTGACCCCCCCACTGTGACCCCCTCCACCGGGGTCATCACACTGACCCCCCCCACTGTGACCCCCTCCACCGGGGTCATCACACTGACCCCCCCACTGTGACCCCCTCCACCGGGGTCATCACACTGACCCCCCACTGTGACCCCCTCCACCGGGATCATCACACTGACCCCCCACTGTGACCCCCTCCACCGGGATCATCACACTGACCCCCCCACTGTGACCCCCTCCACCGGGATCATCACACTGACCCCCCACTGTGACCCCCTCCACCGGGATCATCACACTGACCCCCCACTGTGACCCCCTCCACCGGGATCATCACACTGACCCCCCACTGTGACCCCCTCCACCGGGATCATCACACTGACCCTCCACTGTGACGCCCTCCACCGGGATCATCACACTGACCCCCCACTGTGACGCCCTCCACCGGGATCATCACACTGACCCCCCACTGTGACGCCCTCCACCGGGATCATCACACTGACCCCCCACTGTGACGCCCTCCACCGGGATCATCACACTGACCCCCCACTGTGACGCCCTCCACCGGGATCATCACACTGACCCCCCCCCACTGTGACCCCCTCCACCGGGATCATCACACTGACCCCCCACTGTGACCCCCTCCACCGGGATCATCACACTGACCCCCCCACTGTGACCCCCTCCACCGGGATCATCACACTGACCCCCCCACTGTGACCCCCTCCACCGGGATCATCACACTGACCCCCCACTGTGACCCCCTCCACCGGGATCATCACACTGACCCCCCACTGTGACCCCCTCCACCGGGATCATCACACTGACCCCCCCACTGTGACCCCCTCCACTGGGATCATCACACTGACCCCCCACTGTGACCCCCTCCACTGGGATCATCACACTGACCCCCCACTGTGACCCCTCCACCTGGGATCGTCGCTATGACCCACACCTGGCTCCGAAGTGGATGTCAGAGTCTGTGGGGAGACCTGGGCACATTTCTATTTCACCTTCAAATTATGAAGGAAAAATTTCTTTAATACAATTAGTTTGATGTCAAAACCTTATTTTTAATTACAAAAGGCATTCCAGAAAGCGTTGATTAAAAAACTGGTGTTTATAAGGTTAATTTGATTGTAAACGAACAGATACATTTCTATTAGAATGTTGGTAAAAGTTTTCATAAATGAAAGAAAAGGAAAGGAAGAGCTGCGGGTGGCGGGGGAGGGAGGGGGAGAGGGGAAGAGAGCAGCGGCCTCACTCTCTGTGATGGCAGCCAGAGCCGCTGTGGGCAGGAGCCAGGATGTGGGCTGCAGGCCTGCCAGTGAGGGTGAGAGATCTGCTGCACCTGAGGCCAGTGTGGGAGCCCCCCACAGCCCCCCAGCGCCCAGGCGCAGCTTGAGGAGAGAGGCCTGAACACTGACATGGGTCTCGGTCCAGCTCAAGCCAGCGGGCTCTCCCTTCTCCCTCTCTGCACTCAGAAAGCTCCCTGTGACCACAGGGCTATCTGTGTGTGCGACCAGGACTGAAAAAGCTGTTGGTGGTGTGGACAGAAGGGGCCACATGCTGACCTGACAGCTCAGGGGAGGCCTGCATGGCGGTCTTGCAAAGTCAGAGACCTAAAGAAACCACAAAGGATGGTCTGAAATTAAACTTTAACTAAAGCAGTGATGGTGGGCAGTTATGTCCTAGGCCGGTATCTGCACTGACAAGGTCAACCTTTACCTGAACTGAGCCCACCTGTCTTTTTGCATCTATGGTAACACACCCTTGAAATATCTGGGTAGCTTGTAACTTCCCTTTTTCTGGAGCCCCTGGTGCACAACCAAATGTGCTGGGCGCCAGGACAGAGACCACAGATTCCTTCATTATCATGTTAATTGTTCCTGCACCCACCTAAGTATGTGTCCATCATTTTACTTTTTATCCAATCCCAGGGGTTCACCCCGCCCCCACTTTGCTTTCTCCCGCCTCTCTAGTCTATCACCAATGGATCTCATGTACCCACCTCCGTCCCTCCTTTGATGGTAATGTATAAATACAGATGTAACCCACCATTCTCCGGCGCATTACCTCAATCCATTGAGATACTACTTCCCAGCAATTGTCAACAGTCTGGCTCACATAAACATAAAATTCTCTCCAGGCCTGCACGTTTCTATGTGAACAGTGGTGCACGCTCAGCCGGCTTGTGACCGCAGCTTCTGTGTGACGGGCCCTGTTGAAACACTGCTTCTTTCCCGATAAACTCTCTTGCTACTTTGCCAAATTCATTATTAAATCTAGAAGTTTTTTGGTGGAGTCTTTAGGGTTTTCTATATACAATATCATGTCACCTGCAAATAATGAGAGTTTTACTTCCTCCTTCCCAATTTGGATGCCTTTTATTTCTTCTTCTTGTCTGATTGCTGTGGCTAGCACTTCCAGTACTGTGTTGAATGAGAATGGTGAAAGCGGACATTCCTGTCTTGTTCCTGGTCTTAGGGGAAATGGTTTTAGTTTTTGCCCATTGAGTATGATGTTCGCTATAGGTTTGTCATCTATGGCCTTTGTCATGTTGAGAGATATGCTCCCTTTATTCCCACTTTGCTGAGAGTTTTTATCAAAAGTGGGTGTGAGGTTTTGTCAAATGCTTTTGTCTGCGTCTATTGATATTCCCTCTAAACTCTCAACACTTATGCTCACAAGGAGTCCCCTGAGGGTGACCTTCACTAGCTGCTGACCAGTAGGCTGGCCCGGGGTGGCTGTCTCGTCCCGGGCATATTTGATGGTGCCCAGTCAAGGCGAGGTGTGGCTCAACGTGATAAGAGCAGTAACAGTTACCATTAGTGAGCATCTGCTGTGCTCTAGAAATTGTCTTAGCACTTTACTCGATTTGTCCCATCTAATCCTCATGACAACCAGACAGGGTGCATGTTGTTGTCCTTGTTTTACAGCTGCAGACACGGCTCAGAGAGGTGAGCCGTGAGGTTGTATGTTAGTGAGGAGAGAGCCAGAAGGAGGAGCAGGGCATCTGACTGCAAAACTCTGAGCCGTTCCCAGGGCTAGTGTGGTTGTGGAGAATGCTCTCCGGCTTCCCGACTTACAAGCTGTGTGCAGTCATTTAGGTTTTCCTTCAGCAAGTGCTTTTCTTTTTTCTTTTTTTAATATATTTTTATTGATTTCAGAGAGGAAGGGAGAAGAAGAGAGAGATAGAAAGATCAATGATGAGAGAGAATCATTGATTGGCTGCCTCCTGCAGGCCCCTTACTAAGAATCGAGCCTGCAACCCGTGCATGTGCCTTGACCAGAATCAAACCCGGGACCCTTCAATCTGCAGGCCGATGCTCTATCCACTGAGCCAAACCAGCGAGGGCAAGAGTGCTTTTCTAACCACAGGCAGACCAGCACTGTGCTGAGGCTCCGGGGGACAAACGGTTCCCATCTTCAAGGAGCTTGCAGTCACATAACCGTGCCCACACATGCAGGAAGTTCAACGGCCACAGGGTGCAAATGTGATTGAGCGCCCTGAGTACCCCAGACTGTGTGCCCGGTGTTCTAAGGAGGGCCTGAGAGAGCTGAGGTGGTAGGGAAGCAACGTGCATGAGAGACGGGATCTGGGCCTTAGAGGGAAGGGTGCATAGACTGTGAAGAGAAAGGAGAAGACACTCCGCTCACTAAAGGTAAAATAGATAACCCAAAGAGCCCTTTATTCATTTTATTTTAAAAAATAGATAGATAGATAGATAGATAGATAGATAGATAGATAGATAGATAGATATTAGTTATATTTCTGTGGAGAGCCCTGACTAATATACCCTTATGCCAAAACCAGACAAAAACATTACAAGAAAACTGAAAACCAATATTCCTTATGAATAAATGCAAGTTTTTTTTCACAAAATTTTGGTAAATTTCATCTAATAATATATCAAAAGAAATATCACAGTGATCAAGTACAGTTTACTTCAGGAATGCAGGGTTGGTTTAACAGATCATGCCACCAATGTAATTTATAATTTATATGGTTTTACTTTTTCAGTAAAGTAAAACCATATAAACATCTCAATGGATGCCAAAGAAGCACTTGACAATACAACTATTTTCACTAAAAATTCTCAACAAACTAGAACGAGAAGGGAATGTTCTCAACTTGTCAAAGGGCATCTAAGAAAAACCTACAGCCAACCTCATACTTAATGATGAAGACAACGCTTTCCCTGTAAGATCACAAATAAGGCAAAAATGCCCTCTCTCCACTTCCATGCAACATTGTACAGGCGGCTGAGCAGGGCACGGAGCTGAAATAAAACACATCCACGTTGGACATGGGAAAGTTAAACTGTCTTTATTCACAAGAGCATGGTCATCTATGTAGAACATCTAGTGGGGTCTACAAAAAGCTACTAGAATTAGTAATTGGGTTGAAGAAGTATTCAGGATACAAGGTCAATATACCAAAAGCAGCTGTATTTCTATATACACCAATAAACAACTGGACATTTAAATGTTTAAAATACCATATACAATAACATCAAAAAATATAAAATCCTTTCAGGATAAATCTGACAAAAGACATGTTCATGGATTGGAAGACTCAATATCATTAAGATGTCAATTCTTCCCAAATTGTCTATAAATTCAATGCAATCATAATCAAAATCCTAACAGGCACTTTGTAGTCAGAATTTGAGAAGCCAATTTGTATGGGAGTGCAAAGGAACTAGAATAGTCTTACTACTTTCTTTAAAAATTTATCCCAGGCTGGCCGGTGTGGGTCAGTGGTTGAGCATCAACCTATAAAACAGGAAGTCATGGTTCAATTCCCGGTCAGGGCACATGCCCGGGTTTCAGGCTCAATCCCTAGTGTGGGGCATGTAGAAGGCAGCCAGTCGATGATTCTCTCTCATCTTTGATGTTTCTATCTCTCTCTCCCTCTCCCTTCCTCTCTGAAATCAATACAAAATTTTTTTTTAAGTGTATCCCAGCCATACCCGCTCTGGGTATGTATCCAATAGAAACAAAAGCACAGGTCCACACAACGACATATATGTAAATGTTCACAGCAGCTTTATGTGTAATAGCCCAAACCAGGAAACAACCCAAAAGACTAGTAACCGTCGAACAGGCAAGCCGCCACGCGTGGCCGCACAGGGGAACGCTGCTGAGCATAAACAAGGCAGAAGCGTGATGGAGGCAGCAAGAGGCGTGAATCTCCGAGTCGTCACTCTGAGTATGAGAAGCCAGACCGAAAGGAGCCCTGTCACACGGTATTTCATCTATGTCAGCTGTGGGAAACGCACACCAGCCTGCAATGGCCGCAAGCAGGTCAGCGGCGGCCTGGGACGCCCGCCCAGGAGCACGGGAGGCTGCCGGGGCGGGGGATGGTCTTACCTTGACTGCAGCCACGTTTCACAAGCGTGTGTATGTGCCAAAACTCACCAAGCCTCACCATTTAAATGCATCAGTCCGCCCACCTCATAAGTCTGCTTTGCCAAGGCACACGGAGGGCCGGAAGGGACGCAAGCTCCGGAGGTGCTCAGGCGGCGGGCAGTGCTCTCACCCTGGCTGCCCGCTAAAATCACCTGATGTCCGAATGCCCCAGACCAATGACTCTCTCTCTCTCTCTCTTTCTCTCTCTCTCTCTCTCTCTCTCTCTCGCTCGCTCGCTCGCTCGCTCTCTTTTCCTCTCTGAAATCAATAAAAATAAAATTTTTAAATATATTTTTATTGATTTCAGAGAGGAAGGGAGAGAGAGAGCGAGAGATAGAAACATCAATGATCGAGCCTGCAACCCTAGCATGTGCCCTTGACCAGAATCAAACTGGGGACCCTTCAGTCTGCAGGCTGACACCCTATCCACTGAGCCACACCAGCTAGGGCAATAAAAATAAATTTGAAAAAAATTAGAATATCTGGGGTGGAATCACCCAGACTCCATACCCTTTAAAGCTCCTCAGGAAATCCCAGGTGAGCCAGGGTGGAGCACTGTGAGAAATACCCGGGGCATAGCAGTGTGTGAGGAATAAAGGTAAAAGGACGTGTGCAGACACAGGTACTGGGGCAATGCAAGCCGGGGAAGGGTGGCCCGAGGTGAAGTCGGATCTAGGGTGAGGAGGAATGTGCAGGGTCAGAATAAATCTATGAAGGTAGCATGTGTTGTAAATGGGACATTCACTCTGTCTACCAAAATCAGGGTCTGTGTATGTCTTGAAATAGAGTGGGCAGAACACCCCTCCCATCCCCGTCTCTCTCGTCGGGGCTCACCTGATAGAGCTGCTCGTTCCTCCACAGAGCTCGAGAGTCAGCAGCTAGGAGAGCCAGGAAAGTGAGACTCATCCAGATCTGGCCATGTGAGTGCTAATTCTTTTCTTTGGCGGGAATCCTGGTCTATAAAATGCACACGCTCATTAAACTGTCCTGAAGTCTGTTCAATTACTCTTACTCGGAGAACAAGAGGAGAGTTCCGCCTATGACGGGCAGGATAGGCATAAAGAATACAAGAGAGTAAGTGGTCTCAGTTCTTCCTCTAAAACGGAGGCTCTCCGAATTGGGGTTGTTTCAGAATCACCTGTGGACTGCATGCCTGGCATGGGGTCCACGGGTCTATATTCTTTTTTAAAAAATGTTTTTATTGATTTCAGAGGGAGGAAGGTAAGTGGTACTGAGGGGCCTGGGCTGAGACCTCTTCACAGCTAATGGCTTCACAGAGCTCATAACACCGAGGCCAGTCCCTCAGCAGGAGAGGGACGTTCCCACACACATGAAGCGAGTCCCAGGGCCCTTGATGTCTCTGCCATCTGCGCTCATGATGTCATGGAAACTTGTGTGTGGCTGGGTCCCCGAACCAGCAGCCGCCTCAGCTGTGGTGAGGGAACCAAAGCTCAGGAAGTGCTGTGCTGGGGCTGCCTGGAGGCGGCAAGTAGCCAGGCAGTGTGGCGGGCAGACCCTGCCCCCAGGAGCCCACCAGGTCAGAAGCACCGTGAGCCAAGTTGTAATGAGAGATTGCCCATCACCCGGTTCATGGAGGCCAGAGGCAGGGAAGCGATGGAGGGAGAACACACGTGGGCACGAGGGCAAGGACCCTGCCAAGTCAGGACGGCTCCTAGGCCTGGGCCCGGAGCTTTGGAAAGTGCAGGAGCCTGCCACATGCGAGAAGACATCTTTATTGGCTGAGCAGGAGGAGAAGGGAGGGTCGGCAGCTGGTGCTCCATCGGTCTCAGGTTCACCTGCTCCGAGGCCAGCTCTCACCAAGGTGGCTGTACTGAGCATTGTTCCGGTCTCTGAGGGGCTAAGAGAGGAGAAGGGGCAGGGGCGGGGCTCCCCCAGGGGGCCCCAGTCGGCTGCTGAGCGCTGGTGCCTGGCCTTTCCAGACCCCCCCCCCCCCCCCAGTAAACTCCCTACTAGGACCACGCACTAACCCCTACTGTGAGCTTCTGCGTCGCCACGCCCCCTCCTCCCATCCCATCTCTCCCACCAGGGCTCACCTGGTAGAGCTGGTCGTCCCTCAGTAGAGCTTGAGTGTCGGCAGCTAGAAGAGCCAGGAAAGCGTATTAGAAAGGGCCTGGGGGAGGAGATGTGAGACCCTATGGACACTGCCGGGGAGCTGCAGGCGGTCACAGCCTCGCAAGTCTGCGTGAGCAACGTGGGCACCCACGTCCTTCAATAACCAGCTGTAAAAATCCTTAGGAGAGTGATTCCCAGGTGAGTCACAACCCACTCCAGCCCCAATGCTTAGCAGGTGCACATCCACAACACACACACACTCTCTGTCCCTCCCACTTACCCCTGGAGAGCCTTCCAGTCTCGTGTCCAGCAAAGCAGTAGACTCCCAAAGCAAGGAGCAGGGTGGCGAGGACATCGGTGACAATGATGCCAGCCAGGGTGGCGGGGTCCAGCTCCACGCAGTTCTGACACACTGTGGGGAGGGGCAAGAGGAGAGGTTGGGGCCCTTTCAAGGCCAGGAAGCCACTCTGCCTCCTGGGGCAGCCCCAGGCTCTCTCCAGTCAAGCCCTGAACTTAAGATCCTTGGAGAAAGGCCTGCCGGTGGCCTTGCTATATCCACCTCTGCTCTTCCTCCCAACGCATCCCTGAGGCGGGCCCACAAGCAGTCTCAGCTTTACAGGAAATTAAACAGGCAAAGGCCAAACCGCTCTCCCAACCAAGCCCCTGCTGCTGGGGTCACAGGCTCCTACTGCTCTTTCCTCCTTAGCTAAGCTCTCTCCAGCTCTGAGGGCCCGAGAGTCTGGCTCATTCCATCACAGGAGGAGCCCGTTTGTTTAGAAAACAGACTGGTCCACCACAGTCCACAGCTAGGAAGGTGTGTCATCCAGAGGCCCCTCCATGCCAGCCCAAAGGCTCAGGGGGCACGCACTTCGATAATATACTTGCAGGGTGTGTGAGACGTCTGTTTCCCGCGGCCCACTGCACTTGTACGCTCCCCGAGGGTCCAGGACGCGTCTTCCCAAGTCCACAGTCTGATTGTCCGGTAACAGTTTCCCCTTCGTTCCCTCCAGCCACTCGATGTTGCCGGTGCAATTCAAAAACACTTTGTCCTCAAGTTCCTCCACGAATTCCTGGAAGGGGCTCACTAGGGGGGGAAAGTACTGTGATTGGAGCCACCTCTTTGCTCAGCCCAGACCCCTTGTTCTGCTGAGGCTCATACTTAAGGAAGACCGCTTTTCAAGTCTAGTTTATGGTTTCTTGCCGAGAGAAGTCACAAGAGAAAGGCTTCAGGAGGCTGCCCGTGAACCCCAGCGGCCGGGAAGGACACAGGATGTGGTCCACGCCGAGGGTAGGCCCCGATGGACAAAGAGCAAAGGAGGAGCCATAGAAACGGGTTCATCTAAGGGCCTTCCTGGAAATGAATCCAGACCACTGATTCGAAGCAGGAGGGAGCAGAGCCTGCGGAAGCACCACGAGGCACGAACAGGCAGAGGCTCCTTGCTTGGAGAGTCTGCCTCTCCCTCTCGGAAAGCGTCCACTTCTGCTTCCCAGCCCGCCTATAACACTGCCCTCCAGCTTCTCCCCCTTTTCCTCACCCCACAACAGTAGAGAGGGTGGGGGGTGAGAGAAGCTGGTATGAACTACCAGCCCGTGGTCCCGCAGGGAACCCAGGGCGAACCCCACGTAGAGAGTTTTAGTTGTTCTGCCCTTGCTGAAGGGGAGAAGGACAGAGGGAAATGTAGCAAATCTCTTCTCGGGGCTCCACACAAGGCAAGTCCCGTGGGGAGCTGGGGCTGGGGGCATGGCCAGCACCTTCTAGACGCACTGCGGGGCTTGGCGAGAGCAGCTCGCAGCCCACAGAGGACTGGCATCTGTCCCTCCGATCCCAGGGACCGTGGGCGCTACCTTCTCCCTGAGGGCACACTCAGTTACCAGTGCGGATACAAGAGCCCCGTCTAGAAAACCCCAGTGCCTCCAAAGCAGGTCAGGAACACATGTGTGTACTCAGGGAGAGAGGTACATCAGGTTCTTCATATCCCGCACGCACGTCCTGTTGGGGATGTTTCCGCTGCAAATGCTGGGTGTCCCAAAGCACCTAACTCCTTGGTCACCATTCATCCCAGGTCCCCCGGGACTGAAGGGCTCCCTGGGACAGGAACCAGGCCAACAGAGATGAGCTGGTCGCTCTCTTTCCCCAAATCGGCCCTCCCTTCTGCTCAGCCTAAAGTGAGCGTTTCTCTTCGAGCATTCCCGTGTGCTGGACCCCGAGGCCTGGCTCCCAGAGGCCGGCTGCCCCAGAGGGACAGTGCTGCCGCGGTCCGCCCTCGGCTCAGGCACACACCCCCTTCCTACAGAGCGCTGGCCGGGCCTTCGGAGAAACACCCAAGGCCAAGATGAACCCTTCACTGCAGCCGGTCAGAGCCACGAGCCCATTTCCCAGCCCCGGTGCTCCACCCCAGCACTCCCTCCGGGACAGCCCTGCCGCATGACAGAGCCGGCGCCCAGGACCTCCAAGCGGTCTCGCTCCAGGTGGCAATGTCCCTCTCGGTCTCTTCTCCCAGGGGCTGCCACGCCGCTGGGGAAGCCTTACCGTGGGAGAGAAGGGTGGCCAGCGTCAGGCCAGCCAGAAACCTGCTGCGCTCCATCTTCCAACAGAATCCACGCAGGAGCTAGAGCCGGTCACAGGTCACAGGGTCAGCGGCCTCCCCAGCTGACTCGCAGACCGGACAGAGGGGAGGGTGGGGAGGCACCAGAAGGCCTGTTTCTCTGCTCTCTGCCTGAGGATGGGGGATTGTGGGGTGCGCCGCTTCCGGTGGGTGGGAAGGAAGCAGGTGCGAGTTGCTGTCTCTGAACAGGAAGCGTAGGGGTGGAGTGAAAGGGGGAGCAGAGAATGTGGGAAGGTTGCCTGATTTCTGGGAGGCAGAAGGAGATTGAGGACGGTCCTTTCCTGGGTCACTGATGAAAAACGAGAACTTGAGAGTTCCTGTGAACAGCAAACTACATGTATGCACCACCTAAACTGCCACCTCTCACAACGAGGAGAGCGGCGCGCCCCTCCCGCCCGCTAAGTTCCCCACGCCTGGTCTTTCGCGGGACCCTGCCGAGGTCTTCTCTGAGCAGCTTGGGACAGCAAACCGCGTGTTCTTACCAGCAGGAGGGTGGGCTTCGGAGCCCCGCCAGACACTCCAGTCCCAGCTCCAATCCTGCCTCCCGCTGGGCCGGGCCAGCCGTGGAATTTTCCGTCTAATGCCCTCGGTACCACGATAAGGCTTGGTTTGGCTCCCTGCTTCTTTTTCATTTTTAGTTTCAAGTGGCATTCAACGCTGTACCAGCTGCAGGTGCATAGAAGAGTGGCTAGATGTGTATATAAGTTACCAAGTGACCCTACCCTGGTGTGCCTTGCACCCACCTGGCACAGTTACTACACAGTTATTGCAATAGTATTGATTATATTTCCTATGCTGTACTTTACTTCCCTGTGACTATTTTGTAACTACCAACTTGTACTTTTTTGAAAATATATTTTTATTGATTTCAGAGAGGAAGGGAGAAGGAGAGAGAGATAGATGATGAGAGAGAATTATTGATCGGCTGCCTCCTGCACACCCCACACTGGGGATCAAGCCCTCAACCCGGGCATGTGCCCAGACCAGGAATTGAACCATGACCTTCCTGGTTCATAGGTCAACGCTCAACCACTGAGCCATGCGGGCCAGGCTCAATTTGTATTCTTTTTTTTTCTTTTTTTTTATTGAGGTATTATATGTGTACATATCTTACCATTGCCCCCCCACCCCACACCCATACATGCCCTCACCCCCCAGAGTTTTGCGTCCATTGTTTATGCTTATATGCATGCATACAAGTCCTTCGTTTGATTTCTTATCTCCCCCACCTCTCCCTAACTTTCCCCCTGTAATTTGAAAGTCTGTTTATTGCTTTACTGTCTTTGTATCTATCTTTTTGTTCATCAGTTTATAATGTTCTTTATTATCCATAAATGAGTGAGATCATGTGGTATTTTTCTTTCATTGACTGGCTTATTTCAGTTAGCATAATGTTCTCCAATTCCATCCAGGTTGCTGCAAATGATGAGAATTCCTTCTTTTTTATGGCAGCATAGTATTCCATTGTGTAGATGTACCACAGTTTTCTGATCCAGTCATCTGCTGACTCAATTTGTATTCTTAATCCCTGTACCTTTCTCGTCCAGCCTCCCAACCCTTCTCCCATCTGACAATCATCAATTTGTTTCTGTATCTATGAGTTTGTTTATTCTACTTTTTTATTGCTTTTAGAGAGGGAGGAGGGGGAGAGAGAGAGAGAGAGAGACATCGATATGAGAGATATACATCATCAGTTGCCTCCCATATGCACCCGACCAGGGATCAAACCCACAGCCTAGGTATGTGTTCTGACTGGGAATCGAACCCGAAGCCTTCCAGTGCAAGGACAACGCTCCAACCAACTGTGGCTTGCTGGTCAGGCCTGTGTATTCTGCTTTTGAGAGTCCACATATAAGTGAAACCATGTGGCCCTGGTCCTCCTCAGTCTGACTCACTGCACCCAGAACAGTAGCCTCGAGGTCCATCCATGTGGTAAATAGTAAGATTTCATTCTTTTCCGTGGTAAGCCGTTATTGCCATCTTATTCGTTGTTTTCTGACTGCCTTTGTAGTTCTCTGTTCCTTTCCTATTCTCTTGCTCCCTTCTCTTGTATATTTTTTATCTTTATTGTTGAAAGTATTACATATGCCCCCATTTTCTCCCCACTGACCTCTTCTAGCCCGCCCTGCCCCCCACCCCAGGCCTCTTGCATGTTGTTGACTTCCTGTAGTGTTGTATCTGGATTCTTACCTCTTGTTTCCTGTGTATCTCTTGTAGATTTTTCAGTTTATGGTTTCCATGTGTTTCGTACATACCAAGCCATGCTTACAGCAGTCCATGTTAAGTGGATGGTCTCTTAAGTTCAAACACTTTATAAAATCACTATCATTTTTACTCACCCCCTCCATATTTATGTTGTTACCAGTTTTTCTTTGTGTGTTTGTATGTATCCTTTAATTTACTGTTGTAATTACACATGATCTTCCCACTTTTTAAAATATTTTTATTTATTTCAGAGAGGAAGGGAGAGAGAGAGAGATAGAAACATCGATGATGAGAGAGAATCATTGATCAGCTGCCTCCTGCACGCCCCCTACAGGGGATTGATCCCACAACCTGGGCATGTGCCTTTGACCAGAATCGAACCTGGGACCCTTCAGTCTGCAGGTGGACGCTCTATCCACTGAGCCACACCAGCCAGGGTTGACCTTCCACTTTTGCCTTTTAATCTTTGTAACTTGCTTTAGTGTTGGTCGATCCACTGACTATATTATGTGTTTGTCTCTGTCAGTGTGACATTTTTTCTTTGCAATATTTTCTTATTCATATTTTTCCTACTTCTTTTTATTTTTTCCCTTTTTTTTTTCCTTTTTTTATTTTTTTCCCTACTTCTTTTTAAAGAAGATCCTTTAACATTTCTTGTAAAACTGGTTTAGTGCTGATAAACTTCTTCAGCTTTTTCTTATCTGGAAAGTTCTATTGTTGTTTAGTTTCTGTTTCATAATCATAAAGTTAACTCTGCAATCCAGCTATACTTAGAGAGGGTAAGGAAATATGGAACCCAATGAACTGTGGTGAGAGCATGAAGGTTACAGGACATTCCAAGCAGATGGAGTGAAGAGATGCTCTTCTGAGATACAGAAGGAATGGTCCAGTAGTTAAGATAAAACACAAGTCAGCCCCCAGCTGGTTTTGCTCAGTGGATAGAGGGTTGGCCTATGGACTGAAGAGTCTGGGGTTCGATTCTGGCGAAGGGCACATGCCTGGATTACAGGCTCTGTCCCCCATGGGGGGCGTGCAGGAGACAGCCGATCAATGATTCTCTCTCATCATTGATGTTTCTATCTCTCTCTCTCCCTCTCCCTTCCTCTCTGAAATCAATACAAATATATTTTTTTAAATATATTTCTTTATTGATTTCAGAGAGGAAGGAAGAAGGAGAGAGAGATAGAAACATCAATCATGAGAGAGAATCATTGACTGGCTGCCTCCTGCACACCCCCCACTGGGGATCGAGCCCGCAACCCGGGCATGTGCCCTTGGCCGGAATCGAACCCGGGACCCCTCAGTCCGCAGGCAGATGCTCTATCCACTGAGCCAAGCCAGCCAGGGCTGAAGTCAATACAAATATATTTTAAAGAAAACACACAATGCCCTAGCCAGTTTGGCTCAGTGAATAGAGCGTCAGCCTGCAGACTGAAGGGTCCCGGGTTCGATTCCGACCAAGGGCACATGCCTGGGTTGTGGGCTTGATCCCCAGTGTGGGGTGTGCAGGAGGCAGCCAATCAATGATTCTCTCTCATCATTGATGTTTCTCTCTCTCCCTCCCTCGCCCTTTCTCTCTGAAATCAATGAAGAAATATATATGTTTTTTAAAAGAAAACACACAAGTCAAATTTATTAAAGTTGTCCACAGTCAGCAATGGTGATCGTCTTACTGGTCTTGCCATTCCCGAACCTGAAGCACTCGTGGCTGCCACAATATCCATGCTGACCAAAGACCACATGGTGGCCATCCACCCACTCCGGCTTGGCGGTGCAGAAGAAAACTGGGCACCGTTTGTGTTGGGTCCAGCATTTGCCATGGGCAAGATGCCAGGACCCATATGCCTCAGGATGAAATTCTCATCCTCAAATTTCTCCCCATGGTTGGACTTGCCACCTGTGCCATCATGGTGTGTGAGGTCACCACCTGGCACATTAATTCTGTGCAAGCAGGAACCTTAATAACCAGATCCTTTCTCCCCAGTGCTCAGAGCACGCGAGTTGTCTGCTGTCTTTGGAACTTGGTCTTCAAATAGCTCGAAGGAGACGTGGCCCAAGGGCTCCCACTCACAGTGATATCGAAAGACACGGTGGGGTTCTCAGGGCTGGCACGAGTGGCTCCGGGTCAGCAGAGTCTATAAGGCCGGCAGAAGTTCTTTATCTGAACTTTGATTCTAAATAATAACCTAGCTGGGCAGATCCTTGCTTTTCATCAATTTGAATATTTCTTGCCAATCCCTCACCCTGCGAAGTTTCTGTTGAGAAATTAGCTGGCAGTCTTATGGGCGCTCCCTTGTAGGCAACTAACTGCTTTTCTCTTGCTGTTTTTTAGATTATGTCTTTGTCTTTAACCTTTGTCATTTTAATTATGATGTGTTTGGGTGTGGGCCTCTTTCGATTCATCTTGTTCGGGACTCTCTGCACTTCATGTACTTGTATGTCTATTTTCTTCCACAGGTTAGGGAAGTTTTTCATCATTTTTTTTTCCTTTGTTAATGTTCATCTGAGAATATTTTTTCCATTGATTTTTAGAGAGAGTGGAAGGAAGAAGGAGAGGCAGAGAGAGAGAAACATCGATGTGAAAGAGACACATCAATTGATTGCCTCCTGCATATGCCCTAACTAAGGCCGGGGATCAGGCCTACAAACAAGATATGTGCCCTTGACTGGAATTGAACCTGTGACCTTCAGTGTGCGGGCCAATGTTCTAACCATTGAGCAAACAGGCTATGGCCATCATTATTTCTTAAATAGATTTTTAACCCCTTTCTCTTTCTCTTCTTCTTCTGCTACCCCTATAACGTGAATGTTGTTACACTTTATGTTGTCCCAGAGGTCCCTTAAACTATTTCCTTTTTTTTCCTTTTTGCTGTTCTGATTGGGTGTTTTCCACTGCCTTTTTTATTTTAATAAGTTTTTATTGATTTTTTTTTTTTAGAGAGAGAAAGGGAGAGGGAGAGAGACATAGAAGTATCTATGAGAGAGAAACATGGACTGGCTTCCTCCTGCATGCTCCCTAGGGATTGAATCCTCAACTTGGGCATGTGCCCTGACCAGGAATCGAACCAGCGACCTCTTGATACATGGGACAATGCTCAACCAACTAAGACATATCAGCCAGGCTCTGCTACCTTATCTTCCAAATCATTGATTCAATTATCTATTTCCTCTAATCTGCTGTTGATGCGCTCTAATGTATTCTTCATTTGCAATAAGGATTTGAACAACATGTTTGCATGATACTGGACACATCATATGTGTTCAGTAAGAACTAGTTATTAATAACAACATGATTGACTTGTAGACAGAGCTGAGCCTTCCCAGAAGACAAATGTACTTCCTGCCCCTCCCCCCCCCCATGGCCTATGGGGCTCTGAAACTAAACTATAGTCATTGAACTATAACTTACCTGAGGGCAGAGATCATGTACATCTCACTCATTTCTGTGTTTCCAGTACCTGGCTTGTGCCTGGCACATGACGAGAGTTCCATCCATTTTTATTGGCTCCCTGACTGACTGGCTGGGAGAGATAGGGCCTGAGATCTCGGAAACTCCACTCAGTCCCTGGTCCTTGGCAATGCATGGCCTGTCTTGTTGGAATTGTCTTGTCGATTTCCTTCCAAGCAGATACCTCTTTGATGATCTCCTCTCAAAAGGACAATAAAAAATTCCTGAATGAGGACCTGGAGTGAAGTGGCTCTCTTGTCAGAGCTCCAGCCCTGAGCACCCAAGAGTTCCCACCTTTATTCGTTAGTTCCAGCAACAACTAGCAACAAGCAACAACTGGCTAAGATACCAGCAACAAAGAGTGTCAGCGATGTTTATCTCCCTCGTGAAGACAGGGGCCCAGGCCATTGACTACCCAGCACCCAAGACTGTTCTCTGTGCAAGCCAGAGTCTCTGCGATGGGAATCCAGCTCTCTCTCCCGCCACGCCACCTCCCACCCTTCACTCCATGCCACCTCCCACCCTTCACTCTGCACCTGCAGCCTGCTGAGCCCCAGCTGACCACACTTGAAGCTCAGGGCGGAGGCTCTGGGTTCCTGCCTTCTCGTAGGGGCCCCAGCCTGAAGGGTACTGGGTGGAGCCAGGCGAGTTCTGCGCAGGCTGGCTGGCTGCTAGAGGTTGCTCAGTGCTTCTGTGGGAGAAGGACAGAGACCGACATGGAGCAGGGGAAGCGTCTGGCCGGCCTCATCCTGGCAATCTCTCTTCTTCAAGGTAAGGGCGGCTTAGGGGGCCTGGCAGCCTGGAGAGAGATTCAGGCCATCAGCATGGGACAAGAATATTGGGATCCATGACCTTGAGCCTACCTCAGCTATCACCTTGGAGTTCAGAGAAAGCAGAGTAAAAATAAAGCCTTTTACTATTCTCTGTCAGAGGGAAGCAGTGTCCCATGAGAGAGATAGGGTCTCCATCTCCTGAGGGATCATCAGAGAACTTAGCTGTCTAGAGAGAAAACCCGGATGTCACCATCTTAGGTTTGAATGTAGCCCAAAAGGGCACAGGCCAGGAACCTGAAAAGAAAAGGTATGTGTTTTTTAAACCAGCGCTGGGGTTTGGAGGAGACCTGTAAAGCACCCACTCAGTTGGTCAGTCCATCAACTGGTCAACCAGTATGGGTGAGGTCCTATTATGTAAGAGACTAGGAAGATATAAATATAAATGAAACCTTCTACCCTGCCCTGGCCGGTGTGGTTCAGTTGCTTAGAGCACCATCCCATATGCCAAAAGGTTCAATTCCTAGTCAGGACACATACCTAGGTTGTGGGGTTTAATCCCCAGTTGGGTCGCATGCCAGAGGCAACTGATCAATCTCTCCCTTCTTCTTCTCTCTTTCTCCCTCCTTCCCTCTCTCTCTCTCCCTTCTTTTCTGTAAAAAAAAAAAAAATTCATTCTGCCTAAAGAACTCATAAACTAATTATATGAATAAGTTTCAGTGTTTCCAGATTGAATGTTAGGTACAATAAAAGAGGCCTGTATGAATATTAGTTGTAAATATCCAAGGGGAAGTGGATGGACTGGGCCATGCCTACATTCTGGACTGCAGATGGTTCTCCACACAATGGGGAAAGCTAACCCGTGAAAGTTGTTGGAATCACACAAGTGCTGTGTTAGATGTGAGGATGAGGGGGCTGAGGATAGAACTGTGAGGATACCAACCTTTAAGGGGTAGTTAAGAAAAAATATCTCTGGAAAGAGATAAGGGAATGATCAAAGAGCTGGAACAATCAGATGATTCCAATACTATGGAAACTGAAGAAGTAGAAAGTTTCCAAAGTTTCATACTGTCACTGACAGTATGAAATTTTAAAGAGTGATCCACTAATATAAATATATTTATAAGTTTAAGTTTGTGGGATTTGGCAACATAAAGGTCTTGGATAATTTAGAACCATTTCCTTGGGGTAGTGTGAGTAGAAGCCAAATGGAAATGAGTTGAAGGGGAAGGGCAGAAAATAAAGATAAGAAAGCGTAGACTATTCTTTAAAGAAGTTTGGAAGAAAAGGAAGGGTAAATAGGGGGAAACAGAGTCTAAGAATAAATTTTTTGAGTGTGAAAGAAATTTGAGCACATTTCCAGGCTGAAGGAGAAGATAGTGAATAGAGGTCCTGGAGTTGATGTTGAAAGGATGGGGTCAAGAGTGGGGTCAATGGCACAGAGGGAAAGGCAACCTTACCCTCTAGACTCGAAGGGAGGAAGTGCAGATGGCTTCAGCCACAGGCAGGCTTGTAGAAGAAAGATGCAGGAGAAAGGGCCATGACGGCATTTAAGTTCTCAACAAACTAAGAGGGAGGCAATGCCACCTGCTGACGCTGAGCTGGGTGGTGATGGAGCGGGTCATGAAGGGGACAGTGAGAGTTTATAATTATTCTGAGGGGAGTGGAGAAGGATGACACAGGTGGAAGGGCAATGCGTAGAGCCTGTGTGAGGCAGAAAGAGCACCAGGCTGAGCAACAGAAGCCTGCGCCCAGCCCCCAATGCGCTGTGTGAACTCGGACAACTCTTGCTCCGCGGGGCTCATTCTCTCAGCACCCAGGAAACTTGACTACATGAACTCTCATGTCCCAAAAGGAAGCCGGATTCAGATAAGCAAAATTAAAAGATGCTAGCAGTCCGTTAGGCCCTCTTCCTATGGAACCTGCGTTAAAATAAGGGACCTCTTTGTCCCTCCCATAGTGAGCAGGCAGTTGGGGAGAAGAACTAGTGAGAAATCTGCTTAACTGTTTGTCTTGATTTTTAAATTTGTTCTCATTTATTCATCTATGCATCTATTCAACAAACATAAAGCTCTTGTTATGTTCCAGGCACTGTGCTGGGTACTAGTCACAAAGAGTTCAGCCTTGTGGAACATCCTAAGGCAGTTGACTCCTTTCAACTACTTCCATCATACTTTGTTTTTTCTTTTACTTCTTCTTTTTTAATTAGATCTTTATTGATTTCAGAGAGGAAGGGAAAGGAAGAGAGGGACAGAAACATCAATGATGAGAGAGAATCATTGAATGGCTATCTCCTACACATCTCTTACTGGGGATTGAGCCCGAAACCTGGGCATGTGCCCTGACCGGAAATCGAACTGTGACCTCTTGGTTCATAAGTTTACACTCCTATGAACTGAGCCATGGCATCCAGGCCATCATACTTTTATACATGCCCCATTATTTCCCTCTAGCCATGTTACCTCTCTTGTCCTTTTCCAAGTCTGTATCTTTGCTTAGCTATTCTTTCTTTCCAGAATGCCTTTCTCTGTCTAGTGAATTCTTCTCTGTTAAGCTTTCCTGTCACTCACCCTTGGGCAAAATCAATAGATTCTATCCCCTTTCATGTGTATTCTTATAAATACTAAATGATCATTTATGCTTTATTACATTAATTACACATGTGTTTGTTTTTTTTCCACTTCATTGTAAACTCTTTGGAAATGGCAACTAGTTATTCATATCCCCACCCTTTTCTTTCTCACTGCTCAGTCATGGCAGGAACATAATAGTGCCCAGTAAATGTTTGGATTGAATCCAATTGGATTGAACGCCAGTGCTAGTTCTCTGTAGTAGTTCTACCATACAACTCTACTACTCTAGGTTTTGGGACAGATTTGGGATCTTGAATAGCTAACTCCCATAGGACATCCAGGGTTTCTACAAGAAATAAGTCATCAAAACTGAAGGTTTTAGCAGTCACTCAGCTCTGAAAGGCTTTAGCTCGTGCACACTCACTCCTTGCCAGGACCTCAGCTGCTAAAGGGACAGTGTTCCAGCCTGTGCAGACGACACCCTTCCCTATGCTGCAATACAATTCTGATGCTAAGAGTGAGCATCAAACCCCAGGAGTTAAGAGTAGTCACCAACAAGACTGCCCTCACTTTTGTTGTTGTTGTTGTTGTTGTTGTTAGTTTGTTTTGTTGTTGTTAATTCTCATCCAAGGATATTTTTCCATTGATTTTTAGACAGAGTGGAAAAGAGAGGAAAAAACAGAAACACTGATGTGAGAGAAACACATCAATTGGTTGCTTCCTGCATGGGCCCTGGGCCCGGGCTGGGCAGGAGCCTATAACCAACGTACGTGCCCTTAACTGGATCGAACCCGGGAGCCTTTGGTCTGCAGGCCAACACTCTATCCACTGAGCCAAGCTGGCTAGGGAAAGACTGCCCTCACTTTAAACGCCAATCACAAGTTCAGGGATCTCCAGGACACCCACACTTCTGGCAAACTGGGTTCCCACCCCCCACCCCCCTCAGGTCTATCAATTTGATACAACAACTCATAGAACTCAGGAAAACACTATACTTACTATTACAGTTTTATTCTAAAAAAATGAAATCAGGACCAGCTACATGAAGAGACACGTAGGGTGGGATCTGGGAAGTTCTTGAGCACAGAGCCTCCACGCCTCTCCTGTGAAATCAGGAGACATCCCCTTCCTGGCACGTTGATGTGTTCACCAACCAGGAAGCTCCACTGAGTTTTTCTTGGGGTTTCATTACATAGGCATGACTAATTGAAAAATTGGCCAGGGACTAAACTCAATCTCCAGTGCCCCTCCCCTCCTAAAGCTCAAAGTCTCAATTCTCTAATCACATGGTTGGTCTTGACCAACCCTTTTCTGAATCATCTCATTCATTATACTGGTAAACCCACCTATGATCCAAGGGCACACCAAGAATAACAAAAGCACTCCTTAATTCCAAGGGTTTAGAAACTTCCTCCCAGGAATTCATGACAGCGACCTGATAAATTCTTCATTGCACAACACCCTGGATTCAATTTGGTGGCTCAGGTTAACAATCCAGGGACATAGGTATAGATACCTTACTCCTGTGGGTTAGCATCTCTCTTCATTTTGGCCTCAAATGACCACCTAAATGATACCACAGGGCATCTGAATAACTCCATGCCCAGCTGACCCTCTGTCTCTCTTCTGTCCCTACAGGTACAATTGTCCAGTCAAAACAAGGTAGGGGAATGGCTTCTTTCTCTGCTGAAACTCTGAGGAAATTCATGGAAATATGCCTTCCTAAAACAGTAGTTCTGTATGAGATAATAAGTGATAAGTAACAAACTTCTCCATTGTCAACCAAATCAGTGGCCAGTCAATTAATTGTCTGATTCTTGGAGGAGGTAGGCACTACTCAAAATGTTACCCATGAACCAACGGCATAGACATCATCTGGGAGAGCTGCAGAGTCTCAGCCCTCCCCAGAACTACTCACTTAGAACCAAAGTTCTAACTAGATCCCCATGTGCTTCATGTACAAATTGATGTTTGAGAAGACTGCGGTAACATGGTCTTCTTCTGTACCCTGGGTGGAAAGAATGTCAGAGGCAAGATCTTTAACAGACCACGGCTTTTCCCTTTTCAGGAAACCATTTGGTAACAGTGAATGACAATCAAGAAGATGGTTCAGTACTTCTGACTTGCAACTTGAAAGGCAACGATATCAAGTGGTTTAAAGATGGGAAGGAAATAACTACTACAAATGAAAAAACATGGAACCTGGGAAGTAGTTTGAAGGACCCTCAAGGGACATATTGGTGTCAAGGATCAGTGAACAATTCACAATCACTCCAAGTGTATTATAGAAGTATGTGACACACACACACACACCTTTGGTTTGCTTGCTGTGAAATTAAGCTGTCCTTACTGTTGGTGATTTCCTGTATGGAATGAGTGAAAAATAGATGCTGAAGAGTGATAAAATGGATGCTAAACATCCAGTTTTCTTCATCTCAGCTTGCCTCCTCTCATTGAAAATAACAAGACAGTTCCCCAGCTTCTTTTTATATATATATATTTTTTTATTTTAGAGAGGAAAGGAGCATAAGAGAGAGACATAAACATCAATGAGAGAAAATTACTGATCGGCTGCCTCCTGCACACCCCCTGACCAGAATTGAACCCGGGACGCTTCAGTCTGCAGGCCAATGCTCTATCCACTGAGCCAAACCAGCTAGGGTTCCACCAGTTTCTTGGTAAACATAGCCAGTCCCCAAAGACTGGTTTACCTTTGTGTGGGCCCCCTGGATTGGAGCAGTTAGCAATTTATATAAAGTAAGTTAGGGTGGGGAGGGGAGACAAGAGATGACAAGGTGAGCAGCAGTAAGATGTAGAAGGCAACTGAGCACAGAGAAGGGGATCTGGTCTTTCTTCTCTTTCACATAGTTCCCGGCCATAAGACTACCTGGGCTTCTCCAGGACTTTGGGAAGAGAGAGGAACATCAAGAAGCATTGCATTCTTAGTCCAAGGATCTTCCCAGGCCATTCCCTTGCCATACAACCCACAGAGGGAGCAGTCTGTTGCCCTAGCTAGACAAAGGCATTATTGTTGGTAGACAGGAGCAAAAGATCCAGAAAAACAACTTTCACACCCTGAAGTAGACTCATCTCTCCTTTCCTCACAGTGTGTCAGAACTGCATTGAGCTGAATGCATCCACTGTGTCTGGCTTTGTCTTCGCCGAGATCTTCAGCATTTTCTTCCTTGCTGTTGGGGTGTACTTCATTGCTGGACAGGATGGAGTTCGCCAATCAAGAGGTAAAAGAATGTCTTAGATGAGATATGAGACCACCTGGGGCCCTCAGCTTTCTTCCAACCAAAATAGCCCCAGAGAAGAGCCTGCGTTGGTTGGTACCTGCTGGGGAGGCTCTCTCTGTGGACAGGGGAAGGGATGCCTAGTGTTTTCACGGCATATATACCTGTCTCAAGATCCAACTCCCCCATTCATCCTCTGTGGTTTTTAAAAAACTCTTTATTGAAGTAAAACCTACATACAGAAAAGTGCATGAATCACAAGCAAACAGCTCAATAAGATTTAATAAAGTAAGCACACCCATGAATCCAGCACCCAGGTTAAGAAAGAATATTACCAACATCTTAGAAGTCCCCCTTGTGGTCACTTCCAGACTCTCCCTATCCCCAAAAGTGAGCACTATGCAGACTTACAACATTGATTAATTTTGTCTGTTTTTGTGCCTTATGTAAACGGACTCATACAGTAAGTACTACGATGGTGACTTCTTTTGCTCAATAATGTGCTTGTGATATCCACTCACATTCTTCTATATATATACTAGAGGCCTGATGCACGAAAATTCGTGCACTGGGGGGTTCCCTCAGCCTGGCCTGCCCCCTCTCACAGTCCAGGAGCCCTCAGGGGATGTCCTCTGCGGGAGGCCACCCCCATCACCCCATTGCTGCTGCCACTGCCAGCCACCGTGGCTGCAATGCCTGAGCCCCAGGCCTCACAGCCGCTGTGGCTTTGTCTGGATGGACATCCAGAAGACGTCTGCCCTAATTAGCATAGTGCCCTTTTATTAGTATAGATTTTTTTTTTATTGACTTCAGAGAGGAAGGGAGAGGGAGAGAGAGACAGAAACATCAATGATGAGAGAGAATCATTGATTGGCTGCCTCCTGCACACCCTCCACTGGGGATGGAGCTCACAACCTGGGCATGTGCCCTGACTAAGAATCGAACCATGACCCTCTGGTTCATAGGTTGATGCTCAGCCACTGAGCCACACCAGCCGGGCATCCACTTATATTCTTGTATGTAGGTGTATTTCACTAATTCTTACTGTTATTTAGTATTCCATTGTGTGACTATAACCCAATTTATCATCCTCTCTACTGTGTGTGTGTGTGTGTGTGTGTGTGTGTGTGTGTGTGTGTGTGTGTGTTTTGTTTATCTTTTGTGCAGCTTCAGACAAGCAGACCCTGTTGTCCAATGACCAGCTCTACCAGGTAAGGGAACATTGCTACAATTAGTGGTGGTTTAACATTTTGAAATGGGGGTGGGGGCAAGTTATTTGGAAGATGCCAGATAGATAAGAAACTGCTTAGGACATGCCAGATGATCGCATAGTTATCCCTCTGGGTGGAAAGGATGAAATAGGAGAAGGGTTGAGAGAGGCTGAGGTCAGGATCTAGTGAGCAAAATCAAAGAACACACCGAGAGGGAAAGCCTCCATCTGCTCGTCCTCTTTCTGCCCCCAGGACCACAAAGCACCCATGTCAAAGCCTTGCATGTAAAAAGCACTCAATACGCATGCATCTTACTAATTCATGAGGATGGGAGGATTGTACTTATGACTATGCTGTCCTTTTAGCCCCTCAAGGATCGGGAAGATGACCAATACAGCCACCTTCAAGGAAACCAACTGAGGAGAAATTGAGCTCAGGACTCCGAGGAGCTGTGTCCTACATCATTTCCAAGGCAGTGCCTTCGCATTCCCTGCCCTCCCCACTGTGCCAAGTCTGTCTCCTTTCCCCAAGCAGCTATGAAGACCAGGGGTGGGGGGTGGGCTGATTGTGGAGCCCCATTTCTAAAGACACAGGGGCTAGTGCTAATTTTCTTGACCTAAAACATATGAAAGCTGTGTATATCTTTACATCCTTTCAGAAGAGGAATGCTGAATATTAATCTTATTTCTATATAAATGTTTCTCAGCATCCACACTATTAACATTTTGGTCTATTTGTATACATAAATGCATAACCCATGGACGCAGACAGTGGGGTGGTGAGGGCCTGGGGTGGGGGTGGGGGAGTGGGGGGGATGGAAGGGGTAGATGGGGGAAAGAAGGGGACATATGTAATACTTTCAACCATAAGATTTTAAAAAACAACATTTGGTCTAGGTAATTCTTTGTGGTGAGTGTACTGTCCTGTGCTTTGTAGAGTTTTTAGCAGCCTCCCTGGCCTCTAGTCACCAGAGGTCAGCAGTATCCCCATTTTGACAACCAAAATTATCTCCAGATATTGCAGGTGTCCCCTTAGGGGCAAAATCACTCTTAGTTAAGAACCACTGATCTATATTAGCTTCTCAATCAACCAATAGATCAATCAATCAGAAGTTCTGATTCAATCAATCAGAAGTTTCAATCAGGAAAACAGGGCCCAAGCATTATTTGGTTTTCTGAACCAACTGTAATTTTTTTAAAAATATATTTTTTTAATTGATTTCAGAGAGGAAGGAAGAGGGAGAGAGAGATAGAAACATCAATGATGAGAGAGGATCATTGATCGGTTGCCTCCTGCATGCCCCACACTGGGGATCAAGCCCGCAACCTGGGCATGTGCCCTTGACTGGAATCAAACCCAGGACCCTTGAGTCCGAAGGTCAACAGTCTATCCACTGAGCCAAACCAGCTAGGGCTGTAATTTTTTTTAATCCAGATATTCTTTAGTGGATAAATTTGATAAAAATTACTAAGAACAGGAGAGGTCACTTAAAATGAGTGCATTTTATAGCAAATTATACCTCAATACAATTATTTTTTAAATGACATTTTTACAACGTTAGTCATTGCAGCATTCATTGTATGAGCAAGAGATTGGAACTAACTGAAATCTCCATCACATCAAATACAACAGAGTTTAAAAGGTTTGGGTAAGGCTTTAAAATTACTGTTTCACATCAAAATGATAACCACATCATAATTATAACAAAATTACAGAACAACCATCATTCAGAACCACCTAACGTCTAGCTGAACAGAAGTACTATAACTTAGGATATAAAGAAGACACATAGAGTCTGGTAGGAGGGGCGGAGAGGTGGAGCAGGCTGGCCCCACACCCACGTGTGGTGGTTAAAAATGGGGATGGATATCTCAGCTACCGAGCTCCGCCCTGAGGAGTGAGGAGTCTCGGCCCCACACCAGGCCCCCCAGCCCAGAGTTCCAGTGCTGGGAAGAGAAGTTCCCATAACTTCTGCCTGTAAAAACTAGCAAGGATTGTGCCTGAATGAGACGGATGCTGCTAAAGGGCCCATGCACACACTTACACCGGCTCACTTGCTCAGAATTCCAGCAGTGGGGCAGCAGCTGGAAAGGCACCGGGGGCACATGGGGAGGACTGAAGTGTCTGGCATCAGGGCCAGAGCTGGAGGGGCAGCTTTTCCCCAGACAGAGGTGCTGGCCGAGGCCATTGTTCCTGTGCTGAGCCCTCCTCCAACAGAGCAGGCTGGCGAGCACCATATCTGAGGCGCCCTTAACCTGAGTAACACTGTTCTCCCTGCCCTGGTGATTCCCTGAAACCCCACCCAACTTTCAGACCCACCCAGGCCCTTTCCAGTGGCTTTTCCATATAAACAGCTTCTGGCTCAGTGTGACCTGTACCTCTTGCTAAGTAGCCCCAGGCACCGTACTAGCAACAGCAAGCCTTGGTTCACAGCTTGGCCTCTCTCCTGGGCACCACCAAGCCCAGCATAAATAGCAGCCATCTGCAGATGGCTTTGTGGCTCATGCCAGGAGGCCCCAGTAAGTGTACAAGTAGTGGCTGACCTTGGCATGTACTTGCTGTGTGACTCCAGAGCTAGCACACCTAATGGACAGCCTCAGAGCTCGCTGAAGCACCAATCAAACACCACCACAAGTGACACACTCAAGCCTGGACTTGGCAGGTACCTGAGCCCTGCACCATGGGGTTGGCCCCTGCATAGTAGATCCTCCACATGGTCCTGGCCAGTCCTCCTAGTGGCCAGTACACACAGCCAGCCAGTTCTCACAGCCGATCGGCCTAGGGGCAAATCCCTCCCATTAATATACCAACAGCAATTAAGGGTCAACTACCACAGGAGGATGCACACAGCCCACACAAGGGTGCACCTGGAGCACCCAGCTCAGGTGACCAGGGAGGCCACACCACTAGACCCTCTAGAACACCTATTACATAAGGCCACTCTACCAAGCCCAGGAGATATAGCAGCTCTACTTAATACATAGAAACAAACACAGGGACTCAGCCAAAAGGTGGAGACAAAGAAGCATGTCCCAAATGAAAGAACAGAACAAAACTCCAGAAAAAGAACTGAACAAAATGGAGACAAGCAATCTACCAGATGCGGAGTTCAAAACACTGGTTATAAGGATGCTCAATGAAATTAGGGGAAGAGTAGAGAAACTTAGAACTTCAACAAAGAGATGAGAAACATAAAAACAGAACTAGAAAACATAAAAGAACCAGTCAGAAATGAAAAATACGTTAACTGAAATGAAGAATACATTACAGGGAATTAACAGTAGAGTATGTGGAGAATGGGATCAAATCTGTGATTTGGAAAATTAGTAGCAGAAAACACCCAATCAGAACAGCAAAAAGAAAAAAAAAAGCCAAAAAATGAGGACAATGTAAGGAGTGTCTAGGATAACTTCAAGAGTACCAACATTTGCATGATGGGAGTGCAGGAAAGAAAGAGAGTAAGAAATTGAAAACCTATTTGAAAAAATAATGATGAAAAACTTTCCTAACCTGGTGAAAGAAAAAGACTTACAAGTCCAGAAAGTGCAGAGTCCCAAACAAGATGAACCCACAGAGGCCCACACCAAGACACATCATAATTATAATGCAAAAGATTAAAGACAAAGAAAAAAATCTTAAAAGCAGCAAGAGAAAAGCAGTTAGTTACCTACAAGGGAGCTCCCATAAGACTGTCAGCTGATTTCTCAACAGAAACTTTGCAGACCAGAAGGGATTGGCAAGAAATATTCAAAGTGATGAACAGCAAGAACCTACAACCAAGATTATTCTACCCAGCAAAGCTATCATTTAGAATTGAAGGTCAGATAAAGAGCTTCACAGACAAGAAAAAGCTAAAGGAGTTCATCACCACCAAACCAGTATTACATGAAATGTTGAAGGATCTTTTTTAAGAAGAAGATCAAAATATGAATAATAAAGTAGCAATAACTATATATGTATCAACAATTACTTTAAATGCAAATGGATTAAGTGCTCCAATTAAAAGACATAAGGATAACAAAACAAGACCCTTACATATGCTGTCCAAGGGAGACTCACTTCAGATCAAAAGACACAAACGGACTGAAAGTAAAGGTATGGAAAAAGATATTTCATGAAAATGGAAACAAAGTGAAAAAAGCTGGGGTAGCAATACTTATACCACAAAATAAACCTTAAAACAAAACCTATAACTAAAGACAAAGAAGGACTCAGCCATTCCACCCAAAACACTAAATTGAAAAGATATATACGTACATCCCTATGTTCATTGCAGCATTGTTTACAATAGCCAAGGCATGGAAGCAACCTAAGTGCCATCAGTAGATGAATGTATAAAGAAGTGGTGCATATATACAATGGAATATGAGTCAGCCATAAAAAAGAATAAAATCTTGCCATCTGCAACAACATTAATGGATCTAGAGAGTATTGTACTGAGTGAAATAAATCAGACAAAAAGACAAATGCCAGATAATTTCACTTATTTGTGGAATCTAAAAAAAAAAAAAAAACCCCAACAAAATAAACAAACAAGCTGACCTGAAATAGACTCACAAATACAGAAAACATTTTGATGGTTGTCGGATGGGAGGGGTGGGGAAATATGTGAAAAACAAGTGAAGGGATTGCCCTAGCCAGTTTGCTTAGTGGTTAGAGTGTCAGCCCGCAGACGGAAGGGCCTCAGGTTTGATTCCAATCAAAGGCATGTATCTTGATTGCAGGCTCAATCCCCGGGCCCAGTCAGGGCGTGTGCAGGAGGCAACCAATTGATGTTTAGAATCTCTGACTCCATGTTTCTGTCCCTTGTCTCTCCCCCTTCCCTTCCACTCTCTCTGGGAATCAATGGAAAAAATATCCTCAGGTAAGGATTAACAAACAAACAAAAGTGAAGGGTTTAAGAAGTACAAATTGGTAGTTACAGAATAGTCATAGGGATGCAAAGTACAGTATAGGGAATATAGCCAATAATCCTATATAATAAAAGCCTAATATGCAAATCAACCGAACGGTGGAATGACTGGTCAGCAGGGGGCAGGGCCGGTGAGTGGGCAGCACCAAGCCAGCCAAGGTGGGTGCCAGTGGGCAGAGGGAGGGGACGGCGATTGGGGGGCAGCGGCAACTGGTGGTGGCAGAGGGGCAATCCAGTGACAGGGCCGGCCGCTCACCAGCCAGCGCTGTCCCTCGTTCGGCCCGTGGGTCGCCTCCTGCAGAGGGAGGCCACCGGTGGCAGCAGCAAGGCAATGGGGGAGTGGGGCCGGCCACTCGCTGGCTGACGCCAGCCCCTGATCGGCCCACCGGTCGCCTCACACAGAGGGAGGCCACTGGCAGTGGCAGCAGGGTGATGGGGGGCGGGGCCAGCTGCTCGCCAGCTCACACCGTCCCCCGATCGGCCTGTGGGTCTCCTTCTGCAGAGGGACATCCCCTGAGGACACCTGGTCTGCAAGAGGGCACAGGCCGGGCTGAGGGACACCCCTCCCCGCCCCCCTCCCCCCGAGTGCACGAATTTTCGTGCAACAGGCCTCTAGTATTGTAATAATTATATATGGTATCTGGTGGGTACTAGATTTATCAGGGTGATCACTTTGTAAGTTATATACATGTCTAATCACACAGTTGTACATCAGAAAGTAATATAATATTGTACATCAGCTGTAAATAAAGATTATTTTTAAAAAGTAGAACACTTCAGCCCTAACCGGTTTGGCTCAGTGGATAGAGCATCGGCCTGTGGACTGACAGGTCCCTGGTTCGATTCGTCAAGGGCATGTACCTTAGTTGCAGCACATCCCCAGTAGGAGGTGTGCAGGAGGCAGCTGATCGATGTTTCTAACTCTCTATCCCTCTCCCTTCCTCTCTGTAAAAAATCAATAAAATATATTTTAGGAAAAAAATAAAAAGTAGAACACTTCAAAAGACCAAACTGAAAGATAAGAGTGGAATATTAAGGACCTATTACTTAAATAGGCAAAAAGCAATTCTCCCATGAATTCCTCTCGCATTTTAATGGTTTTATATTATGCACTTAAATCTTTGTTCCATCTTTAATTAATTTTAGTGTAAAGGCCTAACACTTTGGCTAACTTTTAAGCCACATAGCTTTCCAGTTATTCCAGAACTACTTTTTAAATGATCCATCTTGTGCTCATTGATTTTATTTATTTTATTTTTCAATTACTGTTGACATTCAATATTATTTTGTATCACTTTCAAGTATACAGCACACTAGTTAGACAAATATATAATTTAAAAAGTGATCTCCCCGGTAATTCTAGTATTCATCTGGCCATACATCCTATCTAATAAAAGAGTAATATGCAAATTGACCATCAATCCAACACACAAGATGGCTGCCCCCATATGAACACAAGATGGCCGCCACAAGATGGCCGGCAGGGGAGGGCAGTTAGGGGTGACCAGGCCTGCAGGGGAGGACAGTTGGGAGAGACCAGGCCAGCAGGAGAGGGCAGTTGGGGGTGACCAGTCCTGCAAGGGAAGGCAGTTAGGGGTGACCAGGCCAGCAGGGGAGGGCAGTTGGGCATGACCAGGCCAGCAAGGGAGGGCAGTTAGGGGCAACCAGGCTGGCAAGGGAGATCAGTTAGGGGTGACCAGGCCAGCAGGGGAGGGCAGTTGGGGGGTACCAGGCCTGCAGGGGAGGGAAGTTGGAGGGGACCAGGCCAGCAAGGGAGGGCAGTTAGGGGCAACCAGGCCTGCAGGGGAGGGCAGTTGGGGGAGACTAGTCCAGCAGGGGAGGGCAGTTGGGGGTGACCAGTCCTGCAGGGAAGGGAAGTTGGGGGGGACCAGGTCTGCAGGGGAAAGCAGTTGGGGGGAACCAGGTCTGCAGCGGAGGGCAGTTGGAGGGGACCAGGCCAGCAAGGGAGGCCAGTTAGGGGTAACCAGGCCTTCAGGGAAGGGCAGTTGGGGGAGACTAGTCCAGCAGGGGAGGGCAGTTGGGGGAGACCAGGCCAGCAGGGGAGGGCAGTTGGAGGTGACCAGGCCTGCAGGGGAGGGCAATTGTGGGCGATCAGGACAGCAGGGGAGGGCAGTTGTCTTTTCTAGGCACCACATGTAAATGGAAGCATACAATATTTGTTATTTTTTGTCTGGTATCTTTCACTAACGTTTTCAATATCCATCTATATTGTAGCATGTATCGGAATTTCAGGCTTTTTAAGGCTGAAAAATAGTCAGTTGTATGTACAGACCACATTCTGTTTATCCACTCACCTGCCAATGGACATTTGGGTTGTTTCCACCTTTTGGCTATCTACACTAATAAAAGAGTAAGATGCAAATTGACCATACCTTCGCGACACCCACCAGCCAATCAGGAGTGAGTGTGCAAATTAACCCAACAAAGATGGTGGGTTAATTTGCATACATAGGTGCCAAGCGGCCGGGGGCAGGGCGGGACAATCGCCATGGTGACAACACAGGGGTTCCGCACCGCCCCAGCCGCTCCGGGCCTCTGGGCAGCTTGGGAAGGCGGAAAGGCGGCTCCAGGCCGGAACAAAGGCGGTGCTGGCAGCCAGGGGAAGGAAGGCCCATTCTTGCACGTATCTTCGTGCATTGGGCCTCTAGTTATGAATAATGTTACTATGAACATTGGTGTACAAGTATGTGTTTGAGTCCCTGCTTTCAATTCTTTTGGGTATCTACCCAGAAGTGGAATTACTGCATCACATGGTAATTCTATGTTTGACTTTTTAAGGAACTGCTTAAGTTTTTCCAAAGTGAACTATGCTGTACACTTGAAACTAATATAATGTATGTCAACTGAAATTGAAAAATAACTTTAAGAAATGTTTTAATCCTGCCCTACCCAGTTTGACTCAGTGGACAGAGTGTCAGCCTGCAGACTGAATGGTCCCCAGGTTTGATTCCGGTCAAGGGCACAGGCCTGGGTTGGGCTTCAGTCCCCAGTAGGGGGCCTACAGGAGGTAGCAGATCCATGATTCTCTCTCATCATTGATGTTTCTATCTCTCTCTCCCTCTCCCTTCCTCTCTGAAATCAATAAAAATATTTTTAATGTTTTAATCCTCACCTGAGGATATGTTTTTGTTTGTTTTATTTTAGAGAGAGAAAGAAAGGGAGAGGGAGAGGGAGAGGGGAGGGAGAGAGAGAAAGAAGTAGAGAGAGAAAGAGACATGGAGACATAAATGGATTGCCTCCCTTACACATCCTACCAGAGATGGAACGAAACCTGGTGATGTGCCCTGACCAGGAATCAAACCCTAGACACTGGGCAACACTGGCCAGAGCTGGAATTGAAAAATACTTTTTTTTAAAATTTAGATAGCATATTTTAGCACACTGCCTTGACAACCAATCCGAGCTCAAATGTTTCTGTTATTGTTATTACTGTTGTTGTTGCTTCGCAGCTAATAATAAATAGTGAAGAGTAACAGAAACTGCTTCAAAAAGGCCTAAGACCGGTAGGAAACATAGGAAGCAGAAGCCCAAAGAAATTGCAGCAGTGCCGGGATCACGAGGTCACACCTGCGGGCCACACACGGTTTCACCCAGTCCCAAACAGCCCCGCCCAGTCTCACCGCCCCGCCCCAAGCCCCGCCCCAGGCCCCGCCCCGCTCCCAGGCCCCGCCCCGCTCCCAGGCCCCCACCCCCCACCCCGCTCCCAGGCCCCGCCCCTCCCGGGCAGGTGGCGCCTGCGCCCTGGGCGTGTTTGCGCGCCGGAGCCCGCGGAGGTGGCACACTCTGCTTCCGGCGCAGGCCGCCTCCGCAGGGCCCGGCGCCTCGTGGTGATGTAAGTTCCGGTTGCCCGGCTGAGTCGGAAGTGGGAACCCTCCGGCCAGTGAGACTGTCGCGTGTCGTCGCTGCTGGCCCTTCAGGCTCCGGTAAGAGAGCACCTCGCTTGCGGGGAGGGGATCGTGGAGTCTGCGCCGGGCTTGTTCTCCCAGCCGAGCGCCAGTTCCGGCCTCTGCACGCTCACCTCCACCCGGTTCCCTGCCCTGCGCTTCCCTGCCCACCGACCCTCTCCGGGAACTTGGACCTGTCTGATTTGGGAGCCCCTTGTATGCTCCAGCTTCTGGCATGGCTCCCACTCTTGGCCATTCCTCCCTGGAAAGGCCGGGGTGCTGGCCTTGCATTATCTCTAGAACGTGCACCGAGTGGGTGGGCTCCCTCTGGCCGCCCAGTCCTTACGGAGCCCGGAGGGATAACAGTATACAGAGTGGACAACAGATGGCCAGACGCCAGAGAAGATAGCGTTCAGCAGGAGTCCTGCTGCCCAAACCAGTTGAAAGCATGTGGTTAGGTGTTGACGTTTCGTAAGCAAAGTGTCAGTTCGCCACCCAGACTGTGCTCCCTCGGAAGCAGGTTTCGGAGCCACTTCTAAGAATGAGGAACTGCAACTCGGGAGCTTACGTTTGATGGGTCTTCTCTTTGGGACCAGAGTTTCACTCCCAGAGCAAGGATGTGTTCAGACTCGTTCAGGGACTGCAGGGTCTCCCCCGGGGGCCCTCCTGAGATGACATGGGACCAGGTTAGGAAGGCTGTCTGCTTTTTTACCTGATGTTCTAGCGTGCTGATGTGTTGGGAGGATCGATTGCCCTATTCGAGGGGCCTGAAAGGAGTGTTGGGTGGAACAGACAACAATGAAAACGTTTTTTAATTCCTTTTTGTTTGATGTGTGTATTACTCATCAGGACAGAGACCTACAGATTATGGTTTAATAGAGCTTGATTTTTATCACCCCAGTTTCACAAAGTGCTCCAGACATTTCTGTTTAAAAACAATACAATGTCTGATGTTAAGGCATTTGTGTACCCTCCCCTTGGAAAGCTGATAATGTCCCTTAAGAGATTAGCGGTACTAGTTTTGTTTCTTTTCTTATGGTTCTTTTTTAATTTATTGAGGTGACATTGTTTAATAGGATATATAGGTTTCACGTGTGGGTTTCTGTGTGACAAGATCTGTGTATGGCACTGTGTGCCCACCACCCAGAGTCAAATCATCTTCCATCCCATATATGAGGGCCCTTTCTCCCCCACCCCTTTCCCTCTGGCAGTCACCATCCTGCTGTTTGTGTTCACGAATTTGTTTTATATCTCACACATGAATGAAATCATATGGTTCTTAGCTTTTTCTGACATTTCACTTAGCATAATGTTCTCAAGGTCCGTCCATGTTATCGCAAATGGCGCTATTTCATCCTTTCCTGTGGCTGAGGAGTATTCCACTGTGTGTATGGGCCACGTCTTCTTTACCCAGTCCTCTTTTGCAGGGTCCTTTGGCTGTTTCCATGTCTTGGCCACCGTGAATAATGCTGCAATGAACATAGGGCAGATATATCTTTGTGAATACATGATTTCCAGTTTTGGGGTACATACCCAAGAGAGGGATGGCTGGGTCGTATGGTAGCTCGATTCTTAATTTTTTGAGGAATCACCAGACTGCTTTCCATAGTGGCTGCACCAGTCTGCATTCCCACCAGCAGTGAATGAGGGTTCCCTTTTTTCCACAACCTCTCCAACAACTTACTGCTTGTCTTGTTGATAATGGCCACTCTAACAGGTGTGAGGTGGTATTTCATTGTAGTTTTTTTTGTTGTTGTTGTTTTTGTTTTTGTTTTTTTAATTACTTTATTGATTAAGGTATCACATATTTGTCATCAAACCCCCCCCCCGTTCCCTTCCCAAACCCCCCCACACGCATGCCCCCCTCCCCCTGTTGTCCGTGATCACTGGTTAGGCTCATATGCAAGCACACAAGTCCTTTGGTTGATCTATCTCCCTTGTCCCCACCCTCCCCTAACTTCCCTCTGAGGTCTGACAGTCTGATCAATGCTGTGCTTGATCTTCAGTCTATGTTGTTCATCTTTTCCCCTAGATGAGTGAGCTCATGTGATACTAGGAATACACTTATAGGAACCGAAAATGAGACAAGCAATAATAGTTATGCTGAGAGGCAAATGAATCAGTCTATAGTGAGTTTCTTTCTGGGCCAACAGTTCTTTTGAGTCCCGATTTCTATGTCCAACAGTTGTTTATGTGTTCATAACAGCAATGATATTTCAGTTCTGGATGGTGGACAAATGGTGGTATTGCAGGTCCAACCCTCTCTGGTTTGGTCCTGGGCAATCTGCAGTGACGCATATCTGCTGACTGCTAGTATGGCAAGGCATCGTCAGTGTCTTCCATCTCTGGACTGTTTCTCTTCTGACTTCATGGCTGGAGCACTCCTGTCAATTCCTCTCTGTTGCAGGAATCCACATGTCTCGGAGTTGTTTTCCTCTTGTTCCGGGTAAAATTCATTGTAGTTTTGATTTGCATTTGCCTAACTGCCAGTGAGGTGGAACATCTTTTCATATATATTGGCTGTTCGTATGTCTTCTTGGGAGAGGTGTATTTTCAGGTCCTCTGCCCACTGTTTGACTGGGTCGTTTGTTTGTCTGGTGTTGAGTTTTATGAGTTCTTTATATATTTTGGAGATTAAACTTTTGTTGGAGCTGTTGTTTGAAAATATCATCTCCCATTTGGCCGGCTACGTCTTTGTTTTGTTGTTGGTTTCTTTTGATGAGCAGAGCTTTTTAGTTTGATATAGCCCCATTCATTTATTTTTGCCTTTGGAGTCAAGTTCATAAAATGTTCTCTATGACCAAGGTCCATAAGTTTAGTACCTATGCTTTCTTCTATGCAATTTATTGTTTCAGATCTTATATTTAGGTTTTTGATCCATTTTGAATTAATTTTTGTGCAAAAATTAATGGAAACAAACTGTAATCCAGTTTTTCTTTTGCATATGGCTATCCAGTTTTCCCAGCACCATTTATTGAAGAGGTTTTCTTTACTCCATTGTGTGTTTCTGGCTCCTTTGTTGAAAATTATCTGTGCATATACATGTGGTTTTACAGCTGGGCTCTCTGTTCTGTTCCATTGATCTGTGTGTCTGTTTCTCTGCCATTGCCATGATGTTTTGTCAGGTAGTGTGATACCTTCAGCTTCATTCTTTATTCTCAGGATTGCTGTGGCTACTTGGGGTCCTTTGTGGTCCCATATAAATCTGATGATTTTTTTATTCTCTATCTTTTAAGAGTGGCATTGGGGTTTTGATGAGGAATGCATTAAATCTGTATATAGCTTTGGGTAATAAGGCCATTTTAACTGTCTTGATTCTCCCAATCCATGAACATGGAATATTTTTTCCATTTTGTTGTCTTTTTTCAATCTCTTTTAGTTTCACTTTGTAGTTTTCAGTATATAGGTCTTTCATGTTCTTTGTTAAGTTTATTTCTAGGTATTTTATTCTTTTGGTTACAATTGTAAAAGGAATTTTTTCATTTCTTTTTCTGAAGTTTCATTGTTAGTGTACAAGAAGGCTAGCAGTACTGTTTTAAACAAGAGATTGAATCAGGGGACTGTGAGAGGATTTTGTAGGATGGAGATAGACAGCTATTACAGATGTAGATCCTTTTAGTGAGTATATCAGAGTGAAACATATTTTTAAGGAGTACGTTAAACAATAATCAAATCCAAAAGCTCTAAAGATTGGTGGTTGTGCTATCCCTACAGCTAACAACAGGATAGTGTCATATCTCTATGGCAGTTGAAAGTAGCAGACTCTAAATTACCAGTGACGTTGAGTTTAAAACAAAATATCAAGGTTCCGTTTTATCAGACCTCTTCCTGGGAGTGGATGATATCTAGGTGCTCTTTACATTTGTGAGACCACTGAACGAATCTCAGCCGTCATCTCCACAAAGATTTTCAGCAAGTGATCAGTCCTCTCTTTTCCTGTAAAATTATGTAAGTGGTTATATGGTATTAACCCTTTTTCTATGAAAATAGTTTATGCACAGACTTGAGGTACATGTGAAAAAGCTGAGGTTAGTGGGGTAGACAAAAACCTTTTTGTTTTTCAAAAAGACAAGCAGCAGAGATGACAGCAGCTTTGTTTCCATCCTCTGTTCTACACGTGCGGAGATACCACAGAGCCATGTCCGGCTTGATCTGCCACTGCGATCCAGGCAGAAAGTAAAACCCTTACCTGGAAGCAGGTTTGTGATGCTGCAATCCAGGCAGATAGTAAAACCCTTACCTGGAAGCAGGTTTGTGATGCTGCTAGTTGATTACTTGTAATATTGAATCAGTCAATAAGTATTTATTTGGGATTTTGTGATTGTAATATATAATGTCAGACACAGAAGAAAAAATAATCACATACGAACCTCTACTCCAGTTGCTTACAGTCTAGCGCAGTAGAAGATCTGCATTAGGAACACAATGTCGAAAGTCATAAATCCTATTTAAAATATAGATAAAATGTGCCCTGGCTGGTGTGGCTCAGTTGGGTGGGCATCGTTCAGTGCACCAGGAGGTGGCCAATTTGATTCCTGATCATGGGCACATGATCCCGAGTAGGGGGCCTGCAGGAGACAGCCATTCCATGTGCTCTCACATTGATGTTTCTCTTTCCTTCTCCCTCTCCCTTTCTCTCTCTAAAAATCAATTAACTATTCTTTAAAAATATATAGATAGATAAAATATAATGAGAAGCTAGCTTCTTTATATGATGTGACTGTATAATATTGAAAAAGGAAGAGATAATTCCATTTATTCTCTTTATCTCTCTTGATAGTCTTAAGAACCTGTCTGTCATATGTTCTATATTCTTTCAACTTCCAGCGGACCCTTGAACAACACAGGTTTGAACTTGCTGGTTCACCTACATGTGGATTTTCCCAGTAAATACGTGCAGTACTGTCAATGTACTTTCTTACGATTTTCTTAGTAAGGTTTTCTTCTCTCTAACTTACTTTATTATAGGAATACAGTATATAGTACATACCACATACAAAATATTAATGTTAATTGACTTTTTATGTTAGGCTTCTGGTCAGCAGTAGGCTATTAATTAAGTGAAAGGTTATAATAAGTGGTTTTCCATTGCATGGGGCAGTGGTCGGCAAACCGCAGCTCGCGAGCCACATGTGGCTCTTTGGCCCCTTGAGTGTTCTAATGCCACTTCTTCAAAACAGACTCGCCCAGGCCGTAAACCGACTTCTGCGCATGGGCCACGAAGTTTCAATCGCACTGTACGTGCGCGCCCGCACGTGGTATTTTGTGGACGAGCCACACTCAAGGGGCCAAAGAGCCGCATGTGGCTCGGAAGCCGCGGTTTGCCGACCACTGGCATGGGGGATTGGTGCCCCAACCTCGTGTTCTTAAGGGTCAGCTGCACTTCTTTCTGCACAGATGGTACAGGTGATGCATCTCCCTTGGACCTGCCTGACCTCTTCAGTTGTGTCTCTAAAAGCCCATTCAATAGAGGGAACCTATTGGGTTTGGTTTTGTTCAATCCTCACCTGAGGATATTTTTTCCATTGATTTCTAGAGAGTAGAAGGGAAGGCGTGAGGGGTGGGGGGGAGAAACATCGACACCAGAGAGACACATTGATTGGTTGCCTCCTGCACGCACACACCCCTACCGGGGCTGCGGAATCTGCAACCGAGATATGTGTCCTTGACCAGGAATCAAACCCACTACCCTCTGGTCCACAGGCCAACGCTCTAACCACCGAGCAACCAGCCAGGGCTCTGTTGGCTTTTATGACTGGGGGGGAAAAACTCCACCTCTCACTTCTGTTTTCCGGTATGTTGTCTTAGTTTTAGGTTGGGTCATTCTAGATGGTGTTTATATCTTAACCAGCCTTGCAACTTCAACAGGAAAAAGAGTTCCCTTTTCTGTAGATTCAGCCAAAGGCCTGAAGCTAATGTGTATTGAATCTGATAGGACTTGCTGGGGTCTCATGTCCACTCCTGAACCATCACTTTGGCCAGGCCAGATTCATATGCCCCTTCTTGAGGCTAGTGGATGAGGTCGTCCCCTTTTAAAGGCGTGGACTGGGAGTGGGACGGAGCGGGGAGCGTGGATGCCGTGCTGGAAAAGGAGGAGGCTGTTTGGAGACAGAAAAGAACAAGCGCCTGCTGTGCTTTGTGCGCTGCCCGGGCCGTCGGTGTGCTCCAGGGGAGCGGTGGCGGGTAGGCGGGCGGCAGTGAGACGGTTCCTGGTGCTCTCCGGGAATGAGGCAATAATTAAGTGTATGCAGAGGTTAAACGGGGGAAGGTGCTCTCCAGGATTATTGTTCATTTTAACACTAAATATGCTAATTTTTTGCATTATTAAGCTCAACTAAACTATATGTAGCAAAAAAATAAAATACAGCAACATCTAACAGTCCCTGAGAGCACTCAAGCACAGCACCACGCTGGGAGGAGACCAGACTGCCTGCCCAAGTCATTACAGCTAATTAGCCTTTAGCTCTTGTGCAGAAAACGCCACAGAGGAACATGAAGCAACTGATGAGATGCAAGTGTTATTATAGTCTCTCTTCCTCCAAAACACAAGGGTAGCTTCTCCGATTTGCATTAGCTTTTGTTGATATGATTCAGTAAGGAGTCTTTACTCGATAAATTAAAGGTAGACCAAATGTTCTTTTTTTCTCCTTCCTTATACCCCTTCCCTCGCTTCTGCTGAGGCCTCTGTTACAGCATTTCCGCATCCTCCCACACAGATCGGTACCCTTCGCCTCTTCGCACTTTTGGGTTGTATCTCTGTGCTGTGGCCTCACATTGTCAGAAATGGGAGAAAGCCCCTCAGGGGGCTCTGCTCATCCTGCTGGGCCTCTAAGTGCCCGGGGGCTTGAGGAGGAAATGGAATCAGAAGAGTGGAAGTGCAGACTCAGGGCCCACAAATACCTGTGAGGCATCCGTCTGCTACATACTACATGTTAGGAATTTGTGTGCCTTCAGTATTCTAAACCATCGGACAAACAGTAAAAGTTAAATATAGAATCAATCAGCCTGGCCAGTGTGGTTCAGTGGATAGAGCGTCAGCCCTCGCACCAAAGGGTCTTGGGTTCGATTCCCATTCAAGGGCACATACCTGGGTTGCAGGTTCAATCCCCAGCCCAGGTAGAGGCACCTTCAGGAGGCAATCAGTCGATGTCCCCGTCGCCCCCTCGTTCCTTCTTCCTTTCCACTTACTCTAAAAATCAATGGAAAAATAAAAAATATCCTCAGTGAGGATTAACAAAAAACTATGTATATATATATATATATATATATATATATATATATATATATATGATTAATCAAAGATCACTTAGTTTTTAGTGGAAGAAATAGTAGTTTTAAGCCTAGGGGTAGAGATAAATGTGTGTGTGTGTGTGTGTGTGTGTGTAAAACCCACAACATGCTGCTAATCTGGTTTGTCCTGATTTGTCGTTCCAGGTCTTACATTTAGATGGGCTTACATTTCGTTTCTATGTAGCTGAGGAATTCCCAGCTCCACTACATAAAGTCACAGTAGCCTGAGCAAGTGCCACCTTATGCTCATGGTCACTGAAAACTGGTTGGCCAGCCTAGAGATTGAATCTGTAGTTTTTGTGGTATTACTTCTTGTCTTGTCTTTTCTTTTCTTTTCTTTTTTTTTAATCCTCACCCAAGGATATTTTTTATTGATTTTCAGAGAGAGTGGAAGGGAGGAAGGGATGGGAGAGAAAGAGAGAGACATCAATGTGAGAGAGACACATCAATTGGTTGCCTCCCTAAGGAGCCCCTACTGGGGCTGGGGCTCGAACCTGCAACCCAGGTATGTGCCGTGAATGCAAATTGAACCTGAGACCCATTGGTGTGCGGGCTGGCGCTCTGTCCACTGAGCCACACTGGCCAGGGCTTTATGGTATTACTTTTAAATCTCACATTGTTGATCACAATTAGTAGGTGAGTGCCCTCTTTTTCTTTCTACTTTACCTATTTTTTAAAGGTATAACAAACAGAAGCATGTCATCAGATAAATGCTTTCCAGCTGAACATTTTGTAAGGTTTTGTTTGTTTGTTTGTTTGTTTGTTTGTTTGTTTGTTTGTTTTAGCTACCCCTAAAGGAGGCCAACTTGTCTAATTGGTAGATTTGTAACCATTTTGCCAAAATATCTTGAATCTTGAAACAGTAATTTTATAGTCTTACCCAAAACCTTTTAAACTGTGTTGTATTTGAGAAATGGGAAAAGAAACAGCTGTGGGCATATTACAACTGTTGTTATCTGACCTTCTGTGTCTAACACCTCTCCTTCCTATAGCCCTTCCCCCCAGGTCTGCATGGAGGACACTTTAAAGTGAAATGACAGACCAGGAGAATAACAACAACATCTCAAGTAACCCCTTTGCTGCTCTTTTTGGCTCTCTGGCTGATGCCAAGCAGTTTGCAGCAATCCAAAAGGAGCAGCTGAAGCAGCAATCTGGTAAGTGGAGGAGCCGACAGCAGCAGCTGGGGAAGTTAAGTTTGCCATCCGATGGTCTTAGGCTCTACAGCAGCGGTTCTCAACCTGTGGGTCGCAACCGCTAGCAGGGTCGCCTAAGACCATCGGAAAACACAGATATTTACATTACGATTCATAACAGTAGCAAAATTACAGTTATGAAGTAGCAACAAAAATAATTTTATGGTTGGGGGTCACCACCACATGAGGAACTGTATTAAAGGGTCGCGGCATCAGGAAGGTTGAGAACCACTGGTTTAGGGCATAAGTTGGGGTCCGTGGGGTTGTTTGCTTTTATTTGTTTTGTGATGGGGCCCTTTCCTCCCTGTCCTGCCCCTGCAGAAAAGGATGGTTTTGTAGTAACAGATGCCAATCAGGACCGCAGACATCAAGTTGTCTTATTTTTAAGTCGCCTGGTAAAAAATAGTTAAATAAATCTTTTTAACATAGAAGCTAAAGTTTTAGGTAGAGGTATGGAAAGCAAGTCACGACTATAGAAAGCAGGTGTGTAAACAGGAAAATTATAAAAGGTTTTGGCCTCTCGACAGATGAGATTTGTTCTCAAGCCCCGTACTTCAGTCTGCCTCCAGTGAAACGCTTCCTCCACACCATGGAGGGTCACTGTTACAGCTTCCTGCTGTGGGAACGGATCCCCAGAAAACAGGACCCTGAGCCTTCATGGGAGAAAAACCAGGGTAGCAGCTCACGGGGCAGAAAAACAGTTTTGCTCATCTGGAACCAACATTAAGATGAGGCCTCGCCTCTGCGTATAAGGAGACAGTCCAAAAGAATCAGCATGTGTTTCCAAACGTATCGAGTGCCACAGTCTTTCAAGCCAGAAATTGCTCCCCTCTGTTACCACCGAAAGAGTTGTGGTGTGTTTCTTTTTAGGAAAGGAGAAATGTTTATATTTCCCTTTATTTTGTTTATTTCAAAAGTGTTTGGATATGTAGCTGGGTTGTAGCCATGCTCTCTGATTAGGATTGAATAGGAAAGAAGTAAGGGAAGACAGATGCATAGTAGACGGGGGGGAGGGGGGGGTGTCGAAGCAAGGGAGAAGTAAATGTAATGCTGACCTGACCTGTGTATGTGTGTTTATAACCACTTGCTGCCAGAGAGACCAGGAGAGAAACAGCAGGCAGTGCGTCTTAACTGCTGGCATTTTCATGTGCTAGAAAGAGGCAGGTCTGGGTCTCAGCCTCTGAAACCTCTCCCAAAACCCTAGGATATGGGCTTGGAATGAGAAACCTTCATTACGAGGTAGTAGGTGAGAAAGGAGAGTGAGGAACAGGAAAATATAAGGAAACGAGAAAAAAAAATATGAGTATGTGATTGAGGGAAATTTTGCTAAGTAGCTCTTAGCTCCTCTCACTCTTGGGAGTTCAGAGAACTTAACAGTATATGAGCAGAGGGATGGACGTGTGTCCTCTGACTGTAAACGGACATAAGGCTGGCTCGAGCTGGAAGCATTGTGGGCACCAGGCAGTGGGGACAAATCAGGTGCATGCCCTTTTGTTACTATTCTGGCACCTCATCATTTTTGTTTGCACTGAGTTTACCAGGCCACCACATCTAACCAGTTCCACCAGCTGTGAGCACTCTGTCCAAACCTTTGCCTCATATACTGAGCTTCACTTTTATTTATTTACTAGAGGCGCAGTGCACAAATTCATGCACCAGCGGGGTCCCTCGGCCTGGCCTGCGGGATTGGGCCAAAACCAACTCTTCGACATCCCCCGAGGGGTCCCGGATTCCGAGAGGATGCAGGCCAGGCCGAGGGGCCCCATCAAGGCCGGGGAGGATCGTGGGAGGTTCGCCAGCAGGGGAGGGACCATAGGAGGGCTCCAGGGCCCATCTTGCTCAGTCCCTATCGGCCGGACCCCAAGAGCAAGCGAACCTACCAGAGTGTCTGCGCATTCATTTCCAAGAACATGCCAAGTGCTTCACTACTAAAAATGGAATCAATGTTACAGTGAAAAATGCAAAATGCCTGTAAGCAAATGCTTTTATTCAGGCTGGAATATTTCCAAGAGTTTAAAGTTCAGGAAGAGCCTGTTACTTTTCGAATTAATTTAGCTGTCCTTTTAGACTGCTTACCTATATTTGAATCAAGTCGTGTGCCAGGGAATTTAACCGCATTTCGGATGTGTACCGAGGTCTGGTTACCCTTTGGTGCTATTTCTGGAAGAAGAGTGATGACAGCCATAAAGTGTGCTCAGGAGCCGAGGGAACGGGCTGGACTTCTGCAGCACCGTGTCAGTAATAAAATTAGCCTCCGTCGGGGCTCCGTGGAGCATCCTCCAAATTGGATATGACAAATGAGGTCCTACAGGTCGCCCTGTCTCCCGACAAGCCTTATTTCAGGTTATTTGCTTTTGGGAATGCAGGAAGCTTCCACCGTGACTGTCCCAAAGATTCTGGTCTGATGAAATCATTAAACTGTAATCAGACCCAGGTCAACAGACACAAGATTTCCTCACTGAAGCCTTCCGCACAGGCTTTGGTCCTGTCGTTAAGGTATCTATTCCAGCAGGTCACCGAGGGTTCCTCTCATTACAGCAGGTGATTAGAGATGAGGATGGACAGGTGTGTTTTGTAGAGAATTCCTGCTGCCTGGCGAAGTTCCTGAGTCTGACTTCAGTATGGCAGTGCACTGTGACATTGTGTCTATACCCATGATAGGTCATGTTCTCATTCTCATGATTTTGTACTGGGTTTCCTAAAGGAAAGAGATGTGGACGAGACAGGAGCAAGAGCCCTGTCGCCTGAAGTTACTGTGTATTTTGTCAGTAAATGTTGTCACGCAGTCACAGGTTACCCAATACTGGGCTATCCTGTGGTTCTGTCTTTGGAACTCATGGGAATTATTATGAGCCAAGATGAACAAATTATCTATTCAAGTAGGATATGCCAAAAGCCTGAAAATGTTTGATGGAGCCAAATATAAATGTTCTTTTATTTATTTACTATTAGTCAAAGCAAAGGCATTGCTTATTAGTTTGAATTCTGAAAATATATCTTAAAACAGTAATTCTTAAAGTGTTTTGTCCAAACCAACACCATGAACATCACCTAGAAACTTGTCAGAAACTCTGCACGTGGGCCAACAAGCCTCCCCTGAGCCCCAGGAATGCTGACGTATGCTCCAGTGTGGGAACCACGGTGGGAGAGGATGCCTTAAAAAAAAGGCATTCAGTAGCCTCTAAGTGGTTGCTTTTCTCCATGATTTCCTCGCAAACCTTCTGAAATAGGCATCACCAAACAAGTCTGAATAATTATATGAATTTATTTTAAAGTATTCATCTTGAAGACCTCTATGAACAAGGTATAAAACGGTCTTCAGTGTTAGAGATATTCTTGTTCTCAAACCTGTTCAGTGTAGTGAGTCCTGCCGTGAGTGCTTATTACATTCCTTCTGTTCCCCTATAAGAGTTTCTCAACCAAACTTAGGTGGAGAAAGCCAGTTAAGTGGTTTTGCATTTCCTGGGTAATTTACAATGAAATAATTTTATGGCATGTAGATATTTAATAAAATATGTTACTAAAAAATGAAGAAAAAATAAATACGTTCTCTTAAAATCAGGAAAAAAACATATTTAAAATAATTAAAGGCACATTGATCTAGTAGGTAATTTTTTTTTATCACTAGGATTCTGTAGTGAAAATCATGTTGCTAATTTTGGCACTGTGGTGTACAATTAATTATGAGTAGAAAGAATGAAACTTTTGATTTGCAAAATGTGGTAGGACTTAGGCAGGGATTTCAGAATCCTGAACTTAAGATATTGCCTAATACAACTTAACAGCAAAACAAAAAATAGAACAAAGCAACAAACAATCTGATTTAAAAATAGGCAGAGGATCTGAAGAGACATTCTTCCAAAAGGGACCTACAGATGACCAACAGGCACATGAAAAGGCAGTCAATATCACTAATCACCTGGACACTGGACATTAAAACCACAGTGAGACATCACCTCACATTTGCTAGAATGGCCATTATCAAAAAGACAAGAAATAAGTGTTGGTGAAGCTATGGAGAAAAGGGAACCCTTGTACACTGTTGGTGGGAATGTAAATTGGTACAGACACTATGGAAAACAGTATGAAGTTTCCTCAAAAAATTAAAACTAGAACTGTCACATGACCCACCAATTCCTCTTCTGGGTATCTATCCAAAGAAAACAAAAACACCAACTTGAAGAGATACATGGACCCACATGTTCATTGCAGTATTGTTTTCAAATGCCAAGATACGGAAACAACCTAAATATCTATCAACAGAGTACAGATTTTAAAAAGTGACATACACATATAATGGAATATTCTTCAGCCATAAAAAGAAGAAAATCTTGCCATTTGTGACAACATGGATGGACCTTTGGGGTATTATGTTAAGTGAAATATGTCAGACAGAGAAAGACAAACTCTGTATGATCTCACTTATCTATATATATAAAAGCCTAAGTGACTGTTCGACCTTTCAACCGGTAGCTATGACGCACACTGACCACCAGGGGGCAGACCCTCAATGTCTAGGCATGGAAACATGGAACAGACTGATGAATTTCAGAGGGAAGGAGGTGGGGGGAGGGTGGGAAGAGATTAACCAAAGATCTTATATGCATACTAGAGGCCCAGTGCACAGATTCATGCACTGGTGGGGTCCATTGGCCTGGCCTGCAGGGACCAGGCTGAAACCGGCAGTCTGACATCCCCCGAGGGGTCCCGGATTGCAAGAGGGTGCAGGCCAGGCCGAGAAGCCTCTAGTATGTGAAATTAAAAAGAGCTCACAGATAGAGAACAGGCGGGGGTGGGGAGTGAGTGAAATGAGTGAAGGAATCCAAAGATAGGAACTTTCAGTTATAAATAAGTCCACAAGGTTGTAATTATATAAAAGGGGACTATAATTAATAATACTATATTCCATATTTGAAAGTTGCTAACAGAGTAGATCTTAAAAGTTCTCATCACAAGAAAAAAAATTCCAACTATGTATGGTGAAATATGTTAACTAGACATTTTTGTGAACATTTCACAATACATACACATATCAAATCTTATATACCTGGAACTAAATGTTATATCTCAATTTTTTTTAAATGTTGCCTGACTTGAGATGTTCACTCATTAGCTGATTAACTTGTTTCACATGCAAAATTATCCTTCTCTTGGTTACATTTATCATTTTGGGGACTATGCTTGGTTCTCTTAAGAGAGAGGAATGTGACTGTTATGGCTTCCGTTTTTGGCAGATGAACTCCAGCCTAGCCCGGATGACTCGGATAATAGCGTGTCAGAGAGCCTGGATGAATTTGATTACTCTGTGGCTGAAATTAGCCGCTCATTCCGCTCACAGCAGGAAATATGTGAGCAACTCAACATCAATCACATGATCCAGAGGATCTTCCTCATTACTCTGGACAACAGTGAGTTACACACTTGCAATCAGTCTGTTCGTTGCTCTGCTCTTCCCTCTCAGGCTAGGGACTTGCTCTGAGAAATCCGTTGTATCTAAAGGTTAAGCAAACCTGCTGTACTCCCTGGAACACAGGGCTTAGGTTTCAGTGAAACTTTGATGTAACCTAAAATCAGTGTTTAGACACAGATGGAACTTTCATTCCGAGTTTGATACTGACTGCACTATGTAGCTACTTGCCTTTACTACCTTAGAGAGGGCCTGGGAATGACTCCATTTTCCTCTCAGAGGTGACCTGAGCATTTAGATGGAAGTCCTCAAGCAGTACGAGACAGTGTTTTCACTCTGTGCCTTATCTGCAGTTAAACCCAAAGTTAGTGCGAATGTCTGGGACTTACTCTTTAAATGTCATGGTGTTAGGTTTATACCAAGTCCGTGCTCTGTAATTGGGGGGGAGGAGGATTTAAATCTTTAGATGCTGCTTTATAGGTTAAGATCCTTCTAATATCACCTGAGTCAGACTTGGAGTTCAAGAGAAGTGCTCTCTAGATCGGTTGTCTGTATAAAACAGAAGCATTATCCTTAACCTACTAGATTAAAACCATTTCCCAGGTGACCCGAGCATGAAGAGTGGGAATGGTATCCCCAGCCGCTGTGTGTATTTGGAAGAAATGGCAGTAGACCTCGAAGATCAAGACTGGCTTGATATGAACAACGTTGAGCAGGTAGCGTTCACATGTTCCTTATGTGTGCCGTCAGCAGAAACCAGCCGTGCAGCTGAGCTCTGCTTACCTTTCTCCAGCACGGTTTTGCTCCCCTCCATCTCTTTGTTGTTTGGGAAGGCCCTCTGTTGGTATCTTCTTACCGGCCATGGCCACATGTCCAAATCTACCCACTCTTTAAGACCAGTTAAAATATCATCTTATCTCTTTCTTTGTTTCTTTTCCAAAATCAAAACAGGCATTTTACCTTATAGGTGCCTAATTAATATTAAAGGAATAAAAGTTTGGTAGGGAAGACATTGACAACTTGTAGGTTAACTTTGTACATTTAAATTATCTTTATATAAGTTTGAGCGAGGTCAGCAATCACAGAGTAGTAGATTTCACATGAGTTTAATTGCTGATTCTCAGTACCATTCAACAAATATTCTTTTAATGCTTACTCTGTGCTAGGGGCAATACTAAAGGCTTGAGCTTGATTTAGGGTAACTAAACAATTATGTTGTATATATAACACCTTCTATAGTAATAAGACACTGGGTCCTATCTTCCCCTTTACGCTACGTCCTGTTATTCACAATAACCTGTGTCAGACTTACCTGTTACATCTTGATGTTCTAGGATTGACTTTGCAGTGGTTTAGTATTTTTGTTTTTTGGGTCTTTTCTTAATAGGCTGTCTTTGCTCGCTTACTACTTCAAGATCCTGGCAACCACTTGATCAACATGACTTCTTCTGCGACGCTCAACCTCTCTGCCGATCGAGATGCAGGGGAGAGGCACGCCTTTTGTTACCTTTATTCCTGCTTCCAAAGAGCCAAGGAAGAGGTAACAATGATAATAGTTCCCACTGAGCGGTGTATTGTTCTCTTGGCCATGACTTTAGCATGTAAGCTGAAGAGTTGGATCAATGTCTTTTATATCAGTGTGTGTGCATCGTGGTATACCTGCTACTAGATGCTGACATGGGGTACCATTAGTTTGTTTTCTAAAGTTTTAGTGTTGCTGTGCTTGGGATCCACCCCTTTCCCAGTGAACCAGTGCCTCTGATTCTTTCTACAAACCTCTTAAACAGCACACCTTTAAGCAAGGTCTGATAAATTCCTTCTCACAGAGGTGTAATGATAGAGTAGGCCACGCGTGGTCACTTCCAGGATTGGAATTCTAACAGGTAGGTGATTCCTTAAAGAATGAACTCTCACGAACGTTCAAGCATCCATGCAAGAGCAGTCTTGTTTGGAACACACTGTCTTCACCCTTCTCTGTGCTGTGTACCCCCCATTCCAGGTCGTTAACGAGGCTCTTCCCTCTCTCCTCCGTGCTGTTTCCAGATTACCAAGGTTCCAGAGAACCTGCTGCCTTTCGCGGTGCAGTGCAGGAACCTCACCGTGTCCAACACACGGACCGTCCTCCTCACCCCAGAGATATATGTGGACCAAAACATCCATGAGCAGCTGGTAGATTTGATGTTGGAGGCCATCCAAGGAGCCCGTGAGTACATAAGCAAAGCTGTGCTCATCTACATTTTGATTTCCAAATTAAAACTCCTCCTAGTGCATTGGAAAGCCGCGGAGCCACTGCAGTTCCAGGAAAACTAAGGGTGCGAGTTCACACCTTGAATATCAGTATAGTCACCGACAGCAGAAGAGTAAAGAGCGGGGTAAAGGCACAGACAATTCCTACAGGCTCTTTCCTCTCTCCTTTGCCTTCTGTTAGATTTTGAAGATGTGACTGAATTTCTGGAAGAGGTCATTGAAGCCTTGCTATTGGATGAGGAAGTTCGAACATTTCCAGAGGTCATGTTCCCAGTGTTTGATATTTTGTTGGGCCGAATAAAAGATCTGGAGCTCTGCCAGATGCTGCTGTACGCGTACCTGGACATCCTGCTCTATCTCACCAGGCAGAAGGACATGGCCAAGGTAGCTGGGAGGTGTAAACACACGAGCTGGAGATTAGTAACGTGTGCTTCCCTGTGCTGAAGGCACTAGAACATTACGTGTTGAATAAGAGAAAGATGTGTTGGTTGTTGTGTAGACTTAACTCTTTGAGGCCCTCTCATCCCATCACATTTACCTCATCATACAAACAAATAAGTTTCCTTCTCTTCTCCTACAGGTTTTTGTAGAATACATTCAGCCCAAGGACCTCAGCAATGGGCAGATGTACCAGAAGACCTTGCTGGGAGTAATCCTAAATATCTCTTGCTTATTAAAGACTCCGGGTGTCATAGAAAATCATGGCTATTTCTTGAATCCATCTCGCTCCAGCCCCCAGGAGATCAAAGTACAAGAGGCCAACATCCATCAGGTGGAACTGTTTATGGTGTATCCCAGCCCCTGGTCTTAGATTAAGTCGTTTCTTCAGGAAGCAGGGGCACATGAGGCTGCTGGAGCTCGTGGGTGATGTGGGTGGCTTTCTACTGTAATCGTGTGAAGAAAAGCCCTCTCTAGTATGTGCTGAGAGTCGAGGAAAAACCTTCATGTGGTTTAAAGACTAAGCTGCTGCTCCTCGTTGTGCTGTGCTGTAGCACAGCCTCTTCCTCTCGGCCCTGGTTTTTCTCACCAACCTGTTTCTTATAACTTCAGCTCATAAACCTTCTGACTGATCTCCAGCCTATAAACTATTTTTTTTTCCTGTCCCTCCTTCCTATGTCCTCTCTATTTGGGCTTTTTAGCATTCGTTATGGTAGAAGTCTGGCCAACATGAGGCAGTACATGGTTGAATTGGTGTTAGTTTGCATCTCCCATACTCACAACTCTCTAATGCCCAGATTTGCAAATTACAGCAGTAGCCACATCCTGCCTGCTTTTGTAAATAGTTTGATTGAACACGGCCATGCCCATTTGTGTATGTGTGGTTATGGCTTCATTTCATGCCATAATGGTAGAGTTGAATAGTTGCTACAGCGACCATATGGCATGAAAAGCCAAAAATATTTATCATTTAACCCTTTGCGGAAACAGGTTACTGATCCTACTCTAAAGCTCCATAAATGCCCCCTGCAGTTGGGCAGCTTGTCAGGAAATCTCTCATAAGTGCCTAGAAAATTGCTTAAATTAGAGCTGGGGATAAGGCATAGGAAGAGTACGGAAAAGATGAGGATTGGCATATTTTTAGAAATTGACAGTGGCTAAGTTTTGGGAGCAACAAATATTAGGATTGTGAAACTGGAATGTTCTGTGGTTATGTTTTCTGGTTAAACAGTTCATGGCTCAGTTCCATGAAAAGATCTACCAGATGCTGAAGAACTTACTCCAGCTCTCCCCAGAAACCAGACATTGCGTCCTGTCCTGGCTGGGAAACTGTTTGCATGCAAATGCAGGCCGCACCAAGATCTGGGCCAATCAGATGCCAGAAATCTTCTTCCAGATGTATGCCTCGGATGCCTTCTTTCTGAACCTGGGTGCTGCTCTCCTGAAGCTGTGCCAGCCATTTTGCAAACCCAGGTCCTCTCGGCTCCTCACCTTTAACCCCACTTACTGTGCACTGAAGGAGTTGAATGATGAAGAACGAAAAATAAAAAATGTACACATGAGAGGTAGGGGAGTACTGGGCTTCCCAAAACGTGTGTGTGTGTGTGTGTGTGTGTGTGTGTGTGTGTGTGTGTATTTGTGTGTGTGTCTAAGGCACTCACAACCTTATCTTTTCTCATAAAGGTGCCTTGTAAGAAGATGAGGCAGACAGAAGAGCTATTATAAATTTTACAAGGACAGACTTTTAAAAATAACACTGGTGGCTTTTAGATGTTGTGCTTTAGTGAGACCTTCTCTCCTAATTTGGTAACCTTGGGTATTCATTATTTCTTTAAAAATGAATGAAGCACAGTCCTTATCCTTTATGAATTCAGAAATGCCAGGAGAAGGCAGATAGATTGACAGGTAACCATAATATGGTGTAGGGCTGAGCTATGGGAACACAGAGGAAGGAGTGATAAATTCTACAGAAGTTGGAGGTCTTCATAGCTGATCTTCGAGAGATGAAAGCAGCAAAAGAATCTATACTAATAAAAGAGTAATATGCTAATTAGACTGGACATCCTTCCAGATGTTCTTCCGGACAAAGCCACGGTGGCGGGGGCTGAGGCAGAGGTGGTTAGGGGCAAGCAGGCCAGCAGGGGAGAGCAGTTAGGGGCGACCAGGCCAGCAGGGGAGGGAAGTTAGAGGGATCAGGCCAGCAGGGGAGAGCAGTTAGGGGGATCAGGCCAGCAGGCAGGTGAGCGGTTAGGAGCCAGTGGTCCAGGATTGCGAGAGGGATGTCTAACTGCTGGTTTTAAACTGGCAGTTGGACATCCCCCAAGGGGTCCCGGATTGGAGAGGGTGCATGCTGGGCTGAGGGACCCTCCCCTCCCCTGCCCTTCCCCGCCCCCTGAGCACAAATTTCGTGCAAAGGGCCTCTAGTCCCTTTATAAGCGGGAATATCAAGTATAAAGGTACAAAGCTATGGAGAGGCTTGACTAAGGAATAGTGAGAAGGTCATTGTGGCTAAAGCAAGGGGTAGGTGGGAGGAGGGGAGGGTGTGGGAACAGCAGGAAATGAGTGGAGAGGCAGAAGATTGAGACCAGATTAGAGAAAACAGCAATACAGAGAAGTGGAAAGAAAGCATTCATAATTCTACTACTCAAAATGAATCATGCTTAATTTTGGTGAATGTATTTCCTCCCAGTTTTATAACTCTTCGAGTTGTAAAAGTAATACATGTTCAAAACCAAATAATCTTAAATACAGAAAAACCCAAAAGAGCTACAGTGACCCATTCTCTAACATCTGAAAAATCTAGTTATCTCATTCCTTTTAATTTTTGGTATTTCATGATCAAGCTGAAGACATTTAACTGCATTTCTGTGGATAGTGAGAGCCAAAAGATATTTTTTTAGACAAAGGAGTGGTGATGAGATAAGATTTGTTTTTAAGAAGATATTACTTTAAAAAAGAAAGATGTCACTGGTAGCAGTAAGGGCGTGGAATAGAGTCAGGGGACCCAGGAGAGGCCTGTGGCAAGCTGCTTACTGTGCCTTCTGACTTCTTCGAGGTTTGGACAAAGAAACCTGCCTTATCCCAGCTGTGCAGGAGCCAAAGTTCCCCCAGAGCTACAACCTGGTGACGGAGAACCTGGTCCTGACAGAGTACACCTTACACTTGGGATTTCACAGGTAACTCTCCTGATGGCACTAGGAAAGATCATGCAATCGTGTTGATGAGCAGCAAGTTCAGAGGCGTCTCACATAACCTCACTGTCTCCGGAAGGCTCGCATTAGGTCTGATAGGAAAAGGGCATTATTTGCATTTGTTTGTGTTTACATGAATTGGTTTTGTCCAAATAACTTGAATTTATTTTTAATTATTGACCTATTAAACTTATTAAAATTAAAGATGCACTAGTATTTTTTCTCTAAACTTGCAAATTTTAAAATCACTATCTTCTATTGTTATCTGTCAAAGTGGAATTGTTTTCATTTAATATTTCACTCACTGCTCTTGAATATTCATTACTTAACTACTCCTGATGAAAAAAAACTAAGCTCTACTCTATGGTGTAGAGATAAGATTAAAGAAATGTTTATAAGGGATTTCAATAAGGTCAGTAAGACCACAAAAGATCTACATTTCAAAGATAAAGGGAATTCTAGAAGTGTGAAGTTTCAAGAACTAGAGGGTATAATTTTCAAAAATGGTTCTGGTTCTAGCTAGCTATAGTCATTCTAGAATTTTGTTTCCCTCTGGTTCAGCTGATTGTGACTACGAGTATAAATAAGAAGAGAAAAAAACTACTCACTCACAGTTGTAGTCTACATCACAGGTGGGGAACCTTTTTTCTGCCAAGGGCTAGTTGCATATTTATAACATCATTCACAGACCACACAAAATTATCAGTTTAAAAATTAGCCTGCTGCCCTAACAGGTTTGGCTCAGTGGGTAGAGCATCGGCCTGCGGACTGAAGGGTCCCAGGTTCTATTCTAGTCAAGGGCATGTACCTTGGTTGCAGGCACATCTCCAGTAGGAGGTATGGAGGAGGCAGCTGATCGATGTTTCTAACTCTCTATCCCTCTCCCTTCCTCTCTGTAAAAAATCAATAAAATATTTTTTTAAAATTAGCCTGATATATGTGGTCAGGCATTTAATTAATTCACCCCTGTTGCCGTGGCAGGGCCAGACCAAATGATTTCGTGGGCCGGACGTTCCCTACCTCTGGTCTGTAGGATGGGATATTGAGGGTGGCCGTTTTTTAATACCTTATCAGGTTACTTAAATTGACAGGGCATTATTCAAAACTTAGCAGATCTCTTAAAAAATGAATTACATCTTTATTAGAGAGTTTTTCTATCCCTCTCATTGACAGCTTAAATGAGACAATATATAACAATTCAGCTTGTTTTTGGCCTGTTCAACCACCTCGATTCAAACACAAAAATGATGTCATCTGGTTTCCCAGTAAGGCTCCCTCCCCCACCAGCCATCACCTACAGGGCCAGAGGAGATGATTTTGGACTGTACACATGGAGAAACTACCCATAACATTGAATTGTGGGTCTTCCTTCCTTAGAGAACATTTGGCTGGCCCTTTGTGAAAGATAACAAATACTGAACAGCAGAAGGCTTTTACGTCGCTGCCCTGGTGACTGCTCGCTTATAGGTGGTCTTTATTACTGTAGAGCCTCTTTTTTAATCCTCACCCAAGGAGTGAGGATATTTTTCCCATTGATTTTTAGAGAGAGTGGAAGAAAGGTGGGGAGGAGAGAGAGACACATTGACTGGTTGCCTCCCACATGCGCCTGGACCGGGGCAGGGATCGAACCCCCTGTGCCCTTGACCAGGAATCAAACCTGCAACAGCCGATGCTCTAGCCACTTAGTTACACCAACCAGGGCTTTAGTTCTCTTCTAACCATGGAAAGACTGTCCATATAACTACATCTGAGTACAATCATTGCACTTGTGGGTTGTTGAACTCTCCTGATGGGCTTCTTGTACTTTGCTTAGTAATTTATTTGACATACTAATATCCCAACCTACACCCTGCCTACTATTTGTAATTACCTGTAATGATGTTGAAGACTTGGTAACATTTTCCAGTGCTATGCCCCCTGCCTCTGTCTTGTCAATAACTTTCATGAGTGCCTTCTGTATTGTCATAATTGCAACTTCCTACTTCCTAAAAGAGATACTAGAATAAATTAATGAGGATTTGACCCTAGCCAGTTTGGCTTAATGGGTAGAGCGTTGGCCTGTGGACTAAAAGGTCCCAGATTTGATTCTGGTCAAGGGCACATGCCCGGGTTGCAGGCTCGATCCCAAGTAGGGGGCGTGCAGGAGGCAGCTGATCAATGATTCTCTCTCATCATTGATGTTTCTATCTCTCTCTTCCTCTCCCTTCTCTGAAATCAGTAAGAAATATATATACTTTTAAAAGATACAAAAAACTAATATAAAAATAAAACTAGAGGCCCAGTGCACAAATTTGTGCACCAGTGGGGTCCCTCAGCCTGACCTGTGGGATCAGGCAGAAACTGGCTCTCCGACATCCCCCAGGGGGTCCCGGATTGCGAGAGGGCGCAGGCCAGGCAGAGGGACCCCACTGGTGCATGATCGGGGACAAGGAGGGACACTGAAGGTTGGCCAGCCGGGGAGGGACTGTGGGAGGCCTCCAGGGTGTATCTGGCCGGTCTTGCTCTGTCCCGATCAGCTGGACCCCAGCAGCAAGCTAACCTACCGGTTGGAGCGTCTGCCCCCTGGTGGTCAGTGCACATCATAGTGACTGTTCAACCAGTCAACTGCCTTCCCCCTGGTGGTCAGTGCACATCATAGCGAGCGGTTGAGCAGCCTTAGCATATCATTAGCATATTACACTTTGATTGGTTGAATGGCCAACTGGACGATCAGACACTTAGCATATTAGGCTTTTATTATATAGGATGAGGATTTGTATTTCTGGAATAGGAAGTACTCAACTATCCCTATATGAGCCTCCTGACCCAGTCTCTTCTGCTTTCTTGGAGGCAGGTTGCATGATCAGATGGTAAAAATCAACCAAAATCTGCACCGGCTGCAGGTCGCCTGGCGGGAAGCTCAGCAAAGCTCTAGCCCTGCAGCTGACAACCTGCGTGAGCAGTTTGAGCGACTGATGACCATCTATCTCTCTACCAAGACCGCCATGACTGAGCCACAGATGCTACAAAACTGCCTCAACTTGCAGGTGTCCCTGGCCGTTCTCCTCGTTCAGCTGGCCATAGGCAATGAGGGCTCCCAGCCCGTAGAGCTGACTTTCCCTCTGCCCGATGGCTATAGCTCCTTGGCCTACGTGCCAGGTAAGCAGGCTTCTTAGGAACTTCCTGTTTATAGCCACCTGGGTTTAACTCGGTCACTTCGGAAGTTAAATCCTTCCTTAGTTATCATCCAGCTGTTTTTGGACAAACTACTCCTGCTTGCAGGTGCCATCTCCTGGTGAATGCGTGGGGGCCGACAGCCTTGTCCTCAGCCTGTGGCCTCCGCTGTGCACATCAGAAGACAGGCTTCAGAGGACAGAGGCTTTTCAGAGTCAGGGGTTCCAGCTGCCAGTTTCCATCATTAATATTGTTTGTTGCTCAACTTGGAAATTTATCTAACTCCCTGTGTTAGTCTTTAGGGGGGAATCATCTCCTATTGGTTAACCAGGAAGGGAGATTGTATATATATGTGGTTGACAGGTGTTGTCCATCAAAATCAGATTATATGTTCTTGATAACTGTATTGGTCATCCATTGTTGAGTAATAAATTATCCCAAAACACAGAAACTGTAAAACAGCAAACATTTCACACCGTGTCTGGTGTCAGGAACCCAGGAGCAGCTTTGCTGCATGGTTCTGATTCTGGGTCTTGCGTGAGGTTCGGCCAAGCTGTCAGCCGGGGCCACAGGAATCTGAGGGCTCAGCCATTGCTGACGGGTCTGCTCACAAGCCTATCCCGTGGTTGCCTGCTGGCCTCTTTTCTAGACCACGCAGGCCCCTCCTTAGTGCCACTCCTGATCGGGCGCCTGGCTCCCCGCAGAGCAAGGGGCCCAGGGGGAGCTGCTCTTACAACTGATCATGGAACTGACATGCCACCAGCTGTGTATGCCTCAGGGTGTGTCTTCTACCCCGGAGGAGTGCAGGACGGGACACCCAAGGGCATGAGTGCCAGGAGGTTAGGACCACCCTGGAGACTGGCTAGCTCGGTCACCTAATGAGTCTTTAAGATCCTTCGTACACCTATAGGGCTGTTTAGTGCACAGTTATGGTTGAGTGTAGAAAATCCGTGCACTCTCTGAAACTGCACTGATGTGTTAACAGTATTTTTGTGTCCCTACTGCTCTTACATTTATTGGATAAAAGTAAAAATTGACACATTTAAAGGAGACTCTACACTTATTAACTGATCACCATTCCTAGTACCTGCAAGACATTTGGGTACTGTTAACCTTCACTGAGTACAGTGTAGAATTTGTATGTACAGAAAGTCAGGCATTTGGCTAATTCCAGTGACTTTTTCCCAGAATTTTTTGCAGATAACCTGGGTGATTTCCTCATCTTCCTCCGCCGCTTTGCCGATGACATGTTGGAGACGTCCGCAGACTCCCTGGAGCACGTGCTTCACTTCGTCACCGTCTTCACAGGAAGCATAGAAAGGTGACGCGCTGGGGTTCAGCTTCCCTGGTTAGAGCTGCAAAGCGTTCAGAGACTTCTCTCCGAGGACAAAGCAGCCGCTCCGAGGGTTCCTCCAGAAGCTGTGTTACATTGTCGATCACCTGACCATCCTATGGGTAGCCAGAAACCCCCCTCTTGCCAGGCAAAGGCCTTTGCCCACAGGGAATTTGAACTTTCCTGTAAGGTATCTGAGAGGCATGCCACTGCCGCCCTGGTGAAGCTTACCTGATGCAGAAACCTGGCCCGTGGCAGCAGGTGCTGATGGTCTGTAATAACCGCATGAGACAGTTTGCTCTTGAAATCCTGCGTTGGGTGAGCAGTAAGCTTAGGTAAATGCTTTCTGATTTCAAGTCTTGCTCGTTCATCGCTTCTAGTCTGCCCAAGGATGATTCTCACTGACGGTAGAGATGCCTCTCTGATTTGTTCTGGTGCCTCGACCCGAGGAAGCAAACAGTGTGTACGTAGTGAAGATTGGCTCCACGGAGAAGAGAGTGAGCCACAGTCCCTGGAGCCATGTCAGTGAGAAGTAGGTAAAGCGACCTTCACTGCGCTGAGCAGGTCTGATGAGAAAACAAGTCAGCAAGTAGTTATTAGGCGCACCTGGTATGCACCCAAGTGACGTAGAATAACTACCCTGGCCCTTGCTTTCAGAACGCTCAGAAAGGCAAGTTTATCCCTGACGAAACAGTCAGAATAGTAAGCAGGAGAGAATGCGTTATAGAGAAGTACACAGAATGGCTAAACAGTAAATACAACCCAAGTACTCACCCTCACACTTGGTAAGCTGTAACCTCAAAGTTGAGTGGTATCCCCTGCATTATCCCCCAGAAATCGACGACTTAAAACGGCAGAGCCCTGTTCCCACAGTGCTGGCCTGGGGTGTCTGCTCCCATAGAGACAGTTTGACTCCTTGGCTTGGACGCTTTCGGCATGGTGGTTGTAGAGGGCACGGCCAAGCCACTTTACCTAAGAAGAAGGAAAAGGGGGTTCAGTTATTCTTCGTGCTCCTGAGAAGAATGGCTAGCCAGGGCCCTGTACTAGTGTACACCAGTATTTTCGGAGAAATAAAAATCTGAAATGGCTGAAATGAATGATGATGAAGATAATGAAATAGTTTTCAAACAGCCCTTATCTGGCATAGAAGAAGGAAGCACAAGAGACAAACACATGTTCAAGGGAAAAAGGGGAAAGAAAAAGCAGTTGTGGTTCTGAATGTATTGTGTGTACTTCTGGGAAATGTGACTTTATTATGAGGGCTGCTTTTTTTGTATTTAAGAAGATACAGTGGAATGCAGTTGTTGAAAGGATTGTCAGAAAAATACTATAGGTTCAAGTCCTCGGGAGCAGTCAGTGGCTTTGGCTCGCCTGGCCCAGCTGAAACACAGGCATGCGCTCCAGCTCACAGCAGCCTGGCTCACGCTGCCTCTTCTAGTTTTCTTTACAGATTGATGTCTTTAGTTACTCTGCCTGGAGAGAAGGGTCACCAGTAACTTCAGGTTTAAGTACTCAACTAGTCTTTGTTGTCACCATCAAATAAAGAAAAGAAAACATTTTTTTAAATCTACCCGCTCAGCTTGCTTTCTGCCCTGTTTGCAGGATGAAGAATCCCCACCTGAGGGCCAAGCTGGCTGAGGTGCTGGAAGCAGTGATGCCCCACCTGGATCAGACCCCAAGTCCCCTGGTGTCAAGTGTATTCCACCGGAAACGTGTGTTCTGCAACTTTCCCTACGCAGCCCACCTTGCGGAAGCTCTGATCAAGGTCTTTGTGGACATTGAGTTCACAGGTAAAGCGGACAAGAACTAAAAAGCTGATACTTGTGCAATTTCACAGCTTGGTCAGTATCTGAATATCAGAAAAACGTCACCAGCCATCATTTATTGACGTCCTACTGTGTGCCACCTTGATGCTAAGTGCTTTTTTTTTTTTTTTACATCATTTCATGAATTTGTCACTATCTGGAAAATTTTACTGTATTATCCTCATTTTACATATAAGGACATGGATCCTCAAAAAGAAATTGTCATACAACTGAGTGGTAGGCTTAGGTCTGTTTCCTCAAAAAAAAAACAAAAAAAAAACCACATACTCTTACCAACTTTATTATATACTGCTTGATCAAACCATAGTCAAATAAATTGGGCTGTCCGATTAAAACCCGAGTCTTTATTTTCTCTGCCTCAAAATTGCAGAATAGTGGATAATGAGACAGTGTGCTAGTTGATATATTCTTTTATCCAAACTGAGTAACGGTCTAATTGTTAGATTAAGAATAGCAGCAGGCTCCTTGGCCAGTGTTTCTCAATGGTTAGAGTATCAACCTGCACACCAAAGGGTCAAGGGTTTGATTCCAGGTCAAGGGCACATACCTAGGTTGCATTCCAGAGGCAACCAGTCAACCTCGATCTTTCTCTCTTTTTTTTCTTCCCCACCCCGCTTCCTTTCTCCCTCCCTACCACTTGCTCTGAAAAGCAATGGGAAAAAGTATTCTCCGGTGAGGATTAACAAAAAAAAGAAAACCAGCAGGCAAGATTCCCTTTCTCTCTTGGCCTTTTGAGCTCTAACCCTGAGATGCTGTGTTTGAGTAAACAATATCCCATCTCAACCAGTAAACAGGATGTTAAGCAGTTAAGACCCTTTTTATTTTTTCTTAATTATTTTTTTGATCTTCACTGAGGGGTTTTTCTTGTGTGTGTTTTTTGTTTTGTTTTGTTTTTTTAGAGAGAAGAAGAGAGAGAGAGAGAAACATCAATGTGAGAAACACTAATTGGTTGCCTCTTGTACGTGCCCCACTCAGGGACCAAACCCACAACCTAGGTGTGTGCCCTGACCAGGAATCGAACTCACAACCTTTCGGTGTATGGGATGGCACTCCAACCAATGAGTCACTCTGGCCAGAGCAAGACCCCTCTTAAAGGGGATGTCCTAGTATCCAATGACAAATACAACATTTATTACTTCTTTAATTTTATTTTTCCATCACAGTTTACATTCAATATTATTTTATACTAGTTTGAGATGTATCGCATAATTCTTGGACAATTATAAAGAGACATTTAATTTTTTTAAATATCTTTGTATTGCTTTTTTTAGAGAGAGGAAGAGAGAGAGATAGAAACATGGATAAAAACCATCAATCAGCTGCCTCCTGCATGCCCCCTACTGGGGATCAAGCCCGAAACCCAGGCATGTACCCTAACTGGGAATCAAATAGGCAACCTCTTGATTCATAAGTAAATGCTCAACTACTGAGCAACACCATCTGGGCACATTTAACATTTTATTGACTGCCTTCTCATCTTTAGATTTTGACTTTGTCACTTGTTCACCTGAGCCTTGGTTTCCTCATCTATAAAATGGGTTGAAGTGAAATAGTGCATGTAAGTCTTCATAATACATAAGAAGTTGAGCAATAAATTGCTGCAGTTACCTCATTATCTCATAACACATAAGAAGTTATACAATAAATTGCTGCAATTATCTCAGGATATATAATCCCTGTCTTATGTCAAAGGAAGGAAAGTTGCAAAAGGTTAAGAGACTTGCATTATGTGGAGCAGAAGGAAAACCTAGGTCTTCTAACTCCATACCTCATGCTCTTTCTTTATTATGTGACCCGACCTGTATGCTCTAGTGGTCAAACGCAATATAAGCCTCAGATGTTCAGCTTCTGTCCTGATTTTTCAGAGTAATTAAGAAACGGCCCTGGCCAATTGGCCTGCAGACTGAAGGCCCCAGGTTTGATTCCTGGTCAGAGCACATGCCCAGGTTGCAGGCTCGATCCCCAGTGGGGGTCATGCAGGAGGCAGCCAATCAATGATTCTCTCCCATCATTGATGTTTCTATCTCTCTCCCTTTCCCTTCCTCTCTGAAATCAATAAAAATATATTGAAGGGAGGGAGAGAAGAGGAAGGAAGGAGGGAGGGAGGGAGGGAGGGAGGGAGGGAGGGAGGGAAGGAGGGAAGGAAGGAAGGAAGGAAGGAAGGAAGGAAGGAAGGAAGGAAGGAAGGAAGGAAGGAAGGAAGGAAAAGGAAGGAGAGGAAGGAAGGAAAGGGGAAGGAATGAAGGGAAAGGGAAGGGAAGAGTTGGCCACATAGCTGGCATGTTATCTGTGAAGATTGTGGGGATTATTTAATTTCCCGTCAGCACGTGGCTGTCTGCCACGGTGGCAGGCAGAGGCTCATTCAGAGTCTGATAAATACTCTACATTTCATGTGGAAGCATTTGTTCCCTTGGCTTTTATTGTGCAGCTCAGTCCTTGTCCTCTTCTGTGTAAGGTATCCTTCTGCTCTGTCAGTGAGGAAGTAAGCAAATGCTTGCCTACAGCTCTAGGCCTTTATGAACTCTCAAGGCAGCTGTTGTCAGCCTTGACACATTCAGAGTAAAGGAAAATGGCTTACTCTTTCTCTAATGGCACCTTTAACACCTTTGCTGGGTTTTTGCTCTTGCCTTACTCCAGGAGACCCTCATCAATTTGAACAGAAGTTCAATTACCGCCGTCCTATGTATCCCATTCTAAGGTACATGTGGGGAACAGATACCTATCGAGAGAGCATTAAGGTGAGAGTTTTCAGTGAAACTAAACTACGTTATCAGAGTTTTTGTTTCAGATAAACCCCATAAGTTGCGGTTCAGTACTAAAATGGTTTTCTCTTGGGCTGGGACTTACAGGATTTGGCTGACTATGCCTCTAAGAATTTAGAAGCCATGAATCCCCCACTTTTTCTCCGCTTTCTTAACCTGCTAATGAATGATGCCATCTTCCTTTTGGATGAAGCCATACAGGTAAAAAAACCAAACAGATTAACTGCTCCTATACCTTCAAATCATGGCCAGTACATACTTTTAACCTTTTCATCATAATAGAGCAATCTTCATGCTTCTAGTACCAGTCTTACACACCAAAAATCTGCAAGTAGCAGAGTACTACCAGCCTTCCCATTACAGAGCTCAAGAAGTGTGGTTCCATTAAAGACCAAAAGCAAGGCTCATTGAAGCCTCGAGCTGGGATGATGCCTTGGCAAAGGGTAGAAAAGAACGTATGATGAGGCCAAACTGAGGTAGACTGTCAGAACTAACTAGGCTAGTACCACAGAAGCCAGGACCTCGCATTTGGTCAGTGACTTTCTCTTCAATCTTTTCCATCCCAGCACATTAGTAACTGGCTCACTGAGGCAACGCTTCTTATCCCTCTCCTGAAAGACTGTGATTTTTACACCACTGCGTGAAAAGAAAACTAGCTTGGGTTGTTTTTTCATGTAAAGACTAACTTGCCAATACTCTCCATCTCTCCACTACCTCCCAAATCTTTAGCTGTATAGAAACATGGGTTTCACCACATGGACAGCTGGTGCCTCTCAGCCCCTTGGGGGTATCGTATCCTGGACCATCCCTATGGAGCTGCCTGTTGCTCATGTAAAAACTTCCTGTGTCTGCAAAGGGACATGCAGGGCAGTGACCAGCTGGAGAGGAGGCAGGAAAATCCCGAGGGTAGCCTGTTGGAGAGCCATGAGGTCCTCCCATTGATTAGCAGTCTCCCAGCAGCTTTAATTTGTGAGAAATTTTTCCTGCTTTTTGCATCTATATATATATAAAAGCCTAAATGACCGCTTGACCGTTCGACTGGTAGCTATGACATGCACTGACTACCAGGGGGCAGACACTCAACACACAGGCATAGAAACATGGAACAGACTGATGAATCTCAGAGGGAAGAGAGGAGGAAGGAGGGCGGGAAGAGATTAACCAAAGATCTTATATTCATAGTAGAGGCCCAGTGCACAGATTCATGCACTGGTGGAGTCCCTCAGCTTGGCCTGCGGGGATCAGGCCAAAACCGGCAATCTGACATCCCCCAGGGGGTCCCAGATTGCGAGAGGGTGCAGGCCAGGCCAAGGGACCCCACTGGTGCATGAACCATGCACCGGGCCTCTAGTAATCCTGTAAGATTTTAGATAGGTTTTCTTAGAAAACAATAAACAGACCCTTCTAAGCAAGAGCTATGTGATACAAACAATGACCCAGATGGCATTTTCATGGGACTGTAATTTTAACATGTTTGCTGTAACAGCAAAGGGGGATTTTAAATATGGTTCTTCCCGGCATCTTGCGTGTTTGATAAAGCTTTGTTTTTTTTATACAGTTTTGGGGGGTTTTATTTTATTTTTTCCATCATTCAGAAAGGGTTCATCCACTTTTTAATCCTGTTTATTTTTTCCTGGGTTTCATATATTATACCACATATTCTCTACGAGAGGCCTGGTGCATGAAAATTCATGCACTAGAGGGGGCGTCCCTCAGCCCAGCCTGCCCCCTCTCACAGTCCAGGAGCCCTCAGGGGCAGGAGGCAACCTGGCGATCAGGGGAAGGTAACGCCCCATCACACCTCTGCTGCTGCCACTGCCGGCAGCGCAAGCCTTGGCCGGCTCTGGTTACCTGAGCCTCGGGCCTGCCCTGGGAGGCTGGGAGACTGAGGGGACTGGGCGCTGCCATCTTGTGGCTGTGGGTGCCGCCATCTTTGAGGGCGTGGCAGTCAATTAGCATATTCCCTCTTTATTGGCTATGGGCGTCACCATCTTTGTGATGGTGTGAGGGTCAATTAGCATATTCCTTCTTTATTAGATAGGCTCATATTTCTAGGGGAATTACCAATAAGTCTACCTAGGCTGAAACAAAACTATATGGAGCCACAATTTTTCTTTTTTCCCCAAAATTTCTCTTGTAGCTTCAGCCCTCTGCTGAGAAATAAAGCCTCATGTCTCTTTGGCCATCCCTGGTTTTCCCAGCATAGTGGCCTAGATTTTAAATGGGACCTCAAGTCTGATCTTCCCTTCAACTGAACTTCTTCTCTGATACATTCTACCTCTGATTTCCATAGTATCTGAGCAAGATAAAGATCCAACAGATTGAGAAGGACCGAGGTGAATGGGACAGTCTGACTCCAGAAGCCCGCCGAGAGAAGGAAGCAGGCCTGCAGATGTTTGGACAGCTGGCACGTTTCCATAACATCATGTCCAATGAAACAATTGGCACCCTTGCCTTTCTGACATCAGGTAAGTACACAGAGCACTGCTTTCCCCAGAGATGCAGCGGCCAAGATCTGCTTCATTTGTGGTACCAGCCCCGCTGAAACTAAGTATTCAGACTCTGGTGATGGTACCCTCACAATATGGGAGAGAAGTGAATCACTAGAGGCTCAGGAAACACGATGCTGCCTTGTTGACATGGGAATGAGGAAAGGCCACCTCACACTGCTGCCAGAAAGCACAGATGTGTATAGGTTCTTAAGGACAAGTTAGCCATGTGAATATAGCGGGTGGAGAGGAGGAGAATTAACCTGAACAATAGTCTGGAACTCTGATTGAACGTGGTAGATCAAACAAAGACATTTATCTCACCCCTCTGCAGCTACACTGTCCAACGCAGTAGCCACTTGCCACATATGGCTATCAAACATTTAAAATGTGGCTAGTTTGAATTGAGATGTGCTAAAAGGAAATACATACTGCAAAACTTAGTATTGAAAAAGAAATATTTATTAATAATTTTTATATTGATTTCATGCAAAACGACAACCAAGAATCACCAGACATTTGAGGAAATCTAGCATGAAACACAGATAATACATGAAAACTTTTTTTTCTTTCAGTTTATTGATTTTTAGAGAGAGGGAGAGGCAGAAAGAGAGAGAAAATAAGTGCACCTGGCCAGTATGGCTCAGTGGTTGAGCGTTGACCCAGGAACCAAGAGGTACTGGTTTGATTCCCAGTCATGGCACATGCCCGGGTTGCTAGCTCAGTCTGCAGTAGAGGGTGTACAAGAGGCAGCCAGTTGATAACGTTTATCTCTCATCAATGTTTCTTTCTCTCTGTCCTTCTCCCTTCCTCTCGCTCTAATAAAAAACATATTTTTTAAGAAAATCAATATGAGGGCCAAATGTCAATCGGCTGCCTCCTGCATATGTCCCACTGGGGATCGAGCCCACAACCCAGGCATGTGCCCTTAACCAGGAATTAAACTGGCAACCTTAAGGTGTACAGGACAACGCCCAACCAACTAAGCCACACCAGCCAGGGTAATACATGAACACTTTCATAAAAATGTTCATAATCTCAGAGGCATAAGAGAAGATAGAGCGTATCAGTAGAAGGGTCAAAGATAAATTCAAGGAACTCTTGAGAGCAGAACAGAAAGGACTCCCACAAGCACATTAGAATTAAAATAATACAGCCCGGACTGCGTGGCTCTATGATGGAGTGGTCAACCTGTGAACCAGGAGGTCACGGTTCCATTCCCGGTCAGGCACATGCCCAGGTTGCAGGCTCAATCCTCATTGTGGGGCATGCAGGAGGCAGCCAATCAATGATTCACTCTCATCATTAATGTTTCTGTCTCTCCCTCTCCTCTCTGAAAGCAATAAAAATAAATTAGGCGGGGGGGGGGGGGGGGGGGGCGGGCATTGCATTTAAAAACAAAAAAACTAAACTACAGAACAACCATCATTGAGAACCTCCTGAAATCTAGCTGAATGAAAGTCATATAACTAAGGATTTAAAGAAGCCACATCTGGTGGAGATGCTGAATGGGCTTGATCCACACCAACATGTAACAGATAAAATATGAGAGGGAGCCCTGGCCATTGTGGCTTAGTTGGTTGGGCATTGTCCCATGCACTAAAAGGTTGCCAGTTCAATTCCCGGCCAAACACATGCCTGTGTTTCAAGCTCAATCCCCAGAGGGGGGATTAAGGGAGGACATCCAGGAGGCAGTGATGTTTTGCTCTCACACTGATGTTTCTCTCTCTACCTCTCTCCCCCCCCCCCCCCCCGCTCTCTAAAAATCAATTATTTTAAATCTTAAAAAAAAAAAAAAGGAAGGATATCTCTGCTGCAGAGAATCTCCCAAGAGGAGCGAGGGGTCCCAGCCCCACACGAGGCCCCCACACGAGGCCCCTCCATCCCAGGGTTCCAGAGCCAGGATGAGATGTCCCCATAACTTCTGCCTGAAAAACCAGTGGGGATTGAGGCTGATGGAGAGTAAGACTGCTGGAGTCCCAGGCAGTTCCTCTTAAAGGACCCGCACATGCATTCGCTCAGACTCCCTCTTAGTTCCAGCTATGGGGCAGCACCTTGAAAGGCACCAGGGACATCCAGGGAGGAACAGAACTGTCTGGCATCAGGTTGAGAGCTGGAGGGGCAGCTTTCTCCCATAGAGAAGTGCTGGCAGAGGCCATAGTTCCTTTGCTGAGCCCTCCCCCTGCACAGAGCCAACAGGTAGTGGCCATATCTGAGTCTCCATCAACTGGCTATTAGTGTTCAACACAACTGGGGACTCCCTGAGACCCCACCCCACCAACTTGCCAATCAACCCAGGCTGATTCCAGTAGCTTTTCCATATCAATGGCCTTCAAATTTACCTAAAATCTCTCAAACAAGCAGCATCTGGCCTCAATGTTCCCCATACTTCTGCTAAGTTGCCCCAGGCCAAGCACTAGCAGTATCTGGCCTTGGTTTGCAATTTGGCCTCTCCTGGGCATCTCCAAGCCCAGCACAGGTAGCAACTATCTGCACAGGCAGTGGCTGTCCTGGGCCTGCACCTCCTGGTAGGCCCCAGAGCCAGTATACTTGGTGGACAGCTTCAGACCACATCAGAACACCACCCAACCACCTCACAAGTTACACACAGAAGGGGCAGACTCAGCGGGCACCACAGACCTGCTAAAGTAAGTCCTGCTTCATGGGGTGGACCCCTGCACAGCTAATCCTGCACAGTGGTGGCAGCCAGTCCTTGCTGGGGGTAAATTCCTCCCATTAACATGCCAACAGCAATTAAGGCTCACCTACAACAGGAGGGTGTACACAGTCCACATGGTGGCACACATGGAGTGCCCAGCTTGGGTGAACAGGGAGGCTGTGCCACTGAACCCTACAGGACATCTACTACATAAGGTCACTCTACCAAGCCTGAGAGACGTAGCAGCTCTACCTAATACATATAAACAAACAGAGAGGCTGCCAAAATGAGGAGACAAGGAGACATGTCCCAAGTGAAAGAACAGAACAAAACTCCAGAAAAGGAAGTAAAAAAAAAAAAAAGCAATCTACTAGATGCAGAGTTCAAAACACGGTTAAAAGAATGTTCAATGAAATTAGAGGAAGAGTAGATGAGTTTAGTGAGAACTTCAACAGCATAAAAAAAGGACATGGGGGCTCTCTGCTCCTCCTGTTCGTCAGACAGCCTCTCCTCCTGCACTGTGCCAGCAGCCACAACCCTGAGACACGATGGTGAAGGTCAGAATGAACGGATTTGGCCGCATTGGGCGCCTGGGCACCAGGGCTGCTTTTAACTCTGGCAAAGTGGAAATTGTCGCCATCAATGACCCCTTCATTGACCTCAACTACATGGTCTACATGTTCCAGTATGATTCTACTCATGGCAAGCTCAAAGGCACAGTCAAGGCAGAGAACGGAAAGCTTGTCATCGATGGAAAGTCCGTCTCCATCTTCCAAGAGCAAGATCCTGCCAACATCAAATGGGGTGATGCTGGTGCTGAGTATAATGTGGAGTCCACCGGTGTCTTCACTGCCATGGAGAAGGCCGGGCCCACTTGAAGGGCGGAGCCAAGAGGGTCATCACCTCTGTCCCTTCTGCGGATGCCCCCATGTTTGTGATGGGGGTGAACCATGACAAGTATGACAACTCCCTCAAGATTGTCAGCAATGCCTCCTGCACCACCCACTGCTTGGCCCTCCTGGCCAAGGTCATCCATGACAACTTCGGCATTGTGGAGGGACTCATGACCACAGTCCATGCCATCACCGCCACCCAGAAGACCGTGATGGACCCTCTGGGAAGCTGTGGCGTGATGGGCGAGGGGCTGCCCAGAACATCATCCCTGCTTCTACTGGCGCTGCCAAGGCTGTGGGCAAGGTCATCCCCGAGCTGAATGGGAAGCTCACTGGTATGGCCTTCTGTGTCCCACCCCCAATGTGTCAGTTGTGAATCTGACCTGCCGCCTGGAGAAAGCTGCAAAATATGATGATATCAAGAAGGTAGTGAAGCAGGCATCAGAGGGCCCTCTCAAGGGCATCCTGGGTTACACTGAGGACCAGGTTGTCTCCGACTTTAACAGCGATACCCACTCCTCCACGTTTGATGCTGGGGCTGGCTTTGCCCTCAATGACCACTTTGTCAAGCTCGGTTCCTGGTCTGACAATGAATTTGGCTACAGCAACAGGGTGATGGACCTTATGGTCCACATGGCCTCCAAGGAGTAAGAGCCCCTGGACCTCCAGCCCCAGCGAGAAGAAGAGGGCCCTCAGCTGCTGGGGAGCCCTTGCCCCAGATCGGTCCCCCGACACACTGAGAATCTCCTGACCACCGTTTCCATCCCCGACCCCTGAAGAAGGGGAGGGGCATAGGGAGCCCTGCTTTGTCATGCACCATCAATAAAGTTCACTGTACCCAGTCCAAAAAAAAAGGGCATGGGAGCCATAAACTAGTCAGAAATGAAGGATATACAAACTGAAATAAAGAATAATTTACAGAGAATCAACAATAGAGTAGATGAAGCTGAGAAAACAGCAATTTGGAATATAAGGAAGCAAAAAATTACTCAACAAGAACAGCAGAAAGAAAAAAATTACAGTAGTGTAAGGAACTTCTGGGACAACTTCAAGTGTTCCAACATTCACATCATGGTGGTGCCAGAAGTAGGAGGGAGAGAGCAAAAAAATTGAATACCTATTTTAAAAAATAATGACTCGGTGGTTTATTGTCAACCTATAAAGCAGGAGGTCATGGTTTGATTCCCAGTCAGGGCACCTGCCTGGGTTGCAGGCTCGATCCCCGGTGTGGAGCATGCAGGAGGTAGCCAATCATTGATTCTCTCTCATTGATGTTTCTATCTCTCCCTCTTCCTTCCTCTCTGAAATCAATAAAAAATGTATTTTTAAAATAATAATAATGATGGAGTTCGGCCGGCGTGACTCGATGGTTGAGTGTTGACCTATGAACCAGGAGTTCATGGTTTGATTCCCTGTCGGGGCATATGCCCAGGTTGTGAGCTTGATCCCCAGTAGGAGGCCTGCAGGAGGCAGCTGATTGATTGATGATTCTCTCTCATCATTTTTATCTCTTCTCCCTTCCTCTCTGAAATCAGTAAAAATTATTTAATATCAGAGGACATATAAAGAGCTTCCCAGACAAGAAAAAGCTAAAGGAGTTCATCACCAACAAACCTGATGTTACATGAAATGTTGAAGGATCTTTTTTTTTTTTTAATATATATTTTTATTGATTTTTAGAGAGGGAGGGAAAAAGAGAAACATCAATGTTGAGAGAGAATCTGACCAGTTGCCTCTTGCACGCCGCCTACTGGGGATTGAGCCCACAACCCCGGCATGTGCCCTTACCAGGAATCAAACCATGACCTCTTCGTTCATAGGTCGATGCTCAACCACTGAACTACACTGGCCGGGCAAGGGTTTTCTTTAAGAAGGAAATAAAGATCTCAGACATCTCTTACAGCAATCTGTTTACTGATACATCTCCTAGGGCAAAGGAAACTAAGGAGGAAATAAACAAATGGGACTACATCAAAATAAAAAGCTTCTACACAGCAAAAGAATCCATCAACAAAATGAAAGGGGAGCCCACTGTATGGGAGAACATATTTGCCAATGTTACAGCTGATAAGGGGTTGATTGCCAAAATACGTAAAGAACTCATACAACTTAACAAAAGGAAGACAAAAATCCAATTAAAAAATGGGCAGCAGAAGGACCAAGATGGCGGCATAGGGCAGACGCCTGATTGTTGCCTACCACAACAATTTTGAAACTACAACTGGAAAACAGAGCAGACACCATCCAGAACCACCGGAGGGCTGGCTGAGCGGATGCTCCACAACTAGAATAAAAGAGAGGGGGACGCGGGATGATGCTGATGCCGGTGAGCCAAAGATCACACTTTAAGAACTACGGCTCTGGCGACACAATGGCGGCCTGGAACGTGCTCGGCGCAGTTCCCCCAGCGGTCTCTGGCTGAGGGGACGGCTCCACTCGCTGCCGAGCACGAACAGACGAGCCCCTGGGAGACATGGGGTGGGAGACTACGCGCTTGCTGACCTCCGAGTCCTTCAAGAATCTCAACGCCCCGGAAGCGGCCAGGTGCGCACGCTCGGCGACCGGCCACCGCTGCAGACCCAAGGGCTGACGCAGCCACCCCGGACCAGCCCGCCGCCGCGCACCGGGCACACCGGAGCTTCGCCGAGCCCGCCGCCCAACGAGTTCCACGGCAGCCTCCCCGGAGCTTTGAGAAAATGGCCGAAGGAATTGCTGAGAGGGAATTGACCGACAGGAATTGGGATCAAGAAGACGAAGCCCCGCTGGGTCCCGGGTCCGGGTGAGGCCGTGCGCCCCTGGGTCCGGGCAAGGCTGGGACCCGGGTCCGGGTGAGGCCACGCGCCCCTGGGTCCGGGCGAGGCCACGCGCCCCTGGGTTCAGGTGAGGCTGGATCCCGGGTCCGGGTGAGGCCGCGCCCCTGGGTCCGGGTGAGGCTGGGTCCCGGGCCCGGGTGAGGCCGCGTGTCCCTGGGTTCAGGTGAGGCTGGATCCCGGGTCCGGGTGAGGCCGCGCCCCTGGGTCCAGGAGAGGCCACGCACCCCTGGGTCCGGGAGAGGCCACGCGCCCCTGGGTCCGGGCGAGGCCGCGCGCCCCTGCGTCCGGGTGAGGCTGGATCCCGGGTCCGGTTGAGGCCGCGCGCCCCTGGGTCCGGGTGAGGCCGCGCACCCCTGGGTCCGGGTGAGGCCACGCGCCCCTGGATCCAGGTGAGGCTGGATCCCGGGTCCGGTTGAGGCCGCGCGCCCCCGGGTCCGGGTGAGGCCGCGCACCCCTGGGTCCGGGTGAGGCCACGCGCCCCGGGGCCTGGGTGATGCTGGGTCCCAGGTCCAGGTGAGGCCGCACGCCCCTGAGTCCGGGTGAGACCGCGCCCCTGGGTCCGGGCGAGACCAAACCAGAGGGAGTCGGACCTGCATTACCACCATTTGTCCACCATCCAGAACTGAAAAGTCAGTGCTGACATGTACACATAAGGAACTGGTGGACATTGAAATTGGGTCTCAAAAGAACTGTTGGTCCAGAAAGAAACTCACTACAGACTGTTTCATTTGCCTGTCAGCATAACTATTATTGCTCATCTCACATTCGGTTCTTATAAGTATATTTCTAATAACACATGATCTCACTCATCTAGGGGGAATGATGAACAACATGGACTGATGAACAAGAACAGACCCAGAAACAAGGAGGCATCGATCGGACTGTCGGGCCTCAGAGGGAGGGTAGGGGAGGGGAGGGGTAGAGGGGAGAGATCAACCAAAGGACTTGTGTGCATGCATACGAGCCTAACCAATGGTTAAGGACAACAGGGGGTGGGGGCATCCGTGAAGAGGGGTGTGGGATGGGAATGGGGGGATGAGGACAAATATGTGACACCTTAATAAAGAAATTTAAAATAAATAAATAACTAAATAAATGGCAAAGGACCTAAATAGACATTTCTCAAAAGTGGACATACAGAAAGCCAAGAGACATGAAAAAAAATGCTCAGAGTCACTAATCATCTGAGAGATGCAGATTAAAAGGACAATGAGGTATCACCTCACACCTGTCAGAATGGCTACCATCAACAAATGACAAGTGCTGGGGAGGATGTGGAGAAAAGGGAACCCTAGTGCACTGCTGGTGGAAATGCAGACTGGTACAGCCACTGTGGAGAACAGTATGGAGTTTCCTCAAAAAATTAGAAATGGAACTCTGTTTTGACCCAGCTATCCCACTTCTAGGAATATATCCTAAGAAAACAGAAACACCAACCAGAAAGGATATATGCACCCCTGTGTTCATAGCAGCACAACTTAAAATAGCTGAGATCTGGAAACAAGTGCCCATCAGCAGATGAGTGGATTAAAAAGGTTTTATTACATTTACCAAGTGACAGTTAAAAAGAAGGAACTCTTACCATTTGCAACAGCATGGATGGACCTGGAGAGTATCATGCTAAGCGAAATAAGTCAATCAGAGAAAGATAAGTATCACATGATCTCACTCATATGTCGAATCTAATGAACAAAATAAACTGATGAACAAAATAGATCCAGAGACAGAGAAGCATGAAATAGACTGATGCATTTCAGAGGGAGGCGGGGTGGGTGGGGAGAGATTAACCAGGGAACTTATATGCAAATAGCATAGCTCATGGACACAGATAAAAGTGTGGATGGGAATGGGGGGATGAGGACAAATATGTGATACCTTAATAAATTTTAAAAAAAGAAAGAAAAAAAATTTTTTTAATTAATTCAAAAATAGGAAGCAGAACAGAAAGATATAGAAATAAGAAAAAGGTAAGAAAATAAAGGATCTATCTAAAAAGTCTCAAACGAGAAAACTGTTAGGGAGGGAATTATCAAAGAAATAATACCAAAAAAATCCCCAAGAGTAAAAGCCTCTAAATCAAGCATGTCAAATTCACTGCCCGCAGGCCACATGCGGCCCAGCCAATATAATGGTATGTAAGAAACGTTTTAATAAAAATTTTGTAACATAATTTTTACAATATCATACACAATTATTAATAACGAACTACAACTTTCGCTAATGACCGATTACTGTAATCGTGTTGCATTCATTTCCCTTACACGCAGGCGCACCATTTCTCTACTAATACTAGCAGTGAATATTTTAGCAGCCGATGGCCACATTATTAGTCTTGTACTGACTTGTTTGGTGTGTACAACAGGAAATGTTTCACTTTCGGAAAACAAGAAAAATAGGTTTATTTTCATTACGCTTATTAATTTGTGCAGATATTCAGTGTCTGGTAGTTAATGTTCAAGAAAAATACTAATTTTTATTAAAACGTTCTATTATTTTATGTTAACGATTACTCATTTATTTCAGCCCTTTGTATTCAGCATGTCTCTATCAAAATCAAGTGGTAGTAAAAATAAATGAAAAATTGCTGATGAACATCGAAATTTCCAAGAAAAGTGGGAATTGGAGTATTTTTGCTGTGAAGTAAACACTAAAATAATGTGCTTGATATATAATAATGCTATTAATGTACCAAAGTTATACAACATCCATTGTCACTATGAACAACATAAATCAAAATATGATGATTACGAGGGATTAATGAGACAAGAAAAGTTGAAAGAGCTCAAGTTGGGACTGAAAACAACAGTTCATGTTTACTAAAGTATCACAAGAAAGGGAAGCGGGGATGCACGCAAGCTACGTCTTGTCGGAATTGATAGCTAAACACTCGAAACCTTTAACTGAAGGTGGTTTCATCGAGGAATGTCTAATTAAAGCTGCAGAAATTGTTCTGGAAATGTGAAGTCTTTTCAAACAATCTCTTTGTCTTGAAATACAGTTGAGGAAAGAGTTACTGACTTGGCCGACAATTTAAGTATTCAGATCAAAGCAAAATCATCTGGTTTCTAAGCTTTTTCCATTGCCTGTGACGAGAGTATGGACATTGGAGGCGTAGCTCAGATAGCTGTGTTTCTTCGTGCTTGCAACACGGATTTCAACATGTTTGAGGAATTATTGGAACTAGTACTGATGCATAACACTAGTACAGGACAAAATATATTTAATTGTGTTTTTAAACTTCTGCAAAAATACAGTCTACCTCTCTCAAAATTAACTTCTGTAGCTACAGATGGAGTTCCTTCAATGACTGGAAAAAACAATGGTTTTGTGGCATTACTGCAAAAAAAGAAAGTGAAATTTATGACAGATCCAAGATTCATCATATGCATTGCATTACATCAAGAAGTATTATGCACGAAGGTAATAAACATGGAAAATGTGTTGACATCTATCAAAAAAAAGTATCAATTTCATAAGATCTCAAAGATTAAATCAGCAACAGTTCTCTGCTTTCTTAAGTGAATTAGCGAATATCCCGGCTTGTCCTACCATAACTAGTATGTTGGCTATCCTGCTCCAAGGTTCTTAAACAATTCTGGGACTTGAAAGAAGAAATATGTCAGTTCTTAATAACTAAAAATCAAGACACAAGCCTGTTTTTTGACACAATATGGTTGCAAGATTTATCCTTCACGGTTGATACAACAAAACACTTATATAAATTAAACTTAAAACTGCAAGGAAACGATCAGATTTTACAAACGTGTGACCAAGTCAAAGCATTCACATGTAAGCTAGTTCTTTGGGGAAAGCAGTTGAAAAATGAAGATTTAATGTACTTTCTGACATGCAACATGAACAAATCAAGTTTAGGTGAAACTGCATCAATTCAAAAAATTTTAAGCCTTAGAACTGAATTTGAAACAAGGTTTGCAGATTTTAAATTTTTGGAAGACAAGTTTTCTTTTTTTTAATTTTTTCAGTAAATGTAGAATCAGTACCTAATCAAATGCAAATGGAGGTAATTGAGATCCAGTGCGGTTCAGATTTAAAGGCAAAATTCAGTGAATTTGGCGTGCCTGAATTTTACAAATATTTACCTGCCAGCTTTGAAAATACTCGAAAATTCACATAAGAAATTATTTCCATGTTTGGAAGTACTTATCGGTGTGAGCAGTTATTACAGTTATGAAAGGAAATAAGTCTGTCAGATCCAGAATTACTGACACGCACCTTGGGGCAGTTTTGAAAGTAATCACTGTGAACAAGATTTCCCCCGAGTAAGAAAGATAGTAGCAGGGTGTGTCAGGAAGAAAACATTAATTTTATCATTGCTCTTGTTCTTTTTTTTTAATACTATTCAAAATAAACCTATGTTTCTATGAAAATTGAAGCTTTTGTTTTTTTGCGGCCCACATAAAACTTAAACCTTGTTTATTTGGCCCTTGTTACCCTTTAAGTTTGACATGCTTGCTCTAAATTGAAATGAGCCACCAAGTGGCTAGCACAGAGAATTTTTAAAAACCCCATACTAAGATATATCATTGTGACATTTCAGAAAATCAGGGTAAAAAAATGATCCTAAAGGGTCCCAGAGAGAAAGGTCATATAGAATCGTTTAAGTATCAAAATATCTTTGAAATTCACAACAGTAACATCTGAAGCTGGAACACATTCCAGATGGGAAATATTTTTTTCAGCCTAGAATCCTATACCCAGCCAAACTACCAATTCTATTAGAGGGTAAAGTATAGGGGCATTTTCAGACATGAAGGCATCAAATTTACTTTCAGTGTGCCCTTTCTTTTTTTTTAAATATATTTTATTGATTTTTTACAGAGAGGAAGGGAGAGGGATAGAATTAGAAACATGGATGAGAGAGAAACATCGATCAGCTGCCTCCTGCACACCCCCTATTGGGGATATGCCCGCAACCAAGGTACATGCCCTTGACCAGAATCAAACCTGGGACCCTTCAGTCCGCAGGCCCACGCTCTATCCACTTAGCCAAACTGGTTAGGGCTAGTGTGCCCTTTCTTAAAAAGCTACAATAAGGTATACTCACCCAGCTTGTGTGGCTCAGCGGTTGAGCATTGACCCAGGAACCAAGAGGTCACAGTTCGATTCCCAGTCAGGGCAGATGCCCAGGTTACAGGCTCGATCCCCAGTAGGAGGCTCTCCCTTTCTCTCTAAAAATCAATAAAAAACATTTTTTTTAAAAAAAAGATACACTATCAAAATGAGAGAGTAAACCCAGAAGGAGCTAGGTGGAATCCTATGAGAGACACAAAGGAAGTTCCCAGGATGATGGTAGAAGGAGCTCGTATAACCAGCACACAACAGACCTACAGAGCAGGGAGTCCAGATTGGAGTGACAGATAGAAACTTCCAGAAAGAACATTTCCCAAAATGCAGAACTGCTAGAAATTATCCTATTGGGAGTTTTATATTTCTGGTAAAGAGTTGTTTTCTTTTTTTCTTTATTAAGGCATTACATATGTGTCCTTATCCCCCCATTGTCATCCCTCCACCCCACTCCCGTTCATGCCCACACACCCCTGATGTCTGCATCCATTGGTTGTGCTTATATGCATGCATACAAGTCCTTTGGTTGATCTCTCCCCTCTGGTAAAGAGTTTTAGAAAGATTTAATGATAGGTTCTCTGAAAATAAGCAAACAAAGAAACCCAAAAAGTTACACTAAAATTTAGTTCACCTTTGTACAATGCAGGGGTTAGTGACACTGTCCCCCACCCCTTCACAGTAAAAAACCCACATAACTTTTGACTCCCCAGAAGTTACTAATGGCCTACTATTAACTGCAAGCCTTACTGATAATATAGCCGATTAACACATATGTATGTCTTATGTATTATATACTATATTCTTAGAATAAAGTAAGCTAGAGAAAAGAAATGTTATTAAGAAAATCCTAAGGAAGCCCAGCCAGTGTGGCTTAGTGGTTGAGCGTGGACCCATGAACCAGGAGGTCAGGGTTTGATTCTAGGTCAGAGCACATGCCCGGGTTGCAGGCTCGATTCCCACTGGAGGGTGTGCAGGAGGCAGCTGATCAATGATTCTCTCTCATCATTGATGTTTCTATCCCTCTCCCTTCCTCTCTCTAAAATCAATAAAAACATTTAAAAAAAGAAAATCATAAGGAAGAGAAAAATACATTTACAGTATTTATTGAAAAAACCTGCATATAAGTGGACCCACGCGGTTCAAGCCTATATTGTTCAAGGGTCAGCTGTGTAAGCAAGGTGTTAACAGTCTTTCCTTCTGGATGGTAGCTTTTACATCTTATTTGTTTGCTTTTGCTTGTCTATATTTTCTAATATTACTGCAATAAAAATGTATTAAAATTACTTAAGTAATTTTAAAAAATAGTAGTCCCCAGAGGTCTCCCAGCAAAACTCTAAGACATAAGTGAAAGGTTGCTAATGGATTGAGTTTTCCGTCTGGCTTTCCTTCCAGAGATCAAGTCACTGTTTGTGCACCCTTTCCTGGCCGAGCGCATCATCTCCATGCTCAACTACTTCCTGCAGCACCTGGTGGGCCCCAAGATGGGGGCCTTGAAAGTCAAGGACTTCAGTGAATTTGACTTCAAGCCCCAACAGCTCGTATCCGATATCTGCACCATCTACTTACACCTTGGGTACTCGAGATTTAAATTGGGCAGCCAGAGGGGGTGCTAATGTTTTCATTGGGGGTCTGATCATGGAATAATGTGGAAGCAGAAAAGAAATGGTTCATTTCAAGTTGGTTGATGAAAGAATCTTCTGTAGTTTTAAGTGAGATTTTTGTGTTACCTGTGGGACATTCAGAATTTCCAACATTCTGCCTTGATCTGTGCAGAGATAAACTTTGCTGGTTGTGCTGTTGTTTGGAAAAGCAGTATTCTTTCAAAGACTCAGAATACTTGATAGACTTCCTTCCTAAAAATTAGAAGAAATGTTTATCAAAGGAACATTCATGGCGTTTAAGTGGTGGGGACCCTTGTTCCTCAACCCATTGGTTCCCTCCTCTGATGCTCCTTTCTCCCCACGCTGCCCTTCAGGAATGAGGAGAACTTCTGTGCCACGGTGCCCAAAGACGGACGTTCCTATTCCCCAACTCTTCTTGCACAGACAATCCGAGTTCTGAAGAAAATAAATAAGCCTGGGGATATGATTGTGGCTTTCACCAACTTAGCAGAGAGAATCAAGGTGAGGAGGAGGAGGATTTGTTTATTAACATGTTCTGTAAAGATCCCATGGTTGCCCTGGCCAGTGTGGCTGTTTGTTGAACATTGTCCCGTGCACCAAAAGGTCGCCGGTTTAATTCCCTGCCAGGACACATACCCAGGTTGCAGGCTTGATCCCTGGTCAGGGTGTGTACGGGAGGCAACAGGTAGAAGTTTCTCTCCCCCTTTCTCTCTCTCTTTCAAGATCAATAAAAACTTTTTTTATATATATAAATGTTTTTGTTTTTTTTAATATATTTTATTGATTTTTTTACAGAGAGGAAGGGAAAGGGACAGAGAGCTAGAAACATCGATGAGAGAGAAGCATCGACCAGCTGCCTCCTGCACACCCCGCACAGGGGATGTGCCCGCAACCAATGTATATGCCCTTGACCGGAATCGAACCTGGGACCCTTCAGTCCGCAGACCAACGCTCTATCCACTGAGCCAAACCGGTTTCGGCAAAACTTTTTTTTTTTTAATTACATTGTTGACTCAGCTGTTCTGCTCTTTACCCTGTTATGGGGGGTAGGCAGAAACATTGCCTTGAGAAAATATAAACATGATTAGTCAATAACTAGAGCTACTGTATTCTTAATACTACTCTTTTTTTTATTACTGATTTGAGAGAGCAAGGGACAGAGAGAAACATTGATACTTGTTGCTCCACTTATTTATGCAGTCATTGGTTGGTTCTTGTTATGTGCCCTGACCAGGGATCACCTGCAACCTTAGCATATCAAGACAATGCTCTAACCAACTGAGCTATCCAGCCAGGGCAACACTACTTTTTGTTTGTTTGTTTTTTAGTTTTAGTTTATTGTGGGAGTTTTTTTTAATATGCTTTTTTATTAATTTCTAGAGAGAGAGAAAGAAGGGAGAGATAGAAACATTGATGCGAGACAAACATGGCTGCCTCCTGCACACCTGCTACTGGGGATCAAGCCCACAACCCAGGCATGTGCCCTGACCAGGAATTGAACCAGCAACCCTTTGGTACATGCTCAACCACTGAGCCACACTGGCCAGGCAATACTACTTTCTTTAGTGTTGAGAGAACAGAAAAATTGATTTAAGAAGCTTCTGCTAGAAAAGAAGAGTGTACAGATTTTTGTAGGCTGTTTTATGAAAACTTTTGTGCAGTGTTACCAATAGATTTGAAAATCTACGTTGTTAATGCTAAAAAGCAGAACTTCTTAGAATAGAATTCACAATGAGTTATTTTTAGTTACTGATTTTTATTGGTGTTCTCTGTTCTCTATATTTGTGGTTGGTAGTTGGCTTATGTGGGAATAGCCATACATTTTAAAGATTAAAATCCTGTATTGTATTTAGCTAATAATCCCTTTGTCTGGGGTATGACAGAGCTTCATTAGCAGTTATGAAAACAGAAAAATCATGACACAGTGTCAGATAGAAAACTTTATTGAATAATGTCAGTTCTCCCTTCGTCAAGTTACTTATTTCTTGAGTTGGGCTTCATCTTTGCCTCGTTTAGCCAGACGGGGCCCTGAGGAGCTAGAGTTATGAAAGAATGGAAGGTTGAAGGCACTTTTAAATTCTTATACCTGATTGTGCCCGACACCAGAAACGTCATGAGTGACTGTAATTATGCAAATAACAACCCTCCAGCTCCTCCCCTTTTGGATTACGACATTTACAACAGGACTGTTGCCAGAAAGATGTATGTCATGTGCTTCTTTTCCTTTTAACACTTCAACCCATTCTTAGTCATGACTGCCAACAGCTGAGCCGAATGGAAGTTTCAGAATTGGGGCTGGATGCTAAATTTGATCCCATAATATCCATCTTGGCCTGTTTAGAAAGCAAAGTTGAGAGTTGTTATTGTCACTGTGAAGGGTCATTACCTTTCAAATACACCCTTTCAGGTTATATACCCTTCAAGGGATAGTCATTGAGCATTTGAACCCGTCCACTCTGTGAATTCAGCTCAGCGCTGGCTGTTTGTGCTCAGTCTCTTGCAGACCTGCAGCAGCAGGAAGAGGAGACCTACGCGGACGCCTGCGATGAATTCCTGGATCCCATCATGAGCACCTTGATGTCTGACCCTGTGGTGCTGCCATCCTCCAGAGTCACTGTGGACAGGTCCACCATCGCCAGACACCTGCTCAGGTACGTCCGCCCGGAAAGCAGCCTCGGGGCAGGTGTGTGACGGCTGCTGCACCTCTCCTCCCAGCTTTCTGATTACGGTGTAGCAGCCTAGTAGGTGCCCCAGAGATGACTTACTATAATGTGATGGGGAGGCATTGGTAGAGGTGTATCACTTGATTGTTAAGGATTTAAACATCCAAAACAAGACACCTTGTTGTAAAATACTGATCTAACCTTATCTATTCCTTCCTTAAGGAAATAATTTCTGTTAACATGTTATAAAATACTAGAGGCCCAGTGCATGAAATTCATGCACGAGGTGGGGGGGGGAGGGGTGTCCCCTCAGCCCAGCCTGCACCCTCCCCAATCCAAGACCACTGGCTCTTAATCACTCACCTGCCTGACTGCCTGGTCACCCCTAACTGCCCCCCCTGCCAGCCTGATCGCCCCTAATTGCCCCCTGCTGCCGGCCAGGTCACCCCCAACTACCCCCCCTGCCAGCCTGGTCACCCCCAACTGCCCCCCCCGCCAGCTTAGTCGCTCCTCACGGACCCCCTGCTGGCCTGGTCACCCGTCATGGCCCCCCCACTGGCCTGGTCACCCCACGCAGCCTGCTTGTTCAGTCGTTTGGTCGTCCCTCACTAAGCCCCCTGCCGACCTGGTCGCCCCGTGAAGCCTGCTTGTTTGGTCTTTTGGTCATCCCTCACTAACCCCCCTGCCAGTCTGGCTGTAGGCAGCCATCTTTGTGAGGGTGTGAGGGTTAATTTGCATATTACCTCTTTATTATGTAGGATATTTGATTTCAGAGAGGAAGGAGAGAGAGAGAGAGAGAGAAATAGAAACATCAATGATGAGAATCATTGATTGGCTGCCTCCTGCCCCCACGTGGGGGGCGGGGGTCGAGCCTGGAACCCGGCATGTGCCCTTGGCCAGAATCAAACCCTTTAGTCCACAGGCTGATGCTCTATCCACTGAACCAAACCGGCCAGGGCAGCATTCATTTTTTCTTAAAGAGACTGTCAGGTTATGAACGTGTCAGGCCCCATTTTGGGGGGATCTGTCCCTGTAAGGTCATCTTATGTAAATGTTATAGTAGATGTTAACCTGGAGTTAAATTGCTTTAATTTTATAAAAATATAAAAGGTAGGGGTGTCTTTTTATTATTCAGGCTTTAAACTGTATTCATCCCACGGGTTAACTCACATCTCCTGCTGTTGCTGCTGTCAGTCGTGGTGTCCAGGGTGCTCACAGCTGCCGCTCTCAGGGCAGCATTGCCTAGAAAGGGTCTGAGAGACTCTGCCTGTTTAAAATTAAGTTATGGAAGTTGACCCAAATTTAAGGAAATACAATTTTTTAAATATTGGGGGGGAAAAGGATTTTTCTATTTCGTGGTATTTGGTATTAAGTATTCACTATATGCATGATGCTATGCTAGGTGGTATATCTTTTCAAAGTGTGAGTGAAAATTTATATTTTATTGGGGCCTCAGAATAAAAAGGAGAAGATATGCCAGCCCTTAAAGTATGTTATAAACCTCCCTCCGTCAGCAAGCCATGATCTGCATCTACTAGGATAGCAGTCAGCTGACTGAGTCAGGTGTCCGTTCCCAAGGCTTTATCCCCTGACGTCTCGTTCTGTTTTGAGAGTCTGTCACTAAAACTAAGCTCTTCCTGCTGACTTGAGTGTGCAGGGTCTCCGTCGAGGGAAATTGAACAATGTTGAAATAAAGTTTGTTTAGAAGCAGAAAGACAAAGTAGCTAAATAATCTGAAAAGGAAAAAAAGAAAAACCTCCTGAATCATTCTTTCTAACCTCAATTCAGCACTTAATTCAAATGCACTCTAGCTTCAGTCTCCAAGTAAGATCCCAGGTATTCTAGTTTTGGCTTAGGATGTTAGAACTGATTAAAGTAACCCCATTTTCCTTTCTCTCTGTCCCAGTGACCAAACAGATCCCTTTAACCGTAGCCCCCTCACCATGGACCAGATCCGGCCAAACACAGAACTAAAAGAAAAAATCCAGCGGTGGCTCGCAGAGAGGAAACAACAAAAGGAGCAACTTGAATAAATACTGTGACCTAAAGCAACCAAAACCAACCCCAGAGTGAAGATAAACAGTTGTTTGTGATTTCTCTTTGGTTCTGTCCCTTTCTTTCTTTCTTTTTTTTTTTACTAAATTATTGCTCAAATTATGATAATTAAGATTCCTAAGAATTTGACAAGGCTCTCCTAGCTTACAGGAAATTTTAGTTATATCACCACCAAGTCTGGATATCATCGCTAATTTTTACCCTTTGTTCTCTCTCCCTATTCCTTCTTCTCCCCTTTCCTACCTTAAATTATATTAACTTCCACTGCTAAAACTTCTGCCACCTTACTGTTTTTCTTCCAAGAACTGCTCAGACATCTTTGGTGAGCACTGCTTTCAAGTATATGATGTCACACATGTCAGTGACAGCTGATAGCGTCCAAAAGCCCTGTGTTGTCAAGGTATTGACTAGTCTTCGTGGCCCAGACTTCAGCTCTTCTTTTTGTACAGCTCTGCAGTATTCAGGGTAACCTTCCACATCAAAGCAGGTAGCTTGATGCCTGAGTACACTGTAAAATGATAGATGAGATGAAAAAAGAAAGGAATCATATGCAATTCTGTTGATAGCTCTTAATTTTGATTACCTCCATAACTCAGAGATACGGTAGAGGACAAACACTGTCCCACGAGGTTGTCCTTACCATAGAAAACAGCCCTACAATATTTTTGGGAGGATTGACAGGATAAACTTGCAGTTTTGACACTATCCAGAAAATTCTGAGGTGAAAGAATAAAAGAGGCTGTTGGGCCCAATTTAGCTTATGGAAATCTGTTGCTAAGTAGAGAAGTTGGATAACGAATATTGTAAGCAGGAAAAATGTCATTTGAAGACACTAATATCAACAGTATATCTCAATATATATATATACCATGTGTTTTTTTATATTGGCCTAGTATAAACAGTTCCACTTTAAATCGTCTCTTCCATGGTAAGATATATACAGTGTGTGGCCACTAACACATTTTTCTAGATAAAATTCTGAGACTGTGAAATGTATATAGTTACTGTTTAAGCTTATGACCTCAATCCCAAGAACTGCTTCTAACTCAGCCTAGGTCAGCAGTTAACAAAGAAGGAATTTGAGGACAGCTTTGCCCACAAACCATTTTAAATATCAACTTAGCCCCATGTAGTTAGTAGGTGGGTGGGCCCCCACTTCTACCAGTTGAGCTTGAGTTCCCTACTCAACTATGCAGCTAACATGCTAAGTGAGGCACATTCCCCTATGGACTGTCTATATCACTGTCCCTCTAAGCCCAAAGATACCCTAAGTGACAAGAAAAAGGGTATGATCTGGAAACAGGGGTCATTGCTTCATTTAGAGGACATTAATGTTAACCATGGTGTCTTTCAAATAAGATGTCAGTTTCATAATATGTCAAGTTTCTATCAACAGCCTTTGATATATTTTTGGTGGTATCAACTGGAAAAAAAACAAATGAGAGGGCATCTTACACTAGATAGAAAGATGTTGCCTACTGCTGTGCTTATAAGATATGCAAATGCCAGAACGTAAGATAGGAATTCAGTGTTGCCTCCTGGGCCTTGAAGGCATGGGTTGACAAGAATTTGTTTATTTCCTTAAAATGAGCTTCATATTTATTAGCCTCCTTTACTGAGAATGAACTGTGTATAAAATAAGCTTCTACCACCTTGCATTTATCTTCCAAGCAAATCACATAGGATGTTTTCTTTTTTAAAAGACCAGGTTTTTATAGGAGAAATTTGGAGGGAAAATGGGCACAAAACCTCAAAAGGCAGCATTCCCAGTGGCTTTCTAGTCAACAACCTGTATGTTTGTATCTGTATCTGTATTCCACTTCTGTCTTCAGATTGTAAGCCTTTTCCGGCAAGCTTTTTTTTATTATTATTAAAGCCCTTTTCCTGAAATTTATGAATGGCTATGGCACCATTAATGCTGCTGAATGTCTTAAACTCATTACATAGGCAAGTGCATAGCTTAAGGCCACTACTGGTAAGGAAACCATGTAATTTAAGAACATCCAAAAATGAGACTAAAAGTCATTATTTTGGTACAACGCAGTGCATACATGCACTTGGAAGCTTAACGAGGTATTTTGTTATCTGGAACTAAAAACCAGCTCAAAATCAATGAGAGCAGACTCTCTGACATACCTAGTTTGATGTGTTGGCTTTGCTGGTGTATGACAGGAAAATGGAGACTCTTTAATCACCTCTAATAGTGCTTACTAAGAGGGTAATACTAAACTTGGGAAATTTAATAGGTTTCATCAGGCAATCTGGTTTTAAGATAGATATGTAAAAGCTGACGGAAACTTTAAGGGTTTCACACTCGACAAAAGCTTTGCTTTATTTGATGCCGGTTGTGAAGCAGCCGTTGCAGAGCGTACGTGGCCTGGGTGCCTTTGTCAGCCAGGGGCTGATGCTGCGCTGTTGATGGCATGAGCACATAATGCACATGCTCTACCTGCTAAACAGGAGACGAACTTAAAGACAAAACAAAAACAAAACGAAGAACAAAAAGGTTGACTGAAATAAAACTTGATGGACATAACTGTGTTCTGAAACATTCCAGGAAGGTTATTTCTTGTCAAACTCACCTGGGGGGTATTTGTTCAAAGCTTGTATTTAATAAATGAATACCTAACTTAAAACCTTTGTCATCACTTCCTTTATTACAGTATTAAAAGCTCGTGGCAGTTTCAGAAATCCCTCTGGAAATTTAAAGGACTCTGACCTTCCCTTTTGTTCAAGGTAGTTTCAGATTGTGACCTGAATGACCTCATCTGCCTTAGCAGTTAACCTCTAGATCCTGTAGTTATCTCTGGAAGATGAGTCTCCTAATCAGTTCCCTTTGGGCTTCATTCTTCTTTATCTAGCCTAAACCCCAAGTCTTTCATTTCAATCATTTACTATCATGTCCCCCTTGCCCCGTGTTTCTGTACCCTCTGCCTTGCAAGACCTCAGCCTAGATCAGTGATGGCGAACCTATGACACGCGTGTCAACACTGACACGCGTAGCTATTTCTGATGACACGCGGCCGCTAAGGCGGCCGCATGCCGAGGATAAAACATTTGCTGCTCCTGAGGATGAAACATTTGCGAAATAATGTTTTTTCCTCAAAGTGACACACTACCCGAGTTATGCTCAGTTTTTTGGCGAAGTCTGACACACCAAGCTCAAAAGGTTGCCCATCACTGGCCTAGATTAACCCAACCATTCCCGTTCCAATATCCAAACTACAGACCATTGATGGAGAAAGATGACAATCTTTAGAACTATGCAACCATAAACGTGTGGTTTCTGACACTGCCCAAAACCCTGCTGTGTCCTTAACTTCAACAGCTATTCCAAACTCGAACCTCTTTTCTCAAATTCTTACCCTTCACGCTCAGATGACCTTGCCTTCCAATTCACTAGAAAGATATAGACCCAGAATTTTCACTTTCAAAAATCCTCTCCCATCATCCCACCTGTGGAAAAGGCCCCACCTTTCCGGGGCTAATCCCTCCAGCCTCCTTTCGTGCCTCCTCCTCGGGATGTCACCCCCCCTTCTCTATCTTCACTCTCTCCCTTGACTTGCACATCCGTTTGGTTTTCCGACTTGTTTTCCTTTATAGCCATGTTTCTTCATTCACTCTGACTTCTAATTTTTTGAAACTGCTCCAGCTAATGTTTCCATATTGCCAAATTAACTTCCCCATCCTTAATTGACTTCTTTTGTATAAGGCAGCTGAATCATTCACTGAAATCCTGCTCTTGGCTCCTAATTTTTCTTCCCACCTCTATTCCATCAACCCAAAAGTTTTACTTCTCAGGCTCCCCCAGGGTACATTAGTTATTTTGTTTTTCAAGTGCCACTTTCCTACTTCATGTTTTCTTCCAGTCATGTTCAACTATAAAGTTTCAACTCTTTGTAGTAGATTGTCGTCCTGTTATTCATCAATTCAACGTTCTGCAGGTCAGCAACACGCCTAACCGATACTGTTCTGTTTACATTGCAACCTCTTCTGATCCCGTCTCTGCCGTTCACTAGCTACGTGGCCGTTTATCAAATGAGGACACTACCTAATTTACAGACTTTCTTTATATTCCAAAATGCCTGGCATACTGGGAATCCTCATAAACGTGATTTTGTTCCTCATATCTGCATAGTTTCCCGCGCAGGTTAGGGATTTGGGGGAATTGGATTCCAATCCTGATAAGAGGACGAGGGGGAACGGGAAATCCAGAACATCAGCTAAAGAAAGGCTGTGGGGCGCCTGCTCTGCCCCGGACTTGTGTTTGGCCAGGAGCCTCTGGGCTGTGTAAAGCGTTCGAGTTGGCCTACAAGGGTCAGCGCAAGCCCTCATTCCCAGGTTCTCCAAAGCGCAAGCACCTCGGGCGGGAGAATGGAGGCGGGTCCAGGGAGTCGGGAGGCGCAGGACGCATGCGCATCTCCTACCCTCCCGCCTTCCGGCTCCGGGCGGCGGGTCCAGGGAGCCGCTCGGCGCACCCACCTCTCCTCCCCTCGCCGTCTTCCGGCTCCGGGCGGCGGGGCGGAAGAGTGGGGGACAGATCCAGAGAGCCGCAGGGCGCATGCGCCTCACCTCCCCTCGCAGTCTTCCGGCTCCGGGCGGCGGGGCGGATCCAGAGAGCCGCAGGGCGCATGCGCCTATCCTCCCTTCGCCGTCTTCCGGCTCCGGGCGGCGGGGCGGAAGAGTGGGGGCGGGTCCAGAGAGCCTCAGGGCGCTTGCACTGCCTTCCGGCTCCGGGCGGCGGGGCGGAAGAGTGGGGGCGGGTCCAGAGAGCCTCAGGGCGCTTGCACTGCCTTCCGGCTCCGGGCGGCGGGGCGGAAGAGTGGGGGCGGGTCCAGAGAGCCTCAGGGCGCTTGCACTGTCTTCCGGCTCCGGGGGCTGCCCCAAGAAGTGCCTGCTTGTCCGGGAATTCTGGGTTCTCCTCGAAGACTCTCGCCCTTTCGTGCCCACTCTCCTCTGTGGCTGAAGAAGCTACATTTACCAGCTGGATTCCGGAAGGGCCGGGGGACATCTAAATATCGTGGGCCGGCACGAGGAGGACGGCCTGACCTTGGACGCGGAGCGGGGTCCTTCGGCGGGTCCTTGCGAGGGTGACTTTCAGCCGGCGGTTCGGCCCAGTGTCCCTCCCGGCGCCATGGCCCAGTTTGTCCGGAACCTCGCGGAGAAGGCCCCCGCGCTGGTGAACGGTGAGCGCAGCGGAGCCTGCCCTGGGGTCGGAATGTGGGGAGCGTGGCTCTGTGGGGACATCTGGGAAAGGGGGGCCCGGTGTGTGCAAGGACAGAAAGGGCCTCGTCGGCTTGTCCGCTTCACGTCTGCAGAAGTTCTTCAGGCCTCGTGAGTTTTTGAACGTTGACTTTGCTTCCTGTACTGGCCAGATTCTGAGAGGATTATCTAAATAAATATTTTTAATGATTTCAGAGAGAGAGAGGCATCAATGATAAGAGAGGCTCATTGGCTGCTTCCTGCACGCCCCCCACTGGGGGTCGAACCTGCAACCCTGGCATGTGCCCTGACCGAGAATGACCTCCTGGTTCATAGGTCAGTGCTCAACCACTGAGCCACGCCAGATTCTGGGAGGATTTTTAGGTGGAATTGGATTTCACAGCGTTTCAGTCGTGTGCTGGGCAGCAAGCTGCTCATTATTCCCCAAGTGAGGGAACGCTTTCTCACGAGATGGAGGTATCCAGTAAGGGCTCAAGCGCAGATCTCTCAGTAGCGTTCGCTCACATTTGATTATGAAATGTGAATAGACTTTTTAAAATACACTGTTATTGGTATTTTATACTTATTCTCTCTTGCCTTTCCTCCATCGGCAGACAATGAGTGATTGAAGGCCTTACAGTGGCGGTACTATAAATAACTATTCTCTCCTACAGTCTACTAGTTTACACATTTTCCCAAAGAACTTACGTTTGCAACTTTACTGACATCATCAAGATATCTGTATGACAAAGCTCTACAATTTTACATAAGTAAAAATAGAAGGAATAAGGGCTTCATTCTTTGGGCTTCGAATGATATGAGGCAAGATTTTTACGTTTCAAGTGGCTTTCAGATCATTTAGATTGTGTGTATTGGTGAATTTTAATAATAAAATACAAAATTAAAGGTAATACAAAAGTAACTATCATGAAATAGGTAAATTATTTCCTCTATTATTGTGAATAATTGGAAGATAATGATGGTTATTCTTGCAAAAGTAAGAAAGGAGAAGTCAACTGGGGTCAGAATGTGAAAGTGGAAATATATTTTGCTTTATAATATAACTCAGCTTATTAAATGTGAATGTTAAATGTCTAATTAAAATTACTCTATCTGTTAATTCCCTTGGAGGACAAAGAATCTTACAAATAAGTAATGTTAGCATTAAATTTCCCCACAAAGTTCAGAGTATCTTTTTTTTCCTTTTTACTAAACTTGATACTTGATTTGGATTTCACCCTTTTCTTTTTTAAATATATTTTTATTGATTTCAGAGAGGAAGGGAGAGAAAGAAATAGCAACATCAATGAGAGACAATCATAGATCAGCTGCCTCCTGCACACCGCACACTGGGCATTGAGCCCACAACCCGAGCATGTGCCCTTGGCACGAATCAAACCCGGGACCCTCCATTCCACAGGCCAACGCTCTATCCACTGAGCCAAACCAGCTAGGGCCAGAAGTATGTTCTTTATGTTGTGCTCAGATTGTTGCAACTTTGACCATTGAGAACTCTTCAGTCTGGCACCTGTCCTTCTGACTGCCCCCTTTACTTCCTGGTACTACAAGATGCTTCAGGTTCACCTTTTATTTTCCCTGCCCCAGCCTTAGAATCAGCCATTTCTCCAAGGAGTCCCTAGTTCCTTTTTATTGGACGATGGTTTTTGAAACTAAAAGCTAGGCACTGGATATATTCCTTGCTATTAAATTATATCATTGTTCTAGGCCCTCTTAGTGAACAAGGGTATGTGTGTACACACTAAACCTTGTGTATACATGCATATATACAACTAGAGGCCCGGTGCAGCAATTCGTGCTCAAGTAGGGTCCCTAGGCCTGGTCAGTGATCAGCGCTGATCTGTGGGCCAACAGGCAGGCAGGGTGATCGGGGGACTCCCACTGGCACCCGCCTTGGCTGGCAGCCTGGCACTGCCCACTCGCAAGCTCTGACCCAGGGAGTGGGGTGGGAGAGACAGCTTCTGCGTTGAGCATCTGCCCTCTGGTGATCAGTGCGCATCATAGCAACCAGTTGTTCCACCATTCGCTTGATTTGCATGTTAGGGTTTTATTATATAGGATTGTTTGTGTGTGTGTGTGTGTGTGTGTGTGTGTGTGTGTGTGTGTGTGTGTATATATATATATATCTCATAAATTCATATGAATGGCCCTAACCGGTTTGGCTCAGTGGATAGAGCATCAGCCTGCGGACTCAAGGGTCCCAGGTTCGATTCCAGTCAAGGGCATGTACCTTGGTTGCAGGCACATACCCAGTAGGGGGTGTGCAGGAGGCAGCTGATCGATGTTTCTCTCTCATGGATGTTTCTAACTCTCTATCCCTCTCCCTTCCTCTCTGTAAAAAATCAATAAAATACTTTTTTTTTTTTTAATTCATATGAATGTCTCCAACTCTAATCCAGTAACATGGGATTTGTTCTTGCTTTGTTTTTCTAGCTGTAACTTTTCTCCTAAAGAACAATGTTTGTGTACAGTATACTGATTTTTTTTTAAAGGTGAAATTGAAGATTAAATTTTAAAGAGTTACACAGACTTTGTACTTTTTTAAAAAGATATTTTTATTGATTTTTAAAGAGAGAGGAAGGGAGAGGGAGAGAAAGAAACAATCAGCTGCTTCCCTCACACCCCCTACTGGGGATGTGCGCTGACTGGGAATCAAACCAGCCACAGGATGGTGCCCAACCAACTGCCACACTGGTCAGGGCAGACTTTGTACTTTTGATAGCCCCATCTTCGGGCATTTATCGTTCTATTTAGAACTATCTCTTAGAACTTTGTGTCTACTTAAAATTCCCATTGTCCTGGCTGGTAGCTCAGTTGTTTGGAGCATCGTCCCAACGCACCAAGGTTGCAGGTTTCATCATGGTCAGGGCACATGCAGGAATCAACCAATGAATGCACAAATAAGTGGAACAACAAATCGATGTTTACTCTCTCTCCCTCCCTTTCTCCCTATCTCCTTCTCTCCCTCTCTCCATAAAATCAATTTTAAAAAATATTTGCCCAGCCGAAACCGGTTTGGCTCAGTGGATAGAGCGTCGGCCTGTGGACTCAAGGGTCCCGGGTTCGATTCCGGTGAAGGGCATGTACCTTGTTTGCAGGCACATCCCCAGTAGGGGGTGTGCAAGAGGCAGCTGATCGATGTTTCTAATTCTCTATCCCTCTCTCTTCCTCTCGGTAAAAAATCAATAAAATATATTTTTAAAAAAAACAAACATTTGTTTAAAAAATATATATATTTGCCCATAGCCTTAAGCACAGAGGATAAAGGAAATAGTAATTCTAAGAGTAGTGGAATATTAAACACAGGCAATTAATAATAGAAAAAGTATTAGAAGCTTTGACTCTATCTTTGAACAATAGACACTTTGTGGATGTTCATGCATTTGTGCTTTTATTACATTTGTCTTGTAATTTTTTTTTTTAATAAAATGCCTTCCTCTTGATGAAATCACTACCATAGTCTTACATCTACACACTGGTTGTTAAAATCTTCTTTTCCTGAAATAGTAAATACTTTGAGGAATTGGTAATAGATTTGACTTTTGGCTGCTCTTAACAATACATGTAGGTTTTATTTCTATTATTTGTGATATTTTGAAGGAGGATCAACAGTGCTTTTGTTAAAGAAAGATTTAATCCAGCACATATTGATAAGGATACCAAAAATGGATGCTAATGGACAATTCCATCTGGATTTGTGGCCAGTATTGTGACAAGATTTAATCTTATTCTGAAGGATGCCGTTCTGCATAGCTCCTTTCCTCCTCAACTGTACCTCTTCCCTCCAAATTTTCTGATCTCTCTACCAAGAAAGTGTTACATTGCTGCTGTTTTCTTGTTTTTTAGTCCAACTTCTAATAACTTTACATATAACTAGATTTGCCATCCTATATAATAAAAGGCAAATATGTAAATTGTCCCTTCGACTGGGAGTTCGACCAGGGGGTGGGGCTGGTCAGCCAACTGCCCACGGCCCTGCCCCCAATCTGCTCCCCCATCCCCACCCCAATCAGGGGCGGGGTTGGCTGGCCAACCTCCCACGTCCCCTCCCCACCTGTGCACAAATTCGTGCACCAGGCCTATGGTTCACAAATAAATAAAGGAACAGTGCCCTGACCGGTTTGGCTCAGTGGATAGAGTGTCAACCTGCGGACTGAAGGGTCCCAGGTTCAATTCCGGTCAAGGGCATGTACCCAGTGGGGGATGTGCAGGAGGCAGCTGATTGATGTTTCTCTCTCATCGATGTTTCTAACTCTATCACTCTCCCTTCCTCTCTGTAAAAAATCAATAAAATATATTTACATAAATAAATAAAGTAACAGTACTCATTTCCCACTGGTGAAGTCTGGCATAATTGAAGATGCTTATAGTCCCTGCCTGATTGAACTTCCTTGTGACACAGGTGTTCTGCATCTTTAAAAGGCCCTTATTACCGGGGAGCCACTTTGACCTTCACACCGGGCGCACATTTGATGCCAGCAGTGAATGGGTGTGATGCATGAATAAATGTGTGTCCAGCCCACACATCTGCTTCTTTTGGTCTCTGGTGAATTCATCCTGTTTTGTTTTGTTTTCCAGCTGCTGTGACTTACTCGAAGCCTCGATTGGCCACGTTTTGGCACTATGCCAAGGTTGAGCTGATTCCTCCAACCCCTGCTGAGATCCCTACAGCTATTCAGAGCTTCAAAAAAATAGTCCGGAGTGCTCAAACTGGTAGCTTCAAACAGCTCACCGTTAAGGTAACGATGTGCTAACTGAAACCGTCTGGCCTGGCTAGGTGGCTCAGTTGGTTGGCGTGTCATCCAGTACACAAAGAGGTGCGGGTTCCATCTTCAGTTGGGGTGCAGACAGGAGGCAGCCAATTGCTATTTCTCTCTCTAAATCAATTTTTTTTAAAATATCCTCAGGTGAGGGTTAATTAATTAATTAACTAATAGCATACGCATAAAGAAAAAGTCTTTCCTTGGGATTTTTCTGATTGTTTTGATTAATATATGTATTTCCCAGTAAGGCTGAAACTAACATAATGAGAGATGATCTCTTGACTGCTGATTGATTGGGCTGCTCTATATCTTTTCTATTGCTATAACAAAGAAGTGACTGTTTTTACTGGGCAACATTTTTCTCTTCCAATTTTGGTTAGTACACTAAAATAGAATGGCTTACTTTGCTCATTCTGAACTTTTTTTCATCTGTAGTCAGAACTATCTTCAATTTGGTCAAAAGATCTCTTAGAATATATCACAATCAGGTAGCTAACATTCATATGAAGGATAAAAATATCAAAACCTAACAAGCATATAATATGTTATAAAGAATTATTGAATTGTGTGAAGATAAAATCTAAAAATTGTAAGATTTTGGAACCTGTATTTTATTTTTTATTTTTTTAGTATATTTTTATTTCAGAGAGGAAGGGGAGAGGGAGAGAGAGACAGAAACATCAATGATGACAAAGAATCATTGATTGGCTGCCTCCTGCATGCCCCACACTGGGGATCGAACCCACAACCCAGGTCGGGGAATTGAACCGTGACCTCCCAGTTCATAGACGGACGCTCAACCACTGAGCTAGGCCAGCCAGGCTGGAACTTGTATTTTATGTTTGCTTGCATGATTGAAGCGTAGGATAAAAAACCCTAAATGACTAAATTATTGCTGACTTAAGAAACTACATCCTGAAAAATATGGTTATTTTTTCAGGAAATTTCCAGTATTTCTGGTCTAATTTGAAGGGGAAGGGTATTTTTTTCAATTAGAATTTCAAGATCCATATTTGCACTTACATGTAATAGTGCTTTCTGGAACTATCTGTTTACCTTTTCTCTTCAAGGCAGTAAAACATTGATTTGTGAAACTGAATAATTACTAAATATAAGAGTTAAGGCAAATAATAAGTAAATAAAAATGATGTCTAAAGAAGAACAGTCTTTTATCTTTCAACAGATTTTTCTCTATCAGAAATGTCTATTCAGAGACTTGCCTTCTTCCTATAGCCATCCTTTCATATGAATGCCCTGTCTTAATGTGTCAGCTCTTTCCAGGATGTGGGTTGTTTTAGAGCTCATAAAGTGTCTCATAAACTAATAATGAAAGTGTTAAGTCAGTTCAGATCTTTAAAGGCTGCTTTGAAAGAATTTATAAGCTCTGAACTACTTACCTTACATAACTGAGTTTAGGGGTTCTCAGCAGTTGAACAAAGTTAACATCAGTAATTCTTGACTTTGACTAAAACTGCTCTCTAATTTTATGTCATCCTTATATTCTCTGTCACTAAATCCTATAAAATAATAGTTTTAAATATGTAACAAAAAGATGTACAGTAAAGTTTATGCTTCCCTTTTTTGCCCCCCCCCCCCCCCCTCAGGAAGCTCTGCTGAATGGGTTGGTGGCCACTGAGGTGTGTATGTGGTTTTATGTCGGCGAGATCATCGGCAAGCGCAACATCATTGGCTATAATGTTTAAAAACCAATCTTTAACATCTGAGGTGTTGTGGTGTGTTTTTTTTGGTTTATTATTTGAATATTCTTGTACCGTGCGTGATCAGAACGGTATTTGAATAAAAAGAGATATGTCAAAATCAATGCTTTCTGTATCAAACATGCATGGAGAGGTCATAATTTCTCTTGATATTTGGTTGGATTGTCTTTTGCTTTAATAATTAATATAGCTCTAAATACATGTCTTTGCTTACCCTGAAATATGGAAAGCATCTAAGTGAGTATACCAACCTGGTACATAATATTTATGAGGATAACATTTTAATTTGAAGGTGGGAAATATGACATTTTAATTCCAGAAAAGTTGAAGGAAAGGCCTTAAGAAAATGAGAACTTGCTGCAGTAGGAAAAATAGTACTAACTTGTATTAGAGTTAAATCAGTTAAAGAATAAAATTTGGATGGTTTCTCTTTGCTGAAGTCAGAGAAAGGCCTTTTGACAACCCCTATGTCTGTAATATTGAGGTATTTGGTGGGTTTGTTTGGTTTTTTTATAACATCTTTAACACCAAGATTAGTTATCAGTCTATCATCTTAAGCCATAGTATTGAGGATATAGGAGAGACTTAATCATTCATTGGCTTTTTGGGGGGTCTTTGAATGGCTCACTGGTACTTTCTCAATCCATTGTAACTCCTGCAGCCCCTGCAAAACATGCAGTACTAGCTGCTGATAACCAAAGGTGATTGCACATTGGAAAGCATCTTGCTCACAATGTAGTATTCATCCCTTACTAGTATTAATGTTTATCTTGTCAATCCCAAATTTACCCACTACAATTAGAACACTGATGCTTTAGCTTTATAAGTGACTAGAGGCCCGGTGCACGAATTTGTGCACAGTTGGGGTCCTTAGGCCTGGCTGGCAATCAAGACCTGGGCCGGGGGGGGGGGGGGGGGGGGGGGCCGGCCGGCCAGCCACAGGGAGGAACCATGGGAGGTTGGCCAGCCAGTTGCGGGGGCGGGGGGGGGGGGGGGGGGGGAGACCTGGGGGAGGAGCTGCAGGAGGTTGACCGGCCAAGGGAGGGGCCTCAGGAGGTTGGCTGTGGGAGCACACTGTCCACCAGGGGGCAGCTCCTACATTGAGCTTCTGAACCCCCAGGTCAGTGTGTGTCATATCGACTGGTCGTAACAGTCACTTAGGCTTTATGTAAACAGTGTCCATAGAGATCGCTGCTCTGCTGGGATGTGAAGCAATGTCTAACGCTGCTTCTGCAATAGACACAGATGGTCAAAATTGAAACTACCTCTTCTCAAAAGGCATTCCATAACTTTTTTATCCTCACCTGAGGATATTTTTTCCATTGACTTTTTTTTTTTTAACTTGATTTTAGTGAGAGGAAGAGAGAGGGATAGAGAGATAGAAACATCGATGAGAAGGGAACATTGGTCTGCTGCCTCCTGCACACCTCTACTGGGGACCAAGCCCATATCCGGGCATGTGTCCTTACTGGGAATCAAACCCATGACCTCTTGGTTCATTCCTGGGTCTACACTCAACCACTGAGCCACACTGGCCAGCCTCCATTGATTTTGAGAGTGAAAGAGAGTCACATTGATGTAAGAGAGACATGTCAGTTGGAGATCTCTGACCAGGGATCAAACCTGCAACCTAGGTATGTGCCCTGACTGAGAATCAAACCTGTGACCTTTTGGTATATGGGATGATGCTCCAACCAACTGAGCCACACTGGCCAGAGCACATTCAATAACTTAAACATGCATAGCAGAAGACTAAAAAGATATTTACTACCGTAATGGTGATCTTTATGAATTTCTCTATTTCATGCAGTATTAAAATTAACTAAAATTGATTTTATATGTAACTAGTGGCCCAGTGCATGGATTCATGTATATTGAAAGGAAATTAATTAGAAGAAATACTTTAATATCACTATTTGCCCTTTATAATAGAAGTGTCAACCAAATTCACAATCAACAATGAGGTTGAAACACGCGTGCAATTGGCGCCAGCAAGAGCTTTATATGTATCGCATGTCAGCGTATATTTTTAAATTGCCAGTACGTGTCCTATGTACCAGCCGGTTGGTCACTTAGCCTTTTATAGAGATGTAATTTTTTATATATATTTTTTTTTTTATTGAGCCCTAACCAGTTTGGCTCAGTGGATAGAGCGTCGGCCTGCGGACTGAAGGGTCCCAGGTTTGATTTTGGTCAAGGGCATGTACCTTGGTTGCAGTAAGAGGCGTGCAGGAGACAGCTGATCGATGTTTTTTGTGTTTTTTTTTTTAATTTATTGATTTTTTTACAGAGAGGAAGGAAGAGGGTGAGAGAGTCAGAATCATCGATTAGAGAGAAACATCAATCAGCTGCCTCCTGCACACCCCCCACTGGGGATGTGCCCGCAACCAAAGTACATGCCCTTGACCAGAATCGAACCTGGGACCCTTGAGTACTCAGGCTGACGCTCTATCCACTGAGCCAAACCGGTCAGGGCTGATCGATGTTTCTAACTATCCCTCTCTGATTTCAGAGAGGAAGGGAGAGAGATAGAAACATCACTGAAGGCGGAGAATCATTGATTGGCTGCCTTCTGCCCGCCCCCAGTGAGGATCAAGCCCACAACCTGGGCATGTGCCCTTGACCGAAATTAAACCTGGGACCTTTCAGTCTGCAGGCCGACGCTCTATCCACTGGACCAAACCTGTTAGGGCTGTGGGGTTTTTTTAAACCACATGGTCACCCAGAAAGTTTTCAGAATTAACATTTACTACTCACTTCACTGTTGGCTTCCTCCTCCTTTGCCCTAACAGCACTCTTCTGATGTACGGTGGCTAATCCTGCATGTACAGAATTTTCATAGGTTAAGATGGCAGTGGGCTCCTCCAAGTGGCCACTTCACAGCCTGTTACTTTTTGGCTTCCTAAACCCCAAGGGTACTGTCTTCTAGTGGAGACCTGAAGTCTCTCACTGAACTGGTGTGTGCCAAGAGTTCACTGCAACAGCTCAGGCCTCAGAAATGTATTGTGCACCTCTAAGCCCTGGCACTGTGCTAAGTAGTGGAGGTATTCGTGACCAAGACTGTATTTAACTTTCACAAGAGTCCTCAGCTGGGACGTGATTAAGTGTGCAATTAGTCACATGACATGCTGTCATAAGGCGAGTGGGAGGCCGTGCTTGAAAGGGGCTAACCCAGACTTGAGAAGGGTGCTCAAGAGCTGTCAAAAGAACTGATGATGGAAGGAGCCCAGGAAAGGGAGTAGCCAAGAAGCATGGCACCGGCAGGCCGAGCAGCCTGTGCGGAAGTCTGCACATGGAGGTTCTGAAAGAAGGCCAGCATGCTGAGCACCAGGTACAGAAGAGAGTAGTAAGACCAGAGACCAGGTCGTGACGTACATATGCCATATTAAAGAGTGGGTTTTAAAATAAGGACAGTGACCGGAAAGCCATTGGAGGACTGAAAGCACAATCCCTGCCTGTTTCTGTCCTCTTCACAGCAACTGGCGATTTCAATATAGGTAACAAGCTGGATAGAAACCGGCTTGGGGTACATGAAGGAATGCATGTGGCCTGCCTTTTCCTCACTGTGTAGAAACACTCCGTAGTAAGTGTTTCTTAGATGTAACAACTACACACATCATGAGAGAGTGTAGTTGCTCAAGTTCAAGCCAGTTAGACAAGTAGTCACTATGGTCCAAAGGTATAATTCCATGGAAATCACTATAGAAAAATAAATTTTTAAACAATTTTTCAACAGTGAAGCCTTTTCTGTTTATTTCTTTATTGTTAATCCTCACCCATTTTTTTCCATTGATTTTGAGAGAGAGTGGAAGGAAGGGAGAGAGAGAGAAACATTGATGTGAGAGAGACACATCGATCAGCAAAGCCTTTTTATGAGGTTTTCATTTTTAAGGCCACATTGAATGTGAAACTGTCCACATTGCAAGCTTAATCTTGTGCACCTCAGCATTCTCCTTGGATATGTTTCCACTCATTTCTTTTACGCCTGAGTATTCCTTCTGCTGTGGTTTCTAAGGATAGCTCAGTACTATTTACTTGGTTAATCCTCACCTGAGGATATTCTTTCCTTTGATTTTTCAGAGATAGTGGAAGGAAGGCCGAGAAAGAAGCATCGATGTGAGAGAGGCACATGGATGGGTTGCCTCCCACATGCAACCCAATAGGATCAGGGATGTGACCAGGAATTGAACCTGCAACCCTTTGGTGCACAGGCCTACGCTCTAACCACTTAACTGTACTGGCCAGGGCAATACTATTTACTTTTTTAATATTTCAATTTGTATAACACTTTACCTTTTCAAAGCACTTGCACTGACTCATATAGCCTTCAGACGTCCTCTGAAGCTTGAGGGCTAGATGACAGACCCATTTAACAAGTTAGGAAACAAGCACAGAAACATGATTTAACTAGGATCCCGCGAGTTTTCAGCGCTGGAACCACTAAAGGCCAATTGATGGTCCCATGTTGTAGTTCCCCTGACTTTACTCCTGAGCACCCTTTACACTTGCTACTTGATATTTTCACAGTTCACTCTGTATATTCTCAGTCCTGTCTTGCCCTACTATCAAGCTAGTTAAGCTTTATTGTCCCATCAGATGTCAGCTTACCTAATCTAATGTAAAGTGATATCTAGCTTTGTAGGACTTAATATTTCCTAATTAGCAGAATATAAATTGCTACAGTTGTGATCATTCTTGAGATGAATAAAGTTGCAATTCCCGCAGAGATTCCCTTAACAGATATTTACACTAGACCTGCTCACCAAATAAAAGACCCTGATACTAATAAAATACTGACCTGCAAGGCCTCGACAATCTGCCTTTGGTGTTGCCTTCATCTCTTTTGCTACCAACCACTGTTCCAACCACACAGCTAACCACTCCATAAAAATTCCCAGCTTAACTCGTCTTTCGGTTATAGAGTGGGCAAAAGTAGGTTTACAGTTGTGAGTATACAAAACAGCTTACTGTATTATTAATTACTGTCTTATTTGTTGTGTTGTTTTATTATTAGTTTCATTATTTCGTATCCTTACTTATGATTTATCCTTTAAGTAATGATGGCTGGTAATTTACTTACTTTGCCCATCCCTGAATATCCTCTGTCCCTGATTGTTGGCAGTTTTCTACCAACCACTCTATTTCTTGATAATTTTTTTTCTCCTGGCTCATTGCAAATCTAAACTGCTATTTTAATTCTTGGCAATTTCAACATACATATGGGTCAGTGGATTTCAAAATATGGTCCCTAGACTGCAGCAGCAGCAGCAGCACTAGAAAACTTAGAAATAAAAGCAATCACATTCTACCTAGAAACTCTGGTGGTGGCATCTGGCAACCTGTTTTGATTAGTTTTTCATGCAATGCTGATTAATACTAAGGATTAAGAAACATTGACATAAATGACCCAATAGACTAGCTTCTCAGTTCCCTTAAAAAGTCCAATGATGCCCTAGCTGGCTTGGCGTCGGTCTGCGGAATGAAGGGTCCCGGGTTCAATTCTGGTCAAGGGCACATCCCCAAGTTGCTGGCTCAATCCCCAGAGGGGCGTGCAGGAGGCAGCCAATCAATGATTCTCTCTCATCATTGATATTTCTATTTCTCCCTTCCTCTCTGAAATCAATTTAAAATGTATATTTTTTAAAGTTAATAATAATGTCCCATCTTCCTTGAGCATTCATTCCCATATCATCACCAATCATTAATCACTCTGGAGTCTGCCATGCATCCCTTTATCTGACCACCTATTATCTTTCCAGCCTGTTGCCTCTGATATGGGAACCACATCAATTTGGAGTCATCATGACCATTCATAAGCTGATAGTACCATCTCCTTCACCACCCGGATGTCCTCTTTTCCTTCCTTAGCCAACTTATTTGTATACCATGATCAATCATGACCACTCTCCAATACACCCTCAACTTCTTTGCCTCTCACTCACTGTTGTACTCATTTGCCAAAACTATATCCTTGGAAGGCCACCCGTGAGGAGCAAGGGGTCCCAGCCCCACACCAGCCCCCCAGCCCAGGGTCCCAAAGCTGGGAAGAAGAGTCCCCACTACAGGCTATAAAGATCAGTGGGGATTGCGGCTGGGGGACACAGGCTTCTGGAGACCCAGGTGTCCCTCTTAAAGGGCCAGTGCATGAACTTACTTGGACTCCCAGCAACAGGTAGCTTTGGGGAACCCAGACACTTATGGGGAGGAATTGGATTGTCTGGCATTGGGGCAGAAATTCAGGGTCAGCTTTCTCCCAGATGGGGGTGCTCACAGGGGTCATTGTTCCTGTGCTGGGACATACCTTGTCACAGGGCTTTATATGAGTCTCCATCAGACTGGAGAACACTATTTGCTCCACCCTGGGGATTCCCTGAGGCCCCTTCCCTTCCAATTTACAGCCCCACACAAGCTATTTACAGCAGTGTTTCCATATAAATGTACTGTCCTGGCTCAGGCTTTAGACTTTGCTAAAATATCTCAAACAAGCTGCAGCTGGTGATAACATGCCCTAAACCTATCAATAAAAAGCCCAAGACCATGCTCAGGTGACTGGGGAGGCTGGGCCCCTGGGCCCTACATGACACCTGCTACACAAGGCCACTCTACCAACTCCAGAAAACATAGCAGCTCTACCTAATACATAGAAACAAACACAGGGAAGCAGCCAAAATGTGGAGACAAAGAAACATGTCACAAATGAAAGAAATGGAAGCAAGCAAACTACTGGATACAGAGTTCAAAACCATGGTTATAAGGTTACTCAAGGATCTTCATGAAAGCTTCAAGGGACTTAGTGAGACTTTCAAGGATCTTAGTGAGATTGTCAAAGACATGATAAAGGACCAGTCAGAAATTAAGCATATACTAATGGAAATAAAGAATAATTTATAGGGATTTAACAGTAGAGTAGAGGGTGCCTGGAATCAAATCAATAATTTGGAACATGAGGAAGCAAAAAACATACAAACAGAAGAGCAAAAAGAAAAAAAGAATCCAAAAATATGAAGATAGTGTAAGGAGCCTCTGGGACAACTTCAGGTGCACCAACATTCACATTATGGGAGTGACGGAGGAGAGAGAAAGCAAGATATTGAAAACCTATTTGAAGAAATAATGACAGAAAACTTCCCCTACCTGGTGAAAAAATAGACTTACAAGTCCAGGAAGCAAAAGGAACCCAAAGAGGCCCACACCAAGACACAGCATAATTAAAATGCCAAGGGTTAAAGACAAAGAGAATCTTAAAAGCAACAAGAGAAAAGCAGTTAGTTACCTACAAGGGAGTGCCCATATGACTGTCAGCTGATTTCTCAGCAGAAACTATGCAGGCCATAGGGAGTGGCAAGAAATATTCAAAGTGATGAATAGCAAGAACCTACAACCAAGATTACTCTACCCAGCAAAGCTCAATTCTCATTTAGAATTGAGGGTCAGATAAAGAGTTTCACAGACAAGCCAAAACCGGTTTGGCTCAGTGGATGGAGCGTCGGCCTGCGGACTCAAGGGTCCCAGGTTCGATTCCGGTCAAGGGCATGTACCTTGGTTGTGGGCACGTCCCCGGTGGGGGGTGTGCAGGAGGCAGCTGATCGCTGTTTCTCTCTTATCGATGTTTCTAACTCTCTATCCCTCTCTCTTCCTCTCTGTAAAAAATCAATAAAATATTTTTTTTAAAAAAAAAAAAAAGGAGAGTTTCACAGACAAGAAAAAGCTAAAGGAATTCATTACCACCAAACTAGTATTACATGAAATATTGAAGGGTATTCTTTGAGGAAAAGAAGGAGATGAGGAAGAAGTACAACAAAGGGAAGAAGGAGAAGAAATAAAAAATATGAATAATAAAATGGCAACAAATTCATATCTATCAAAAATGGAATCTAAAAATCAAAATAAATGAACAAGAAACCTAATAAACAAAATAAAGTGGTAAATAAAATAAGAATCAAATGCATGGATTAGACTGACAAATCTCAGAGGGAAGAGATTAATCAAAGATCTTACCCATGGACACAGACAGTAGGCTGGTGAAGGCCTGGGGCGGAGTGGGAACTGGGTGGAGAGGGGCAATGAGAGGGAAATAGGAGGACACCTGTAATACTCTTAACAATGAAGATTTTTTTAAAAACTGCATCCTTGGCTACCTGCTCTGCACTTGCACCCATGTAACTGAATGTAGCAGAAGAAAACTATCATAGTGGCTCATCTCACTTTATATTCATGATCAGGACCTCAAGAAAGCACTTAAGACCTAGCCGGGTTGCTCAATAGATAGGTCTGTGGGCCGCTAAAGGGTCCCGGATTCAATTCTGGTCCAGGGCACATGCCTGGGTTGTGAGTTCGATCCCCAGTAGGGGGCATGCAGGAGGCAGCCAATGGATGATTCTCTGTCATCATTGGTGTTTCTATCTCTCCCTTTCCCTTCATCTCTGAAATCAATAAAGAACTCTAAGAAAAAAAAGCACTTAATACCACCTGACAATCATCCTATATTTCTTTGAGCCATGATTATTTCTGTCAATAGATGACTTGCTTTTTCTTAACTAAGAAAATTGAAGCAATTGGAGAACTTCCATTGACTCCCACCACATCACTACCCTCCATGTATATATAGGGTGGCCCCAAAAAATGTATGCACACTTGACTCAGACATCAGACCCAACGAGTCACCACACATTACCGTATGTTCGAAATCACCGCTGTATATTCCTTCCCGTGCACTGGGTCAAAATTGCGCCCTTTAAGCACAGTTGCAACTGCGCCCCCATCGCCTTTCCATCAAGTCAAGCCCACTCTGTTGGCTGAGAATGGTGACTGAGCTTTTTTCTGGTTTGCTGAGGGGAGGCGGGAAGCGTTGTATTTTACCAACTCTGGGTGTAGAAGGGTCACTGGAGCGGCAGTGCAAGGATCTCACCACCACCATATTGAGCAAAAGGGCACAGACCAAGGCCACCAAGGAGCACCCAGTGGGAAACATCCAATGTGTTAACCATGTTTGATCAGTCACAGGTTCAGGAGTTTAACATGATTGATCAGAAGAGAGATGGTTTCATCGACTAGGAAGATTTTCATGATATGCTGGCCTCCATGGGGGAAAATCCAACCGATGAGTATCTAGATGCCATGATGAATGAGGCTCCAGGTCCCATAAATTTCACCATGCTCCTCAAGATGTTTGGTGAGAATTAAACAGCACAGATCCAGAAGATGTCATCAGAAATGCTTTCACTTGCTTTGATGAAGAAGTGACTGGCACCATTCAGGGAAATTGCCTGAGAACTGCTGACAGCAGTGGGAGGTGGGTTTATGGAGGAAGTGGAGGAGCTGTACAGAGAAGCATTTATTGACAAAATGGGAAATTTCAATTACAGGAGTTCACGGGCATCTTTAAACATGGAGCAAAGGGCAAAGGTGACTGAAAAGAACTCCAAATTCCAGCCCAATGTTTCTTGTCACCACTTTGGGTTTTTCTAAGACTTTCTCTTGGAGACCATAGCATTTCATAGATTTACAGCTTTTGCCTTTCTTTTTTTTTTAAGTAAATATATTTTTATTAATTTCAAAGAGGAAGGGAGAGAGATAGAAACATCAATGATGGAGAGAATCATTGGTTGGCTGTTTCCTGCACGCCCCACACTGGGGATCGAGCCCGAAACCCGGGCACTTGCCCTTGACTGCAATCGAACCTGGGACCCATTAGTCCACAGGTCAATGATGCTCTATCCATTGAGCCAAACCAGCCAGGGCTACAGCTTTTGCCTTTCTTGTGATATTTATTCTCAGCCATTTGGGACACATGCATCTCTATAATCAAACTGGAAATGGGACTTTTTGTCATTTTCAGAATAGAAAATAGGGTAATTTAACTTACCAGCAGCCCCCATAACTACAGTCTACACAGCATCAATATATTTTTTCAGAGAAAGTTATTCACTCAATTTTTTCTGAGCCATAATTAAACTTTATGGTATATACACTTCAACAGCTGATAGCTCAATTGTCGTTTCTTTTCAGATTTAACCCATTGGAATTGATAATTATTCAAACTGCATATATATTTTGGGGGGCACCCTGTAAACTCTACTCTGCATTTACTAGGTTGTTCACGCTCCTTTTCAAAGCCAGTCCCTCCCCTCAATGTCTTTCCCCCCCTTCCCTACATTATCAGTTTTTCCCTGAACGTACACACATGCTATTATCTAGACCATCTTTTATAAAATCACCTTTTGCAGCAAAACACCTCCGAAGTTACAGTACTCACTGCCTCAGATCCCTGTTCTCTCTTGACCCATTCCAATTAGTGTTCTTGCCTACCACACCACTGAAACTGCTCTTTTCACACATTAAATGCAAGAGGCACTTTATTTGAGCTTTCAACAGTATTTGACTGAGGTGAGTATTTCCTCGTGCTTGATGCACTTTCTGGTACACTTGACCTCCAGAGCTTTTCTTTGGCCTTTCTTAGTCCTTATTTTTTGTTCACATTTCCGTTTCCTTTCCCAGTTCCCCCTTTTCCTGGCCTTCTGTCTTTGGAATATCCCAAAGGTAAGGCTCAGTACTTGCTCTGGACTCATTTCATTAGTGATCTCATCTAATCTCTTGGGGGGTTGTTTGTTTGTTTGTTTTAAATCTTTACTGTTGAAATAACCTTGTGGTTTTACTGATGACTCTCCAATTTATGGCTGTAGTCCATACCTCTCCTCTGAACTCTAGAAATGTATCCCACGGCCTATTTGCTATCTCCACCTGGGTCTGGAATAGACATCTCAAACTTAACATGTCCAAAATGGAACTGATTTTCTTCCACATCCCCGCCCAAAACTTGTTCAACATTTTTCTCCCTCTCCACTGATGGCAACTCCATCCTTCCCATTGCTCAGGCTAAAAACCCTTGGAGTCAAACTTGACTACTATCTCTCATATTCCATATCCATCCATGAAAAAGTCCTGTTGGTTCTACCTTCAAAATATATCTAGAATCGGACCATTTCTTCCCTGCTAACATCAAGGCACTGGCATCTCTCACTAGGATTGTTAAAATGGCCTCCGACTTCAAGCTTGCCTGTCTACAGTCAGAGTGATGCTATCAAATGTAAGTCAGGTCATGTCACTCCTCTGCTCAGAACCTTTCAATGGCTCCCACCTTGTTCAGATTCAAACTACAATTCTCACCGCGGCCTGCAGGGGCCGCCAGACCTGCCTTTCTCTCTGTCTCTGACCTCACTCATCTCCTGCCACTCTTCCCCACCCCCTCCCACCTCCCCCACTCCCCCACCCCCCTACCCCGCTGCCTCACTGGTCCCCATGCTCCTCCTCACGCAACCAGGCAACTCCTGGCTCCTCGGCTCACATGCCCTTCTTTCCCCAAGATGTTCCCGGAGCTGGCTGCCTCCCTTCAATTTAGTGTCTTCAATGTGAGCTTCCCCAGCCACCATCAGTATAATCGCAAGAAACCTCTCTCCAAATATTCTTTTCCCTTACCCTGTCTTTTTCCCAAAAAAACTTCAACGTCTTGCACTCTATATTATTTATTGGTTTATTATGTATATTTTAATTGTTTTACTTTGCTAAAATAAATGCAAGTCCCACAAAAGCAGACATTTTTAAAAAATATATTTTATTGATTTTAGAGAGGAAGGGAGAGGGAGGGAGAGAGATAGAAACATGAATGATGAGAGAGAATCATTGATTGGCTGCCTCCTGCACGCCCCCTACTGGGGATCGAGCCCGAAACCCGGGCATGTGCCCTTGTCCGGAATCGAACCTGGGACCCCTCAGTCCGCAGGCTGACGCTCTATCCATTGAGCCAAACCAGCTTAGGGCTAAAAGCAGACATTTTTAAAATCTATTTTGTTCACTGATAAATCCCAAGCTCTAACCACATAGAGTTTACTCAATACAGATGTGATGAATAAATTAATGTATCCATCAATGAAACCATACCTTTGTAAACGCTGCCTTCAACCTGGCCCTTTCTACATGGCACACCTCTGTTCCACTTTCAAAACCAGCTAATAACTTCTGAAAAGTCTTTTCTGATTTTCCCAAACTGCTTCCCCTTGCCCTCCTGTGGGGCCTCTTATAGCACACACCATTGTACACTAATGATGTGTTTACATGTGTTTACTTCCCTTGCTAAACTGTAAAGGAGATAGAGTATCTAATTCGCCTTTGTAATCCTAGCCTATCGCCTTATCTCGCTTGCATATTGCAGGTTTTCAACAATGAAACAGAAAACTCTACTTACTGTGCTTGGTACTGGACTAATAAACAGAATTTAGTGGCAGTTGGCCACAGAGGGAGATGCGGGTCTGGGACTCCTTTTCTGAAGTCCTGTAGGTTGAGGCTGCTACAAAGCTGATGCCAACTGAGTCAGCCTTTACCTCTGAAACAGAGATTTTGGTCCCGGGTGGGCAGCCCTTCTCTACTTCGTAAAGTTCATGCAGGTTGCCTTTGCATCAGGCTGAGGCGGGGAGAATGAGAGGGTGGGCAGTAGAAGATCCTTCATAGAAGACCTAGCCTGAAATCCTTAGGAATTGATCAACCTAACTCCCTCTTTCTTCACCAAGCCTGGGTTTCAGGATTTAATCCTGAGCAGAGCTGAAAGAAGCCCCTCACTGTAGGTATATAGCACCACACTTTTCCTTATAGGGTTTACCCATGCAATCTTTGGATGGGTTTTTATAAGAATTACGTATTGGACTTCTTGCATAAAGTAAGAAAGGTTTTTAAGCATTCTGGTATTGTCAAATCCAAAAACAATTAAAATACGTTTATGTGGTTTTTAATTATAGCCTACTTGTTAAAATAGCTACTGTTTCTCCTAGCCGGCATGGCTCAGTGGTTGAGCATCAACCTATGAACCAGGAGGTCACTGTTCCATTCCTGGTCAGGGCACATGCCCGGGTTGTGGTCTCCATCCCCAATAGGGGGCGTGCAGGAGGCAGCCTAACAATGAGTCCTCTCATCATTGATGTTTCTATCTCTTTCTCCCTCTCCCCTCCTCTCTGAAATCAATAAAAATATCTTTTTTAAAATAGCTATTTTTCCCCCTAAGGACAGCCAGCGTTTTCACCTTGGTGTCCTCTCACTCTGAGTCTCAAGAGAATGGAGAACATAATAGAATGATTGAATAAATATATTTTTGAAGTAACAGTGAATTGTAAGGCAATGGTAGAAAAGTGATTACCAATTTTTAATGATCTTCAGAGGGACCATTAAAAAGAAAGCCATGTGCCGAAACCTGTTTGGCTCAGTGGATAGAGCGTCGGCCTGTGGACTGAAAGGTCCCAGGTTCGATTCCGGTCAAGGGCATGTACCTTGGTTGTGGGCACATCCCCAGTAGGGGGTGTGCAAGAGGCAGCTGATAGATGTTTCTCTCTCATCGATGTTTCTAACTCTCTATCCCTCTCTCTTCCTCTCTGTAATAAAAAATCAATAAAATATAATTTTAAAAAAAGAATAAAAAGAAAGCCATGTAGCCGAAACCGGTTTGGCTCAGTGGATAGAGCGTCGGCCTGCGGACTCAAGGGTCCCAGGTTCAATTCCGGTCAAGGGCATGTACCTTGGTTGCGGGCACATAACCAGTAGGGGGTGTGCAGGAGGCAGCTGATAGATGTTTCTCTCTCATCAATGTTTCTAACTCTCCATCCCTCTCTCTTCCTCTCTGTAAAAAAATCAATAAAATATATTTTAAAAAAGAAAGAAAGAAAGAAAGAAAGCCATGTAAACCCAGGATTGGTTTTAAAAAAAGGGTGAGGGAAGTAATGTCAGTCAAACAAATATTAAGTCAGGAGTGATATTTTTAAAATATATATTTTTTTATTGATTTTGGAGAGGAAGGGAGAAGGAGATAGAAACATCAATGATGAGAGAGGGTGGCGGAGTAAATAGATGATACGCAGATATGCTCCCAAGACCAAACTGGAATTACAACTAAAATACAAAAAATATCCTGAATAATCAACTGAAGACTAGCTGGAGAGAACCCTGATAACCAAGGATGGAAAGTGGAGACCTCATAGAGACTGGTAGGAAGGGTGGAGGCACAAAAGAGCTTGGGAGGCTCCCACAGACAACAGCTGAAGTTCTGGAGACTTATCTCAGCTGTGGGGGGTCTGTCACTGAGAACTCTGGGGTCTAATCCCCAAGCTGGGCCCTCCAGAAGAGCGCTCCAGAACTGAGAAAGGTGCCCACATAACATTGGCTATGAAAAGCAGAAGGGTGCCTGGCCAGCCTGGCTCAGTGGTTGAGCATCAACCTATGAACCAGGAGGTCACAGTTTGATTCCTAGTTGGCACATGCCCAGGTTGTGGGCTCCATCCTCAGTGGGGGACATGCAGAAGGCAGCCGATCAAGGATTCTCTCTCATCATTGATGTTTCTATCTCTCTCCTCCTCTCCCTTCCTCTCTGAAATCAATAAAAACATATTTTTTAAAGTATTAAAAAAGAAAAAGAAAAACAGCAGGGTTGCTGTCTGCCAGGAAGAGACAGCTTGAAATGCAGGCATCCTCTCAAAGGGCCAATGCACAACATTTCGTGTGCAGCCACTCACCTTGGGTTCCTGCAGAAGGAGTGCAGAATGAACTAGAGCTGTGTGAGCAGAAGTCAGGGTTGGGGACTCTGGGGTTAGAACTCAGAAGGCAGACACCCTGGTTGCCTGTACTGAGTTGTTCCTTCATGCTGAAGAGGTCATTTTTCTCAGGCAGACCTTTGCTATCCAGGTAGTTTTTGCCTCAGCGGGAAGGAGAGGGGTGGCGGGGGGGGGGGGGGGGGTGCGGCGGGGAGGACAATTGACCCACCCTGTTGAGTTTCTGAGGCCCATTTCTGAGAATAACAATTAGTCTCCAGGTAGAAGTAATTGCCCCACCCTTTTGGAAAACCTCTCATCCTACCTGTGGACCACTGCCTGAGGCTACTCAAGACTAAAACCAGAGATTAAAAATGGCAGCAGAGTAAGTGGACGCTGCACAGACATGCTCCCAGGAACAAACTGGAATTACAACTAAAATACAGGAAAACTTTCTGAATAATCAAAGGCAAACTTGCTGGAAAGAACTGTGATAACAGAGGACCTAAAGTGGAGACCGCACAGAGACTGGTAGGAGGGTAAAGGCAAGAAAGGGCTGGCAGGGCTCCCAAAGACAGCAGCTGAAGTTTGGGAGAGATATCTCAGCTGTGGGGGGTTGCCGCTGAGAACTCTAGGATCTAATTCCCAAGCTGGGCCTCCCAGCAGAGATCACCAGAAATGAGAAGGGTACCCACATAACATCTGGCTGTGAAAAGCAGTGGGGTTGCTGTCTGCCAGGGAGAGACAGCTGGAAATTCAGGTACCCTCTTAAAGGGCCAACTCTCAAAATTCCCTGTGGAGCCACCCAACTTGTGCTCCAGCAGAGGGAGGGCAGAGTAGACTGGAGCTGTGTGAGCAAAAGCCAAGATTGGGAACCTCAGGGGTTAGAGCTCAGAAGGCAGACACCGCTGGTTTCCTGTGCTGAGTCATTCCCTCACACAGCAGAGGACATCTTTCCCATACAGACATTTGCTATACAGAAGGCCCTGCCAGGGGAAAAGACAGCTGACCCACTCTATTGGAAAACACTTTGCCCCACGGTGCGGAGTTCCTAAAACTAACAATTAGCCTCCAGGCAGAAGCAACTGCCCCACCCTGTTGAAAAAAACTCTCACCACACCTGAAGATGATTGAGAGCAATTCAAGTCAGAACCCTATCAGTCTGTAGGAGAGGCAGTCTCTGGAGGCTTTGAGTCTTTGCCTGATCTAATTAGTCAGAAACAGTGTTTAATAGTGTCCTGCTCTAGAGATTGAGAGGCATAACAGATCTACCTAATACATAGTCACAAACCCAAACAGGCATCCAAAATGAGGAGATAAAGAAACAACCCCCAAATGAAAGTACAAGAGAATTCTCCAGAAGAAGAGATAAATGAAACAGAGATAAGAAACTTATCTCGCTGAGACCGGTTTGGCTCAGTGGATAGAGCGTCGGTCTGCGGACTAGAAGGTCCCGGGTTCGATTCCGGTCAAAGGGCATGTACCTTGGTTGCGGGCATATCCCCAGTGGGGGGTGTGCAGGAGGCAGCTGATCGATGTTTCTCTCTCATCGATGTTTCTAACTCTCTGTCCCTCTCTCTTCCTCTCTGTAAAAAATCAATAAAATATATTTAAAAAAAAAAAAAAAAAGAAACTTATCTGGCCGAAACCGGTTTGGCTCAGTGGATTGAGCATCGGCCTGCAGACTCAAGGGTCCCAGGTTCAATTCCGGTCAAGGGCATGTACCTTGGTTGCGGGCACATCCCCAGTAGGGGGTGTGCAAGAGGCAGCTGATTGATGTTTCTCTCTCATCGATGTTTCTAACTCTCTATCCCTCTCTCTTCCTCTCTGTAAAAAATCAATAAAATATATATATATATATATATATATATATATATATATATATATATAAAGAAACTTATCTGAAACAGAGTTCAGAGTAATGATGGTAAAGATGCTCAACAGATGAGAAAAGATATAGTAACTATGAAAACAGAAATAGAGAATGACATAACAATAATAAAGAACACATTGGAAGAAATACACAGCAGATTAGGAGAAGCTAAGGATCAGATTAGTGAATTAGAAGACAGGATTGAAAGAATCACTCAATCAGAGAACCAAAAATAAAAAAAACAATTAAAAAGCAGGAGGACAGCTTAAGGGAGTTGTGAGACAATGTGAAATGTAACAATATTAAAGCAGGTGTGCCAGAAGAGGCAGAAAGAGAGAAAGGCATAGAGAATGTGTTTGAAGAAATAACGGCAGAAAATTTCCCGAACCTGGTGAAAGAAAAAGTCACACAAGTTCAGGAGGCACAGAAAACCCCAACCAAGAAGAACCCAAACAGGCCCACACCCCAACACATCATAATTAAATTGCCAAAAATTAAAGACAAAGAGAGAATCTTAAAGGCAGCAAGTGAAAAGCAAACTGTTACCTACAAAGGAGCTCCCATAAGACTGACACACGATTTCTCATCAGAATCTCTACAGGCCAGAAGAAGTGGCATGACATTCTCAAGGTAATGAAAAGCAAGGGTCTGAAACCAAGATTACTATATCCAGGAAGGCTATCATTCAAAAGAGACGGGCAAATAAAGAGCTTCACGAACAAAAAAAGGCTAAAGGAGTTCATCACCACCAAGCCAGCATTACAAAAAATGCCAAAGGGACTATTGTAATGAGAAGATGAAACAGAGAGAAACCTAGGCATACAGAATTAAAATGGCATAAATAAGTACTTATCAATAATAACCCTAAATGTAAATGGATTAAATGTTTCAATCGAAAGGCATAGCGTAGTTGAATGAATAGAAAAACATGACCCAAATATATACTATCTACAAGAGACCCACCTCAGAACAAAAGATACACATAGGATGAGAGTGAAGGGATAGAAAAAAATTTTCCATGCTAATGGAAAAGAAAAGAAACGGGAGTAGCAATACTCATATCCAACAAAAAAGACTTCAAAATGAAGGCCATCACAAGACACAACAAAGGTCACTACATAATAATACTAAAGGATCGATCCAGCAAGAGGATATAACCCTCGTAAATAATACAGGAGCACCTAAATATATATATTTTAAAAACTTCTAGAGGACTTTAAGGGAGATATTAACAACAATACAGTCATAATAGGGGACTTTAACACCCCGCTGACTTCAATGGATAGATCTTCCAAACAAAACATAAACAAGGAAACAGTGAATCTAAAGGACACACTGGATCAGATGGATTTAATTGACATTTATAGAACATTTTACCTCAAAGCTACAGAATATACATTCTTCTCAAGATCACATGATCATTCACAAAGATAGACCACATGTTAAGACACAAAACAAGTCTCTACAAGTTCAAGAAGATTGAAATCATATCAAGCATCTTCTCAGATCACAGTGGAATGAAATTAGAACTCAACTACAGTAAAAGCACCCAAAACGTTCAAACACATGGAGGGTAAATAGCTTGTTATTAAACAATGAATGGGTTGCCAATGAGATCAAGAAAGAAATAAAATGTGGGGCGGCCGCGGCCATGGCAGAACACAGGCTGGGCAGCTCATGGCCCACCCCAGCCTCTGCCGTGGGGAGCGGGGACACCAGCAGAAGTGGGGGCGCCAGCATACAGACCTTGGGTGGTCTGAACCTGCCTAACACCATCTCTTGGCCTGGCAGACATCAGCTGGTCGTCCTTCAGGGTCTACCGAATCCGGAGCCAGTATTTCTTTGGTCCATCATCAGCCTGGACAATGCAGACTCCACTCACCAGTCCTGTGCCTGTGTGCCAGCTCTCCTGGGGCCCCGAGGGCTTGAGCAGAGACTTTGCCCCTGATGGATGTAGGGCCCCTCTGAAGCCAGAGGTTCCTGAAACCCCAGAGTCTCCTGTAGTTCATGAATGTCAGGAATCCCAGGAACAGCAGGCCTGAGCCATCCTCCAGGAATGCTACTTCCGCAGCCTGCTGGCCATAGTGGGTTGCCAGGTTAGCTTCACCTCGCATGAGGGTGTGCACGTGACCACCCACTTCGGAGCCACCGTCATGGACATGGCCAACTTCTATGTGTTGCAGCTGCAGACTCCAATAGGTGTGCAGGCTGAAGCACTGCTTGGTGTAGTGACATTATTGCATACACCTTCAAGCTATAAAGACATTATTGTGGTCACCTTCTGCCTTAGACCTAGCCACAAATTCCCAGGCTTCCAACAGTTCCAGATCTCTAAGCCTCATAGAGTTCAGAATTCCCTTGGAGTTTTGAGCCAAGCTCCCAGCAACTAACTTCTTCAGATCTCCAATGTCTAGTAAGTAAAATTCTGCAACCTCACAAGTTCTAGATCCCATTGAAAGGAATGCTCTATCTCACAGAACTTTAAACTGTACAGAAAGTTCCTGAAGACTGGAGGTGGGGTGGGGTAGGAAAGGGGGCAGTGGGAATAAAGGAAGGCAAATTGCAAAAAAAGAAAAAAGAAAGAAAGAAAAAGAGAAAGAAAGTAAGAAAAGAGAAGAAAGAAAAAACTGCCTGGAAACAAATGAAAATAAACACACAACAACCCCAAGTCTCTGTGACACAGCAAAAGCAGTCCTGAGAGGGAAGTTCATAGCACTACAAAGAGAACAGTGAGAAAAGCCCAAAGTAGACGGAAGGAAATAATAAAGATTAGCGCTAAAATAAGTAACATAGAGACTAAAAAATTTTCCAAAAAATCAATAAAACCAAGAGCTGGTTCTTTGAAAGGATAAACAAAACTGACTCATCAAGAAACAAATAGAGAGGACCCAAATAAATAAAATCAGAAATGAAAGCAGAGAAGTAACCACCGACACCACAAAAAGACAAAGGATTATAAGAAAATACTATGAACTATATGCCAACAAGCTGGACAATGTGGACAAAATGGACAAATTCCTACAAAAATACAATCTCCCAAAACTGAATCAGGAAGAATCAGAAAATCTGAATAGGCCAATAACAACTTATGAAGTAGAAACAGTAATCAAAACACTCCCAGCAAACAAAGGCCTAAGTCTGGATGGCTTCACAGAGGAATTTTACCAAGCATTCAAAGAGGAACACTTGTACTCCTCAAACTGTTCCAAAAAATCCAAGAGGAAGAAACACTTCCAAACTCTTTTTATGAGGCCAGCATTATCCTAATTCCAAAACCAGATAAAGACACTACAAGAAAGAAAATTATAGGCCAATATCCCTGATAAACATAGATGCTAAAATCCTCAACAGAATTTTAGCAAATCGGATCCAGCAATATATTAAAAAGATCATACACCATGACCATGTGGGATTTATCCCAGGGATGCAAGGCTGGTACAATATTCGCAAATCAATAAACATGATACATCACATAAACAAATTGAAAGTCAAAAGTCACATGATCATATCAATAGATGCAGAAAAAGCATTTGACAAAATCCAACACCCAATTTTGATCAAAACTCTCAGCAAAGTGGGAATACAGTGATCGTATCTCAACATAATAAAGGCCATATATGACAAACATACAGTCAAAATCATACTCAGTGGGCAAAAACTAAAACCATTCCCCCTAAAAACAGAAACAAGACAGGGATGCCCACTTTCACCACTCTTATTCAACATAGTACTGGAAGTCCTAGACACAGCGATCAGACAAGAAGAAGAAATAAAAGGCATCCAAATTGGAAAGGAGAAAGTAAAACTCTCATTATTTGCAGATGACAAGATATTATACATAGAAAACCCTAAAGACTCCACCAAAAAACTACTAGACTTAATAAATGAATTTGGCAATGTAGCAGGATACAAAATCAACACCCAGAAATCTATGGATTTTTTTGTATGCCAATATTAATTTTCAGAAAGAGAAACTAAATGGACAATCCCATTTACCATTTCAACAAAAAAATTAAAATACATAGGAATAAACTTAACCAAGAAGGCAAAAGATCTCTATTCAGAAAATTACAGGATGTTGAGGAAAGAAATAGAAGATATAAACAAGTGGAAGAATATACCATGTTCATGGATTGGTAGAATCAACATCATTAAAATGTCCATACTACCCAAGGCAATATACAAATTCAATGCAATCTCTATTAAAATAACAGTGGCATATTTCACAGATCTAGAACAAATACTCCAAAAATTTATATGGAACCAAAAAAGACCCTGAATAGCTGTAGCAATCTTGAAAAAGAAGAACAAAGTTGGAGGAATCAGAATATCAGATTTCAAGTTATACTACAAGGCCACCGTAATCAAAACAGCCTGTTACCGGCACAAGAACAGGCATATAGAATAATGGAACAGGACAGAGACCCCAGAAATCGACCCAAGACATTACGATCAATTAATATTTGACAAAAGAGGCAAGAGCATACAATGGAGTCAAGATAGTCTCTTCAATAAATGGTGTTGAGAAAATTGGACAGACACATGCAAAAAAAATAAATTAAACTACACCACCAACTTACACCATACACAACAATAAACTCAAAGTGCATAAAAGACTTAAACGTAAGTAGTGAAACCATAAAAATCCTAAAAGAAACTATAGGCAGCAAAAACTTAGAAATCTCTCAAGGCAATATGTTTACAGATAATCTCCTAGGGCAAAGAAAACTAAGGAGAAAATGAACAAATGAGACTACATCAAAATAAAAAGCTTCTGCACAACAAAAGAAACCAAAACCAAAAGGGAGCCCACTGTATGAGAGAACATATTTGGCAATGATACATCTGATAAAGGGTCAATATACAAAATATATAAGGAATGCATATAACTTAACAGAAGTAAAACAAACAATCCAATTTAAAAAATGGGCAAAGGACCTAAATAGACACTTCTCCAAAGAGGACATACAGATAGCCAAGAGACATGAAAAAATGATCCAAGTCCCTGATCATCAGAGAGATGTAAATTAAAACAACAATGAAGTATCACCTCACACCTGTCAGAATGGCTACCATCAACAACTCAACCAATGATAAGTGCTGGTGAGGATGTTGAGAAAAGGGAACCCTAGTACACTGCTAGTGGGAATGTAGACTGGTATAGCCACTATGGAAAACAGTATGGAGTTTCCTAAAAATTAAATATGGAACTGCCATTTGACACAGTGATCCCACTTCTAGGAATATATTTTAAGAAACCCAAAACACCAATCAGAAAGAATGTATGCACCCCTATGTGCATAGCAGCACAATTTACAATAGCTAAGATCTGAAAGCAGCCCAAGTGCCCATCAGCAGATGAGTGGATAAAAAAGCTGTGGTACATTTATACCACAGAATACTATGCAGCAGTAAGAAAGAAGGATCTCTTACCCTTTGAGACAGCATAGAGGGACCTGGAGAGTATCATGCTTAAGTGAAATAAGTCAGTCAGAGAAAGACAAGTATCACATGATGTCATTCATATGTGGAATCTAAGTAACAAAATAAACCAGTGAATGAAGTGGATCCAGAGACATGGAAGCATAGAAGAGTGTGGAATCTCAGAGGGAAGGCAGGGGAGGGTGGGTGGGTGGGGGCTAAGCAAGAAAAGACCTTGTATTCATATATGCATGGCCCATGGACACAGACAATGAGGCAGTGAGGACCTGGGGTGAGGGTGGGGGCAGGCTGGAGGGGGTCAATGGGGGAAATAGGGGGACATATGTAATACTTTCAAAATAAAGTGTATTTAAAAAAAAGACTGAAATCAATGAGTCTGTAGACAGAGGTGGGTTTCTGGAGGCTTTGAGTCTTTGCCTGTTCTAATTGGTTAGAAACAGCATTTGACACTGACCTGCACTAGAGATTGAGAGATGTAGCAGCTTTATCTAATACATAGTCACAAACCCAAACAGGCAGCCAAAATGGGGAGACAAAAGAATAACCCCCAAATGAAAGAACAAGAGAATTCTCCAGAAGAGCTCAATGAAATGGAGAGAAGAAATTAATCAAACATAGATTTCAGAGTAATGATGGCAAAGATGCTCAACAGCATGAGACAAAATATAGTAACTATGAAGAAAGACATAGCACTAATAAAGAACACGTTGGAAGGAATATAAAGCATATTAGGGGAAGCTGAGGATCAGATCAGTGAAATAGAAGACAAGGTTAAAAAAAATCATGCAATCAGAGAACTAAAAAGAAAAAAAACAATTAAAAAACAGGAGGACAATTATCAGCAAAGCCCGTTGCAGGAGGGCATACTATACAATTCTGTGTCCACAGATTGATGGTCTCCAAAGTCCTCCCTTTCTCTAGTGGCTGCTGAATTATTCACATCCTCAAGTGCTTTCTGAGCATGGATTGTAATTATTAAGTCCTTTCTGCAACACCCATTCTCTCTCACACCATAAAAGATCTTCTTCTCCATTGTCTTTCTCATTTGCATTTCATTTTCCTAATCATCACAGCTTTGTCTGCACTAAAGAGCACCCTGGACACTTTCTAGATAATTCTCTCTCACTTCCATGATGGGAGAGAGAAACAGCAGCTGACTTGCTTCAAAGATTCACTCTTTTAAAAAAAAATCATTGTTTCCTTAATGGAAAACACTTTCAATAAAGTTTCCTAAATATAAACAAACAAACAAACAAACAAAAAACACAGGAGGACAGCTTAAGGGAGCTGTGGGACAACATGAAATGTGACAATCCTCTCTAATAAAATGGCAATATGCAAATTAACCATCACTCTGCTACATAAGCCACACCCACCAGCCAAGCCACGCCCACCAGCCAATCGGGGCGAGTATGCAAATTAACCCCAATCCAAGATGGCTACAGCCACAGAGAGCAAGGTTTCCCAGGTAACAGAGTAAGCCAAGCTTTCCATAGCCGTTGCAGGCCTAAGCCTCCACTCAAGCTACAAAGTTTCAATTATCCTATATAATAAAAGGCTAATATGCAAATCGACCAAATGGCAGAACAACCAGTGGCTAGGGTGCACACTGACCATCAGGGGGCAGACACTCAATGCAGGAGCTTCCCCCTGGTGGTCAGTGCGCTCACACAGAGGGATCGCTGCTCAGCCAGAAGCCCTGAGCAGGCCTAAGCCTTCAATTGGACATCCCCCAAGGGCTCCCGGACTGTGAGAGGGCACAGGCCAGTCTGAGGGACTCCTCTGAGTGCACGAATTTCGTGCACTGGGCCTCTAGTAGAAGATAAACAAATTCAAACAAATGGCGGCAGAATGGAGCTTGAGAGAGCAGGCCAGGGTTGCCGGCGGCAACAGGGGAAGCAAAGCTTTCCGTACACCCTGGCCGGGCTCACCCGCTTAAGGCTACAAACTTTCAATTGTAGAAGGTGAATTAACTGCCACAGAAATGGCTTCCGCCCCAGAGGGAGCAGCAGGCTTGGCTCCACTCCAGGCTACAAAGTTTCAATTGTAGAAGGAAAATAAATTCCAGATACCAGGGCCTCCCCTTGGGTTGCCAGGGGGCGTGGCCGGCCTGCAAACCACCACAGGCCCCTCGCTCAGGCTGCCCCACACCCCAAGGGAACCCCCACCCTTATCTGTGACACCCTTCAGGGCAAACCAGCTGGCCCCTACCCGTGCACCAGGCCTCTATTCTATCTAATAAAAGAGTAATATACAGATTGATCATCACTGCAACACACAATATAGCTGCCCCCATGTGGTCAAAGATCCTGCCCCCATGTGGACACAAGATGGCCACTACAAGATGGCCAGCAGGAGATGGCAGTTGGGAGGCACCCGGCCTGCAAGGGAGGGCAGTTGTGAGGGACCAGGCCTTCAAGGGAGGGCAGTTGTGATGGACCAGGCCTGCAAGGGAGGGCAGTTGTGAGGGACCAGGCTTGCAAGGGAGGGCAGTTGGAGGTGATCAACCCTGCAGGAGAGGGCAGTTAGGGGTGACCAGGCTGGCAGAGGAGGGAAGTTGGGGGCAAACAGGCTGGCAGGGGAGCAGTTAAGCATCAACCAGGGTGGCAGTGGAGTGGTTAGGGGGTGATCAGGCTGCCAGGCAGAAGCGGTTAGGGGCAATCAGGAAGGCAGGCAGGCAAGCAGTTGGGAGCCAGCAGTCCTGGATTGTGAGAGGGATGTACGACTGCCCGTTTAGGCCTGATTCCACCAGGATCCACCAGGATCGGGCCTAAACGGGCAGTCGTACATCCCTCCAGGAGTCCCAGATTGGAGAGGGTACAGGCTGGGCTGAGGGACAACCCCCCGCCATGCACGAATTTCGTGCACCGGGCTTCTAGTATTTGTATAATAGGAGTGCCAAAAGGAGAAGAAAGTGACAAGGGATAGAGAATGTGTTTGAAGAAATAATGGCAGAAAACGTCCTGAACCTGGTGAAGGAAAAAGTTACACAAGTTCAGAAAGCACAGAGAGTCCCAAGCAAGAAGAACCCAAGCAGATCCATGCCCAGACACATCATAATTAAATTGCCAAAAATTAAAGACAAAGAGAGAATCTTAAAGGCAGCAAGATAAAAGCAAACTGATACCTACAAAGGAGCTCCCATAAGACTGTCAGCTGATTTCTCATCAGAAACTCTACAGGCCAGAAGGGAATGGCATGAAGTATTCAAGGTAATGAAAAGCAAGGGTCTGAAACCAAGATTACTATATCCAGCAAGGCTATCATTCAAAATAGATGGTGAAATAAAGGGCTTCCCAAATAATAAAAGGCTAAAGGAGTTTATCACCACCAAACCAGCATTACAAGAAATGCTAAAGGGACTGCTGACATGAGAGGAAGAAATAGAAAAACGTAGGCATATAGAATTAAAATGGCAATAAAGCCCAGCAGGAGTGGCTCAGTGGTTGAGTATTGACTTAGGAACCAAAAGGTCACAGTTCAATTCCCAGTCAGGGCACATGCCCAGGTTGCTGTGTAGGGGATAGTTGATCAACGATTCTCTCTCATCATTGATATCTCTCTCTCTCTCTCTCTCTCTCTCTCTCTCTCTCTCTCTCTCTCCTCCCCCTTTCCCTTTTTCTCTGAAATCAATTTAAAAATATACTTTTTTAAATGGCAATAAATAAGTACCTATCCTATATAATAAAGAGGTAATATGCAAAATAACCTTCACGCCCTCCAACATGGCTGCCTACGACCAGGCTGGCAGGGGGTTAGTGAGGGATGACCAAACGACTGAACAAGCAGGCTGCGTGGGGCGACCAGGTCGGCATGCGGGGGGGGGGGGGGGGGGGGAGGGCAGTTGGGGGCAACCAGGCCAGCGGGAGGGGGAAGGGGGGGCAAACAGGCCAGCAGGGGGGCAGTTAGGGACAACCAGGCTGGCAGAGGGGGGCATTTGGGGGTGACCAGGCTGGTGGGGGTGGGCAGTAAGAGGCAACCAGGCCAGCGGGGGCAGTTAGGGGCAACCAGGCTGGCGGGGGGGGGGTGCAGTTGGGGATGACCAGGCCAGAAGGGGGACAGTTGAGGGTGATTAGGCTGGTGGGGGGGGCAGTGAGGGGCAACTAGGCCGGCAGGGGGGGCAGTTAGGGGTGATCAGGCTAGCACACAGAGGCAGTGAGGGGCGATCAGGCCGGCGGGGGTGGGGGGGAACAGTTAGGGGTGACCAGGCAGGCAGGCAGGTGAGCGATTAGGAGCCAGGGGTTCAGGATTCTGAGAGGGATGTCCAACTGCCAGTTTAGGCCTGATCCCCAGATTGGAGAGGGCTCAGGCGAGACTGAGGAACCCCACCCATGCACAAATCCATGCACAGGCCTCTAGTCAATGATAACCTTAAATGTAAACATAGGTTATTATTGATCCAAAGACATAAAGTGGCTGAATGGATACAAAAACATGACCCAACTATATGCTGTCTACAAGAGACCCACCACAGAACAAAAGACTCACACAGGATGAAAGCGAAGGGATGGAAAAAAAATTTTCCATGCAAATAGAAACAACAACAAAAAAAAGCTGGGGTAGAAATACTCATATCTGACAAAATAGACTTCAAAATTAAGGAAGCAAAATAAGCCAGTTAAAGAAAGACAAGTATCACATGATCTCACTCATATGTGGAATCTAATGAACAAAATAAACTGATGAATAAAATAGATCCAGAGACATAAAAGCATAGAATAGAATACAGAACCTCAGAGAGAAGGTAGGAGAGGGTCGGTGAGTGGGAAGTGATCAACCAAAGAACTTATAAGCATATATGCATAACCATGGCCACAGACAATAGAGTGGTGAAGGCCTGGGGTGGGGGGCAGGGGTGAGTTAGAGGGGGTCAATGTGGGGGGGAAAATTACATATGTAATACTTTCAACAATAAAGATTCTGTTGTTGTTGTTAACCAAGGATATTTTTCCATTGATTTTTAGACAGAGTGCAAGAGAAGAGGGAGAGACAGAGATAGAGAAACACTGATATGAGAGAAGCCTGCAACCAAGGTATGTGCCCCTGACTGGAATTGAACCTGGGACTCTTCAGTTTGCTGGCTAACACTCTATCCACTGAGCCCAATCGGCTAGGGAAACAATAAAGATTTATTTAAAATATAAGTAAGATCATATTACTTCTCTGCTCAAAAAAAAAAAAAATGATGACAGAGGATCATTTAACAGCTGCCTCCTGCATGTCTCCAACTGGGATGAAGCCCACAAACTGAGCATGTGCCCTGACCGGGATTGAACCATGACCTCCTGGTTCATAGGTCAACACTCAACCACTGAGCCACACCAGATTGGCAGGGGTGATATTTTGACCATTACTTGAACACTGTTATGGTTTCCTGTCTTGAATGTGCGAGTAGAAGTGTGCATTATTATATGATACCTATGCTACTACTATACTGGGGTACTAATTTCCACCTTACCCGAGCCTCCAAATTTCACCCGCACGGCACTGAGGGTAAAAACGGATGCCCATTGGCCTGGGTTTGGGACTCTTGAGTTTGTTGGCTTTACTGTCACCATATGACCCCCACCCATTCCAGAAGAAAGCTGCCTACAAACACGGATAACCTTCCAAGGTTATGTGCAGAAGTCTCAAGAGCACAGACCAGCAACAAAGCCCAGTATGTTTCTCTTTTAATACAATACTAGCGTTCCCGTTGCAGGAAAAATCCTGCAATAGGGTTTCCTGCTGCACTCTACCCCGCCCCGCCTCCTCTCCTCCCTTGTCCCCTGGCCCTGCCTTCTCCGCCAGCCCGCCCCGCCTCCACTCCTCCCTTGTCCCCCGGCCTGCCTTCTCCGCCAGCCCGCCCGCTCTCCTTCCTTCTCCCCTGGCCCCGCCTCCGCTCCTCCCTTCTCCTCCCCCCCAGCTTGCTTGCTTCTCCGCAGCTTTGCTCCCTTCAGCATCTCTTGGCTTCTTTCTACGCTGTCTTGATATGCAAATTAGCCGCCATATTTGTTGGGTGTAATTTGCATACTCATCCTGATTGGTTGGTGGGCGTGGCTTGGTTGGTGGGCGTGGCTTGGCGTAGCGAAGGTGCAGTCAATTTGCATATTTGTCTATTATAAGGTAGGATGTAGCCCGGCCAGAGTGGCCCAGCTGGTTGAGCAGTGTCCTGTGCACCGAAAGGTTGTGAGTTCGATTCCCAGACAGGGCACATACCTGGGTTGCAGGGTTTGATCCCTGGTCCAGATGCATGTGGGAGGTAACTGATCTCTCTCTCTCTTTCTCTCCCCCCCGCCCGACCCCCTCTCTAGGCATGTCCTCAGGTGAGGATTTAAAAAATGTTACTTTCCTCACTTTTCAGTGCAAAATGAAACGCAATAAAACCAGTGACTCGGGTGGAGGACTGGCCTGTGGGGCTTCCCCCGGCTTCCTCCCTAGCCAGGCCCTCTCATCTCAGCTGGTTAGGGTGGCACTGCACTGTGAGGGATGGGCGTGGGGAAGGGGGACAGTTTGCTTTTTATGCTTTTATTCAGGAACTTACACCTGAGCTCTAACCCGCCTGTAAGACACAACATTTCAACTTTAGCAGAACCAAGCGATTCCTAAGGTAAAATCTGCACCAGAACCTTGATGTTTCCTTGTGTTTACGCAATAGGATTGGTTAGATGTTACTAGAGATGGCTCAGAATAGGGAAGAGCATAGGCTAACACCTAATCCTAAACAGCTTAAAAGGCACATTCATCATCGATCATCTAACTACCCAGTCTCTATCTATAATGTTTCAAAAGAAATTCTCAATTTTTAAAAATTAAATTTACTGGTGGTGCCCTAGGCAGTTTGGCTCAGTGGTTGGAGCATCGGCCTGCAGACTGAAGGGTCCCAGGTTCAATTCCAGTCAATGGCATGTACCTTGGCATGCATGTGGGAGGCAACCAATCGATGTGTCTCTCACATTGATGTTTCTCTCTCTGTCTCTTCCCCTCCCTTCCACTCTGTCTAAAAATCAATGGAAAAAATATCCTTGGGTGGGGATTAGCACCAACAACAAATGTATTGGAAGTGACATTGGTTAATAACATTACATAAATTTCAGGTGTACAACTTTAGAATACAATATCTCTATACTGTGTGCTTACTACCCACATTTGGCTCCTTTTGTTGCTACATATTTGAGCATCCTTTACCCTCTAGTCTTCCACCAGTCAAGTTCTCAGTTTTTAAACTTGATATCAGAAGCTCATGTAACTTCACAAATGAGAGACATTAATAAATGTAGCTTTTAGCCCTGGCTGGTTTGGCTCAGTGGATAGTGTGTCGACCTGCGCACTGAAAGGTCTCAGATTCAATTCAGGTCAAGGGCACGTAACTCGAGGTTGCAGGCTCTATCCCAGCCCTGGTCAGAGCGCAGGCAGAAGGCAACCCATCAATGTGTATCTCACATAGATGTTTCTCTCTCTCTGTCTCTCTCCCTCCCCTCCACTATCTCTAAAAATCAATGCAAAAATTTCATTGGGCACCCTAATCAGTTTGGCTCAGTGGATAGAGCATTGGACTGTAGACTGAAGGGTCCCAGGTTTGATTCCAGTCAAGGGCACATGCCCAGGTTGTAGGCTCGATCTCCAGTGTGGGGCATGCAGGACGCAGCCAATTAATGATACTCTCTCATCATTGACGTTTCTCTCTCTCTCCCTCTTCCTTCCTCTCTGAAATCAATAAAAATATCTTTTTTTAAAAAAAAAAAAAAAGAGGAATTCAATTTAAAGACATACAAGTGAGGATGCCCAACATAGAATCCTATCTAATGAAGACAGAATATGCAAATTGACCATCACTCTGCAACAAAGATGTTGGCGCCCACAGACAATAAGAAGGGAATATGCAAATTGGTGCAACAAAGATGGCGACGATGCAGGTGTTCTGCCCTGCCCCGGCTGCTCCCGGCCTCTGGCACAGGCGCGGAGCAGCCAGGGTGGAGCGGGACGCCTGCTATGAGGGGGGGTGGCGGGGGTGGAGGGAGCTACAGGAGGTGGCAGAGCCGGAGCGAAGGCAGAAGGTGGCGGCCAGAGCAAAGGCCCGGGTTCCGGGTGCCGGAGGGAAGCTGGTGCCGGCAGCCAGGGGAAGGAAGGCCTATTCTTGCATGAATCTTCGTGCATCGGGCCTCTAGTTGATTATATTAAATTAAATTAAAAAGAGTGGTTAGTGCAGAGATGTAAATATGGAAGTCACAAGCATATAGAGGGTGCCTGGGGCCTTGAGCATTAGATGAGATTGCTTAAGAAGAATGAGGCCCAGCCTGTGTGACTCAGTGATTGAGCGTCAGCCCATAAACCCAGAGGTTACCACTCAATTCCCTGTCCGAGCTCATGCCCAGGTTGTGGGTTTGATCCCCAAGAGGGGGCGTGCAGAAGGCAGCTAATCAATGATTCTCTGTCATCATTAATGTTTCTATCCCTCTCTCCCTCTCTCTTCCTCTCTGAAATCAATAAAAATATATATTTTAAAAATTCGCCTGCTATATTTAGTCAAGCATTTACTAGTAATTAAGTCACCCCAATGATTTCTCAGGCCTTACACGTCCCCGGGCCGGACATCCCAACCCCCGCCCCCCCCCCGGCACCCCCCCGCAGGGAAACCATGGCACCTCAGCCTTTCCCAGCGCTCTCTCTCTTTACCCTACTGGCATAGCACTTGCCACCAGCTGCCTTTTTACGGTAATGTGTGTATTGCCTGCTTCCCTTCGCTAGACTGTGAGCGCCCGCAAAGTGTAACCACCAGGAGCAGGAGCCCCGAGAAGCAGAGATAAAGGTGAACAAGAAACTCTCTCTGCCCTCGAGGAAGCCAAGACGCTCAGGGAGTCAGATGGCCTGACAAGGATGGGAGAGCCGGGGGCCCAGGGATGGCGCTTTTGGGGCAGGAGTTGCGCCTCTTCAGCCCGGGGCAGTGCAAACCCAGAGTTCTCTCTAGGAGAAGGTAACCAGGGGTCAGGGGTGAGGGCGGAGAAAGGAAGCCGAGAAGTAACCAAAGGAGTGAAGAGGAGCTGGGAGGGGGGTCACTCATGTTGGAGGACTGTAGCGCTTTTCTAGAATACTCCTAATACGATGGCAATGAGCACTCGTTACAGTTTACCATGTCAGTTAGGGTTCTAAGCATGTTCCGTATGTTCACACCTCATACGCTAACCCTGACAGCAGCCCAGGGAGTTAGGCACTAGTGTGACCCTGTTTTACAGAGAAAACGATTCACGCACCCCAGTGAACACACCTACAGAGAAATAAAGCCTAGAACCCAAGCAGTTGGAGCTTGCACTCTTGTTTATATATATTATTTTTTTATTGATTTCAGAGAGGAAGGGAGAGGGAGAGATAGAAACATCAACGATGAGAATCATTGATCGGCTGCGTCCTGCACGCCCCACACTGGGGATCGAGCCCACAACCTGGGCACGTGCCCTGACTGGAATCAAACCTGGGACCCTTCGGTCCGCAGGCCAGCGCTCTGTCCGCCGAGCCACGCGGCCGGGCTGAGCTTGCACTCTCCATCACCGTGTTGTCCATAATACCACACTAGGTGTGCCGGCTCCACAGGCCTGGCTCTGTCTCCCTGAGCACGGGGAGACTCCGGGAGGCCCAGCGCTGTCCTCGGCTCTGGAGTGGCGCAGAGAAGCAGAGTCCCTCCCTTCGTGGAGCAGGTCAGCGGGGGATGGCGCTAAGGGCTGTGGAAGAGAATGGAGCAGGGTAAGGCCTCACGAACCACGGGTGCAGCCTCTCGGAGGAGGCGACCATTTAAGTAGAGATCTGAAGGGAGAGAGGAGCCAAGAGGACATGGGGGGGGGGGGGGCGAGAACTTTCCAGGCAGAGGAAACAGCAAGTGCAAAAGCCATAAGGGGTGCGTGTGCCCGGTGTGTTCCAGGAACTGAAAGGAGCGCAAAGCAGTAGAACGCAATGAAGGGGAGAGGGAGGCAGGAGATCAGATCAGGAAGACAGGGAAAGAGTTCCAGGACATGATTGAAGTGAAAAAAGATGAAAGGGTCAGGTACCATCACACTGAGTAAAGAAAATATGTGTGCCTACATCCATATATACACATACATAACATATATGTCTATGTTATGTATGTCTATATATGGACATATATGTTATATATGTCTATATATGTGCTTGTTTATCTTCTGAAATAATAGATAACAAAATTTCTGGTGATTACCTTTTTATTTTATATTCTTCCATTCTTGAAAATTTTTACCTTGCATATATTATTTTTTAAAATGTGTTTTTATTGAGTTCAGAGAGGAAGGGAGAGAGAAATAGAAACATCAATGATGAGAGAGAATCATTGATCAGCTGCCTTCTGCACAACCTCTACTGGGGATGGAACCCACAACCCAGGCATGTGCCCTGACCAGGAATCGAACCCTGACCTCCTGGTTCATAGGTCGACGCTCAACCATTGAGCCATGCCAGTCAGGCTATTATTTTTATAATAATCAAAACATAGCTTAAAAATGAAAAGCCTTAACCATATGTTGGGGCTCCAGCTAAAGTCCTCCTCTTCCCTTTACAGCTGAGCTTCTCAAAGAGTTCACTCCGCTGTCTTCCCTCGCCCTCTCCATTTCCCCGCAGCCACGTGCATCCTGACTTCCGGCCCCCTTTCCCAGCAACTGCTCTAGCCGAGACCTGTGACTCCGCGGGACTGAGGAGCACTCTTCAGTTCTGCTTCGCGACCTCCCTGTTACGTTTGACATCGCTGACAGCTCCTCCGTCTGAAACTCTCTCCCCTTTGGTTTCCCTCTTGCTCCATTTCCTGCCCCTTCATTGGCTCCTTTTGTTAGCCCACCCGATAGACCTGGGTTTCTCCTGGTTCTGTTCTTGACTCCTTGGCCTCTATGTACTACACACACTCCTGCTCTGTGGCCTTATTCATGCCCATGGTTTTGAGACATTATAGGGACATGGCATCAGGGAATGGAAAAATACTGGGTGGCCAGGAAGCCAAGTTAAGACCAGGTGGCCAGAAGATGTAGAAACCACTGTTTTGCATGCACAGTTGGTCAAGATTTGGCCCCTATAGGACTTTCCTGGGTTTTTCATAATAAGCAACACTGTCATCTTGCCCCCACAGCACCAGTATGAATTTAGTTGCCAAGCAACTTGACAGAAGGAGGAAGTAACCCCACCCTGACACAGAAAATTCCACTCCCTGAACCCTTCACAAGCCTGCTTGTTTGGTGCAAGCCTGTTGCGTTCCGGCTTATAAAAGCAGCCAAGCAGAGCCAGCCCAGGAGCCAGTTCAGAGGACCTTTCATTCCTCTGTGCTGCCTCTCTGGTGCTCGAGCATAAGCTCAATAAAATCTATCTGGAAAATTCTCTGGGGTTTCCTCTTGATTTCTCTATTGGGGAACCCATGAACCCCAACACTGGTAAGAGTTTCAAGTACCATATCTCTGTTTCCAAGTCCCAGATCTATATTGTTAGCCTTTTCCCCTGGGCTCCAGTCCGACCTATACAGCTGCCCATTAGACAGTTCCACATGCAGATCTCACAGGCGCCTCAAACTCAACTGTTTCAAAACCTAACTCATCATTTCCCAACAAAAATATCTTCTTCCTGTTGACCTTTTCTTAGTTGGTTGTATCACCAACTGCTTGATCAACCCCAGCTGGCAACCTGAGAAAAGTCCCATATCTAAATGGACACCAAAAGTCATTCCAGCTGCTAACTCTCTCTGAAAGCTGTCTTCATCCCTACATCTTCACTGCCCCTGCACCTGGCATTTGGACCACTGCATCTGGGAGGTCAGACAGATCCTACATGCATTTTCTGCCTCTAGTCTTACCATCAGCCTGCTTTCTTATGCTTAGTTGCCACAGTGATGTGGCACAAATTCCATCACTCATCCCTGTTTGAAATCTTTCCATTTTCCCTGCCTTTCTAGGATAAAATTCAAACTCCTTAATATGACCTGGCCACATCCTTTGCGCTTTCCCACAGGTACTCTGTTCAAGCCACAATGAAGCACTCTGCTTCTCAACGCCATTTTCTTTCTCATGTTTCTGTGAAAGTTTTGTGACAGCATCTTGGCATCTCCAGATCTAACATAATAACTGGTACAAAGTTAATGTTCAATAAATAAAAGGACAGAAAACCACAGGCACAGAGGTTGATGATAAGGGCACCAATCAGAAGACTACTCTAAGAGTACAATTTAATATGTTTCTTATTGATTTTAGAGAGAGGAAGGGAAAGGGAGAGAGAAATAGAAACATCAACATCTCGATTGGCTGCCTCCTGGGGATTAAGTGGGAAATCCGGGCATGTGCCCTGACCAGGATCAAAACATGACCTCCTGGTTTATGGTTCATGGTTCGAAACTCAACCACTGAGCCACACCAGCTGAGCTAAGAGTACAATTTACAAATCTCAATTTAGATAACTAGAAAGAGAGGGAAAGAAAATGCTCTAGTGCAACATTTCCTTCAAGCTTATACCAGGTGAAACAGTAATCATCAAATAATAATTATTCCTGTCATTTTTCTCTTTGAGAGAGATGAATTTGGCGCATTGGTATAATTTCAGATGGAGACAATTTAACTGACTTTAAATAAAGTGTGAAAACAAAACAAACAAACAAAAACAAACCAGCCCAGCCTATGTGATTGCCAAATCCTCTGACAGAACAAGACCCCTTGGGTATGAATCTCAAGGTCCAAGAGGCAGCCGAGAAGGGTCATTTACCCTGCAGACACTCCCTGTGCCGGAACAGATCCAGGGGTCAGTAACACACAGTCCTGTTCTCCAGGAGCTCATGGCCCCCAAATCATTGAGGCTTTGCCCTTGGCCAGGACTGCCCCCAGCTGTCCCTGCTGCGATGAGTACTTACAGTCCTTTTCGTCGCAGGGAGAGCTACGCTAATTCTCTGGGAGGTCAGAGCACACTCATGGGTTCAGGGCAGTAGCAAACGCAGCCACTGCTTACCTAACGGAGGGGGAGCCTTTGGGGAAGAACAGTGGAGTGGCCCTTTCCCAGAAAAAAGCAGCACCGAAGAACTGGAACAGTACTCTCTTCAGGGGTGACCAGGCCTTCCTATGGGTGAGTGTAAATGACAGCCACCGGATTTCCTCCGCAGGAGGGCGTTTGGGATTCCTAATGCAGTGTTTCCATTGGAGCCTGATTAGAGAAAGGAGTGGATGGTTTGAGAGGGGGTATCTTGGCCAGTGACTAAGGAAATCCCTGGGTGGTAAGTGTTTCTATCTGAGTGAGAAGACATTTTGCTTAGATTATGTCATTCAATCTTCCTAATAATCCTATGAAGTTGCTATTAATATCCTTATTTTTGCAAATGAGGAGCAGGATGAGCCCAGGTGCTTGGTTGAAGACTACATAGCCACAATTATCGGGCCTGCGACTCAAGCCCAGATTTGTGACTTTGAGCCCACGTTAATGCCACCACAATACTGGTTTGCAATGAGTTGTCTTTCCAGGGAGGGGAAGAGGGAATGGACATATAGAGGTCCCTTCAAACCAGAAGTAATTCATGAGTTTGCAGAAAGGGGCAAAATTTGGGCTTCCCTTCTTAAACGTCTCCTTTTGTCATTTTGAAAAAAATTAAAATATGTGCCTTTCTACTAGGCTGGCAAAGCTCAAGAAGCTAAAAAATCCTTGTGGGGGAAGTTTGGGGAAGGAGGCACTGAAACATTGCTGGGGTCTGAAGTCGTACAAGCTTTGCAGGGAACAACTTGTCAACATCTATCAAAACACAAATGTGCATTTCTCACAATTCCACTTCCAGAAATGCATACTACAGATGTATTTGCTAAATTATATATATTCAAGGTTATGCACTGTTTAATATTTTAATATTATTTCATATTGGTTAATATTTCTTTTATTTAAAATGTATTTTTATTGATTTAAGAGAGGGAGAGGGAAAGAGAGATGGAAACATCAATGATGAGCCCTAGCCGGTTTGGCTCAGTGGATAGAGCGTCGGCCTGCAGACCAAAGGGTCCTGGGTTCGATTGCGGTCAAGGGCACGAACCTTGGTTACAGGCTCCTCCTCAGACCCGAAGCCTGATCAGGGCTCATGCAGAAGGCAACCAATCGATGTGTTTCTCTCACATCGATGTTTTTCTCTGTCCTTCCCTCTCTCTCCCACTCTCCCTAAAAAAACAATATTGAAACCAATATATGGAAAAAAATATTATCGGGTGAGAATTAAAAAAAAAAGAAACATCAATGATGAGAGAGAATCATGCATCGGCTGCCTCCTGCACACCGAAATCCAGGCATGTGCCCTTGACCAGAATCAAACCCGGGACCCTTCAGCCCGAAGGCCGAAGCTCTATCCACTGGGCCAAACCAGCTAGGGCCAGCATTGTTTAAAACAGCAAAGGTTTGGAAACTACTTAAGTGCCTACCAATCAAGAACTGGTTACATAGGCTCTGTTGCTGTCTGTTCCATGCAGGAAATGCTGAGTACCCGGTAAGAATGATTTCCAAGATACTGATTTCCCAGCAAGATCCAGGAAGTAGGCTCAATCTTATTTCATTTATGGAGAAACTTCTGTATGTGTTTGCTTGAATAGGCACACCTACCTCTAGAAGAATACCCAGGAGGCTGATAACATTAGTTGCCCCTAAGAAAGGGTAAATATGACTGGGGAAGGGGAGGGTCATTCAGAACAAGATTGGAGTCAAACTTTAATTCCTTTACATTTTTAATCTTAGGTGTTCAAGAAAAATAAATGGAATTAAAGGTAAAAAAATAAAGCACATGTACCTATGAGTAAGGCACAGAATGCCTTTAAAAAAAAAAGTATTCACATTATTGTGTAGTCATCACAACCATCTATAACTTTTTTTTTAACTAACAGGTTTTAAATATATATATAGATAGATACATACAGACATATATACATATATATTTAAAAATATATTTTATTGATTTTTTTACAGAGAGGAGAGAGAGTTAGAACATTGATGAGAGAGAAACATCGATCAGCTGCCTCCTGCACACCCCCTACTGGGGATGTGCCCACAACCAAGGTACATGCCCTTGACCGGAATCAAACCTGGGACCTTCCAGTCCGAAGGCCAATGCTCTATCCACTAAGCTAAACCGGTTAGGGCTAAAAATAGATTTTTTATTTATTTCAGAGAGGAAGGGAGAGGGAGAGATAGAAACATCAGTGATGAGAGCAAGCCCACAACCTGGGCATGTGCCCTTAACTGGAATCGAACCCTGGGCCCTTCAGTCTGCAGGCCAACGTGCTATCCACGGAGCCAAGCTGACTAGGGCTATCTCTAGAGCTCTTTTCATTTTGTAAATCGGAAACTCTGTACTCCTTAAACAACAACTCTCCAAACGTGCCCTAGCCCCTGGCAACCACCATTATGGTTCCTGCCTCCGTGATTTTGACTACTCCAAGTACCTCATATGAGTGGAATCACCCAGTATTTGTCTTTTTGTGACTGTTTCTTTCACTTAGCATAATGTTCTCAAGGTTCGTCCATGTGGTAATATATTGCAGAATTCCTTTCCTTCCTAAGGCTGAATTCTTCATTGTATAATATGGCACAGTTTGCTAAGCCATCCAGTGGTCGATGGGCACCTGGGCTGCTCCTGTGTTTTAAGCATTGTGAATCCTGCTGCCATGAAATGGTTGTACAAATACCTCTTTGAAAGCCTGCTTTCAGTTCTGCTGGGTATATACTCAGAAGTGGGATTCTTAGGTCACAAGGCAACTTCTTTTAAATTTTTGGAGGCACTGCATTACTGTTTGATTTCCATAGCAGCTGCACCATTTTCCATCTCCACCAACACTGCCCGAGCATTCCCATTTCTCCATATCTTCACCAGCTCTTGTTTTGCTTTTTTTTTTTTTTTTAAAAAAAAAAAAAACACATATATTTTTTTATTGATTTCTGAGAGGAAGGGAGAGGGGGAGAGAGAGAGAAACATCAATGATGAGAGGGAATCATTGATCGGCTGCCTCCTATTGGCCCCACACTGGGAATGGAGCCCAAAACCCGGGCATGTGCCCTGACCACAATCGAACTGTGACCTCCTGGTTCAGAGGTCAACGCTCAACTCCTGAGCACCCAGCCGGCTTGTTTTGCTTTTCTGATGGTAGTAATCCTAATCGGTGTGAGGCCGCATAGTATGCCTTTTAGGGTCAGCAGTATGGTGAATGGATATTGGTGCTAGACCCAATGCGTTTCGGTCCTGCTGCTTATTGTGTGACCTTGGGTGTTACTCTAGGCCTCAGTTTCCCTATTCATAAACTCAGAATTATCTCAGAAGGTTGGTGAGAACTGAATGCCTATAAACCACCTAGGCTGGCAGAAACACTCAACAAATGTTATTATTTCTGCCTTAAAAGCAGCAACCATAAACCCAATCCTGATTTGCTCTGGCTCCTTTTGGACTAGCGTGGAGGCAAAGGGACACACTAGGTGACCTCTCAAGTTTTTATCCCTAGAACTGAGTCTGGAGATTTCACACAGTCTCAGGCCGTCTCCCTGCTGCCCAGCCCTGCAGAGCCCGCCCTGCCGGCGGAGGTGTGAGGCAGTAAGGCTGCTCAGCCTCGCCGGCTTGTTTTCTCAGCGGTGCAGGACCCAGAGGAACCCTGTCCACACAGTTACATAAATCCTGTCACTCAGTCCCCTGCCTGTTACCTCTGCAGACCGTTATGCATATTAAAGGGGGGGGGGGATACAAAAGAAAAATCAGCGAGATCGCGAACAAATCCGGACGCTCGAGGGAATCCACGTGGTCATTGGTCTGCAACTGATCAGAGCAGCTACCCTGAGGCAAGACCCCAGCCCTCGCGCCAAACGATTGCAATGGAGAACCCTCCACCACAGGGTGCTATGTCCCCCTTAGCAGCGTCTTGGGGCTGCCGTTCAAGAGACCCTGCCACGACCCCCACCATTTTTGCACCTAGTAAACCAGCGAGGTAACAAGGGAATCTGGTTCTGTGTGCGCGCTTTGCAAACCACCTGGGCTCCATCCTGCGCGGTTGGAACGACGATCGATGCGGGAAGAGTTGGGGGGAGTCGGAGCTGGCCGGTGCGTCTGCCCTTTCTCTGCCCCCACCCCACTGGTCGCTCCGCACGAACATTTCACCGGTGGCGGGACGCCGGTTTTCAGCACCAGGAGGCCGTGGACCTTCTCTGGAGACGCGCGGAGCACCCTCCAGAGGACGAGCTGACTGCCACCTGCTCTCCCGGTCTCCCGCTCCCTCCCGAGTCCGCCGCCCCGGGCTGTAATGTTACCAGCGGTGCGCGGTGTCCGTGCGGGAGCCCAGGGAGGCTGCGTGACCTTCCCGCGAACTCCACCTCCGCTGGGGGGATGGAGGCGGCCCCAGGGCCTGCAGGCTGGGGATCGATCCCCAGCTCAACCAACTCAGGTTCTCTGCTTTCCCAGCCTCGCAGGCTTTTAACGCCCAGCTGGAGGCGCCCTCCCCTCTTTTCCGCAATAAGCACACCGGGTGGAGATCCACCCCCGCCCTCACCCCCTTCTTCCTCCCCCCCCACCCCCCCAAACCCCGCTCAGAGCTCGCCGCGGACGGGCCCCTCCGCCCCATGGACCCAAATGCCCGGCCCTCCCGCTCTAAATCAGAAACGTGCTCGCGGGCCCCGGCCCCGCGCGCAGACATCAGGGTCCGCTAGGCACGCGGCGGCGGCAGCGCCGAGGAAGGGGCGGGGCGCTGTTGCCCGCCCTTCGCTCCGGGCCCCGTTAGTTCCCCAACTTCACTACGTCGTCACACCGCCTCGGTGGCCGGGCACGCCACGGGCACGGGGAATGGCCCAGCTCACTGCAGGGGGCGCGGGAGACGGGGGTCCCCAGCCCCGAGGGCCCAGCAGGGGGAGGTGGCGGGAGCCCGGCCGCTGGCTGCGCACATTTGGGAGAGCGGCAATGGGAGGGGCTCCTTGTGTAATGTTTGTAAAACGCGTGCAATGAAGGCCTTTCGGGCCTGCGTACCGTAAACTGGGGAGCGCTACTGTTTTGCAAGCAGCACAATCGGGGGCCCTCACCCCGCGGGCGTTAAAGGAGGGCCGGCCCAGCCCGTGCCCGCGCCCGCGCCCGGGGGCGGAGGCTCGCAGTCCCCGGCCCGTCGGCTGCGCTCTCCTGGAAGCGGCTCGGGCGGGTCGGTCCCCAGCGCCTCCCGGGAACGAGTGTAACCGGCCCGGGGCTCGCAGGCTGAGGGTGGCCGGGCTCCCTCCGCCTCCATCCCCGCGCCCCCTCCCCCCCGGAACCCGCGCTCCCGCCGGGGCCTCGCTTCCTCCCCCCTCCCGGCCGGCGCTCTGGAGGGCGGGGCCGCGGTTATCCAGGTTGCGGGGCGGCGGGCGGGCGGGAGGCGGCCCGGGCCTCGGGCGGCGCAGCGGCGGCGCGTCGGGAGCGGAGGCCGGAGCCGGGCATCCAGGTTTCCGGGCGGCGCGCGGGCCCTGCGCTCGGCATGGCGGGCGGCGGCGCGCAGGCGGCGGGGCGGCGCCGGGCGGCGTAAGCAGGTTCCGGGGCCCCGGCCCCCCTCCCCGCCCCCTGTGTTGTCGCCTCTCCCTCTCGCGGCTGCACTTCACGGGGCGAACATGGCGCACAGCTGTCGGTGGCGCTTCCCCGCCCGGCCCGGGACCACCGGGGGCGGCGGCGGCGGGGGGCGCCGGGGCCTGGGGGGCGCCCCGCGCCAGCGCGTGCCGGCCCTGCTGCTCCCCCCCGGGCCCGCGGGCGGCGGCGCTCCCGGGGCGCCCCCCTCCCCCTCGGCCGTGGCGGCGGGAAGCGGCGGGGCCGCGGCTGCGGTGGGAGCGGCCGCCGCCTCGGCAGCCCCCTCGGCGCCCGCCTCGTCCTCGGCGCCGTCATCGTCCGCGGCCCCCGCCGGGCCGGCCCTGCTCCGGGTGGGCCCCGGCTTCGACGCGGCGCTGCAGGTCTCGGCCGCCATCGGCACCAACCTGCGCCGGTTCCGGGCGGTGTTTGGGGAGAGCGGCGGGGGAGGCGGCAGCGGAGAGGTAAGGGGGCGAGGAGCCCCGGCCCGGGGTCCCGACCCTCTGGGGGCCTCCCCTCCCCCACCCGGGCTGGGGAGCATCCTGACTCGGGGACCATCCTGGGTCCCTGACCCGGGCCAATGGCCTCCCACGTCGGGAGCCCCTACCGTGGGCTCCCCCGGCGCCCACCCCGGGGTCTGAAGCCATCAGGCCGGGGGCGCTCGCTCCCACCCGCTTCCCCTGACCCGTGCCCAAATGCCTGGCGCGGACCCCTCGCCGGGGCTCCCCATCCTGGGACCGAACCCCTCCTCCCTTCCCCAGATTACCTCATCCAAGCCAGATTCCTCCCTCCCTCCCTCCCTCCCCGAGACCTGATCCTCCGCCCGCCTCCCTCTCGGGGCAGATGCTCTGCTCTCGGGGCAGCTCTCCCCGTGGGCATCTCTCCGGCGGCGGCCTCACCCGGGGCCACGGTCTCCCACCCGTGGGGCCGACGGCCCTTCCCACGCCTTGCTTCCCCAAACCTGCTGAACCCTCGTTCCCTCCCGGGCCCGGGCCCGACGCTCCCAGCCACTCCCCCTTCCTTCGCCTCCACCCTTCACCCTCCTCCCGCCCCCACCCCAGGCAGGTGGATGCTCCCCCCCCCACCCCCCCGGCAGGGAACCTCTCTGCCTGCCTCCCGCCTCCTAGCCCCCCGCGCCTCCCTTCCCTCTGCTCGGCGCCGCCCTGCACCGCAGCCCGCTTTCCCCCTCGCAGAGCTCGGCTCCCGTGGCAGCAGGGACTGCTCTGCCTCCTCTCCCCCGTCCTCCCGCAGGATGAAGGCTTGGTGGCGTCTTGGCGGGGAAATAGCCCACTGTCCCCAGGCTCAGAGGAGCAGCTAGCTGCTCACCATCCCGGGAGGAGGCGCTGAGGCCGGCCCTGTGCGGGGAGGTGTTGGGGGGCTCGGGCAGCACCTTCCCGGGGACGCAGCTGCTCCTACCCCACCCACGGCGCTGGGTGCACGCAGCCTCGACCTGGCTCCCTCTGGCCTGCTCCTTTTCTCGACATTTCTTTATGGACCCACCTTTTCCTAGGCCAGTCCTGGGCGCGGCAGGGGTGGGGGGAGCGGGGCTGGAGTGAGGAGAGGAGAGAAGGGACCGTTTTCCTTTAGTGGGTGGTGGTGGTGGGTTTTCGTTGGGAAAGGGGGGCTGTGAAGCACGGTTATTCCTTAGGAAGACTTAGGGTTCTCTCTCCCAGTCACCACCCTTGCCCCTTCCCGCTTAGGACGGGGGTGAGGATAGGGGTGCTTTGATGAGCGTTTCTCAGCCTCCTTCAGCAAAATAGAAAGTTGCCTGGGAAGGGAAGTTGAGTTCAGGTTCAGCCAGGGCCTTAGGCATTTGTTTTCCATTGGATGCAGGAGGGGGGAGTCTGAGTTGTAGGGGGCGGGGAGGATGAGGGATGCTAGGAAGAAGAGCAGTTGCTAGGGGCTCAGGAAGGAGGGCGTGGGGTTGCTGCTCTGGAGTGCTTTTGATTGAAACAGAAAGGGAAAGATAACCAGGCATTTCCTGCTCCTGCCGTTGGGGCGCACAGAGGACCCTGGGCAAACCCCTGGCCAGGGCTGTGCCCTGCACCCCTTCAGTCTTCGCACAGACCCTGGGGAGGAGACCCCAGATATCCCGGCCCCTCCTTTCAAGGAGCTGGCCTTTTGCAGCTGGTAGTCCTCCTGCCCCCTTTTAAAAGTCGTTTCTAAGGCAGCCCGACCGGAGGCTCACTCCAGCCCGCCTGGTGATGGAGCGAAGGACATGGTGGGGGCGTGTTCCTTGCTGTGTGGCTGGCTGCGGCTCCCTCTCCCTGCCTCTGCTCTCTCCTCCTCCTTCCCCAGCCTTCAGAAGGCAGCTGTAGTCAGCAGGGCTGCTTGAGACTATTTGTTGGTTGCTGTAGATGACTATTTTTTTTTGAAAGGCCAATTCTGTATTTTTTAAGCTAACAACACAGATCCCATGTAGTTGGAGAACCAAAGGCCTCATACATGACAAAAAGACTGAACCGTTCAGGTTACTTGCATGGAGTTGGTGCTTAAATGTGAGTTGATTTTGCTTTTCTAAAAGATACAGCAGCAAAAAAAAAAAAAAGACATTTCATTTACCTGCTTATTTTCAAAATGGAGACTTGCCTGGTTTTATGTGGAATTTTAACCCCATGTATATTTGCGTATGACAAAGTCTTTAATAGGAGAAGTCAGTCTATTGCAAGGGGACCCTGAGAAGCGTTTTCCTCTTGTTTAGCATGCTTATGTGTTTTGCACAGAAGGACCAAGTTCACATTCCAAATGTTATCACATATTCAAAAGCAGAGTTTTACACGGACCGTTTCCAACGATAGCATTTTAAGAGACTGGCGAGAAAGAGCCACCTGGGTTCAGGGACCTAATGTCTGGGCACCAGAATATTCCATCCTTCGGTCTTTGCTGCACCACCTTTCCAGTCTTCGTCAGAGCTCACGTCTCCTCACCTGCTGGCACTGTGCGTCCTGCAGCACCCAGTGAGGGAAGCCTGCTCAGGAGTTGCAGTTATTTCCAATAAGTGCTTTCATATTAGGAAGGGCTTTTTGCCTGAACAGGAGTTGCTACTTCATTCTGAGAAGAGTGTTACTGCTTACTCACACGTCGGTCTTTTTCTGCATTGGGCTGAAATGAGCTGTTGTTTCGTGGGTAAGCTTTTTATGTGATAGTTGAGGCAGTCTCGTATGGGTTGGTGGTTTGGATTAGCGCTAACCCATAGTCTGGCTTATTACTAACCCATCATGATGATGTCCTTTGACCTGGTCGTTTGCAGTGTAGAAACGAAGGGTTTTGTTACAGGGTCTTACAAATCAATGGGGAGGCTCCGACAGGGCGGGTTGGAGCTCTCCGGGCGGCGCCCTCGTAGAAACTCACGGTTGGCATTCACTCACAGCTCTGTCCTGTCGCCTGCATTCATGAACACGTGGCTTTGACCCGAGAATCAGGATTGTAACTTGGTCACAACAAGACCTAACTTCATACTTAGAGAACGAGTGAGCTAAGGGGGCGAAAGGGAACAACTTCCAGGTCGCTTCCCTGTTTCAACTCCTTTAGCCGCGGGGGGCCTGTCCAACTTCCCGCCCCCAGTAGCTCTCTTGGTAGCAGCTACACCTGAGTTCTTGAGGACCACATTCTGTCAGAACGGGATTATTTAAAAAAACATAGGCGTTCTGGCTTTCTGTATGACAACTAGGAAGTAGCATTAAAGTTTAATTTTCTTAAAAATATATTCTTGTTGATTTCAGAGAAGGGAGAAGGAGAGCGATAGAAACATCAATAAGAATCATTGATCGGCTGCCTCCTGCATACCCCCCCACCCCCCCGCCACCCCCTTCCGGGGATCGAGCCCACAACCTGGACATGTGCCCTGACAGGAATCGAACCGTGACCTCCTGGTTCATAAGTCGATGCTCAACCACTGAGCCATACGGGCCAGGCATAGTTTGGTTTTTGTTGAGCGCCGTCATGCAGGAATCCCAGTCATGCTTTTGGGCCTTTCTTGCCGCCTGCCCAGAGTCGGGCCCCGTGGCACTGAGGGCTGTCTCCGGTGGTGGTAACGTCACTCAGCTCTGCCATCTAAATACACAGGACACATCTTCTCCGCCAGCTGGAACTGGGGCTGTTTTGACATAAACCCCAGAAATGGTTTATCAGCAACCAATCTCTGTTTAGTAACGTCATAATTCAATTACTTTCCCTACCACCTCACAAAACATTAAAAGCAAACTTCCACCCTGCTCAGGAAATTCGGCAAAGTTTAATTAGAAGTCGATGGAAACTGAATTGCAGTTGTGCCTGATCCACACGCACTCAAAGAAGGGAATCGAGTGCAGTGCGCTCGTAGGTGTGTTTGCTCATGTGAGAGAGACTGAGGGCGCTTGGGTTGTGCTTCGGGAAGATGCTGGTTCTGCAGTCGGAGAACTCTGTGATTGTCTCCCGTTTATCGGGCTCATGGACAAGAGTGGAGTTGCTCCTCCATTGCCCGCAGGGCAGAAGGAAAAGGAAGCGAGGACGCTGGGCCGCAGTGGGCGTCAGTGGGCAGGGGCTCTCCTCACACTCATCTCATGTGCAGTTGTGGGGCCTCAGGCAGGTCACGAATTTTACCCTCAAACTTCTGACCCGTGAAATGAAAAGGTGAGCTTCATATATCAGCTCATCAACCCTTCTCTACTCCAATGATCTGATTCCTTTCGATTAGGTTAATTTTTTGGTCAGAAACATCAATGATGAGAGAATCATTGATCGGCTGCCTCCTGCACGCCCCCTACTGGGCATCGAGCCTGCAACTCTGGCAAGTGACCTTGACCGGAATCGAACCAGGGACCCTTTAGTCTGCAGGCCAACGTTCTATCCACTGAGCCACACTGGTTAGGGCTTTGGTTATTTTTTAATGTCAGATTATACATTTGCCCATTTAACTGGCATCATTGGGAGGGGAAATATCAACTTGGTAGGGAAGTTTTCATTGTATGAACAAAATATAAGGACTTACCTGTATGGAAAAAGTTCTTTGCTGAAGTTGACCGATTTTGATTATAAGAAAAACGAAGATCAAATTTTAAAAACAATTCATCTGGTGTTAGTCCCTCTTGTTTGGCTAAATTGTTTCCATGTCTCAGTGTTGTAGATTCCTGGTTCGAAGGGGAAGTTATTTTCAGACGCGGTGTTGTATTCCTCTGGATGTGTGAGCTTTCCAGTGGAAAGAAGAATCCCGTAAACGCATGTGTTTGTGAATCAAAGTGACAGCACCTGCTCTGGGGGAGTGCTGATGGTGCTCTAAGGTGTGGTGCTTTGGGTGGTGCTGAGCGTCAGAAAGGCGGTCTGTAGAACATCTACCTGCCATCGAATGATCTCCAGGCACAGCTCCGGTAGGAAGTCCTTATTCACAAAACCATGATTCATCTTCTGCCTGGAAGTTGGGAAAAGAAAATACCCCCGTCCTGACTCAGCTCTCATCTGCTCGCTCGCCTTGGAGCTCTGTCCCCTGAGCGGTGCGGACTCAGCGCCCACTGCCTTCCCGGCCTGCGCTGGAGGGGATGCCTCTGGAGGGGGATGCCTGGGGCTTTGCTTGTTCCGCGCATCACGTGCTCCCTCCACGCCTCTCTCTGAGCCCGGTTAATGGTAGGTCTCCTAAGGAAGAGCTCTGTGCCTGCCCACATTCCACTGGTGCTGGCACGGAGCTTCCCACTTACTTCTTCCTAGGTTTAACTGAAGGCCTTCTGGGCACTCCATTCTGCCCAGGTGGCGAGCCCAGGGCGCAGACCTTTGAGAAGGGGGGAGCTTTGGGCCTGTCGCTACTTTGGGGAGGAATTTGTTCTAGGATTGCTGGGAGGGAACCTTCTTTGGTATGCATATGTTATTTTCCGTATTAAGAAAGTTAAACTACTCTGACAGGTGGCATCTACATTTTAGTAGGATTCTGTACCCTCTAGGCACTAGTAGGAAAGAGGAAGCTGAAGAGTTCACTGTTAAAAAATATTTGCTTGGGTCTTAACTAGGTTGTTTTTAAAGCTTGATGAGTAAAACCTTATCTGGAGTAAATCACAGACTTGTGATTTTTGTGGACTGTAGGTTGTGAAGACAACCGATCAATGAAATAGTACTTGCTCCTAAAAATAGTGTCAGGTTTTAAAACATAGACTGAATGAAAGTTAACAGATTTGAATGAACTTTTTGATTAGAAAATTCTTTGGGATGTTCTAGAAATTTCTGAACTCTTGTAGGCTCCAATATTTCTTGGGAAGTTGAGGAATTGGAGAGGCTTCTAGAGTAGGTTCAGAGTAGGTAAAAACATTTTCTGGAAAGTGGAGCTTCACTTTAGTTTCTATTATGTCAGTGCTCAGAGCCTGTCCTTTGGGGGGGGGGGTGCGGCGGGCGGGAGGAAACGCACCCTTCCTTACTCAGAAAACGGGATCTTGGCGCCTCACCTGGGCCCAGATGGCTCATTGATCTCATCGAGATGAGGCAGTCGGACAAAGGGCTACTTTTTTGTTCTTGTCATTCCCTGGTTGTGAGGACGGTGACCAGGAGCTTTATGGCGTGCCTTAGAAAGGGCCGGCCGCACCCTTACACCTGAGCTGAGCGTGGTGTATGGCCCCCTCTAATGGCTGGCTTTTATGACCGCGGATGCCCCTGGCCCTGTGGCCGAGGTGGGTTATGTTGGGAATGGAGAGGGAAAGGGGGTCTTTTGTTAGTCTTTTCATTTCCCCCTCAATCAGGTCTCTTAGCCCCGAGGAAATGCAGACACTTGGACCAGGGAATGACATCCCATAAAATGGTTCTTTATGTTTTTAAAAAGGATGAGCTGCTTTTCTTGACCTATCCAAAGAAATCCATACTACCACTGTTAAATATTTCAAGGAGCTTTGTACCTTGTCAGGTTACACGCAGGGGAAGCCTCGGCCAGACATTGAAAGGAGAATTTCAGTGTGTGACTTGTCGTCGTTTTGGGTGACCTACATTCCCTCGTAGGATTAGTACAGACCTTGTCAGAGGCCAAACTTGGTTTAACTTTTTAGATGTTGAATGTACTACCCTAATGAGTTTTAACAGTTAAAGATAGAAACGTAAGAGTTAGTTGACAGTTTTCTGTGCTCTGTATGAAAATTCCCCTTTCTTTGAAATGAGTGGTTGTTTTTCTATTTGACAAATAAACGGAAGGGGTTTCCCCAGATAGCTTCCCTTTAATTACTGCTTAGCAGTGCCTTGTGTGGTACTGGGGTAGAATTCTTTCCAAGGCATTTCTTTCTGGAGTTGCGGGTTCTCCCATATATTATCTGTTTTCTTGCATTTCTGTTTTTGTATTTGGTGGGGATGTTTGGGCGTGGACTTGTTGATGTCTTTCAGCAGTAAGAATGTGAACCTCTAACATGCGAGCTGTTTCAGAGAGCCACCGTTAGCACCCATGCTTTGCTAAGAAGCATCATTTCTTTATGGCGTTACAGGAATTGTGGCTTTCTGTCTTAAACTAGGAGAGTAATGTTACTTATGAGGAATGTTTTGGGAGAAAATTTTTTTCATTAAGCTCTCCTTTGTACTATCTCATTGGAGAAATTAATCACAAATATATGTAATATCTATATTGAGAGGAATGAATATTTCCATGTGCCTATATTCAAATTCTGTTTCTCCATGAGTATTAACGAATTTTTAGATCAAACACAAACGTGCAACATTGTCCCTAGATTATTGCCTTTAATTATAAGCAGTAAAACCATGTGGATAGCATCTCTTTAAGCTTAGTTAATGAGGAAATCCTTTTGTAATTTCTCCAGCTAGGATTCTTATTTATGCATATATAAATACCTTTGCAAAGGAGGAGAGACTCATTATCTAAACTGCAATAGTGTGAGATAGTGCAGCACTGTGGTCTAATTGAGATCTGTTAAAATCCTGGGCTCTGCATGTAGACTGCCTGGGTTCAGATCCTGGCTCCGCCATTTATTAGTTGAATGACCTTTGAAAAATTTCTTAGCCTCTCCATGCTTCGGTTTCTTCATTTGTAAATTACCAGCAATCACGCTTAATAAGATTATTGTGAAACTCAATTGAGATTATGCATGCAAAGTACTTAGCATTTTGCCTGGTGGTAGAAACCCCTCATTATTATTAGGATTCAGAGACTGAAATGACATGAATGCTACAATCTTTTTTTCACCAAGATAACTGGTTTTTATGACTTTGAGGTATACATATAGACCTACTTGAGTGCTATGATCATGACTTTAGAATCATTTTTTTTTTAAATCCTCACCTGAGGATCTGGAGGATTCCCCCCCCCCCCCCCATTGATTTCTAGAGAGAGTGGAAGGCAGGGAGCAGCGGGGGAGAGAGAGACAGACAGAGACAGAGACAGAGAGAGAGAGAGAGAGAGAGAGAGAGAGAGAGACATCCAACGGATGAATTGGTTGCCTCCCGCACATGCCCCTACTGGGGCTGGGGCCTGCAACCGAGATACATGCCCTTGATTAGGAATCGAGCCCAGGACCCTTCTGTCCGCAGGCTGACGCTCTAACTACTGAGCCAAACCAGCTAGGGCTAAAATGTTCTTCTTTTTTCCTTTTTAATATATTTTTATTTATTTCAGAGAGGAAGGGAGAGGGAAAGAAACATCAATGATGAGAGAGAATCACTGATCAGCTGCCTCCTACTTGCCCCACACTGGGGATCACCCGGGCATGTGCCCTGACCGGGAATCGAACCGTGACCTCCTGGTTCATAGGTTGCCGCTCAACCGCTGAGCCACTCTGATCGGGCTTAGAATGTTCTTGATTTTAGTCTGAGTATTAAGTTCGTCAGTAAGCTAGAACCACAGTGAAGGCCAGCCATTCATCTTGGTAACTCTGTACATTGGCATTCAACTAGAGCCGTGGTCGGCAAAATGCTGCTCGCGAGCCACATGCGGCTCTTTGGCCCCTTGAGTGTGGCTCTTCCACAAAATACCACGGCCTGGGCGAGTCTATTTTGAAGAAGTGGCGTTAGAAGAAGTTTAAGTTTAAAAAATGTGGCTCTCAAAATAAATTTCAATCGTTGTACTGTTGATATTTGGCTCTGTTGACTAATGAGTTTGCTGACCACTGGACTAGAGCATAATTAGAGATAAGGCCAAAAAGGGAGGAGAAAGAACGAGACAGTAGATAGGAAGGTAGAATCCCAAGGCATACAGAGCCTCCGCAGGGCGCACATTACCAGGTTACGACAGACAGCGTGCGGGAGCTGCTGCTTTGGTCTCTGTAGCTAGTGTTCCTTCTGTTTTACACTGTGAGTACTTGACCATCCCCTGCAGCAACTCTGAGGCTCTCAGGGGTTTGGGTCCCCAGGTGTAGACCCATTAGTCTATACTTGGGAACTATTTGACATTTGTTCTCAGGTTTCTGCTTGGGGAGAGTAAGTCTACAGAGATCAATGCAATTAACAGTGTAATTACAGAGGAAATGCTAAGTTTGGTTACAATTTCTGGGGGTTGGAACTTAATTTGAGAAAAATAACCACAAATAGAATAGACAAAAACATTAAAGTTTTTTATTTTTCAATTATAGTTAATATTCACTATGATTATTTTTTTAAAATATATTTTTATTGATTTCAGAGAGGAAGGGAGAGGGAGAGAGATAGAAACATCAATGATGAGAGTATCATTGATCGGCTGCCTCCTGCACGCCCCCTACTGGAATTGAGCCCGAAACCTGGGCATGTGCCCTTGACCGGAATCGAACCTGGGACCCTTCAGTCCACAGGCTGACGCTCTATCCACTGAGCCAAACCAGCTAGGGCAATATTCACTATTATATTAATTCCAGGTATATAGCATAGTGGTTAGACATTTGTATAACTTAAGAAGTGGTCCCCACAATGAATCTAGTACCCCCTCTGACACCATAAATAGTTATTATTGACTATATTCCCTCTGCTGTGCTTTACATCCCCACAGATTAAAGTTTAAGAGTAACTAGTAGAGGGTAGTATGCTTAAGAAGGAAGAACACAGTTCTGCTTTATCTCTCAAAGAAAAGGTTTGCTAAAACACTTGATATGCTATCCTTTACAGAGGAAGACACCGAGGCACAGACAAGTTAAACAGCTTTCCTTAAGTCGTATGGCAGTAAGTGACTGAGCTGGGCTTCAAATCCAGACGTGCGTTTATTTGAACGCTCATTCATCTTCTCTGTACCGTGCTGTCTTCAACCCGTCTCTTCCCACAGCCACCGTCACTTTCTGAGCTTGTGCCTGGTGTTTGTGTAGTGTTTATGTAATCGGCCATGCTTTTCTGTTTTTACTGGCCTACTTTAAATTTCCATGGCTTTTGCATGGATTGTTACCATAATCTGGCTGCCTCCTTTTCACTGTGTACAGTGTTACTCATGGTTTTCTTAAATTCACATCTGATTATGTCACTTCCCTCTTAAAATCCTTTGACTTCTCACTGAATATAAAATAAGATTCAAAGTGATCAGCCCTTCAGAGTCAAGTGGGCCTACAATTGTCCATTTTGAACATTATCTTTTGAACACACATTCACATTTATGTGCTTCCATCATATTGGACTACCAGTCGATGTATGTTCTCCACACCTGTGTGTACCTGCTTTACACCTGCTGAGGCCTCTTCTTTGCCTTAAAGCCTTTCCCATCATGCCCTGCCTCTGGCTCATTTAGTTTTCATGACTCAGCTCAGATCCACAGATCCCAACTCTTCTATGAAGTTTTTACAGATACCACTTCTAGTTGAAACTCAACTTCTCATTTCCGGTTTTTTGTTTGTTTGTTTGTTTTTGGTACTTTAAATACTTAAAGTATTTTCTCCAGGATATTTTTCTTTCTTTTTAAAAAAGTTGATTTTTAGAGAGGGAGGAAGGAAAAGAGACATCGATGTGAGAGACATTGATTGATATGAGAGACATTGATCAGTTGCCCGAGGGGATGGATCCCACTCAAACCCACAACCTTCTGGTGCACAGCAGATCGCTCCAACCAACCGAGCCACACGGGCCAGGGCTCCAGGATATTTTATGTTGTAAATACTTTTTATTATATCTGTCGTTCCTCCGTTAGGTTGTTATTTCTTTTAAGACATGGGCCATTTCTAAGTCATTTATGTTTTATATTGTTTACAGTGGTGACGTTTCATATAGTTATCAGTGAATGTTGAGTTGGAAATTGATATCGTTAACAACTGTTAAGAATACATTGCAAGGCTGAAACCTGTTTGGCTCAGTGGATAGAGCATCGGCCTGCAGACTGAGAGGTCCCGGGTTCGATTCCGGTCAGGGGCATGTACCTTGGTTGCGGGCACATCCCCAGTGGGGGGTGTGCAGGAGGCAGCTGATCGATGTTTCTAACTCTCTATCCCTCTCTCTTCCTCTCTGTGAAAAATCAATAAAATATATTTTAAAAAAAAGAATACATTGCTAGGACATATTAATATAAGCTATTAATGTTGTACAAGCAGGATAATTTTTATTAGTGTCTTTTTAGAGAGAGAAGAAGGGAAGGACAGAGAGACAGAAACATTAATGAGAGAGGAACATCTTCCATTGGCTGCTCCTGCACGCCCCCTACTGGGGGATCAAGCCTGCAACCCAGGCTGATCATGTTAAATCTTATTTTATATGCAACCCGGGCATGTTCCTGGGTCAACACTTAATAGCTGCGCCACATCGGCCGGGCAGCAGGATAATTTTGAGGAAAAATAATGTTTTTTAATTTTAGAGAGAGAGAGAAAGGAAATCAGTTTGTTGTTACACTTATTTATACACTTATTGGTTGCTTCTTGTTGTGCCCTGACCGGGGATCAAACCCGTGACCTTGCTCTAACCAACTGAGCTACCAGGCAAAGGCGAGAAATTGAAAAAAAGTAGTAAACTAACAAGTATCAGAGGAAAGTCTTAAGAGCCATCTCAGGACGTTTTTGTAAAAGTGCTGATTGGGGTTTTAAAAGTGATTTGGCGGTGCCCGAATGGGATGGCACATTCTCTCACCAGTAACCTGGCACTGAGTCCTGGAGGGTGGCCTCCATCTCTAGGTTCCTCGACTTAAACGGGATGAGGACACCGGAGACGGTCTGGGGAGGTTGGGAGAACGGAAGGTTGAGAGGCAGCTTCATAACTCTTCAAAAAGCATGAATGGATCCATTGTTAGGAATAGTAACCAGCAGCTCCACTGTTAATAGAATCAGAGAGAAATGGGTGTGAACTAAAGCAGAGGGTAGCTGTGTACAGAACTTGCTGCAACTGATGGCTGTCATTGTAGTGATGGTAAAACGGTTCCCAAATTTTACCATCTTCTCTGGAGGTGAATTTTTCAAGTACAGTCCTGCCTATATGTGTATGATATAAAATGCCCTTTCACGCTCACTTCTCATTCTGTGAGTCAATAAGTATATTTTATTCAGATCCTAGAGGGCACGGACCAGGCTTTGTACTTTTTGATGTCACCCTAGGGGTCCTTGGGCCTCATTGGCTCCCTAAGAAGTATTTATTCGAATTGTCAGTTTATGGCAATAATGAACTTTCAGTAGTAAATGCCAGAGAAATTTTATGAAATGATTTTATATTGGTTTTATAGGTTTTAGTAAATGGGGCTAAGAGAGAAATCCTAAACATTAAGAGAAACCAGGGAAAATCGGTGTGGTTTCAATATAGGAAACAAGTAAGTACTTGTAGCTTTTATGTCCATTCTCAGTTGTAGTTCAGAGAGATGTGCTTCAGAATATTGCTTGTTGGGGTTCTCACTGCTTGTGGATGCATTATTAACCGTGCTGTGTAAACCCTTCCCATCTGCAGCGAAGGTGCTTCCTGTGAGAGGATTGCCGCGGCCTCTGGCCCTGAGCTCCGAGGCCGTGTGGCCGCTGCCTCGCTCACCATGAACCGGGTGGAGAGGCTGGCTTGCAGAGCGCATTTCCTGTACAGTCAGACGGAAACCGGGTTGGGATTATTCATATCGATTACCAAAGGGCTGGGCAGACTGCTGCTAAACACAACTTGTTTCTTACCAACTCTTGGTTCTGAAACTTTGATTGGGTTTTGCAGTTTTTGGACCTTTAATTTAGTACTGGAATTGTGTATAAATTCCTTCTATTGGTGAATTGCCACTTTGCTTATTTACATATGATGAATATTTTCTAAGTTTCATTAGAGGAAATGCTGTTCCCTCTTAACCAGATAACCTCATCAGATGGAGTTTGAGGCCAAGCTGGATTGTTACAGGAATTCTGCAGGTGATGCCGAGTGAAGGCAACTGATTCCCTAATTGTAAAACTGGGTGTCACTTGGGAAACTCTTGGAATTGGGAATATAAAAGATTCATACTTTTTCTATAACTTAATTGCTAGTCATATAGGTATAATCCAGAAAGCAGAGGTTATAAAAGCAGAGATTAACTCTTATGATTCTTTATTCTACTTGACAGACTAGTGTTGGAGTAAAAAAAAAAAATACCAAGGACTCGAAGAAAAATAGGCTAATGCGCATCATGCAGGCTCCTCAGAATGGGATGGCAACTTTCAGCTATGACTTGGAAGTCAGAAGAAAGTCCGTTGTTTTTTCGAGATATTAAGAACATAGTCCTAGCTGGTTTGGCTAAGTGGATTGAGTGTCCGCCTGCAGACCGAAGGGTCCTGGGTTCAATTCCGGTCAAGGGCACATGCCCGGCTTGCGGGCTCCATCTCCAGTGGGGGGCATGCAGGAAGCAGGCAATCAATGATTCTCTCTCATCATTGATGTTTCTATCTCTCCCTCTTCCTTCTTCTCTAATATAAAAAATAGTAATAATAAATTTAAAAAAGAACATAAAATTTCTCAACTCATACATTGAACATTAATTCCTAAAAAATATTAGGTCGAAATTGTGTTGGCTGACTTGGCAGCTTTGTTTTGTTGGCAACGGGAATGTTTACTTCTGTCATCTAACTTACCATTGCTCCTGCAGAAAACTGACTCCTGGCCGATAACCTGTTCACCTGCAGAGGAAAGTGAATTCCTCAGGATTACTCCTGTGGCTGTTGGTCATTCAACAGCTCATCTTCCCAGAAGGAAAGATGCAATCTAAGTTTTGCTCCAAGATAAGAACAATAAGCTGGGAGGAAAAATAGGAATCTATAGTCGAACCTTATAGTTGAATGAACGTATAGTGCAAAGTGAAGTTAGCTACTTAACGTTGGCATGTGGGGGGGATTAAAGCCTCTTATAATAAAAGAACCATCCCTGAAAACAGTGCTGGTGTTTGTTTAACTTTCCAGCCTATTCAAGTGGATCTGGGCATTTTGTGCTGCTTTCCTATTAAACCGAGAAGAAAGCCCTGTGAAGGTGATGCCAGCCGATAGACCAGCTTAGGCTTGGAACCTAGGAGTCTGCACATACTCCGTTTTGCTATTTTGTTTGGGTTTTTCAGGATCCTGCCAAGAATCTGTATAGCTTACTATCTGATGTAATGAGTTTATTTTGCTGTTTCTTTTTCCCAAAACAAATGAGCAACTTACAGCTACCCCTTCTGAAGCAGGGTGGGCAGAGCACGCCTGCCACTTGCTTAGCTCTTTGAGCATCTTTGCTTCTTGTTCTTGTTGACCTGAAGTGAGGGTGAGGGGCCCGTGAGAGTTGCTAGGTAGAATTCAGTTAAATATTTGAAAACACGTCATTCTTGTGAAGGTGAAAATTTTACCAACTGTTATTGAAGAACAGTGTATTGACTTTGTACTGTTTAATCCTAGGTGACTTTTGGGGTTATCATTTCTCAATATCAGACAGGAATTATATTGAAAACAGTTTAGCCCTACCTGGTTTGGCTCAGTGGATAAAAAGTTGGCTTGCAGACTGGAGTGTCCCGGGTTCAATTCCGGTCAAGGGCACATGCCTGGGTTGCAGACTCGATCCCCAGTAGGGTGCATGCAGAAGGCAGTTGATCAATGATTCTCTCTCATCATTGATGTTTCTATCTCTCCCTCTTCCTTCCTCTCTGAAATCAATAAAAATATATTTAAAAAAATAATAAAGCAGTTTAAATCTCTTCCTATCTGTTATGCAAACAGCCATTGTCCTTTTTGATGTACCAATAGCAGAGAATTTGGATTTGGCCCTATCCCTGCCAATCTGTTGACAAGACAGATGTTAGTTCAATAACTGCATAACTTTCTTTTTTTTTAATTTAATAAATCTTTATTGTTCAGATTATTACAATTGTTTCTCCTTTTTCCCCTCATAGCTTCCCTCCAACCAGTTCCCACCCCACCCTCTGCCCTTACCTCCCTGCCACTGTCCTCATCCACAGGTGTACGATTTTTGTCCAGTCTCTTCCCGCACCCCCCCACACCCTTTTCCCCCCCCGAGAATTATCAGTCCACTCCATTTCTATGCTTCTGATTCTATTACATTCACCAGTTTATTCTGTTCCTCAGATTTTTAATTCACTTGATTTTTAGGTTCACTTGTTGATATGTATTTGTTGTTCATAATTTTTATCTTTACCTTTTTCTTCTTCTTCCTCTTCTTAAAGAATACCTTTCAGCATTTCATATAATACTGGTTTGGCGGTGATGAACTCCTTTAGCTTTTTCTTACCTGTGAAGCTCTTTATCTGACCTTCAATTCTGAATGATAACTTTGCTGGGTAGAGTAATCTTGGTTGTAGGTTCTTGCTGTTCATCACTTTGAATATTTCTTGCCATTCCCGTCTGGCCTGCATAGATTCTGTTGAGAAATCAGCTGACAGTTGTATGGGTGCTCCCTTGTAGGTAATTAACTGTTTTTCTCTTGCTGCTTTTAAGATTCTCTCTTTGTCTTTTGCTCTTGGCATTTTAATTATGATGTGTCTTGGTGTGGTCCTCTTTGGATTCCTTTTGTTTGGGGTTCTGTGCGCTTCCTGGACTTGTAAGTCTATTTCTTTAACCAGGTGGGGGAAGTTTTCTGTCATTATTTCTTCAAATAGGTTTTCAGTATCTTGCTCTCTCTTCTTCTGGCACCCCCATAATTCGGATGTTGGTACGCTTAAAGCCATCCCAGAGGCTCCTTACACTATCTTCATATTTTTGGATTCTTTTTTCTTTTTGCTTTTCCGGTTGAGTGTTTTTTGCTTCTTTGTATTTAAAATCTTTGACTTGATTCTTGCAATCCTCTAGTCTGCTGTTGGGTCTCTGTATAATATTTTTTATTTCAGTCAGTGTATGTTTAATTTCTAGTTGGTCCTTTTTCATATCCTCAAGGGTCTGGCTAAATTTATCAGCCTTTTCTAGGAAATTCTTGAAAAACCTTATAACTGTGGTTTTGAATTCTATATCCAGTCATTTGTTCTCCTCCATTTCTTTTGTTTGTGATCTGTTTCTTTGTCTCTGCATTTTCGCTGCTTCCCTGAGTTGGTAGGGTAGCTTTGTGTTCTAGGTGTCCTATATGGCCCAGTGGGTTGGCCTCCCCAGTTACCTGAGGTGGACACTCTTGGTGCACCCCTTTGTGGACTGTGTGTACAGCCTTGTAGTTAAGTCTTGATTGCTGTTGGTATCACTGGGAGGAATTGACCTCCAGGCCAACTGGCTGTGAGGATCAGCTGTGTCTATGCCGGGAGACCTTCTGTGCTGGAGACAGCCTTATGGGACCAGACTTGCAAAATTGCAAAAGCCTCTGTGCTCAGCTTGGATGGGGCGGAGTCTCAGGGCTGAGCAGACAGGGTCTCAGTGTCCCTCGGTACTCGCTGCAAGCACCTCTGAGAGAAAGCTGCTCTTGAGTTTCGCCCGCTGCCAGACAGTCCAGTTTCTCCCCCAATGAGTCTGGATTCCCAGATTCCCACCTGGAACTGGAGTTCAGAGCAGTCGGGAGCTTCCGGTTCCCTCCAGCCAGCGGCACACTCAGCAGTCAGTCCTCTCTGCGCGCACTGTGCGTGCACCTCCAGACCTCTGCCTTTCACGGCTCCCCTGAGTTTCCACCTGACAGTCCAGATTCCCCCCCGTAAGAGCGTGGGTCCCCAGGGGCTCGCCCAGAACTGGGGTTCAGTGCAGTCGGAACTGGGTTTCAATGCAGTCGGGAGCTTCCAACTCCTCCCACTAGGGAAAGCCAGCGGCAACCTCCGCAGTCAGTCTTCTCTGCGCGAACTCGCGCGCGCACGCCTCCAGACCCCTGCCCGCCGCAGCTCCCCCGAGTCTCCGTGTGCCTTTCTCTCTACCTGACAGTCCAGACTCCCCCTGTATGAGCCTGGGTCCACAGGGTTTCGCCCGGAACTGGGGTTCAGTGCAGTCGGGGGCTTCCTTCCCTCTCCTGCCAGAGAAAGCCAGCCAGGCACTCAGCCGCCCTTCCTCTCTGCACGTGTGTCTCCATACCTCAGCCCTTTGCAGCTTCTCTGATTCTCCGTGAGCTTTCCTCTTTCCTTCTAGTTGTAGAATTTCCACTCAGCCAGCTTTCCTGTGGTTCTGGATGACGTCCGTTCTGTCTTTTAGTTGTAGTTTGGAAATTGTTGTGCGAGGCAGCAGTTTAGGTGCTTACCTAGGCCGCCATCTTGGTTTCTCCCAATAACTGCATAACTTTCTTGAGCATTTGGGTTTCAAAACTATATTGGCTTAAGAAGTTTGTCTCTTGGTATCTGTATATTTGACTATATTATACTTTTCCCTTCTTAAGATTCAACCGCATTGTTATATTCCACTTTTTGGAAATGATACAGATGCTACTATATTTTCTTTTAAAACAAATGATGGTCCAGCTGGTGTGGCTCAATGGTTGAGCATCGACCTATGAACCAGAAGGTCACTGTTCAATTCTTGGTCAGGGCACATGCCGTATTGCAGGCTTGATCCCCAGTTTGGGGCATGCAGGAGGTAGCCGATCAATGATACTCTATCATCATTGATGCTTCTATCTCTCCCTCTCCCTCTCTGAAATCAATAAATATGTATTTAAAAACAAATGATGAAAGAGTGCTTACAAAGAAGCTGATCTTCCCCCTATGTGGCATTCATAAATAGAGCACTCTACAAAGTAAGAAATGGCGAGATTGGAAGCTGTAATTCATTTCCCAATGCGCATCTTCAGTGTACCAGGTGGATGACCAAGTGTGGGACATTGGCATTGCCCAGGTCCCTTCCCGTATGGAAGTTATGTGTAATTTCTTTCCACCGAGCTCATCCTAAAACATAGCACGACGGTGAGTCCTAAAGTTATAATACTTTGCAAGATACTTTGGAAAGTGAATGTTAACAGTCGGTCTTGGGAGCATTTCAAGTAGGACTCTCATTGACTGCTTTACTAAGTCTTGAGGGGCAGTTAGACCAAGTGTAACATGAATCGAGATAGTTTATGTTCTTAAGGTGTTAACTGTCCCTTCCTTTACAAGGGAACTAGGTGCCATCATGTCCTCTGCTGCCTTCTACACCCTCCACTGTATCTGGGTCCATCCCTTCTCAGCTATTCAGGCTTGTCTGCAGTTACCTCCTCCCTCCTGCATCGGCTTCCTCACAGCTGGGTGGGTCTCATCAACATATAAAACTATCTTCATATAATCCTTTTAATTTTTTAAAGAAAGTACATTCTTAAAATAAGTACTTTTATTGATTTCAGAGAGGAAGGGAGAGGGAGAGAGAGATTGAAACATCAGTGATGACAGAGAATCATTGGTTGGCTGCCTCCTGCATGCCCCACACTGGGGATGGAGCCCACAATGCAGGCGTGTGCCCTGACTGGGAATCGAACCCTAACTTCCTGGTTTATAGGTCGACGCTCAGCCACTGAGCCAGGCCGGCCGGGCTCTAATCCTTCTTTTTAAACATCCTTGACCCCATGTCCTCCTCTAGCTACTACCCAATTTTCTGCAACTTTTCACAGCAAAACTTGAAAATGCTGTCTCCACTCTCACCGCGTATCCTGTCCTCAGCCCTCCAGCTGGGCTTTTATCCCCGTGGCCACTGAGAACTCCCTTCTCCCAGTCCCCAAGGCCCTCTCTCTGGCCAGACGGAACACATCACTCTCAGTTCTCATCCCAGTGAACCGGGCAGCGTTCCAACAGCTGACCACTGACTTCTTGAAACCCTTCTCTCGGATTCTGTAACACCACACTTAACCTGCCTTTTTTCTTAACCCCCGGTTCCTAATTTTCAGTGTTCTGTATGGCTTCTCTCTGCTTGCTTCTCCGGCAAGGTGGAGGCCCGCTCTCCCTGGGTGGTCTCCAGGTCTCCTCGCCGGGCCGAGGATTGTCACGCTGTCTAGCCCTGACTGCTGCTTGTAGTCCCAGGCTCGCGTAAGCAAACGCCTGCCTGACATTTCCATTTGGCTAACGATGCCAAGGGGCAGCATTTATTGAGAGTTTATTGTGGGCCAGGCAGTATTGGAGTGCTTCATTCACGTGGGTTACTTCACCTGATCTTGACCGCCCTCCGAGGCAGCCACCACTCTTCCCAGGCCAGGGGACAGGTGTGCAGTGACGTGCCTCAGTAGCCAGTAGGCGTCTAGACCGCGCAAGTCCACAAAGTCTCGTTTTCGGCTCGCTCCTTATTTTGGAATGACTTTGCTACTTACCCAGTTGCTCAGGCAGGAAATTGAAGAGTTATCCTTGATTTCTCTTTTATTCATATTCCGAATAGCCCATCAGCAAAGTGTTTCTACACGACCTCCCGGACCTCCCGAACGCAGCTTCTCCGGTCCAGCACCGGCCCCGGCTTAGCCAGGAGGGTCTTTTGGCTCCTGGGCATCTTGCTGTGTTCTCACCGCAATAACGGCTGTTCTTCACACCGCAACTGTTACTCCAAGAGGAAAACCCCGATTTGCCATCCTTCACAAGTTAAATTGAGCTTTTATTTTTTTCTGCAGTGGCTTTCCTGACCCTTTTCCTTAACTGGGTTAGCTAGCTCTCTGCTGCGCTTCTGTATCCATTCCTCTAGCATAGCAGCCATCTCACTCTATAACATATGTAATTTATTCACCTGTTGTTGATAGACTACCAGGTCCTTAAGGGCAGAAATTGTCTTTTATCTGTTCACCCCTTCACCCTGAGGTGGAGTCACATACACTGTAAATGAATGAATGGGTCTAGTCTGTCCTGCTAGCCTGAGCATGCTCTTTATGCATTCTTCAAAGTGACAGTCACATTATCTAATTATTTGGAGCCCATAGAATATTCTACCACAATGCTGTTACCACAGTAGGTACTTAATGTTTTTTAAAGTTACCTATTGCATTTCCTTTATTTTCATTTTACAAACTTTTATTGAGTTCCAAATTTGTGCTGAATACTAGGAATACAAAGATGAATAAGTGAAACCGTGCCTCAGAGTGGACACATTCTAGAGGACACAAACGTGAACACATTTTTAATCCCCTGTGCTAATTAAACACTAGTAATTGTGTGTGTACTAGTATGTCTTTAAAATGCAACATCAAGACCATGATCTTTTACAGCTTGTAGCAATAGACACAAAGGGAAATATGCCAGCAGAGGTGAACTGGAATAAATTACCGAAGGAGGGATTCCTCTTTCTTTTTAAAAAAATATTTTTATTGATTTCAGGGAGGAAGGAGAGGGGGAGAGAGAGAGAAACATCAATGATGAGAGAGAATCATTGATTGGCTGCCTCCTGCACACCCCCTACTGGGGATCGAGCCCGAAACCCAGGCATGTGCCCTTGAGGAGAATTGAACCATGACCTCCTGGTTCAGAGGTTGACCCTCAATCTCTGAGCCACGCCGCCACGCTCTCTTTCTTAATTGGAGCTGCTGAGATGCACACTATGTCTTCTTTATGTTTCTTGATTGACATTTGATTTTTCAAACTCTTAAGACTGATCAGTGAGACATCAGAATGCCGAGAGGGAGCCACAGGGCATGGTTGGCTGCCTCTGTGACTCTGCTGCGGAGCTCTTGTGAAAACAGAACGAAGGGTGTGAGCAGGTGTCCCCGGCCTTTTCACACCTGAGGCCGAAGCAGTGGAGCTCACTGAATAGAAGTTTTCCAGAGTCGGGTTTCCGCCCTCGCCTGAGGCGAAGAGCTCTAGGTGGGTGATGGTTGCGCTAGGTGGGAAGAATGTTCGGGAAGAACTAACATCCATGTGGTGGGTGCAGGGAGAAAAAGGCACTGAGGTCTAGCAGGCCACTGGTATTCTTAGAAACCGTCACACCTGATCACCGCCTTTGATTTAGATCTTGATGGCCTAAACTCTCTGCTTTCTAATGCTGGAGAGGTGCCTACTTAACAGACTGAGTGATGGAGACAGCACCGTTCTTAGGAAGAATTGTGAAATTTGTTGAATGTTTCTCCACAAACCATAGGAGGAAGAATGAACTGGTCCAAGATTTAAACAAATTTTAAATTCCAGAATATGAGTAACATAGTATTTTATCTTTCACTGACTTTTTTAAAGAAAATTTTTGTATTGATTTTTAGAGAGAGAGGAAAAAACATTGATGTGAGAGCCGAACATCAGTCGGCTGCCTCCTGCACGCCCCCTACAGGGGATCAAGCTCAAAACCTCCAGCATGTGCCCTGACCCAACAGGACTCCAACCTGCCACCTGTCAGTGTACAGGATGACACCCAACCCACTGAGCAGCCCGGGCCAGGGCATTTTCACCGGCATTCTACTGCGACTTGGGCTGTGAACGGAAGGCTGAAATCGTCCCAGGCCTGCTTGCCTTCTGTGCTTCTTGGGAGCAGGAACCATGTCTTACTCATCTCTGCATGTGGAACCGATAGCAGAACTGTCCCACGGACAGCCTTCTGAATGGTTTTTGAATGAATGAACAAGTAAAAGAAATAGTGCTTATTTGGAAAGTGCTTGTATGACCTAGTGGTACATAATTTTTTTAAACACAGAATTTTATGTATTTTTCTAAAACGTCTTCATTATATTGCCCGGCCGGCATGGCTCAGTGGTTGAGCATCAACCTATGAACCAGAAGGTCACCAGTTCGATTCCCGGTCAGGGCACATGCCTGGGTTGCAGGCTCGATCCCCAGTGTGGGGCGTGCAGGGGGAGCTGATCGATTATTCTTTCTCATCATTGATGTTTCTATCTCTCCTTCTCCCTTCCTCTCTAAAATCAATAAAAATATATTTTTTAAAAATAAAAATAACATAAAATGTCTTCATTATATTTTATATGTAAACATTATCTTTAATAATTATTTTGGTTTCACTTATGTTCTCTAGTGGAAAAAATATTCCTATTGCTTCATCACTTATAAATATAACCAGCTACTACAGAATTACAATTCTGTGTTAAAATATAAATTATCAAATTTTAAGATACTTATGAATAAAGTAGAATTTACAGATAAAGGTATGTTTAGAAACTCAAATAACAGGTTGCCCTAGAGTTAGGGATAGGAGTAATAAAGAAAGAAATTATATACATTTATTGTTTATATAATTAGATTTCACTTAGGAAGTGACATTAGTTTAATTGCGTTCTTTTCTTTAAAATTTTTTATTTTTTTATTTTTTTTTAAACTTTTTTTTTTAAATATATTTTATTGATTTTTCACAGAGAGGAAGAGAGAGGGATAGAGAGTTAGAAACATCAATGATAGAGAAACATCGATCAGCTGCCTCTTGCACAACCCCTACTGGGGATGTGCCCGCAACCAAGGTACATGCCCTTGACCGGAATCGAACCTGGGACCTTTCAGTCCGCAGGCCGACGCTCTATCCACTGAGCCAAACCGGTTTTGGCAAAATTTTTTATTTTTAAACTAGAGGCCCGATGCACAAAATTCGTGCAAGGGCCTTGGCCCCGGCCCGCACCCGCGACTGCGGCCAGGGGCCTCTGCCACGTCTGCCTCAGCCCCCGCCCACTGCGGCTTTGTCCAGAAGAAAAGACATCCGGAAGGACATCCGGTCTAATTAGCATATTATGCTTTTTTTATTATAGATTACAGTTGATGTACAATATTATATTAGTTTCAGGTATACAACTGTGTGATTAGCCTCTTACATAAACTTACAAAGTGATCACCCCACCAAATCTGGTACCCATCTGACACCATATAGTTATCACAATATTATCCTATATAATGGAAGGCTAATATGCAAATTGACCTAATGGTGGAACGACCGGTCACTATGATGCGCACTGACCACGGGGGGCGGGGGGCAGATGCTCAATGCAGGAGCTGCCCCCTGGTGGTCAGTGCACTCCCACAGGGGGAGCACCGCTTAGCCAGAAGAGCGGGCCTAAGCCATCAGTCAGACATCCCCCATGGACTCCCAGACTGCGAGAGTGTGCAGGCCGGGCTGAGGGATCCCCCCGAGTGCACAAATTTCATTCACCAGGCCTCTAGTTAACTATAGTCTCTGTGCTGTAGTTTATATCCCTGTGACTTTGTTTTTTTGGGGGGATGACATTGGTTAATAAAATTATGTAGGTTTCAGGGATACAGTTCTATAATATATCATCTGTATATTGTGTGCTCACCATCCCAAGTCCAATCTCCTTCCATCACCATTTATCCACCCTTTAGTCTCTCCTATCTTCCCAACCCCCTTTACCTCTGGTAATCACCAGACTTGTCTGTCTATGAGGTTGTGTATTTGTTTGTTTGCTTGCGGTTTTTTTTGCTTAATCCCTTCACCTTTTTCACTCAGCACCCCTCCCCTATGATAGCGGTCAGTCTGTTCTCTTTATCTATGAGTCTGTTTCTGTTTTGCTTTGTTTTTGTTTCTTAGATTCCACATATAAGTGAAATTATATGGTATTTGTCTTTCTCTGACTGGCTTATTTCTCTTAGCATAATGCTCTCCAGGTCCATCAACGCTGTTGGAAAGGGTAAGGTTTTCTTCTTTTTCACGGCCAAGTAGTATTCCATTGTGTAAGTGTACCACCCATGACTATTCTGGAACTACCAATTTGTACTTCTCAATTCCTTCACTTTTTTCCCACATTTCCCCCAACCCCCTCCTGTCTGGCAGCCATCGAAATGTCCTTTGTATCTATGAGTCCGTTTCTGTTCTACTTGTTCTTTTTTTAAAAAAATTTTTTAAAATATATTTTATTGATTTTCTACAGAGAGGAAGGGAGAGGGATAGAGAGTTAGAAACATCGATGAGAGAGAAACATCGATCAGCTGCCTCCTGCACACCTCCTACTGGGGATGTGCCCGCAAACAAGGTACATGCCCTTGACCGGAATCGAACCTGGGACCTTTCAGTCCGCACGCAGGCCGACGCTCTATCCACTGAGCCAAACCAGTTAGGGCATCTACTTGTTCATTTCTTTTGTGTTTTTAGATGCCACATGTACGTGAAATCATCTGGCATTTGTCTTTCTCTGACTTAGTTCAATCAGTACTATACCCTCTTGGTCCATCTGTGTTGTTGCAGATGGCAGGATTTCATGCTTTTTCATGTCCAAGTCATATTCCATTTATAGATGCACCACTTCTTTACCCACCCATCTGTTGATGGGCCCTGAAGGCCCTACCCTACATAATAAAAAGGTAATATGTAAATTACCATCACTCCGCTACGCCCACGACTGGGCCAGCAGGAGGCACAGGGGGCGGGACTCGGGGTGGCCGGGGTGGTGATTAGGCCGGCAGGACGCCGAGCTCGCGTCGCCAGCGGCGGTGCGAGCTCAGCATCTGCGCCATGGCTGTGCTGCGGCATAGAAGGGGCCTCTGGGGCAGCGAGCCGGGCGTTTGGAGGCCCCGGCTGACGAGGCGGCGCGGCTCCCCGGGGAGGAGTCTGGTGGCAGTTGGGCCGCAGGAGCGTGCAGCGGTGTCCACAGAGGACGCGGGTTTCCACGCAGCCCGGGCCGACCGAGGGAGGGCTCATGAGGGAGCCGGAAGGCAGAGGAGGCGGCGGCAGCCCCAGCCTTCCTGGGCAGGAGGCGAAGGCAAGACCCCGGCCTGGGTTCCAGCCGCCGGAGGACCACGCCCCCGCCCCGCCTCGCCCTAGGGGCCCAGGGACTTCGGAGCTGCCGGCCACACTGGGTCCCAACCAGCGGACAGACAGCTACACGTGCATGATTTAATCATGCACTGGGCCTCTAGTTGTAAATAATGCTGCAGTGAACATATGGATGGATATGTCTGTTCAATTGAGTGTTTTGGTTTCTTTGGATAAATAGCCAAAAGTAGAATTGCTGGATCCTTTGTCTCCTGTTATAGCCTTTGTTTTAAAGTCTATTTTGTCTGGTACCCCAGCATTTGTTTGTTTGTTTATTTCCATTTTCATGAAATATCTTTTTTCCATCCTTTTCTTTCATTCTGTTTGTGTCTTTCTATCTGAAGCGGGTCTGTTGTAGACGGCATATGTAAGGGTCTTGTTTTGTTATCCACATAGCCACCATATATCTTTTTTTTTTTTAATATATTTTTATTGATTTCAGAGAGGGAGAGGGAGATAGAAACATCAATGATGGGAGAGAATCATTGATCGGCTGTCTCCTGCACACCCCCTACTGGGGATCAATCCCACAACCTGGGCATGTGCCATTTACTGGAATTGAACCCGGGACCCTTCAGACCTCAGGCCGACACTCTATCCACCCAGCCAAACCAGCTAGGGCACCACCATATGTCTTTGATTAGAGCATTTAAACCATTTGCACTTAAAGTAATTGTTAATAGGTATGTAGTTATTGCCCTTTTATTGTTTACATTTTTAAATCTTTTCCTCCCTTCTTTTTAAAGAAGTCCCTTTAACATTTTCTGTAATGCTGGTTTGGTGGTGATGAATTTCTTTATCTTTTTCTTGTCTGGGAAGCTCTTTATCTGTTCTTCGATTTTAGAATGATAGCTTTACTAGGTAGAGTAATTTTGGTTGTAGGTCCTTGCTGTTCTTCACTTTGAATATTTCTTGGGACTCCCTCCGGCCTGAAATGTTTCTTTAGAGAAATCAACTGGCAATCTTATGGGAGCTCCCTTGTAGGTAACTAACTGCTTTTGTCTTGCTGTTTTTAGCTTCTCTCTTTGTCTTACCTTTGGCATTTTAATTCTGATATGTCTTGGTTTGGGTCTCTTTCGGTTTATCTTATTTGGTGCTCTCTGCACTTCCTGGACTTCTGTGTCTCTTTCCTTCACTGAGTTAGGGAAGTTTTCTTTCATTTTTTCCAAGTACATATTCAATCTCTTGCTCTCTCTTCTCCTTCTGGTACCTCTGTGATGCCAATGTTGGTACACTGATGTTGACCCAGAGGTCCCTTAAACTAGCCTCATTTTTAAAAAATTGATTTTAGAGAGATATAGGTAGAGAGAGGGGGAGAGAGAAACATTGATTTTGTTATTCCACTTATTTTTTTAAATGTATATTTTTTTTATTGATTTTAGAGAGAGAAACACTGATCTGAGAGAGAAACATCGATTGGTTGTTTCCCACATGCGACCTACCCAGGGGTCAAACATGCAACCCAGATATGCCCTGACCTTTCGGTGCATGGGATGACACCCGACCAGCTGACCCACACTGGCCAGGGCTGTTGTTCCACTTACTTATGCATTCATTGGTTGATTCTTGTATGTGCCCTGACTGGGGATCAAACCTACAACCGTGGGTATTGGGGCAATGTCTAACCAACTGGCTACCCGAGTATGGTAAGCGATCCTCATTTTGGGGGATTTTTTTTCTTTTTCTGTTCTGATTGGGTGTTTTCTGCTTGCTTATATTCCAAATGTTGATTTGATCCTCTGCTTCATCTACTCCACTGTGGATTCCCTGTAAATTATTCATTTCAGTCAATGTATTTTTCATTCCTGACTGGTTTTTTTTCATGCTTTCTAGTTCTATTTTATGTTTTCTATCTCTTTGTTGAAGTTATAAGTTCCTCTACTCTTCCCCTAAGTTCATTGAGCATCCTTATAACCAGTGTTTTGAACTCTGCATCTGGTAGATTGCTTGTCTCTATTTTGTTTAGTTCTTTTTCTGGAGTTTTGTTCTGTTCTTTCATTTGGGACATGGTTCTTTGTCTCCACTTTTTGGCTGAGTCCCTGTGTTTGTTTCTATGGATTAGGTAGAGCTGCTATGTATTTCAGTCTTGCTGGAGTGACTTTATGTAGTAGGTGATCTGTGGGCCCAGTGGCACAGCTTCCCAGGTCACCTGAGCTGGTTGCTCCAGGTGCACCCCCGTGTAATTGCAACTCCTGTGTAGTTGAGAGCCTTTATCGCTATTGGCACATCAATGGGAGGGATGTACCCCCAGCCTAATCGGCTGCAAGGACTGGCTGCTGCCACTTTGGAGGATCAGCTGTGCAGGGGTCAACTCCATGGAGCAGAACTCACTTTAATGGGTTCAAATATCTGCTGAGTTCGCCCCTTAGTGTGTCCTGTGGAAGTGGTTGAGTGGTGCTTTGACTGGTCTGAAGCTGTCCACTGGGTGTGCTGGCTCTGGGGCCTGCTGGGAGGTGCAGGCCAAGGTCAGCTGCTGCCTGTGCCTTGCCAGGGGCCACTTGGCATGAGCTACTTGTGCTGGGCTTGGAGGTCCAGCTTCGAACCAAGACTGACTGCTGCTAGTGTCGAGCCTGGGGCCACTTAGCCAGAGGGATGGGTATGCCGAAGACAGATGTGGCTTGCGTGAGAGATTTTTAGCAAAGTCGGCGGCATAAGTCAAGACAGGCCGGTTCTATGGAAAAGCCACTGGAGGGGGCTTGGGTGGGCCTGCAAGTTGCGGGTGGGGAGGACTGAGTCTCCGGGAATCACCAGGGCTGGGCAAATAGTGAGCCAGGTTCATGAAGACTTAGATATTGCACTGCCTGTTGGCTCTGTGGTGGGGAGGGCTCCGAAAGGAACAGTGGCCTCCGCTAGCACTTCTGTCTGGGGAAAAGCTGCCCCTTTAAACCTCACCCTGATACCAGACAATTTAGTTCCTCCCTGTCTGTCCCTGATCCTTTCAACTTGCTGCCCCAGTGCTGGAACTCAGAGGGAGGGAGTCCAAATAAGTCCATGCATGGGCCCTTTAAGAGGAACTACCTGCCTGGGCCTCCAGCAGCCTGTCTCCCTCAGCCTCACCCCTGCTGGTTTTTACAGCCAAAATGGATGGGGACTTCTCTTCCCAGCGCCGGAGCCCTGTGCTAGGGGGCGTTGTGGGGCTCCACGGCCAAAACATCCCTTTCGATTAAAAAAAATTCATTGACCAAACGATTGATTGATTTGAGAGAGAGAGAAGCATTGATTTGTGTTCCACTTATTTATGCATTTATTGGTTGGTTCTTGGGTGTGTTCTGACTGGATCTGATCCACAACCTTAGTGTTTTGGGGTGATGCTCTAACCAGTTGACTACCTAGCCAAGGCATCCCTTCTGATTTTTAACTGTCACCTGGGCACCAGCCCACTCTGCTTCTCCACCTCCCTACCAGTCTCACTGTGGCTTCTTTCCATTCTAGTTATAGGACTCAGCCAGATTCAGGAGAGTCTGAAAGATGATTGTTCTCTTGTTTAGTTGTAGTTTTGATGTGGTCGTGGGAGGCTTGGAGTACCATGTTTACCTACACCGCCATCTGGACTGGATGCTCCTTCATTGCATCTTAATCCCTGGGAGCGGAATATGATGTAATGGCGTTTTACAGTGCTCCGCTTGACAAGGAGATGGGAAAGTTTTAGAATCTGGGAGATCTAGTCTCCAGGGCCGTCATTGTTTGGAAGAAATAGGTTGAATGGCTTTTAAAAATTTTTGTTGTTGTTGTTTAAAGTATTACATATATCTCTTTCCCCCCCCCCCATTGACCTATCCCTGGCTGTTCCCACCCCCCAACACATGCCCTCACCCCCGCCTCCCGGGGTCTGTGACCATTGGTTATGCTCATAGGCATGCGGACAAGTTCTTCGGTTGCTCTCTTACCGTCCCTCCCCTGCCTTTCCTCAGAGGTTGGACTGTCTGTTCAGTGCTCTCTGCCTCTGGATCTGTTTCTGTTCCTCAGTTTATGTTGTTCATTATAACCCACAAATGAGTGAGATCATGTGATACTTATCTTTCTCTGGCTGGCTTATTTTGTTTAGCATAATGCTCTTCAGGTCCTTTCATGCTGTTGCAAATGGTAAGAATTCCTTTTTTACCGCAGCGTAGTATTCCATGGTGTAGATGTCCCACAGCTTTTTAATCCGCTCATCTGCTGATGGGCACTTGGGCTGTTTCCACATCTTACGATGGTGAATTGTGCTGCTATGAACACAGGGGTGCATATCCTTTCTGATCGGTGTTTCTGAGGTGGGATGCCTCTTGCTTGTGCTCTGTCTTGGAATGCTGTGCTCATCAGAGGAAGCAGTGTTAGAAGGGAAGGTGCGTGTGGCCAATGGCTGTTGGGGCCCAGTTCTTAGGAGGATTTAGTATGTGCAGCATGGCGTCTCTCCTGCACCCTGCCTCCTCAGGGTGCGCAGGGCCATGATGTTCGCCACAGTACCAAACATGGATTTAATTGGCGTTCTTTCTGTTGTTGTTTTTTGTAGACATTCTGCAGTTGTCTTTGATTTCTAGGAAAGTCTAAATCCTCTGGAATCCAGAACTGGTGCCTTGTTACTAAGTCTTTCCGGAACCCAGTGTTTAAAGTGGGTGATGGGCCCTAACCAGTTTGGCTCAGTGGATAGAGCACCGGCCTGTGGACTGGAAGGTCCCAGGTTCGATTCCGGTCAAGGGCATGTACCTTGGTTGCAGGCACATCCCCAGTGGGGGGTGTGCAGGAGGCAGCTGATCGATGTTTCTCTCTCATCGGTGTTTCTAACTCTATCCCTCTCCCTTCCTCTCTGTAAAATATCAATAAAAATATATTAAAAAAATAAAGTGGGTGATGGGATCAAGAGGAGAGGCGGGGAAGCTTCAGCTGCAGCATCTTGCAGCAGTGCGTTCCCAGCACTGTCTCGCCTGGGCTTTCCGTAACAATTTTCAGGGCTCTCATATATGGCATTGGAAGTTCTGAGTTAGGAGACAGGGAGGGAGGCTCTTTAGCTCTGTGAGGCTTTTGAGTTTGGCTAACCCATCTGGGTTATGTGAGCAATGGGCACCTACTATTTTAAGCATGTTTCACTAAGTCAACTGATAATGTTTAAAGTGAAAAGAAAGTTCTTGGGTAGAAATACCGTCTTTTTTGACTGCTTACTCTTTTCTTATTTAATTGCAAGACCATAGGGAACGAGTTATTGGTTTGCCCTTTTGGAAAGTAGAGTACTTGCAAACTTGAAACACTGGCAGCGTTGGTTGGATTACTGCTGGACAGCTCAGTAATACGCTGCTTTGAGCACGTTGTAGGATCATAGAGTTAGTTACAGTTAGTGAACGTGAACTAGAGAAAGGGTACTCACTATGGTCGCTGATAATAAACGTAGCCATATGGATCTCTTATATTTCCTTTACAGATTACGATGTTTTTCTTTAAATTCTCACCCGAGGATAGGTTTTCATTGATTTTAGAGAGAGAGAGGGAGAGAAACATTGATGTAAGAGAGAAAACATACACCAGTTGCCTCCCACATGTGTCCAACCGGGGATCAAACCCACAACTTTTTGGCGTACGGGACCACACTCCAACCCGCTGAGCCAGATTACTGTCTTTTATTACCTCGCCTGTTGGTTGTCGTAAATACAGGTGATAGGACTGTCTCTCGTTGCAGCACTTGGAGCATGAAATTCATGCACTTAGCAGTGCATCCCCTGGTAAGTGTGGGAAGTCCTCAGATGTCTTTGAAATGCATAGCTTAGCAGGTTGTTCCATGAGGATAGGATAATGCAGGAAAAGAATGAAACAAAGCAGATATTTTAAGGGTCTGAAATAGGCATCATCTTTCTTTAACAGCAGCTGACAGAATAGCAGATTTTGTACTGCAGGTGGTTTGTTTGATTCCTTTAAACATGTATGGTTGTAAATTGTAACTATGTGGTAGGAAGCCCATTTGTGCCTGATCTTAGGCAAGTCCTCTGGCCCTCAGAACTTGAGTAATTAGGACCACAGTGTGGACAGCTTCTCAGTTTCCTAAGTGAGTTTACATCAGTTATGTCATTCCCTAATTCATTACAGTTACTCAGGGCAGCACTCCAACAGTGAAATGAAGATAGGGAAGTAGTGAGTGACGTGACCGATATCTCTGAACCTGTGTGTGCTAGAGCGGAGACCGCACACAGGCCTTCACTCTCAGGTGTCACGTGCAATAGCTGGCAGGTGGGACTGCCCCTGGAAAATTCTCACATACTGCCGTTTTTGTTTTTTTGTTTTGTTTTTTACTGCATCTGAGGTAATTTACCATGGCCTATTTTATTTGTCTTATTTTTCCTCAAAGTACATGTTAGGATTACTATTTTAAATGTCTTTTTTAAAAGCACTTTTTAAAAAATATATTTTTATTGATTTTTTTTTTTTAAGAGAGAGAGGGAGAGAGAAACATTGATGTGAGAGATCGAAACATTGATCGACTGCCTCCTGCATACCCGATACCCGGTAACCCTGGCATGTGCCCTGACAGGGAACCGAACCAGCAACCTTTCAGGACATGAGATGATGCCCCACCAACTGAGCCACACTGGGCGGGGCCCAAAAGTACATTTGAAAAATTAACAATATGGAACTTCCATAATTGTGAAAAGATTTTTGGATTATTTAATTTGTTTTGTGAGTTTGGACTTTTTTTTATAATGTTGTATCTTACAAGGGTAACTCTTAAAATCATTCAAGAAATGCATTTGGGATGAAGCCCTATATGTCCTAGATTGCCCTAACTTGTTTTAAGATGAAAACAGGGTTTTTTCTTATTCACAAATGATGTTCAAATAGAGTTTACTTTAAATTTTATTTAATGATTAAAGAAGAGATTGTGTAAAAAGTACTTTAGTATGCCTTAAATTGAGGTTTAATTCTTAGAATTATAATACTGTACAAAGAAATCTCTTTGAAGAGGATAATTATCGTTTTTTCTTAAATAAATACTTCAATAATTTTAACAGTCTAAGAGCAAGAACCTTTTTAGATTCTAATGAGAATGGTCTCTCTGTTGCATTATATCTCAAGTCTTGACCTCAAGTGTTTTGCTCTTTAAAAGCATTTAAATTTAAGAACTGAACCTGCTAATTTGTCTAAAAGGTTGCGTGTATCTTTTCACCTGCTCCTGGTTAATAAGCGGTAAACAGACCAGCACCTGACTCAGGCTTTAGCCTCCCTGGGAACAGCTTCAGAAGATCCACAGGTGTTGGCCACATGCACGTGGTCTTCGCTCCTGAGAGGAAAGTGTGGGGCTTAGCTTTCACTGTTGGAACTTAGTTTGGGGCTTATCAGTATACATCGGAGGTTCAAGAATATCTGCCTTTCATTCCTTATTTTGTTCTTGTTTTGTGTGGATTTTGTTTCTGGAATTTGAAATTCTTTCTCATTTCTCTCTAGAAGGAACTCTTAATCTCGGAATCAGTGAATTTCTATTCATTAGTTTGTCCAAATAGATCATCTTTTGTGAGAACTAGTTCAAAATAGGTTCAGTCCTTGGTATTTATTTTTTAAAGGCAGGTTAAAAATTAGAAGTATGGAGAAGTTTTTGCCCTTTCTAGGTAGAACTGAAAGTAAGATGCTTTCCTGCATTCCTTTTGAATGAATTTCACCGCCATGTGGTCAATTCATGATCGCTCTCATAGATGCTGCTGCCCACCATTACGTCTCTCATCACAGGACATTTTAAAATGATGCCACAAAATGCATGTTGAGAATCATTGGATCTCAAGTGAACAGAAATCACATCTGGAAGTCCGTTCCTGAGTTAAGGAACTGACGATCATGGCAACTTCAGTCTCTATTAATATTGAATAAACCAGAGATTATGACATTATGTAACTCCTTATATGTTTGTAGATTTAACTACTTGTTGAAGAGATTTGTCTTATTGGGGCTATTTCTGCCATTGTACTGACTTGATTACTCAAATTAAAGTCGATCTTTAATTGTTTGGGGCTGCATCTATCGTTTGAAGTGTAGGGTTGTCTCTTGGGTCCTGTGCACCAGAGCTGATATGTCCGTGCATTGCTCGGTTACACGCAGCTCCCATTGGTCTGTAATGAAGCTGTAACGCCTGGGTCCATTTATTTCAGCAACAGCTGTTTTAAATATCCATGTGAATGATGATGATTAATATATAAAGGCTAATTTTCAAAATTATTTTTGTCTCCTCTGGGCATTTCTTTAAGGTTTGTTCACATTCATGTTTTGGTTTCTGACTTTAAAATAATTTTCCTTTGTTGTAGGATGAGCAGTTCTTAGGTTTTGGCTCAGATGAAGAAGTCAGAGTACGAAGTCCCACCAGGTCTCCTTCAGGTACGGCGGAGCATGCGCATGGCGCCTGTACGTTTTGTTTGTGAAGAGACTGTGGCTTCCCCTAGCCTTCTTTGCATGGAAAGGACGGTCTTAAATAAGAGGGGTTTGGAGGTAAACCCTTCCTTTCCCTCCCACTAAGGAACACAGGCTATGTAACAGACCTCTTTCTGGGACTTCTCCACCAGGCTTCTCTGTGGGAACCCACAAGGCCTGGGAGGTAGATTCCCGTGGCGTGACGGAACCTGGTACAGCACCTCAGATTTATATATTTTGAATGGTATGGTAGTATACAGGGTAGGTTTACAGTTGTGAGTACATGAAACAGTTTATTCTTATATTATTCTTTAGTAATAATTATATTATTTTCCATATGAACACTGTAAACCTACTTTTGCCCCACCCTATCTATGACTTTGGGAATAATTTGGCCATTGTTTTTTACAGATGAAGTTTGGTCTGTTATTGTCAAAGAACTAAAAACAAAATATTAGCACTGTGTGAATGTGAATGTTTTACCTGTTTCTTGAAAGGCTGTATTAAAATAAAACAAAAATGATATGGTGTATCTCCATTTGTAAGCAATGTTTTTGTCAATTGTTTTCACCAAGAAAATACCTAGACTGTCTTGAGGTTCTAGATTTACAGTAGTTTTCTGATAGACAGTTATTAGTGGAAATAACATTTAATGCCTTGCAGAATGCCATTCTAATAGGAGACGACTATAGATCTTTTTCTTTTTTTTAAATCCTCACCTGAGGATATTTTTTCCATTGCTTTTTAGAGAGGGAAGGAGGAGGAGGAGAGAGAGAGAAACATCAGTGTGAGAGAGGCACATCATTGACTGGTTGCCTTCTGAATGTGGGGAGCAAACCCACAACAGAGGTGTGTGCCCTTGACCAGGAAGCGAACCCTCGACCCTTCAGTGTGCAGAGCAACACCAGGCAGGGTGGCTACCGATCTTTTGCTGGAGAAAACGTTCCCTGTCTCTCCTGCTATTCTGAACTCTTGCATGATTCTCTGATTCTATGTGGATGGACAATCTGGGTAAATATGATGTCATAGGCTGTGTTTTTGCTCTTTGATGTTGACTCAGTTTGTGAGTTTTATTAGCAGTTGGGTTATTTAAGAGTCATGTGCTATATAGTAATCTGATTCAGACACATAAGTAGACAGTTTTTCCTTTCCCAAATGAGGGTGGTATTGCCATTATAGTTGGGGGGATTAGCCAGTAAGATGCCAGTATCTGTGCCATTCAGACAGTAGCAATATTCTCATTAATATGTGGTGAAATCTTAAACCTTCATATCATAAAGTGATTTTTTAAAGTATTTTTATTGATTTTAGAGGAAGGGAGAGGCAGAGAGATAGAAACATCAATGGTGAGAAAGAATCATTGGTTGGCTGCCTCCTGCACGCCCCCTGCTGGGGTTCAACCCTGCCACTCAGGCATGTGCCCTTGAATTGAACCCGGGACCCTTTAGTCCGCAGGCTCTATCCACTGAGCCAAACCGACTAGGGGTCATAATGTGATTTTACAGATCATGTGGTCTAGCCCTTCATTAGTAAATGACAAAACGAGGCCCAGAAGATACGTGAGCACTTATTGTAAGTGGTTTGTGAGTTCTGTGAATGTGGGTGATAGCGAGGCTCGGCTCTGCCCTGCCTTTTCTACTTCTTCACCAAAAGCTTCTTTTAAAAGTCGGGTAGAAGCGGCCTTCAGAATTAACCCAGACCTGTGGGTGGCCAGGCTCAAGTCCCCCAGGTGGACCAGGCATCTTGGGAGGCCCTTCTCTGGTAGGAGTTCCCCTGCTCATGGTTTCCTTGGACGTGTTCTTGATCAGTGTGCTTGGAATGTTGTCTTGGTTGTTGAAAACCATATGGATATTCTTCATTCTGTTGTCATTGGTGTATATATTGAGAAGGGATTTGTGAATCCTGAATCCATTAAGGGAAGCCTCTATATTTAAAAAGCTCGCCAATAAGCTCTTTGCTGATTTCTGTTCTGTTAGAAAGTTGGTTCCGTGGTCTAAAACGTTCATCACCATGGCATAATCTCTTTGGGTGCCTGCTAGGAGAGGTGTTAGTTTCATGTGGGAAGAGAAGATATGATAGACTAGGGAACTCGAGACATTTAGAAAATACAGGTTTATACAAAGAATTTTAGGAAAAGAATTTTGTTTTCTTGAGTCTCTTGATAAATAGCAGATTGAGCTGATTTATAAATTGGCAAATTTCTTTTATTTAGAAATCTGATTTAATAAATTGTTAATTTGCTCTTAAATCAATTAAGGTTAAATTTTTTTGTAATTTGAGACTAATTCGTTCAAGAACCTGTAGGTGGGGGTTTCATTAATGGGCACATCATCATGTCACTTCTATGATTAGTTTACATGCTGCTGAGTTCAGTGAGCGCATTCTGATGTCGCTCAAGTGAATGTTTTTACTACGGCAAAACCGACCGACAAGTCAGGAGGCGAGCTTCGCGGGCCTTCTCCTAGAGAAGCCGGTGTGCCATTGCTGGAACAGCCCCCCGTTCACACTTGTTAAAGCCCAAGTGCTGAACGGAAAGATGGGACGAGTTGCTGTGAACATGTTCTCAAATATTAATCTTGGTGGTGAAGATGAGAACAGGTAGCACAGATTTCTTTTTAAACGTATTTTTTGTATTCAGAAGAAAACCTTGCTTGCCTAAAGTTGTAGTAAAATCAGTTTTGTATGTTATAAATTGCTCATTTGAAAACGTTTTATTATGTTAGGGTTTGTTGTTTTTTTTTTAATCAAAAAAGCACTTAAATGTTCTTTTAGGTGGAATGTTATTTAGCTGATTTTTTGAGGCAAGTTTTTGGGGAAAAGAGACTAAGCACAATTAGAATGTGATATTGACTCATTAGACGCAGCTAGAGTTCAGTACCAAGCGGCTTGTGCTGTTGTATTCAGCTTAGTTACAACCTGACCTGCAAAGCTAAACCCCGCTCTCCATTGTCTGATTCCCACACACAGCTAAGAGTAGTCCTCGGAAACCTCGCGGGAGGCCTCGCAGCGGCTGCGACCGGAACCCCGGCCTCCTCTCCGACCCGCCCGTGTTCCCCCCTCTCAGTAAGCCCGAGACCAAATCTGGAGATAAGATCAAGAAGAAAGACTCTAAAAGTTTAGAAAAGAAGAGAGGAAGACCTCCCACCTTCCCTGGAGTAAAAATCAAAATAACGCATGGAAAGGACATTTCCGAATCACCCAAGGGAAGCAAAGAGGACAGCCTGAAAAAGATCAAACGGACCCCGTCCGCGACGTTCCAGCAAGCCACCAAGATTAAGAAGTTACGAGCAGGCAAGCTCTCCCCCCTCAAGTCCAAGTTTAAGGCCGGGAAGCTTCAGATCGGGAGGAAAGGGGTGCCGATTGTCCGGCGGCGCGGAAGGCCGCCCTCCACCGAGAGGATCAAGGCCCCGGCGGGCCTCCTCCTGAACTCGCACCTGGACAAGCCCCAGAAGGTCCGCAAAGACGCGGACGGAGCCCCAGCCCTCGCCAAGGACGATAAGACGGTCCGGCAGAGCCCTCGGAGGGTGAAGCCCGTCCGCATCATCCCTTCCTCCAAAAGGACAGACGCGACCATCGCCAAGCAGCTCCTGCAGCGGGCCAAGAAGGGGGCGCAGAAGAAGATCGAGAAGGAAGCGGCCCAGCTGCAGGGCAGGAAGGTGAAGACGCAGGTCAAAAACATCCGGCAGTTCATCATGCCCGTGGTCAGCGCCATCTCCTCGCGGATCATCAAAACCCCCCGCCGGTTCATCGAGGACGAGGACTACGACCCGCCCATCAAGATCGCCCGCCTGGAGCCCGCCCCCAGCAGCAGGTTCGGCGCCGCGTCCTGCGGGTCCTCCGAGAAGTCGAGCGCCGCCTCGCAGCACTCCTCGCAGCTGTCCTCGGACTCGTCGCGCTCCAGCAGCCCCAGCGTGGACACCTCCACGGACTCCCAGGCCTCCGAGGAGATCCAGGGGCTCCCCGAGGAGCAGAGCGACACCCCCGAAGCGCACACCCCGCTGCCCGTGTCCCAGTCCCCGGAAAGCGACAGGAACGACCGGAGAAGCAGGAGGTACTCGGTGTCGGAGAGGAGTTTTGGGTCTAGGACGACGAAGAAGCTGTCGGCGCTGCCCAGCGCGCCCCCGCCGCAGGCCTCCGCCTCGCCGCCCCCGCCGCTGCTGTCACCGCCGCCACCCCTGCAGCCGGCCGCCGGCCTCTCGGACCCCACGCCCTGGCTGCTGCCCCCCACCATCCCGCTGGCCTCGCCCTTCCTGCCCGCGCCCGCCGCGCCCATGCAGGGCAAGCGCAAGTCCATCCTGCGGGAGCCCACGTTCCGCTGGACGTCGCTGAAGCACTCGCGCGCCGAGCCGCAGTTCTTCTCCTCCGCCAAGTACGCCAAGGAGGGGCTCATCCGCAAGCCCGTCTTCGACAACTTCCGGCCGCCGCCGCTCACGCCCGAGGACGTGGGCTTCGCCTCGGGCTTCTCGGCGCCCGGCGCGGCGGCGCGGCTCTTCTCGCCGCTGCACGCGGGGCCCAGGTTCGACGTGCACAAGAGGAGCCCGCTGCTGCGGGCGCCGCGCTTCACGCCCAGCGAGGCGCACTCCCGCATCTTCGAGTCCGTCACCCTGCCCGGCAGCCGGGCCCCCGCGGCCTCGCCGGGCGTGTCCAGCCGGAAGAGGAAGAGGAAGGTGTTCAGCCCGCTGCGCGCCGAGCCCCGGTCGCCCTCGCACTCCATGAGGACGCGCAGCGGCCGGCTGAGCGCTGCCGAGCTGTCGCCGCTCACGCCGCCGCCCTCCGTCGCCTCCTCCCTGAGCATCTCCGTGAGCCCTCACGCCGCCAGTGCCTTAAACCCCGCCTTCACCTTCCCCGCTCACCCCCTGGCCCCCGGGGAGGCCGCGGAGAAGACCCCGAGGCCCAGGAAGCAGCCCGGCGCCCCCGCGGAGCCCTTCGCAGCCGGCGGCCCGACGCCGCTCTTCCCCTGGTTCACCCCCGGCGCCCAGGCCGACAGGGGCCGCACCAGGGACCGGGCCCCCGAGGAGCCGTCCAGGGACCGGGACGCCGCCGACAAGACCGCGGAGAAGGACAAGAGCAGAGAGCGGGACCGCGAGCGAGAGAAGGAGAACAAGAGGGAGTCCCGCAAAGAGAAACGGAAAAAGGGATCCGAGATTCAGGGCAGCTCCGCTCTGTACCCCGCGGGCAGGGTGTCCAAAGAGAAGGCTGTCGGGGAAGAGGTGGCCGCGGCGTCTTCTGCCAAGAAGGCCACGGGGCGGAAGAAGTCTTCACCCCTCGATTCTGGGCCCGAGGTTGCTGCCGTGACTCTTGGGGACACAACCGCTGTCAAAACCAAAATACTGATCAAGAAAGGGCGCGGGAACCTGGACAAAGCCACCCTGGACCTCGGCCCCGCCGCCCCGTCGCTGGAGAAGGAGAAGGCCCTCTGCCTGCCCGCGCCCGCGCCCGGCGTTAAGCATTCCGCGTCCTCCATCGGCTCCATGCTGGCGCAGGCCGACAAGCTCCCCATGACCGACAAGAGGGTCGCCAGCCTCCTCAAAAAGGCCAAGGCCCAGCTCTGCAAGATCGAGAAGAGTAAGAGTCTTAAACAAACCGACCAGCCCAAAGCACAGGTACTCTTTTCCGTGTTGCCTGGTGACCTCCGTAACGTCCAGCCCCTTCCAGGAGGAGCTGTAGGCTGAGGGTCTCAGTTCTGTCCAGTCGCGGGAATCAGGGAAAGGCAAGGAAGGGGTGACATCTGCAATGGCCCTTTAAGGACAGGTGGGGTCTTGATAGGCAGACAGTGATAGGGGAGAGCATTGCAAGGAGAGGGAACGGGAGGTAGAGACGCATTTGAGGGGCGGTGAGTAGCTAGGCTGCAGGCAGGAAAGGGGTGAGCTAAGGCCCACAGGTAGGTTGGGGCCACGTGACAGAGAATGGGGAGTTAGTACTTAATGGGTTTGTTGGTTAGAACCTGTGACCGTTTTGAAGGTGCAATTCTGTAGTCAAGTTGTTTACTATAGAAAACGGGATGGGGGCGGATTCTCATCCTAAGGGGAGGGGGTGCGTGATGAGAGCAATGAATAAATAAATAGAGGGTGCGTGCAGATACACCGGAGAAGCCTTTGGCCTTAGGCCGTGGGATAGAAAAGCTGTTGAAGAGTTATTAAGATGAAGACAAACATATTTTTACAAAGAACAGCATTGTGTTTTTGTTTTTTTTCTTTCCACACGGTAAGCTAGGCACTGGTCTTTTCTGAGAAAGCATACCGATCTTTAGGTTCTGTTAAAAAAATTGTCATACAGGAGATGCACATTCATGCCGACATCTCAAGTCAGGTCGCAGTGAACACAGACCTAGGTTTTTAATGTTACTCAGCCTGGGGAATTTCCTACTAATTCTGCGAGTTAAGAGTTCAAGCAGGGACTTCCTTTGACACAATTTTGGGTGTTTTTTGGTTAGCCTCCGAGTGATGAGCAGTGGCTCTTTAAGATGGGAGACATTTTGGTTTGGAGTCTTTTATACTTCATTCATAGGTTATTTCCTCCTACTTCCCTGTTGATCAGGGAAATACAGGAAATTGTGGTTAGGCTGAACTTCTCGATAATATACTGGCAACTTGAATTTTGAGGGGAATTTTCAAGAAGTAGTATAATTGGGAATAGGAACTTAGTTGATTTCTGTCTTTTTCCTGCCAATGTTAGGATGCAGAAGTACTTGATTCCTGCAAATTGATATGGCTTATCAGCTGGAAATAACTAGTGAGTCTAGATTATAATAAGTTAGCCAAAAATACCCTGGCTTCATTTAATTATATTGTCAACATGTGTGGTTGTTGTTTGTTTTGGCTTACCTCCTATTTAGGGTCAAGAAAGTGATTCATCAGAGACCTCAGTGCGAGGACCCCGGATTAAACACGTCTGCAGAAGAGCTGCTGTGGCCCTTGGCCGGAAACGCGCTGTGTTTCCTGATGACATGCCCACCCTGAGTGCCTTACCGTGGGAAGAACGAGAAAAAATTTTGTCTTCCATGGGGAATGATGGTAGGTCAGGAGGTCAGCCTTGAAGTCCTAGCACCCAGGTGATCGGCTGCTCATCCTTCTTGGGATGCCTCGTAGGCTCACGATAGCATCATGTATTCGTCTGGATCCTCTAAAAACAGATGGCAAGGGGGCGTTCAATGAACAAGGATTCTCATTAGAGGAACTGTCTGTGAGGCACAATGGGGAGGGAGCCAGGGAAGGCTGGGAGAGCTGTCCGTCAGTGAAGGAGGGAGGGAATCTTTGGGCACAACCTTCCTAGACAGCCCTGCAGGGTAAAAAGGTTTGGCAAGACAGTCCTTGAGCAAAAGTTGTCCGCCGAAGGAATATTGTGTCCCTCAGGAACAGGTCTGTCTTAGCATTCCCACCATGCTCACTGCCTGGGAGACCTCCCGTGGTGGTGGACCCGGCGCCATGGATTTCAGAGCTCAGCAGCTGGGGCCCGGGGTCAGTCATGTATTTGGGGGTTAGTGAGGCTCATTCTCATGGTCACCCTATAGCTCTTAGATGATGGGTAAAATGCTCATTAAAATGTAGATGTGTAAGCAGTCAGTTCATTTTCTTGACCTTCGGGTTAGACTATGTTTTGTTTTCAGTATTTGGGTTTCTGCTTTCTTTAAGCTACACGTTTATAGGCATTTAATAACATTTAAACAGGCTTTCAGTTCTGCATGTGACGCTTTTTAATGTATTCCATTTCACTTTTGGAGTCCCAATGAAAACAAAGTTTGAATGTAGCTAGTGGTATAAATTGATTTTGAAGCTCTCCACCTCTGCTCCCAGGAAGGAAGCAGGTCCTCCCTCAGAACTAACGATGCGTTTCTTTAACAGACAAGTCCTCAATCGCGGGCTCAGAAGATGCCGAACCTCTTGCTCCGCCCATCAAGCCAATCAAACCCATCACCAGAAACAAGGCGCCCCAGGAGCCCCCCGTGAAGAAGGGACGGCGCTCCAGGCGGTGTGGGCAGTGTCCTGGCTGCCAGGTGCCCGAGGACTGTGGTGTCTGCACTAACTGCTTGGACAAGCCCAAGTTCGGTGGCCGCAACATAAAGAAGCAATGCTGCAAGTGAGTGGGCTGCTCTCGGAGGGCGCCTCCCCTCCGCGAAGGAGGTTGACTTGTGCTCGGTTCGTGGCAAAGATGAGTCCGAAAACTGAACGTGGTTGTACTCAGTTCTTGGGTTTCAAGGTTAGCTGCACAGTGTGGCTAGGTGTGAGTTGTGCTTTATTTTTATTTTATGTTTTAAAATATATTTTTATTGATTTCAGAGAAGAAGGAAAAGGGAGAGAGCTAGAAACATCAACGATGAGAGAGAATCATTGATCAGCTGCCTACTGCATGCCCCACATTGGGATCAAGCCTGTAACCTGGGCATGTGACCTTGACTAGAATCGAACCTGGGACCCTTCAGTCCTCAGGCCGAGGCTCTATCCACTGAGCAACACCAGCCAGGGCGAGCTTTGCTTTAAATAAGACGCTCTCTGGGGTAGGGCTGTCTAGTAGAACATTCTGCAGCGCTGGGAATGTTTTGAGCTGCTCAGTGCACTGTGGTGGCCATTAGCCCAATGTGGCTGTGGAGCGATTGAAATGTGGTGAATGACCAAGGAACTACATTTTTTGTCACATTTTAATTAATTTAAATTTACATAGCCACGTGTGCTTTGGGGCTACCATATCAACGTGGCTCGAGGGGCTTGCTACTTGAAAACTGACAAATTTAGGCATATTTATCAGGTCAACTGAAATTCCCTTTATCTTTATGACTTTCGGGAAGTGTTGGTGATATCTGCCCGTGTCTCTGCTGTCTCTCGGGATAGTTTCACGCCTGTGGGATTTGTGATATGGACGTTGTGATGATCTTTTCTCCCTTTCTTAGTCAGTTTGTGGATGCACTTTGACCCTCTGGGTAATTTGTCTAAAGTGGATCAGAAGAATTGCACAGAGAGACTTTTTGGGAATTGAGCATATCAGAAAGTGCCTGGAATCAGGAGTAGATTTTATCAGTAGACATTTTCTGAATGAATGAATGAATGAATGAATGAATTAATAACGTGGAAGTGACTTAATGTAAAACCAATGGGAGCAATGCTGCGTTACTCACTCCAGAGAGGCAGTTCCCAGGAGACAGCAGGTAGTTCTGTGCTTTGGTTTAGTCATTCTGGCTGTAAGCAAGAATCTTGTCTCCGTCTCATTCATGTAAAGGAGCGAGAATTCACAGATCAGCAAAAAGGTAAAATCATACTGAATTTTGGGGTTGAAATGGACTCAGTTACATTTTACACTTCAGATTAAGTTTGAATTTCATTAAATTGAGGAGGTGTGTGTGTGTGTGTGTGTGTGTGTGTATGTATCAAAGCCCTGACATAGGCCTGTAGCATTGTGGTGGCAGAGAGAGGACTTGGTGGATAACTTTAGTCCATTTTGTAATCAGGTTACTCTAAATGAATATTAATCTCATAAGGGAACAGAACTGATTTGAGTATAAAAAATATCAACCGATGGTTTTGTACTAGATTATAAGAAATTTGAGTCTCATTTAAAAAATAATTTGGTATTTGCTCCTTTTAGGACTTAAAGATAGGGACAGTCACTGATTGAAGGCGTCAACGGCTCTGGTTTCATCTGTGTAATGAGCCGTCCGTTTTTCAGTTCTCAGAATGGCCCCGGATAAAAATTCCTGGTTCTTGCAGACAAATTAACACTTGTCCGAATTGCTTTTCTTCTAAGCGCCACTCACTTTGTGATACCCCTTGTTCTCCTAGGATGAGAAAATGTCAGAATCTACAGTGGATGCCTTCGAAAGCCTATCTTCAGAAGCAAGCAAAAGGTGATGTCAAGAGCTCTTCCCCAACACGCTTCTCGCTTTAATGCCCTATAGTTGTGCACATCTAGTGTAAAGAGAATACTGGTTTGGTTTCTTTGTAAGTACTACTATTTCAGAGAGGAAAGGAGAGGGAGAGAGAGACAGAAATATCAGTGATGAGAGAGAATCATGGATCGGCTGCCTCCTACATACCCCACACAGGATTGAGCCCACAACCCAGACATGTGCCCTGACCGGGAATCGAACCGAGATCTTCTGGTTCATAGGTGGATGCTCAACCCCAGAGCCACACCGGTTGACTTAAGTACTACTCTTTCCCAGGGAGTTGAGGTTGTTGAAGCTGCGTGATGAGTACTTGGGAGTTCATTTACCTTGGAGTATGTTTGAAATTTTCCATTTAAAAAAAACATTTTTAAAATTCATATAAAGATTACAGTTTCTTCCATTTCCTAGAGCAGTGAAAGTATAGCTATTCTACCTGACCAGCTTAACTTTCTTGAGCCTCTTCAGTGTCAACATTAGCTGCAGGAAACTGAGAATAAGATTGTTACATTCCTATACTTCTATTTTAAATAAAATTTTTCTTGCTTATAGATAATCATGTTTTTCCCCTAGCTGTGAAAAAGAAAGAGAAAAAGTCCAAGACCAGTGAAAAGAAAGAGAGTAAAGAGAACAGTGTTGTGAAGAGCGTAGTGGACGCCAATCAGAAGCCCCTCCCGTCAGCACGCGAGGACCCTGTCCCCAAGAAAAGCAACAGTGAGCCTCCCGCTCGGAAGCACATAGAAGAGAAGAGCGAAGAAGGGCCCGCCTCCGCTCCGGGGCCTGAACCCAAACAAGCTCCCACTCCAGCCTCCAGAAAGTCCAGCAAGCAGGCCTCCCAGCCAGCGCCAGCGCCGCCCCCACAGCCACCCAGCACAGCGCCACCGAGGAAAGACGTCCCCAAGGCAGCTCCTGGCGAGCCCAAGAAGAAGCAGCCCCCACCGCCGGACTCAGGTGAGTGAGGCCGGCAGGGAGCTGCCGAGCCAGAAGGACTAGCAGAAAGCACCGATGTCTTAAACAGCATTTGGAAACCTGAAAAACCTGAACTAGATGTGTTTAAGTCTTCGGTGTAAGAAAATTAGCTTTTATCTATTGCATAGTAATAAAGAAATAGAAGCCAAAAAACAATGAAGTTGGAGATACTGTCTTAATTTCCTATTCAGTGCCTAGAGTTTAAGTCCTTTTCTTTTTTCCAACAGCCTCTTCTTCCCAGGCCAATCAGGCCTAGCGGGGTCAATGCTCTTTAACATGAACTGTGAGTGTAGTAGCTTCTGACTGTGATTTATTTTGAATTCTTCAGGTCCAGAGCAAAGCAAGCAGAAAAAAGTGGCTCCTCGCCCAAGTATTCCTGTAAAACAAAAACCCAAAGAAAAGGTGAGAGCTTTGTTTCTTTGGATTTCTCAGGGGTGTGTTCTGTTCTATAGGAAAAGAGCCTTATTCTTGATGTAATTGAGTGGATGAAACTGCGTTTTTGCTTCTTTGTAGGTGGCAGTGGAATTTAGGTTTTAGCTCATACCTTTTTTTGTCTCTTTCCCCTTGTTTTCTGTTCCTTGTGGCCCTACAATCGTATGCTATAGGCTGCTTAGCATAATAGTGTTTTGCCCTTAGCATCCTTTAGCAATATTTGTCTGTAATCACCACCCTTCCCTGTGTACACTGTTTTTATGATGTGGATAGACAGAGATCTTTAAGAATTTTCTGGTTCTTTCCACCCTCTTTCCATGCCATCATAGTAGTACACACGTATGTTCTGGCTGATGCTCTAAAGAGCATCCGTGATGCCAAGAAGGGCAGCAAACGTTAGGTTTTTATAGGCCACGCTCCAGAGTCATCACACAGTTTCTGGCTGTGATGATGAAGCATGATTCCATTGGCAAATTTGAAATCATCGGTGATCACAGAGCCGGGAAAATTGCTGTGAACCTCATGGGCAGGTTAAACAAATGTGGAGTGATCAGCCCAAATTTGATGTGCAACTGGAAGATCCAGAAAAATTGCAGAATAACCTGCTCCTGCCCCGTAAGTTTGGTTTCATTATACTGACAACCTCAGCTGGCATCATGGACCACAGAGAAGCAAGATGAAATCACACAGGAGGAAAAATACTGGGGTTCTTTTTCTGGGAATGTAATTACATACATGCAAATAAAATGCCTCAATGAAAAAAAAAATTTGAAAAGTATTTCACTATTTCTATAGGATACTTGTGTTGGAAACGTGTTTTCCCTTCTATTGATTAGATTTGTCATTTGCATTCTTTTCTGTTGCAAAGTGAAGGCCAGCCCTGGCCGCTGTGGCTTACTTGATTGAGCGTCGGCCTGTGCACAAAAGGTTGCAGGCTCCATCCTCGGTGTGGGGCATGCAGGAGGCAGCCAGTCGATGTTTTGCTCTCATATCAATGTTTCTCTCTCTCTCTCCCTTCCTCTCTCTCTAAAAATCAATTAAAACAATATTTTTTAAAAAGTGAAGGCAAGTAAAGTGTGGTTCTGTTCTTTATTTGTTTTCTATCCCTGTAGGAAAAACCACCTCCGGTCAACAAGCAGGAGAACGCAGGCACTTTGAACATCCTCAGCACTCTCTCTAACGGCAGCAGCTCTAAGCAGAAGGTCCCAGCAGATGGAGTCCACAGGATCAGAGTGGACTTTAAGGTAAAAGTGTTTAGTGACCACGTAGTATATTGAGTCGTGGACTTTATATTTTTAAAATAATTTTTTTATATTTCATCTACAGTTGACTTTCAATATTATGTTAGCGTCACTTGTACAACCATGTGATTAGAAATTTCTGTAACTTATGAAGTGATCACCCCAATTAATCTAGTATCCATCTGGCACCATATAGTTATTATAATATTATTCCTGTGTCAATTTTGTAACTACCCATTTGTGCTTCTTAATCTCTTCACTTTTTTTACTTATTCCCCCAATCCCCTTCTCCTCTGGCAACCATCAAAATACTCTCTGTACCTATGAGTCTGTTTCTGTTTTGTTTGTTTACTTTGTTCTGTAGACTCCACATACAAGTGAAAGCATCTGGCTGTGACTTATTTCACTCAGCACAATACCCTCTAGGTCCATCCATGTTGTTGTAATTGGCAAGATTTCTCCTTTTTATGGCTGAGTCATGTTTCACTGTGTAAATACCCCACTTCTTCTTTATCCATTTGTCTGTTGATGGCACTTAAGTTACTTCCATACTTTGGCTATTGTAAATAATGCCACAGTGAACATATGGATGAATGTCTTTTTGATTGAGTGTTTTGGGTTTCTTCAGAAAAATACCCAGAATAGGAATTGCTGAATCCTTTGTCTCTTGTTATAATCTTTGTTTTAAAGTCTGTTTTGTCTGGTATAAGTATTGCTATCACAGCTTTTTTTGTTTGCTCCATTTTCATGAAATATCTTTTTTCATTCCTTTATCTTCTCTGTGTCTTTCCATCTGACATGAGTCTCGTGTTGACAGCATATGTAAGGGTCTTATCCATTCAGCTTCCCTGTGTCTTTTGATTGGAGCATTTAAGCCCTTGGTATTTAAAGTAATTGTTGATAGATGCATAGTTATTGCCATTTTATTATTCAAACTTTGATCTTTTTCTTCTTCTTAAAGAAGACCTTTTAACATTTCCTGTAATTACTCATTGGTGGTGATGAACTCCTTTAGCTTTTTCTTTTCTGGAAAGCTCTTTGTCTATCCTTCGATTCTGCTTTGCTGTATAGAGTAATCTTGGTTGTGGGGTTCTTGCTTTTCATCACTTTGAATGTTTCTTATCACTCCCGTCTGGCCTGCAAAGTTTCTGTTGAGAAATCAGCTGACAGTCATATGGGCGCTCCCTTGTAGGTAACTAACTGCTTTTCTCTTGCTGCTTTTAAGATTCTGTCTTTGTCTTTAACCTTTGTCATTTTAATTACGATGTGTCTTGGTGTGGGCCTCATTGCGTTAAACTAATTTGAGACTCTATGTGCCTCTGGGTCTTGTATGTCTGTTTCCTTCACCAGGTTAGGAAAGTTTTCTGTCAATTTTTTCTTTTTTATTGTTACAGTGTTACAGATGTCGCCCAATTTCTGTCATTTTTTCCAAATAGCTTTTCAATTCCTTGTTCTCTCTCTTCTCCTTCTGGTACCTCCGTGATGCAAATGTTGATGCACTTGAAGTTGTCCCAGAGGCTCCTTACACTATCCTCATTTGGGGGGATTTATTTCCTTTTTGCTCTTCTGATTGGGTGTTTTCTGCTTCCTTATCTTCCAAATCTCTGATTTGATGCTTTGCTTCATCTACTCCACTAGTACTATTGATTTCCTGTAATGTATTCTTCATTTCAGTTAGTGTATCCTACATTTCTGACTGTGTGGTATTTTTTTATGTTTTCTATCTCATTCATGTTTACTATCTCTTTGTTACTCACTGAGTTCCTCTACTCTTCCCCTAAGTTCATTGAGCACCCTTATAACCAGTGTTTTGAACTCTGCATCTGGTAGATTCCTTGTCTCCATTTTGTTTAATTCTTTTCCTAGAATTTTCTGTTCTCTCACTTGGGACATGCTTCTTTGTTTTCTCAATTTGGCAGCCTCCCCGTGTTTGTTGCTACGGATTAGGTAGAGCTGGTCTTGGTAGAACAGCCTAATGTGGTAGGTGTCCCGGTGGTGCAGCCTCCCTGGTCACCAGAGCAAGGCATCCGGCTGTGCCCCCTGTGTGGGCTGTGTTTGCCCCCTGTTGTAGTTGAGCCCTGATTGCTATTGGTACATCAGTGGGAGGTAGGTACCCCCGGGCTGCGGAGACCACAGCGGGGGAGCTGCTGTGCCCACCTCATGGGACAGGCCTGCCTTCAGCGGGGCTCTGGTGCCTGCCCAGCCTACCCTGAATGTGTTGGTGTTTGGGTGGTGCTTCCCTGTGGTCTGAGGTGGTCCTCTGGAGGTGCTGACCAAGGTTAGCTGCTGCCTCTGCCCTGCCTGGAGTCCTCCGGCAGGAGCGACAAGATGATCTGCAGGTGGCTGCTCTTGTGCCTGGCGTGGAGATGCCGGGGAGAAGGCTAAGCTGTAAACTGAGTTCAGCTGCTGCTATTGCTGGGGTTGGGGCTGCTTAGCCGCAAGTATGGGGCCTGCTGAGGCCAGATGCTGCTTGTTTGGGGTTTGTGGACCCTTTGAGAGATTTTAGGAAAGTCTGCAGCATGAGCAAGGGCAGGCCGTTTGTATGGAAAAGCCACTGGAATCATCTTGGGTGGGCCTGCAAGTTAAATGGGTAAGGGTCTCAGAGTCACTGGGGCAGGCAAACTTGTTAGCCAAGTTGATTGAGACTCAGATATGGTACCACCTGCAGTGGGGGACTCCATACAGCTGGAGCTCAGAGGGAAATGAGTCTGAGTAAGGATGTGTGGAGGCCCTTTAAGATCAACACCTGGTTCTCCAGCAGCCTGCGGCTCACTCATACACAGTCCTCGCTGGTTTTTACAGCCAGAAGTTACGGGGACTCCTCTTCGCAGCCCCGGAACCCTGGGCTGGGCGTCTCTTGTGGGGCTGGGACTCCCCTCGCAGCCAAGATACCCTCCCGATTTGTAACCACCACCACATGGCTGTGGGACCTTGATCAGAAGCCAGTGTCCTTGACTCAATCAAGATAATGATGTTACCAGAGGTGTTGAAAGCAAGGAAATTCAGCACAGAGTGGGGAAATGAATACGAACCACCATCAGCAGATGGGTTCATGTGTTGTGAGTGATAAAGTACATTTGCATGAGAATAGTGTCTGAGGAAATCATTCTTTCCCATGGGAATTATCAAAGGATGATGATAGCTTGGATCAGTAAAACTAACGGGAATTCAGTCCCAGTGTTACTTTGCATTATAGTTAGCGTGAATTAAACCCATAAAGAGGTGACCGTTTTAATAGTTGTACTAGTATCTGATAGTAAAATTTTTTAAAGCAGCAGCTGTTTTTGAACTCATTAAAGGAAGTATGCTTGACGTTGTTATGTCATTGTAAAACTGCCATAAATGGTTTTTCTCTCCGCAGGAGGATTGTGAAGCCGAGAACGTGTGGGAGATGGGCGGCTTGGGCATCCTGACCTCTCTCCCCATCACACCCAGGGTGGTGTGCTTCCTCTGTGCCAGCAGTGGGCACGTGGAGGTGAGAGACTGCTTTTTGGTGCCCTAGCAAGTATAATATAGATTAGTTTTCATTGAAAATATTATACTAGAGGCCCAGCGCACGAAATCGTGCGCGGGTGGGGTCCCTAGGCCTAACCTGCGATCGGCCATCTTGCGCCCGCTCGCCAGTCCCCAGTCCCGCCCCGCCGCTGCTCCCACCGGTTTCCTGTGGCTCCCCATTCGCCATTCAGGGATTGGAGCCTGTGGGCCAGGGGGAGGGACCAAGAGGTCTGCCTTCCGCCTGTTTGCCAGTCCCCAGTCCCACCCTGCTGCCACCCAGCCCGGTTCCCGTGGTTCCCCGTTCGCTATGATCGGAGCCTGCGGGCCATGGGGGAGGGACCAACAGGTCTGCCTTCTGCCCACTCGCCAGTCCCCAGTCCCGCCCCGCCGCCACCCACCCCGGTTCCCCGTTGGCCATCCAGTGATCGGAGCCTGCGGGATGGGGGAGGGACCGAGAGGTGGTCAGTGCACCTCATAGCGACTGGTTGATGGGTCGTTCTGGTCGTTATGCTGTTATGGCTGCTGGCCTTTTAGTATATAGTATTCTGTTTTGTTAATAGGCAGCAGGTACTACCCCCTGTTTAACCCAGTTAATGAGTCCTGGCTGGTTTGGCTCAGTGATAGAGCGTTGGCCTGCAGACCATATCCCGGGTTTGATTCCGGTCAAGGGCTTGTACCTCGGTTGCAGGCTCCTCCCTGGCCCAGGGCCCTGGTTGGGGCACGTGCAGGAGGCAACCAATCTATGTGTTTCTATCACATCGATGTTTCTCTCTGTCTTTCCCTCTCTCTTCCACTCTCTCTAAAAATCATTGAAAAAATTCTTGGGTGAGGATTAAAAAATAACTAAACCAGTTAATGAAATACTTTTGAAGTGTTTTAGAGATTTTAGGAAGGCATCTGCTTCATAGTAGAGTCACAAAGGTATTGAGTGAGAAAAGTTTACTCTTTACTGGAGGCCTGGTTTTTCTGCTAGATGCTTAAACATGGAGAAAAATAATATGATGTTCCTCTAGGAAAAGAGATGCTTTTGATGGTAATTTTATATTGAATATCCAAACCCCCTTGTCTCTAAAGAGCTCTTTAACAAAAAGAAAAAGGAGTAACACCCAGTAAGAAATAGGCTTAAGGACGGGAATATATAATGCATGAAATGAGAAATAAAAACAGTGTGGGCGGAGGTGTTAAGCCTTCTGATGGGAATGAAAGCATGATATAAAGGGGGAACCGCATGATATAAAAAGGATTGTGTGGAAATGGGCACTCTCTAAATTAGTTACAGTCTTTCTTTCTGAGGGCTGTTTGGAAGTATGTACTTAATTTTAGATGGGTATACCCTCTAACCCAGCAATTGTGCTGTAGGCATTTATCTCATGAATGTAACTGGATAAATGGGCAAATGTGTAAATGTATGTACACATATATGTGTATGTATAATACATATAAAAGCAAACCTTTCCATATACACTGAGTGGCCAGATTATTATGATCTCTGAACACATAATAATCTGGCCACTCAGTGTGTGTGTGTGTGTGTGTGTGTGTGTGTGTGTGTGTGTGTGTGTGTGTGTATTAGAGGCCCAGTGCATGAATTTGTGCATGGGTGGGGTCCGGCCAGCCTGGCCAGGGGGAGGGGACATGGGCGGTTAGCCGGCCTGCCTGCTGGTTGAACTCCTGGTCAAGGGGACAATTTGCATATTAGCCTTTTATCATATAGGATATACACTGAGTGGTCAGATTATTATGCGTCCAGATATCATCATAATCTGGCCACTCAGTGTATATGTATATAGATCATAAACAGAAGGGTTTCCTTCAGTGTTGTTTATGCTAGGGCTGCTTTAGATGTCATTGAAACTAAGAACATTCAGTCTGCAAGTGCCAGGGGGCACTGTACCTCTTTTCCTACTTAATCGAGTGCTTTGTATTCACACATATGCTACCCACAGGGAGCACTTATGCACTAGGACTTCAACTTCTGGGATAAAACGGTTTTTCCACAGTGTGGTTGCTCTAATTTAAATTGCACGGCTGTGCACAGCAATCCCACAGAATTCCTAAAGCCGGAACTGGAGGATGGATGGCGCCCGGCCTCATTGCCTCCAACAGTATAGCCAGTGCCTGGCGGGGTCTCCCACCATGCATGTTGTAAAAATTGTTTATGTTGACATGATTTCAGATTTTCAGAAATGTTACAAGGGTAGTACAAAGAACCCTCATCTCCCCTTCACCTGGAGTCCCCAAACGTTAATAGTTTTCATTTACTTTTCTCTTTGTGTATTTATATTTTACAAAATAAGAAATAAAATATACACACATTTTTATATACGTAGACATATTTTTCCTAAAAAATTGAGAGCAAGTTCCAGACATTTGCCATTTTACCTCTAAATATTATAATTACCAAAATCAGAAATAAGGCCTGGCTGGTGCCTTATGAACCAAGAGTTCACAGTTCAATTCCTGGCCAGGTCACATGCCCGGGTTGCGGGCTCAATCCCCAGCCAATCAGTGATTCTCTCTCATCATTGATGTTTCTAGCTCTCTCTCCCTCTTCTTTCCTCTTTGAAATCAATAAAAATATTTTTTTAAAAACACAGGAAATAACATTAGTACATTATTATTATCTAATCTATGGACCTTATTTAGGTTTGACCAGTTGTCCCAATAATTATTTTAGGCAAAAGAAAATTCTGGCCCGGCCGGCAAGACTCAGTGGTTGAGCATCGACCTATGAACCAGGAGGTCATGGTTCGATTCCTGGTCAGGACACATGCCTGGGTTGCGGGCTCAATCCCCAGTGTGGGGCGTGCAGGAGGCAGCCCATCAATGATTCTCTCTCATCATTGATGTTTCTCTCTCTCCCTCTACCTTCCTCTCTGAAATCAATAAAAATATATTTTAAAAAAAGAAAATTCTGGGTCACCCTCATTGGAATTTTAAAAAATATCGATATGAAAATAATTTATTTCTAAAATTATTAGACATGGGAAGGATAAACCAGAGCTTACAACTGTTTAGAATATTGTAGAAAATCTTTAAAACCCTCCCTGTTTCCCCCTACCCCACTCCTTCACATTCCCAGAGCTCTTTGTTTATAGCTATCTTATGTCACTTAGCACGTCATATGAAATCTTGGGTTGTATTTATTTTGTTACTTTATAATTTTATTACTCCCACATTAGTTCCCTGAATCTCCTGCAATGCCCTGTATCGTGCTGTTGAAAAAATATACTCATTGCATACTGACTATATACTGAATAAAATATAGAGAGCACTATACTCCTGACTCCCAAAGGATGTGTGTGGAATTTGGCTGATATATCTGCATGCTATTCTATAACTTCTTTCTCCATCTTTCCCCAGTTTGTGTATTGCCAAGTCTGCTGTGAGCCCTTCCACAGGTTTTGTTTAGAGGAGAATGAGCGCCCCCTGGAGGACCAGCTGGAAAACTGGTGTTGCCGTCGCTGCAAGTTCTGTCACGTTTGTGGAAGGCAGCATCAAGCCACAAAGGTACACGGCTAAGCAATAGAACTGCTTGGAGGATGACTCTCTATCTTCATTCCTGCCTTTTCCTTTAGGATTTTGCATCTGTTTTTTCTCTTGACTTAGGCTGTTTGACTATTTGATTGGATATAATCAGTTGCCTATTTTTGTGTTTTAATTTTGGGGATATTGCACAAGACGTGGCATTGGATAAAATCCCCCAAATAAGTCAAGTCTACTTGATAAGGATACGCACCACTGAGGGCCTTTGGCAGGAAATAATTTCATGGGCTTTGATGGGGAGTACGTAATTTATGAGGAAATGTACCTGCTAGATGGATGTGCTGTACTTATTTGAAGATAAGTAGGCAGTGAGGTGTGCAGCGACAGGTGTTCAGTGAGGTGAGGTGATGCCCATGCTCTTGCCTTCATGTTTGTCTTACAGCAGCTGCTGGAATGTAATAAGTGCCGAAACAGCTATCACCCTGAGTGCCTAGGACCTAACTACCCCACCAAGCCTACAAAGAAAAAGAAAGTTTGGGTGAGTGCACCCATCATGTGTTCCAGCGAGGACTGTCCTGCAGCTGGGCTTGGGCGACTTCCATTAGGAATGTCCTTGCTTGAGGATGTCAGGGCAACAATTACTTTGGCCTTGTTATTAGAAAAAGCCGTCCCAGGAGAGAAGTCAACTCTAGATATTTGTGATTTTTGTAAATCAGAGGAGACACTGAAGATAAGAAACTCGACTGCGTTTCTCTCCTTCCTTTCCAGATCTGCACCAAGTGTGTGCGCTGCAAGAGCTGCGGATCCACAACCCCCGGCAAAGGCTGGGATGCGCAGTGGTCCCACGACTTCTCCCTGTGCCACGACTGTGCCAAACTCTTCGCTAAAGGTGCCGCCCACAGGGTGCTGTCGCATGTTAGATGTTGTTCTTGATGTTTTGGAGGTGAACTGAACAATCAAGTGGAATAAGATAAATGTCTTACACGTCTTTTCGAGGTTTCCATTTAGACACATTTACTAAGTTTCTGGTCTTGCTTTCTTTTACACAGAATTATAGCAACTAGGCATGTTTTATTAGGTTATGGGAAGAATTAAGTAGTTTGTTGTTGTTTTTATAAGAGTTAACTAACCACAAAGAAATTCTCTGAGCCAGTATTTCCCAAAGTGAGGTACATAGATATTTGATTGTTTCAGAAATGATTTTATGTGGTACTGAGGCAATCATTTTACTTTATTTTCTTTTATGTTTAATTAACTTGTTAAGATGATTGGGGTGCCAGTGGTCCACATGAACATACAGGTTCCAGGTGTGGGTTTCCATGTGACAGGATCTGTGTATGGCACCGTGTGCCCACCACCCAGAGTCAAGTCCTCTGTCACCATCTGTTAGGTTTTCCTTCTCCCCCCACCCCCTTCTCTCTGGCAATCACCACTCTGCAGTTTGTGTTAACGAGTTTCAGTTTTATATCCCACATATGAGTGAAAAAGCATATGGTTCTTAGCTTTTTCTGACATTTCACTTAGCATCATGTTCTCGGGGTCCATCCATGCTCTTGCAAATGGCGCTATTTCATCCTTTCCTGTGGCTGAGGAGTATTCCACTGTGTGTATGGGCCACGTCTTCTTTACCCAGTCCTCTTTTGCAGGGCCCTTTGGCTGATTCCATGTCTTGGCCACCGTGAATAGTGCTGCAATGAACATAGGGCAGATATATCTTTGTGAATACATGATTTCGAGTTTTGGGGTACATACCCAGGAGAGGGATGACTGGGTCGTATGGTAGCTCAGTTCTTAAAGTTTTGAGGAATCGCCAGACTGCTTTCCATAGTGGCTGCACCAATCTGCATTCCCACCAGCAGTGAATGAGGGTTCCCTTTTTCCACAACCTCTCCAACACTTATTGCTTGTCTTGTTGATAATGGCCACTCTAACAGGTGTGAGGTGGAATCTCATTGTAGTTTAAATTCGCATTTGCCTAACTGCCAGTGAGGTGGAACATCTTTTCATGTATCTATTGGCTGTTCGTATGTCTTCTTGGGAGGGGTGTATTTTCAGGTCCTCTGCCCACTGTTTGATTGGGTCATTTGTTTGGTGTTGACTTTTATGAGTTCTTTATATATTTTGGAAATTAAACCTTTGTAGGAACTACTGTTTGCAAATATCATCTCCCATCAGGTTGGCTGCCTCTGTGTTTTGTTGTCAGTTTCTTTTGCTGTGCAGAAGCTTTTTAGTTTGATGTAATCCCATTCATTTATTTTTGCCTTTACTTCCCTTGCCTTTGGGATCAAGGTCATTCTCTATGACCTTGATCCTTAAGTTTGGTGCCTATATTTTCTTCTTCGTAGCTTATTGTTTCGGGTCTTATATTTAGGTCTTTGATCCATTTTGAATTAATTTTTGTACATGGAGACAAATTAATCTAGTTTCATTTGTTTGCATGTCTCTGAATTGCCAGATGTTTTAGCTCTGTGATCTCCCAGTCGTGAATCTCTATCGATTCCTTAACACAGTACAGCCCGCTGCTTGGAGGTGGGGTATGTTTGCCCTCACCGTAATTGTAACCCTTGGCCTCCACCTCTGTGAGTCCCGCCCCGAGCACCCCTCCTGGGGATTAGTCACAGAGGGAAACATCATTTCTACTGCTATAGCTCTTGGAATACAGACAATATGCTCCTGGACCCAAGGGCATCAGGGTCGCATTTGGGGAGTCCAAGCAGCAGCAGGGCTCTGTGATTCCATGGTGGGGCTTTTTGTCTGAAACCCCACCAGCAGCCAACAGGAGAGAGCTGCCCGGGAGAACCCCGGCTCTGTCAGGCAGCTGCTGACTCAGCCCTCTGCTCCTGCGCCACGATGAAGGAAGCACCGGCCACCCGGGTTTCCCCTGCTCCCGGCCGAGCAGCCAGCTCCCGCTGCGGGGCTGCCTCTGGGCCGTCTGCGCTTCCCTCCCTTCTCGTCCCGGGTTTATTCCCGGTGGCCCACCTGCAGGTGCTTCCGTGCAGGACTCAGGCGTGCCTCTGCTGAGCAGGGTTTCCTTGTTGAATTAGAGCTGGTTAACTTGTAACTTGTTGAAGTTTCCGGGGAGACGACGAGGTGAGCTGTCATGCTGCCACTCCTCTGGTGTCGGTTTCAAACATTCCAACACTTTCCTTCAGTCGCTACACCAGAGACCAGCCAGCGTGGCTCAGTGGTTGAACCGGGAAGTTATGGTTCCATTTCCGATCAAGGCACATGCCCGGATTGCGTCCTCAATCCCCAGTGAGGGGCGGATAGGAGGCGACCTATCAATGATTCTCTCTCATCATCGATGTTTCCATCTCTCTCTCCCTCCCCCTTCCTCTCTGAAATCAATCAAAATATATTTTAAAAAATAGTTATGCTAGAAAAAACATAACCTAAGTAATTCATTGAACTCATCATTTTATTCACTTAGAATAAATATGATGTAAAAGGTAACTCTTTGAAGTTATTTAAAATAGGCAAATCGGTGCTAAGTCTATTAAGTAAAAAATAGGGGATACGTGGATAAAGCAAATTAATGAAGATACTTCATTGTGCTGGAATTTAGAAGCATTCTGTAAAAGCACTGAGAATAAAGAAAAGTGTAAATTAACTGTTCTTTACTCCCATATCCTCATCTCTTTTTAAAATTTAAACATTTCTTTGGAATGTTTAAGAGAAAGTTCTCTCTTCCATTCTTTTTCTATTACGTTACCTGTAAGCTCTATCTCGGGACCTTTAAAAATGAGCCTAGAGAACGAGTGGCCTGTTCCAAGAGCTCAGAATAATCCTGCTGCTTTCCAGGCGTGTGCACATTCCCTGGTAGGTCCGTGCTGACGTGTGTTAAGTAGCGCTTCATTTTATTTATTTATTTTATTTAAAAAATACATTTTTATTGATTTCAGAGAGGAAGGGAGCAGGAGAGAGATAGAAACATCAATGATGAGAGGATCATTGATTGTCTGCCTGCTGCACGCCCCCTACTGGGGATTGAGCCGGCAACCTGGGCATGTGCCCTGACCGGAATCAAACTCTTACCTCCTGGTTCGTAGGTTGACACTCCACCACTGAAGCGTGCCGGCCGGCCGCTCCTGCATGTTAGATCAGGTTCACACATAGAAGTCCAGGCCCGGGGGTTCCGTGGTGTGGGAACCAAAGCACTTAGCTGAGCACGTTGCTTTGCTTTCAGGAAACTTCTGCCCGCTCTGTGATAAGTGTTATGACGATGACGACTATGAGAGTAAGATGATGCAGTGTGGGAAATGTGATCGCTGGGTCCATTCCAAATGTGAGAATCTTTCAGGTACAGAAGGTTGGAATCTTTTTATTACAGTTTCCTTTTCTGATAGCTACACTGACAGCCCCCTAAGTCCTACCAATGTGAAAACTATGGCAGTGTTATATGGATTTTTTATAATTAACTTCTTGGTCTTTAGAATCAACAACATCATGTGAAGTCTGTGCCCATTTATCTTGAACATGTCCCTCTGAAATGTCTACTTGCTGTCCTTTGCGGGTACCATGACCTATTGATCCCCCAATAACCAAAGTCTGGATTAGTATTAATAACGTCTCTCGGAAGATCAGTAGGTGCGAGTTCCCAGGGGATATTAGTCTCAGTGCTGTTTCTAACAGACAGCTTTCTCTGAAGCTCAGTGGCCTAGTCTCCTCTTTTCCCTCTCTCCCGCTCTTCAAAGCACCTTATGATTGTAGGTTTTTGCTTTCCTAGATGAGATGTATGAGATTCTGTCTAATCTGCCAGAGAGTGTGGCCTACACGTGTGTGAACTGCACCGTGCGGCACCCTGCGGAGTGGCGGCTGGCCCTCGCAAAGGCGCTGCAGGTCTCCCTGAAGCAGGTCCTGACGGCCTTGTTGAACTCTCGGACCACCAGCCATTTGTTACGCTACCGACAGGTAGGCCCATGTCTCACTGTGGGTGCTGAGAGTTTGTCCTTGGGTGGTTTTTACTTCCAGATGGTTTTTGGTTGGGTGGGTGTTTTTTCTTTTTAAAAAAATTTTTTCTTCATTTAGTTTTGCTTCACATAGTCATTTAGGTGACTTGTTTTGACCTTAAAATCATTAAAAACATTTTTAGAGCCAAGAATGTTGGCTCAGCCAGTGTTGCTCAGTAGTTGAGCCCCAACCCATGAACCAGGAGGTCACTGTTCAATTCCCGGTCAGGGCACATGCTAGGGTTTCGGGCTCCATTCTCAGTGAGGTGCATGCAGGAGGCAACCGATTGATGATTCTTATCACTGATGTTTCTATCATTCTCTCCCTCTCCCTTCCTCTCTCTGAAATAAATAAAAACATTTTTTTTTTTAAAAAAAAAGAATAGGTCCTTCTTTGGGGTAAGAAATAGGAAGGAGGCATATTTCAAAGGCCTTACCGTTATAAGAAGTTTTGACTTTACTAGTATACTCTAAAGGCTTTGGGGAGTCAATGAAGGCCTTCACCCAAAGGAGGAACCTAGCCTGGCTCAGTTGGCTGGAGCGTCGTCTCACACACCATAGGGTTGTAGGTCCGATACCCAGTCAGGGCACATTGCCCAGGTTGCAGATTTGATCCCCAGTTGAGGCAAGTTCAGGAGGCAACCGATTGGTGTTTCTCTCTCTCTCCCTCTCACGGTTTCTCTTTCCCTCCCTTTCTCTCCCCGTTCCTACCTCTTCCCCTCCCTCCCTCTTCCTCTCTGGTTTTCTCCCTCTGAAATCAATAAAAACACATATCCTATGCTGAGGATTAAAAATAAAAAGAGTAACCTGATCAGAGTTGCTTTTTAGAAAAAAAATGATTCTGATTGGAGAGAGGGAAAGGGTTGGAGACGTCTGAACCTAAGCAGGACAGTGGTTAAGAGGCAGTTCTGTAACCGAGGTGAGAGAGCATGGTGGCCTCATCTCCGATGGTAAGGGGCTAGAGACGGCCTTAGCTCTGGGGAACCCCTGGGGCTCCTCAAGGTACAATTTGAAAAGTGCTGCTATGTAGCCATACAAGCTGTGGGCGGTGCGTCTGTACCAGCCATTGGGACACAGGTGTAGTGGTTGGCAGAACCACGTGGGGACCGTTAACTCAGTTAGGCTGCTGCTCTCTCTGTAACAGAGCTTAGTGTTTTTAAACGGGAACATTAGCTGTGCCCTAGCTGGTTTGGCTCAGTGGATAGAGTGTTGGCCCTCAGACTGAACGGTCCTGGTTCGACTGTGGATAAGGGCATGCACCTCGGTTTCAGGCTTCATCCCTGGCCCTGGTTGGGGCTTGTGTGGGAAGCAGCCAGTCAATGTGTCTCTCTCACATCGATGTGTCTCTCTGTCTCTCCCCCTGTCTTCTACTCTCCCTAAAAATCAATGGGAAATATCCCCAGGTGAGGAGTAACAGACAAACCAAAAAGAAAATTAGCTGCCATTTATGTCTTACTCAAAAGCAACTGGACAGTTTGTGGGGGGTTTGTTTTTGTTTTTGTGTTTTTAATATATTTTTATTGATTTTAGGGAGGAAGAGAGACGGGGAGAGAGAGAAACATCAATGATGAGAAAGAATCATCAATCGGCTTTTTCTTGTACGGCCTCTACTGAGGATCAAGCCCACAACCTGGACATGTACTCTGACCAGGAATTGAACCTTTGACCTCCTGGTTCATAGGTCAATGTTCAACCACTGAGCCACGCTGGCCGGGCAGTTTCTGTTTCTTCATACTAGGCTTGGAATTTACCAAGCAAAATCTTAAATTAGCCTAGATAGCTGGCTCATAACTTTTCCTTCTCTATAATTGGAGAAATCTCTTATTTCCATGTTCTTTCAGTTTTATAATATGAATCACTCAGTCCCATCTGTATTAATTTTAATAGAATTTGCCTAGATGCCTTATTTTCGTGTTAGATAAGTGAAACCTATCTTTCCTGGCCACAGGCTGCCAAGCCTCCAGACTTAAACCCCGAGACAGAGGAGAGCATACCTTCCCGCAGCTCCCCAGAGGGCCCGGACCCGCCTGTGCTCACTGAGGTCAGCAAGCAGGAGGATCCGCAGCCTGTAGATCTGGAAGGGGTCAAGAGGAAGATGGACCAAGGGAACTACACGTCTGTGGTATGTCTCTACGGCGAACTACCAGCATTTCCAAGGCCGGTTGTTTCCTCGGCTCTTTGTGGAAGATGGAACTGGGTATAAGCATTAAAAGATGGTTTGTATTCTATTTAGAAATGTCGTGTGGCCTTACATACCTAAGAATATGTGGGTGGCTTTCGCTCTTTGTTTCAGAAGGTTAGTGTCGTAAGTGGTTCTTTTTATTTGGCTTTCATCTGAGTTCTCTGAAAATTACTTTCATATTGAAGTCATTTTTATATTAAAACTGTTTATGGCCCTGGCTGGTGTGGCTCAGTTGGTTGAGCATCGTCCCATGCACCGAAAGGTCGCTGGTTCTATTCCCAGTCAGGGCAGTGCCGCCCGGAGCACAGACTTGATCCCTGGTGGAAGGTGTGCAGGAGGCAGCTAATCAGTGGTTCTCTGTCATCAATGTTTCTCTCCACCACCCCCCCGCCCTCTTTCTCTCTCTCTCTCTCTCTCTCTCTCTCTCTCTCTCTCTCTCTCTCTCAAACCAGTAAAAAGATATTTTTTAAAAACTTTATGGGAAAAATGACAGTGTGAAGTTAATTGGCTTGACCTTTTTGAGATAACATCTGAACATTGTCTTTCTGTATAGGATATTCATTTGTAGGTAGATGCATTTTAATTTTATGGTTTTCAAACTATGTAGGAAGCGATTGTTAACTCATGGTCCATATTTGCTCTTCAGTTATTAATTCATTTTAGTCTTAATAAAATATCATAGCCCTGCTTGGGTAACTTACCGTGATACAACTAATTTGTTTGCATTCTTGCTTTACTAGCCTTGCATCTCTTGACTTCCACAAGTTAATTGTGAACTGAATCTCAAATGCCTCCTCTAAAGAGAAACCACACTGGCCTTAGCTGGTGTGGCTCAGAGGATAGAGCATCAGCCTATGGACTGAAGGGTCCCGGGTTTGATCCCGATCAGAGCACATGCCTGGGTTGCGGCCTATCCCCAGTAAGGAACGTGCAGGAGGCAGCTGATCCATGATTCTCTCTCTCACCATTAATGTTCTCTCTCTTTCTCTCTCTCTCCCTTCCTCTCTGGAATCAATAAAAATAAATTTTAAAGAAACATTAATAGAAACTGCACTGTGTGAAACTAAGGCATTAGCTTCCTGTGGGCCCTCTGTGCTGGGTGGTGAGGAGGGAAAGGAGGTGGTTTGGAAAGCACCGTGTTATGAGTGGTGAATGCTTTGCTTTTGTCTGCAGTTGGAGTTCAGTGATGATATCGTGAAGATCATCCAGGCAGCCATTAATGCGGATGGAGGGCAGCCAGAGCTTAAGAAAGCCAACAGCATGGTCAAGTCCTTCTTCATTCGGGTGAACCACGTTAATACACGTTAATAGCCACCTTCTCAATGCCTGTCTGCGGGGGAATCCTCCCCGCCCCCCCCCACCCCCCCCCCCTCCCCCCCACCCGGAACAGAACAGACCTTTTCTCTTCTGCCCTGTGCTCTGCTCTCTGTATACGGCATCTGGTTATATTCACTCCTCTGGCTCCTTGGGGGGAGTTGGGGAGGACCCTGGAGTGGATGGTCTTTCCCTCGGTGGCCTCACGTCATGCTCGGATCGGCAGGCGCTTGTGTGATGTTGTGGTTTTTATGTGGTTTCCACATGAATGTTCACGTGTTTACATGCTGTTTGTTTGTTTGTTTGTTTTTCTGTTAGCAAATGGAACGTGTTTTTCCATGGTTCAGTGTCAAAAAGTCCAGGTTTTGGGAACCAAATAAAGTATCAAGCAAGTAAGTAAATTCTGTATTACTTTTTTTCTCCTATATTTCTAGATTGAGGTTTCTCAAGAGTAGGCTTTAATATTAAAAACTTAATCAGTTGAAATGCTCTTTGAGTGCTGGCTTAGAGACAACAGTGTATGTTATAGTCTATTGTTAGAATTGGGTCCTATTTTATTCATTTCAAATGGTGTTCTCTACCTCTTGAGTCCCTATATTTATTAAGTTTTTATTCAGGTGAATCCTTTTGAGTCTTTGAGAAAGTTATCACTTGTTTCTGGAAGTTTCATCATGAGTTCTACACTGAGATTATGTTTTTAAAATAATATAAAGTCCTGTGTGATGAGGCGGTTTACAGGTTGTGACTTGTGCTCACATTCTGGGACTGGCTCGTGCCCAGGCCAAGACCCGATGAGATGAAGAATGTCATTATTGTGTACAGTCCGGGTCGCTATGGGGTCAGTAAAGCCTGTCGAATCGATTATTTCCAGCAGTGGGATGCTACCCAACGCAGTGCTTCCGCCTTCACTTGACCATAATTATGCTCAGTGGCAGGAGCGAGAGGACAGCGGCCACACTGAGCAGCCTCCTTTAATGAAGAAAATCATTCCGGCTCCCAAACCTAAAGGGCCTGGAGAACCAGACTCGCCCACTCCCCTGCACCCTCCCACGCCGCCGGCTTTGAGTAAGGATGCCAGTGATTGACTTTGGGAATCTAAATTTAATATCCTTGCACATTAGAAATTTTCAGGTGATCCTTAAATGTAATAAAATCATTTTTGCTTCACTTGGAATGTTAACAAGGAATTTATAGAAATACTCTTATAAGTGGTGGGATAGCATAACTTGGCACACTTTTTGAAAGTGTTCATTTTGTAGGTTATGGGCTGTTTGAGCCTAATTGTTTTCTTTTTCCTGGAAATCAAAATTAGTGCCGCCAGTTTTAATTGGGTGTCTTTGGGCTCCAAGGTACTGATAGGAGTCGAGAAGATAGTCCAGAACTGAACCCACCCCCGGGCATAGAAGATAACAGACAGTGTGCATTATGTTTGACTTACGGCGATGACAGTGCCAATGTAAGTACCTCGGCCAGGGGTCCTACTTGCTGGATGCTCAGAATGAGCTGTGTGGCCTTTGTGTCTAAACTTGATGACTGGGTGTTGTGGAACTTGGGGTTATTTCTATAACTGATTTAAAAGGTGATTTGGCTTAAACTAACCTGCTGATGTCTAGTAACTTCTACCTTCTCAAAAAGATTTTTTGAAAGTCAATAAAATACAAGTTGCACATTAAATAACTTGTATTTAACACGTTAAGCGCCCAGTCAGTCACCAGTGACTGACACTATACTTTCTGTCCGGAAGACAGAACAGGCTGGCGCTTAACGTGTTGATGCAGTAGCCAGAATGGCTGCGGTCCGCTTCTGTGCTGCTGACCTTAGCAAGGAGCTTAGCCTCTCTGACCCTGTTTCATCTTTAAAATGAGCATAAGAAGAAGAACCCTTACCTCAGTGGCTCTGAGGACGGAAGGAGGGCTGTGTAAGGCCCTGAGCGCTGCCCGGCACATAGTCCGCTTAGTCTCTGATCCTCCCGCCTGTGGAAGAGGCGAGCAGAAAGGACGAAGTGGAAACAGGAACGTTGAAAAAGAAGTCTGACTTTTTGTTTAATGTGTGTGTTCACTTAACGAATTTTAATTAGTTTATTGACGTTGTCTTGACTGAGGTAAAGCAAATACCAAGGAAAACTTTCTTTGACATAATATTCTTTAAAGAGAAAAGAAATCTCTTTGTTTCCCAGGATGCTGGCCGCTTGCTGTACATTGGCCAGAACGAGTGGACACATGTAAACTGCGCTCTGTGGTCGGCAGAAGTGTTTGAGGACGATGACGGGTCACTGAAGAACGTGCACATGGCTGTGATCCGGGGCAAGCAGCTGGTAAGGACGCAGGGAATGCCATCAAAGGGGCTCCCTCTGTTCCAGATGTGCCGTCTGTGGCTAGGTGCTGCCTCACTGCTGTTTCCCATATGCCTTCGGGGTGGCCAGCCAGTACCGAGTATGGTGTCCACTGTGGGCAGCTGACTCCTCTGACCCTGGGAGGATGGGCGAAAAGGACCAAGTGTCCTCCCCGGAGAAGAGCCCCGACGGTGACTGACAGAATAAGGTGGTGCCACCGCCTAGTGACAGGGAAATGTCACCCACGGGATAAGTGTGTCTGTTAAGCCTGGTAACTAGAACACCATTATGTTTCTGACTCGGATACTCTTTCTAGAACGGAGTTCTTTGGGATGGAATAGCTTTCTAGAGAGATGATGTTTTTAGCCTTGATCTTCAAAGTGTCCTCTTCTCTAAACCAATCTTGCATCCTAGAAGAAAACCTGTTTTGGTCCAAATTCTAAATCAAATTATAAAATTTAACTTTAGTGTAGTTATAGGACCCCTGGACCATGGGAGAGAAAAGGTTTGTGGAGAAGACTCTATGGCTCATATCCCTTCCCTGTGATTCAGCAGATTATCAATAAACAAAATTACTTCTAGGAAACCCTAGAATGGGGAGGTGGAAAATGGCTTGAAATATTTGAACATCTGACTCGGGCTGTGTTCATTCTGGATTGCTAGCGATGCGAATTCTGCCAAAAGCCGGGCGCCACCGTGGGCTGCTGCCTCACTTCCTGCACCAGCAACTACCACTTCATGTGCTCCCGGGCCAAGAGCTGCGTCTTCCTGGACGATAAGAAGGTGTACTGCCAGCGGCACCGCGATCTGATCAAAGGCGAGGTGAGAGCTTCCGTTGTTTTTTGAATTCTCCGGGAATTCAGGGAAAAGAGATGGAAAATAGCAAGCAAGGTTGCAACTTGGCTTGACCTTCTCCTAGGTGTTCCTAGCACCTGCTCCTCTTAGCGAGATGCAGGAGCTCTCCTAGTGGAACCGGTGATCTGAGAGCTGTGCCCTGCCCCTCTGAGAGAGGCCGTGTCGTGAGCATGGTCTGTGGAGGGACAGCCACGTACAGCTCCTCTGGGTTTCATTTTAGGTGGTTCCTGAGAATGGGTTTGAAGTCTTCAGAAGAGTGTTTGTGGACTTTGAAGGAATCAGCTTGAGGAGGAAGTTCCTTAATGGCTTGGAACCAGAAAATATTCACATGATGATTGGTAGGACATGGGCCTCGGTTGTAGGGGAGGCTGGATGTAGCATTGGGGTACTTTCTAGTCTTCGATTATGAAATTATTTTATACTAGAGGCCTGGTGCATGGATTTATGCATCGATGGGATCCCTCGGCCTGGCCTGCAGGGATCGGACTGAAATTGGCTCGCCAACATCCCCCCGAAGGATCCCGGATTGCAGCCAGGCGGCTCTCGGGTGATGCACCCCGGAACCGGGCTCCCTCCTCTCTGCTTCCGGGTGCATCACCCGAGAACCGCAGCTGCCAAGTCACCACAGCTCGGCAGCCCCTGGTAGTCAGTGCGCACCATAGCAGCCGGTCAGATGGTCGGACGGTCACTTAGGCTGTTATATATACAGATGTACCGTTACCTCCTCTAATCACTGTTCTCTCCTTGGCCAGGCTCCATGACAATCGACTGCTTGGGAATTCTCAACGATCTGTCTGACTGTGAGGACAAGCTGTTTCCAGTTGGATACCAGTAAGTACCGCTGCGCAGGGAAGACAGCTGCCCCGTGCCTGAGCGCCCTGAAGCAGGCAGTGGTGACGTTGTTAGGTACAGAGCCGCTCTTGTGAGTCACTTCTAACTGCTACTAAAAATTAACTACTTTTTTGCTACTTCTTGTGGATGAGGACTAAAGTATCATTTTATGTCCGCTAAATCCAGTTATGGAAGAAAAACATTGAATAATATCGTGATAAGTTTGCACAGTGACAGGTGATCGCTAGAACTAATGGGGTGGTCGCATTGTAAGGAACAAAAATGTTGAATCACTGCCCTGGTCCGGTTGCTCAGTTGCTTAGAGCTTTGTCCCCATAGGCCAAGGGTGCAGGTTCAGGTCCCAGTCAGGGCACACACAGGAGCAACCAATGAGTGCATGAATAAGTGGGACAGCCAAGCAATGTTTTTCTCTATCACTCCCTTCGTGTCTAAAATCAATAAAATAAAGTTAAAAATGTTTTTAATTTTAAAAAGTTAAATCACTATATTGTACACCTGGAACTAATATGACTAATATGCTATTGTATACCAACTAACTATACAATAAAAGAGTAATATGTAAATTGACCGTCACTCCAATGCACAAATGGCCGTCCCCATGTGGTCAAAGATGGCTGCCCCCATGTGGACACAATATGGCCACCATAAGATGGCCTGCAGGGAAGGACAGTTGTGGGCAATCAGACCAGCAGGGGAGGGCAGTTAGGGGTGACCGGGCCAGCAGGGGAGGGCAGTTGGGGGGAACCAGGCCAGCAGGGGAGGGCAGTTGGGGGGGACCGGGCCTGCAGGGGAAAGCAGTTGGGGGTGACCAGTCCAGGAGGGGAGGGCAGTTGGGGGGAACCAGGCCTGCAGGGGAGGGCAGTTGGGGGTGACCAGGCTGGCAAGGGAGGGCAGTTAGGAGTTACCGGGCCAGCAGGGGAGGGCAGTTAGGGGCAATCGGGCCAGCAGGGGGCTGTTAGGCATCGATCAGGCTGGCAGGGGAGTGATTAGGGAGTGATCAGGCTGGCAGGCAGAAGCGGTTAGGGGCAATCAGGAAGGCAGGCAGGCGAGCAGTTGGGAGCCAGCAGTCCTGGATTGTGAGAGGGATGTCCCACTGCCCATTTAGGCCTGTTGGGATCAGGCCTAAATGGGCAGTTGGACATCCCTTGAGGGGTCCCAGATTGGAGAGGGTACAGGCTGGGCTGAGGGATCCCCCGCACCCCCCCCCCCCCCCCGTGCACAAATTTTGTGCACCGGGCTTCTATACATAAAAGCCTAAGCGATATGATGTGCACTGACCACCAGGGGGCAGACACTCAGCACACAGGCATGGAAACATGGAACAGTCTGATGAATCTCAGGGGGGGATTTGTGCACTGGTGGGGTTCCTCAGCCTGGCCTACAGGGATCGGGCTGAAACCAGCAGACCGACATTCCGTGGGGGGCCCCGGATTGTGAGAGGGCGGCACCGGGCCTCTAGTTTCTAAATAAAATATGAACAGAAAACACAGTGTCAGTCTCTGCGATTCCATTCATCTGGATTCAGAAGTTTAGATTGTTGTCATGGGTCACACACACCTGTGCCTCTGTCCTCAGGTTCACATTTTCTGGGTCCTTCTGAAAATATAACCCCACAAAAACAATCAGGTTCTCTAGGAGGAATTTATCACCTTTCCCATATGCAGCAAGTTGTTTAAACTTCTAACAAGCTGACAATATAAATCCCAAATTCCCTTCCTAGCTCTCCCCCTTGAGAGTTTCGTTTTGCTCTGTAGCCTTTAACTTAGTCTGCCTCCCAGTGCTGACGACAGTTTGCACTGCTTACTGAGCTGGCAGCTGTGTGAGCGGCTCCCTCAGCATCCAGCGCCTCTGGAGCAGTCACTTCCCTCGTCTCATCGGGCGTTGGTCCCACAGGAAACATCTCGGGGTTGCTCTTCCTCACTTCGTACATATTGGGGGGCAGTGGTCCCTTCCTGGGCGCCAATAACTGTTTCCTGCAGGAGGGAGTATTTTTTCTCTGCATTTTAGGATATTTTACAATTTTTGTCCCCTGCTTACAATACACTTTTTTAAAAAAAGACTTGATGTTGGTTTCTGAGAAGCTAGAAAAAACCAAGTTCTTTCAAAAAGCTTGGAACATTCTGCCCTAGCTGGTTTGGCTCAGTGGATAGAGCGTTGGCCTGCAGACTGAAGGGATCCAGGTTCCATTCCAGTCAAGGGCACATACCAGGTTGCGGGCCTGATCCCCAGTAGGGGGCGTGCAGGAGGCGGCTGATCAATGATTTTCTCTCATTGTTGATATTTCTATCTCGCTCTCCCTCTCTCTTCTTCTGAAATCAATAAAAATATTTTTTAATAAAATAAAAAGCTTAGAACATCCTAATTTGTGTAAGAGTCCAGGAAATAAAGCGAAATTCTGTAAATCGAGACCGGGGGATCTAGGATGAGAAGAGGTTTTGACAAATGTCAGTCTTTGCTTCTGGACCCTCACCTCTGCTGGTCTCTACAAACCTTCGCCAGGTGTTCCCGGGTGTACTGGAGCACCACGGACGCCCGCAAGCGCTGCGTGTACACATGCAAGATCGTGGAGTGCCGCCCGCCAGCCGTGGAGCCAGACATCAATAGCACCGTTGAGCATGATGAAAACAGGACCATTGCCCACAGTCCAACATCTTTTGCAGGTTGGTCTTTAATCAAGGTGTCACTTGAATTGTACTTTTGGGAATACTGGGATTGAAGCATGGGGAGAAGGTCACTTCTTTGGGAGGTTTCGTTCGAGAATTTCCCTAACAGCTGACTTTTTATTGGGCCATTTGTTTGATACCTTAATTGGACTGTTTTTAGTAAGGGTTTTTATATCCTACCACAGAAATGTCATCTAAAGAAAGTCAAAACGCAGCTGAAATTGTAAGTCCTTCATCACCAGACCGACCTCCTCATACGCAAACCTCTGGTTCCTGTTTTTATCATGTCATCTCAAAGGTTCCTAGGATTCGAACACCCAGTTATTCTCCAACACAGAGGTCCCCTGGCTGTCGGCCACTGCCTTCTGCAGGTAAAGGGTTTCATTGACTCCAAGGTCAGCTCAGACATGAATGTGTGATTCTTTTCAGGCCACTTTATTTTAGTGACTTAGCTTACTGAAAATGTTGGGTTTTCGTTACCTGTGATGACCACCCACGTTTGTTCTGTCTGTGATAGACTGTCACTCTCTCTCCTTTAGGAAGTCCCACTCCAACCACTCACGAAATCGTCACAGTGGGTGACCCTTTACTGTCCTCCGGGCTCCGAAGCATTGGCTCCAGGCGGCACAGTGCGCCGTCCTCGGCACCCCAGCAGTCGAGACTCCGGATGATGTCCCCAGTGAGAGCGGGGAGTACTTACTCCAAGAAGAGTGGCTCCTCCGTCTCCGCCCCGGGGACCACTGCGGACCTGGAGTCCAGTGCCAAAGCAGCCGACCATGTCTTGGGGCCGCTGGCTTCAAACACTAACTTAAGGCAAAACACTCCCACCGCTTCCAGTTTGCAGAGGACAGTGGTTATGATGGCCGCCAAAACCAGTCACATGGATGGCTCTGCATCTTCAGAAATGAAGCATCCCAGCGCTTCAGACCTGGCCTCCAGCAGCTCCTCTCTGAAAGGAGAGAAGACCAAAATGCTGAGCTCCAGGAGTTCCGAGGGCTCTGCTCACCACGGGGCCCACCCTGGCCTCCCTAAACCGGCCCCGCAGCGTCCTAGTCCCCCATCGGGCGAGCCCAATGCTAGTAAGATGGGCACGTTTGCGGAATTCTCCTCAGTGCCGTTTTCCTCCAGAGAGGCTCTCCCCCTCCCGCCGCTCCACCTGAGGGGGCAGAGGAATGACTGGGACCCACATCCAGACCCCACCCAGGCTGGGAGCGCCCCCGCTGAGGGCGACACGGAAGTCAAAGCCTTGAAGCTATCGGGAGTGAGCAGCAGATCGACTCTCCTCAGCGAACACGTGGGCTCTAGTTCCAGAGACAGGAGGCAGAAAGGGAAGAAGTCTTGTAAAGAAACTTTCAAAGAAAAGCGTTCCAGTAAGTCCTTCTTGGAGCCCGGTCAGGTAACCGCTGGTGAGGAAGGAAACCTAAAAGCGGAGTTTGCGGATGAAGTTTTGCCTCCTGAGTTTCCGGGGCAACGGCCATGTAACAATGTGTCTTCTGATAAGATTGGGGACAAAGTCCTCGCTGCTCCTGGAGTCCCCAAAGCTCCGTCCGTGCAAGGAGAAGGCCCTGCCACGGAATTACAGACGCCCCGAAAACGCACGGTCAAAGTAACACTGACACCCCTGAAGATGGAAGGTGAGAGTCCGTCCAGAAATGCCCTGAAGGAAGGCAGTCCTGCTTCCTCTCTGCAGATAGAGTCGGCCTCGCCAGCTGAGCCCGTTTCCGCCTCCGAAGGTCCAGGAGCTGGGCCAGTGGCCCAGCCGAGCCCCAGCGGTACCGCCTCCCAGGAGCCTCCGAGCAACAGCTATCAGACTCTCCCCGTCCAGGACAGGAATCTCATGCTTCCCGATGGGCCCAAGCCCCAGGAGGACGGGTCTTTCAAAAGGAGGTACCCCCGTCGGAGCGCCCGGGCCCGCTCCAACATGTTCTTCGGGCTGACCCCCCTCTATGGAGTCAGGTCCTACGGGGAAGAAGACCTTCCGTTCTACAGCAGCTCAACAGGGAAGAAACGGGGCAAGAGGTCAGCTGAAGGGCAGGTGGATGGCGCTGACGACTTGAGCACTTCCGACGAGGACGACCTGTACTACTACAACTTCACCCGGACGGTGATCGCGGCGGGGGCAGAGGAGCGGCTGGCGGCCCACAGCCTGTTCCGGGAGGAGGAGCAGTGTGACCTCCCGAGAATCTCACAGCTGGACGGGGTTGATGACGGGACAGAGAGCGATACCAGTGTCACGGCCACCACGAGGAAGACCAGCCAGATTCCGAAAAGAAACGGGAAAGAGAACGGGACCGAGAGCCTCAAGCTGGACCGGCCCGAAGACGGGGAGAAGGAACATGTCGTCAAGAGTTCTGTGGGCCACAAAAGCGAGCCCAAGGCGGAGAACTGCCACTCCGCGAGCCGAGGGAAGACCCAGGGGCAGGACTCCCTGGAGGCTCAGCTCAGCTCCTTGGAGTCCAGCCGCAGGGTCCACACGAGCGCCCCCGCGGACAAGGCCTTGCTGGACACCTACAACCCCGAGCTCCTGAAGTCGGACTCGGACAACAACAACAGCGACGACTGCGGGAACATCCTGCCCTCGGACATCATGGACTTTGTCCTGAAGAACACGCCCTCCATGCAGGCCTTGGGGGAGAGCCCCGAGTCCTCGTCCTCGGAACTCCTGAACCTGGGCGAGGGCCTGGGCCTCGACAGCAACCGTGAGAAGGACATGGGTCTGTTTGAAGTGTTTTCTCAGCAGCTGCCGACTGCGGAGCCTGTGGACAGCAGCGTCTCTTCATCCATCTCAGCCGAAGAGCAGTTCGAGCTGCCGCTCGAGCTGCCGTCCGACCTCTCGGTGCTGACCACGCGCAGCCCCACGGTCCCCGGCCCGAACCCCGGCAGGCTAGCCGTCATCACAGACGCAGCAGAGAAGAGAGTCGCCATCCCGGAGAAGCCCGTGGCCGCCTCCGAGGATGACCCAGCGCTGCTGAGCCCGGGAGTCGACCCTGCGCCCGAAGGCCACATGACTCCCGACCGTTTCATCCAGGGACACATGGACGCCGACCTCGCCAGCCCCCCGTGCGGCACAGTGGAGCAGAGCCGTGGCAGCAGTCAGGATTTAACTAGGAGCAGCAGCACCCCTGGCCTCCAGGTACCGGCTTCCCCTACTGTGCCCATCCAGAACCAGAAATACGGGCCCAGTTCTGCCGAGAGCCCTGGCCCGTCTCAGATCTCTAACGCGGCCGTGCAGACCACGCCTCCCCACCTGAAGCCACCCACCGAAAAGCTCATTGTCGTTAACCAGAACATGCAGCCACTTTACGTGCTCCAGACTCTGCCGAACGGCGTGACCCAGAAAATCCAGTTGACCTCTTCCGTTAGTTCTGCACCCAGCGTGATGGAGGCAAACACTTCCGTGCTGGGGCCCATGGGCAGTGGCCTCGCGCTTACCACGGGGCTAAACCCAGGCCTGCAGACGCCTCAGCCTCTGTTCCCTCCTGCTGGCAAAGGCCTGCTGCCCGTGTCTCACCACCAGCACTTACACCCCTTCCCCACAGCTGCTCAGGGCAGTTTTCCGCCCACCATCAGCAGTTCTCCTCCAGGCCTGCTCATTGGGGTGCAGCCTTCTCCGGATCCCCAACTTCTGGTGTCCGAAGCCAGCCAGAGGGCAGACCTCAGCACCACGGTAGTCACTCCGTCCTCTGGACTCAAGAAAAGACCCATATCTCGCCTGCAGACCCGAAAGAACAAGAAGCTTGCTCCCTCTAGCACCCCTTCAAACATCGCCCCCTCCGATGTGGTTTCTAACATGACACTGATTAACTTCACACCCTCCCAGCTTCCAAATCACCCCAACCTGTTAGATTTGGGGTCACTTAACACGTCATCTCACCGGACTGTCCCCAACATCATAAAAAGGTCTAAGTCCGGCGTCATGTATTTTGAACAGGCACCCCTGTTACCACAGACGGTGGGCGGACCTGCCACAGCGACGGGCACATCCACCGGGAGCCAGGACACTGGCCATCTCGCTTCGGGGCCCGGGGCCGGCTTGGCGTCCGGTTCCTCAGTCTTGAATGTCGTATCCATGCAAACAACAACAGCACCTACGGGTAGTGCATCGGTTCCAGGACATGTCACATTGACCAACCCGCGGTTGCTGGGTGCCCCAGACACTGGCTCCATAAGCAGCCTGTTAATTAAAGCCAGCCAGCAGGGCCTGGGGATCCAGGACACGCCCGGGGCTCTGCTGCCCAGTTCGGGAATATTTCCCCAGCTGGGGTCGCTGCAGACCCCCTCTACCTCAGCGATGACAGCTGCATCCGGTGTCTGCGTCCTCCCCGCAACGCAGACGGGGGGCCTCGCGGCCGCCTCCCCCTCCAGGGACACCGAAGATCACTACCAGCTTCAGCATGTGAGCCAGCTCCTAGCCAGCAAAGCGGGAATCCTCCCTTCCCAGCGGGACCCGGAAGCTGCTCCAGGGACCCAGGGGCCCAGCTTCGCGCAGGCAGCAGATGCTCCTAACAGCCTGGGGCTGGAGCCGAAGAAGGCGACCTCCTCCGCCGGACAGGGACGCGCGGCCTCCCCTGCGGGCTCCCCCTCCTCTGGACCCCAGTCCACAAGCCCCTCCGCGCCAGGTCCCGCTCAGCCCAAACCAAAAAGCAAGCGTGTCCAGCTGCCTTTGGACAAAGGGAACGGTAAGAAGCACAAGGTCTCCCACCTGCGGACCAGCTCCTCGGAGGCACACGTTCCGGACCAGGAGGCCCCCACGTCCTCCCTGACCTCGTCCACAGGGTGAGAGCCCAGTGTCAGCCGTGCTGGGTCTGTGGGGTCCGGGCCCCGAGCAGAGGCTGGGTAAGGGGTCATCTGTGAGAGGGGCAGCCTTCTGTCCACGTTTGCAGTGGTCGGGTATTTTGTGGGTTTTAATTGAATGTTTTTTCACTCACGTGGTGACTTACCGAGCACACTTCAATGCCATTCGTGAGCAGGGGGTGTCCTGCATAGAGCCAGGTCTCCTCGGCGCTGATGTCTCAGTGCCGCTGCTGCTGTTGCTTCTTTGCTGAGGCTGAGGGATGGTAAGGGCGGTTATTCCTGTCAGGGTGTAACATACCTGATGTGCACAAGTGAGTTTTACATATATGTGCGCCCAGGGAGCCACCCTTCAGATTGAGCTAGAAAGCCTCCCTAGTGCTGCAGAGGCGCCTGGTGCCGTGGTCAGCTCCCGCAGGGCACCCACACCCCCTGCATCGCCACAGGCTGGCGTTCTGCCCGGCCGTCATTTCCGCGGACTGACACCGCCCTGGTCCTGTGTGCTAATGGTTCTGTTTCAGGGCGCCCGCGGCAGAGGCCGAGCAGCAGGACACGGCTGAGGGGGAGCCAGCGGCGCCGGAGTGTGGGCAGCCCCCGGGGTGAGCAGAGGAAGGTCTCCAAGACCAAGTCCTCATTAAAACATCCTTCTTCCTGTCTGTGTGGGTCTGTGTGGCCGGTGTTAATCCTCACCAGAGGATATGTTTATTGATATGAGAGAGAGAGAAACATCCATGTGGGAAACATCGATCAGGTGCCTCTCGCACACGCCCCGACCAGGCATTGAATCCGCAACCCAGGCACGTGCCCTGACCCGGAATCGAACCTGCATCCCTTTTGTGCACAGGACAACACTCCAACCAACTGAGCCATTCGGCCAGGGTGCCAAAGTTATTTCAATGGAAGTAATGTAGTATAGATTTAAATAATGGACAATGGTTCCCTGTTCGTCCTACCTAACCACATCCCAATCTATTCCTTAGAGCTAACATTGCTAATAACTTGTTTTCATCCATTGGGACATTTTTTAAAATACGTTTTTATTGATTTGAAAGGAAGAGTGATATAGAGATTGAAGCATCAATGAGAGAAACATTGATCGACTGCCTCCTCCATGCCCCCTACTGGCGATGGAGAGCACAACCTGGGCATGTGCCCTGACCCGGAACCAGACCCTGACCTCCTGGTTCATAGGTTGCCACTGAGCCATGCCGGCCGGGCTTGGAGACCTTTATATGCACACACAGATGTATGTGGTACACGTAAGGGCATGTATATACTTTTTTTACATAGAACGAATAATGCTATACATACTGTTCTTTACCTGGTTTTATCACTTACTGAATTGTGTGCACATTTCTGTACAGTATTTATAGATGCACTTTATATTTTAATGGCAGCCTCTAGCTCCCGTGTGTGATCTACAATAATTTACCTAACTATTCCCTTTAGTATATATTTCACTGTTGCGGGCTCAATCCCCGGTTGGAGCCCATAGGGGAGGCAACCAATTGATGTTTCTCTCTCCCTCCCTGCCTCCCTATATCTCTCTAAAATCAATAAACATATCCTCAGGTGAGGATTTTTTAAAAAGCAGCCAACTTAAGCAGCTCTTAAGTTATTCCAGAACTGCTTCTAACAAGTGTTCTTTAATCTTCTTCTCAATACTAAGGGTGAGAAAAAATGTAAGGATACAAACTACAACTCCAAAAGTAAAAATTTAATGTCTCCCTGGCCAGTGTGGCTCAGTGGATAGAGCATTGGCCTGCAGGTTCGGTTCCGGTCCAGGGCACGTACCTCGGTTGCAGGTTCCCCGGCTCTGGTCGGGGTGAGTACAGGAGGCAACCAATCGACGTGTCTCTCTCACATCGGTATTTTTCTCTGTCTCTCCCTCTTCTACTCTAAAAACCAATGGAAAAATATCCTCAGTTGAGTATTAACAAAATAAATAAAAATGTAATGTCAATATTTGGGGGGAATCTCATAGACGGAGGCTTTCTGTTGGGGCCACATGGCGGTGGGTGGTGGTGCTCATTCAGTGGCTGGTCTGCGGCCTTGGCTTTGTGGAACTGACACAGCTTTTAGCTTTGAACTGAGGTACTAGCTGATACATCTCACGTTTGTGTTTTGGGTTGTTTTTGAGTGTGTGTATGTGTGTTTTTTAGGCAAATGGCTGTTCTTCCTGAGGTCCAGACAACACAAAATCCAGCAAATGAACAAGAAAGTACAGGTATGTGGGTGGGCAACAGGTCTGAATCAGTATTTCAAAGCCAAACGTGCTATAAAAATCACCTACATTACCTTCTAGATTAAAAAAAAATCCCCCCAAAGAAGTCGCACGGCAGTTAACTGATGGAACGAACGGTAGCCGGAGCCTCACCGCATCTCTTCGGTGCCGTGCTCATCCACCTCATGTTCTGTGGCTGTCCGTCAAGGAAAGGACACAAGACTGAAACCTTTAACTGTGCTCCTGCTCGACTTGCTTTAATAGCAGTATGGTACAAATAGCTAGTGATGCCCTGGCCGGTGTGGCTCAGTGGATAGAGCGTCGGCCTGCAGACCGAAGGGTCCCGGGTTTGATCCCGGTCAAGGGCACGTACCTCCGTTGCAGGCTCCTCCCCAGCCTAGGCCTTGGTCGCAGCTCATGCAGGAGGCAGCCAATCGATGTGTTTCTTTCACATCAGTATTTCTCTGTCTTTCCCTCTCTTTGAAATTAATGGGAAAATACCCTTGGGTGAGGATTAAAAAATAATAATAATAAATAAATAAGTAGCTAGTGATGACCTGACTTCGTTCACCCCTGGTTGTCACCGAAGAAAACCGAGAAGTGTTCTTACTCTGTAAGTAGCCAGATTCGGCTGGGACTCCAGAGCCCTGTCTCCCGCTGCATTTGGTCCGTAAACAACAGGTCATGTGGTTTCGATTGGGGAGCGCTAGGGTCAGGCTGTGCCGTTTCCATTAAACAGCCTGTCTTCCCAGAGGAGAACCAGGTGGGGAAACTGCTTGGACACCAGCTTTGGGGCGTGGTAAGACTCTGCTGCCCTGCTGATCCTCAAGAAGGTGGTCGGTCTCTGGGAGGGAGGACAGCAAGGGCCGGCCATGCGACTCTGAGCCACAGGAGTTCACGCCCGGCACTCCCGTCTTCCGGCTGCCTGAGCCGGGGCTGCCAGACCACTTCCCCGGCCGCGCGCTGTCTGTCCTCACCGGCCATGTAGGCAGTCACACCCACTCATCGGACTTTGGTGAGGTCTGTGTGAGTTGCTATCAAGGGACCGTACCTGAGAGAGTAGGGGAGTGCCCGGTGCATACTGCTTCGTACACATTAGCAGTGCTACTTGTTACTTTAACCCTACAGAGGGCAGTCACTTACTGAAAAACTATCAGATGGTCATACTAGAAACTCTACCCCAAAGACAGCATGACTTCATGTTGAAAACATCCTAGTTTCACTGGTCGTCGTGTGTAGCTATGACCTGGGTAGTGAGCTGCCCCCTCTCCTAGAGACTCCGCTTTATTGCCTGTCGGTGGAGATAATCCCAGTTCTGGATGCCGTTGGCTTCACGATGGTGTGCGCAGTCCGGGCTCCCCAGGCCTCCTGCTGCGGCCACTGACGCTCTGCTCTCTCCCGGGCAGACCCGAAGGTGGCGGAGGAGGAGGACGGAGGCTTCAGCTCACCGCTCATGCTCTGGCTGCAGCAGGAACAGAAGCGCAAGGAAAGCATCACTGAGAAGAAGCCCAAGAAAGGCCTGGTGTTTGAAATTTCCAGTGACGACGGCTTCCAGATCTGTGCGGAGAGCATTGAAGGCGAGTGGATTGCTCGGGCTCCCTCGGCACAGGCCTGTCCGGCCAGAGCTGCACCGTCCATGTGTGTGCCACTTGGTGGGCGGGTCCGTGCCGGCTGTGACGGGACATGTTTGGAGGCTTTGCACATTTGATTTGTCCTTAAGAAGTTAGTGTTCTTGAGAAACAGTCCGTAGTTTATGGGAAAAGTTAGGGATACAGATTATGTTTTTAAGGTTACACACACCCTGCATAGCGCATGAGACCTCTGCTTGTCTCTCTCACTTTTTTCCTACCACTTCCTGTTTTGTTGTTTCTTTTTTTCTTTCTTTTTTTTTTATTTCAGAGAGGAAGGAGAGGGAGAGAGAGAGAGAAACATCAATGATGAGAGAAGAGAATCGTGATTGGCTGCCTCCTGCACGCCCCCTACTGGGGATTGAGCCCACAACCCCGGCATGTGCCCTGACCAGAATCAAACCTGGAACCCTTTACTTCGCAGGCCAACGCTCTATCCACTGAGCCAAACGACCAGGGCCTTCCTGTACATCTTGAATGCTTTTCTCCCTCACCTCTGTGCCTCCTGCATGTCTTCCCTCCACCTGGAATGCTTCCCCCCACGTTCACCTGCTGACCTTCAACTCGGAAAGTCTTCCCTGATCTTCTGAGACAGATACACAGTCCTGCCCCCTCTATTCCGCCCCTTTCAGATTCTTACATATTTCTCCCACTGAGCTTAAAATTTGTTCTATAAATGTTTGTTTACTTTTATGTCTTACTCAACAGGGAACTTCCCATAAGGGCTTGCAGCTTATGTTCTTATTTAACACTAGAGGCCCAGTGCACGAAATTCGTGAAGAGGGGGAGGGGTCCCTCAGCCTGGCCTACACCCTCTCACAATCCGGGACCCCTTGGGGGATGTCCGACTGCCGGTTTAGGGATCCCAGGGATCGGGCCTAAACCGGCAGTCAGACATCTCTCTCACAATCTGGGACCGCTGGCTCCTAACCGCTCTCCTACCTGCCTGCCTGATCGCCCCTAACCACTCGCCTGCCTGCCTGATCGCCCCTAACCGCTCGCTTGCCTGCCTGATTGCCCCTAACTGCCCCAGCCTCGGCCGCCACTGCCGCGGCTTTGTCCGAAAGGTCATTTGGCTGTCCGGTCTAATTAGCATATTACCCTTTTATTATTATAGATTTTTGTGCCCCTAACATGTAGCTGTTCATTAGCTGTTGAAGGACTGGTGAATGTTCTGTAGGCGAAAGGTACTAGAGGAGTTTCAAGGAAAGAAAGGTCACTGTGGGTCAGTGAGAGTTATCAAAAAACCATGAAAGCCCTAGCTGGTGTTGCTCAGTGGATAGAGTGCTGGCCTGTGGACCAAAGAGGTTCGATTCTGGTTGAGGGCACGTACCTTGGTTGCAGGCTCCTCCTTGGCCCTGGCCCTGTTCAGGGCGCTCACAGGAGGCAATCAATCGATAATTGATGTGTTTCTCTGACATCAATGTTTCTCTCTGTCTTTCCCGCTCTCATCCACTCTCCCTAAAAATCAATGGAAAAATATCCTTGAGTGAGGATTAACAACAACAAAAGAAACAAAGAACAATGTTAAGAGAACTAGATTGAGTCTGAAATCCACATGGATTTCTTCCCACCACTCCACACTTACTTCTGTGACCGTGGGAGACGATAGGATCTTAGGGGAGCGCTGGGAGGGATTGTGCAGGTTTCCAGTTACAACTCGTAATTGAAAGGAACTGAGAAGGCACGGTGTCCCCACAGCCTTGGTTAAATTGTTCATTGTTATTGCACTGGTTAAGGTGTAGGGAATAGAATTAACACCAAACGCTTAGGTTTGGGGTCCAGGTGCCATCAAGGGATGGTAATGCTTTGGGGACTCGGGTCATTTCCAGGCAGTCTGGATGCCCTTACTGCCTCTGTGTCCTTTCTCTAGAAAGGGACAGTCCCTCTCAGCTTCTCAGGCACTCACTGATTTAAACTAACGAAACAAAACCTGCCGCAGCGGGAGGGTGCGCTTTCACGCCACGGGGCTGAGAGCAGTGCTTGCGCCGCCACTGGCACGAGACGCTTGTTGGAACGTTTCATTTCCTCACAGATGCCTGGAAGTCGCTGACAGATAAAGTCCAGGAAGCGCGATCCAATGCCCGTCTAAAGCAGCTCTCGTTTGCAGGTAATGGCTAATGTGCTCATTTTGCTCCTGTCTCAGAATATTCTGGTAGCTTGTTGGTCTACATTATAGAGTTGATTCTAAAAACAAAAACAAAACACAGCAACATTCTTTTTTTAAAAATAAAATTTCACAACTTTATTGCGATATAATTCTTTTACTATACGTTCACCCCTTTAAAGCATACAATTCAGTGGCTTTTAGTATGTTCACAAAGGAACAACCGTCATTTCTGTATCATGCCAGGACATTTTCATTATCGCTGAGAGCAACCTCGTGCCCATCAGCAGTCAAGCTCCAGCCCCTGGCCACCACGAGTCTGCTTTCTGTGCCACTGGGTTTGCTGTGTGTTTCATACGTGGAACAGGGCTAGGCTGTTCAACTGGAGGAGAATTTTACACATTACCGGTAACAAGTTCAGAACGACTGTCCAAATTTTTTTTTAATATATTTTATTGATTTTTTACAGAGAGGAAGAGAGAGGGATAGAGAGTTAGAAACATCAATGATACAGAAACATCGATTAGCTGCCTCCTGCACAACCCCTACTGGGGATGTGCCCGCAACCAAGGTACATGCCCTTGACCGGAATCGAACCTGGGACCCCTCAGTCCGCAGGCCGACGCTCCATCCACTGAGCCAAACCGGTTTCGGCCGACTGTACAAATTTAATTATAGTTCATCCAGTGCAAAAAAAGGAATCGTGCAACATGTGGCCTTCTGGGGCTGGCTTCTTCCATTTAATATGCTCTGCTGTAATGTGGCCTCAGTACTCCCGGCCTTTTTTTTTTTTTTTTTAACAAATGAATTTTGGCAAAATACACATAAAATTTACCATCTTAACCATTTTGAAGGGTAGAAATTTAGTGGTGTTAAATACATTCACATTGTTGTATAGCCATCACCACCCATAACTCTTCATTCTTCGCACCCTGGCGCCTGGCAACCACCATTATAGTTTTTGTCTTTGTGAGTTGGATTACTTTAAGCACCTTATATAATCACTAGAGGCCCGGTGCACGAATTCGTGCATGGGTGGGGTCCCTCTGGGTGGCCTGCAGGGATCGGGCCAACCCGCAGTCCAATGCCGCCTGCAGCTCCTACCTGCCACTCCCGCTCATCCCGACCCCACTGTGCCAGCCACGGGCTCACGCCCAATCAGTCCCAATTGGGAGTCCTATATCTGGTGCCCTCCCAAGGGGAGTGGCCTGAAACCGGAGATCAGGCTGAAACCGGCTCTCTGACATCCCCCAAGGGGTCCCGGGTTGCGAGAGGGTGCAGCCCAGGCTGAGGGACCCCACCAATGCCCAATCGGGCAGGGGAGGGACCACGGAAGGGCTCCAGGGTGTGTCCGGCCCGTCTAGCTCAGTCCTGACTGGCTGGACACCAGCAGCAAGCTAACCTACCAGTTGGAGCATCTGCCCCCTGGTGGTCAGTGCATGTCATAGCGAGTGGTTGAGCAGCCTTAGCATATCATTAGCATATTACACTTTGATTGGTTGTTTGGTTGTTCGGCCATTTGGTCTGTTTGCATACTACCCTTTTATTATATAGGATTATTATATAGGATACAGTTTGTGACTTGCTTATTTCATTTACCATAATGTCCTCAAAGTTCATCCATGTTGTGGTATATGTCAGGATTTACTTTCTTTTTAAGGCTGAATAATATTTTACTGTATCTGTATTTTACATTTTGCTTATCCATTGATTGTCGATGGACACTTGGGTTATTTAATTAATATTAATTCCTTATTAGATACATGTTTGCAAATAATTGCTCTCATTCTGTGGGCTGACTTTTTACTCTATGGATAGTGTCCTCCCGTTTTTTGCAGATTGGTGAGGGAGATATTTTGGGGCAAGAAAACAGGGTTCATGGGTCCAGCTCTGACCAGCTGGTTGTCACTGGAGGAACTGTAATTAAATTTGTACTTCGTTGTCCTAAACTAGTTATTGGTAACGTGTAAAATTCTACTCCTGGAGGGTGGCTCAGTGTTCTCCTCCTCAGATTGAATCGCCTGGCCCTTTCTTTCTCCAGTGGCACAAAGATTTCTTTGTTTTATCCATGTCTTGTGCTGCAATATGCAATGGTAAGAAACCCTGCGCTCTGGAGGCAGTTAGAACGGAGTTCAAGCTCTATTTCTGCCCTGTTGCTATTGATATTCTGTTGTTTGCAGCTAACTAACTTCTCTGAGCCTGGATCTCCATATCTATAAGGTGATAATATTAATGCAACTTTTGATCTTTGTTGTGAGGATTAATTAAAATAATGAACTTGACATTATTGGCAGCTATTCATTTATATGTAGCTATGTATTTATGTACCCTAATATACCTAATGTGCCCAATTAAGAGCATTATCCTGACTGAAGGGATTTGAAACAGAATTCAGGGAAATATTGAATACTAGCACTTTTTATAGCATCTTCTCTTTTTGTAATCTTTATTATTGAAAGTATTACATATGTTCCCCTTCCCCCCATTGAACCCTTCTAGCCCATCTCTGCCCCAGGCCTTCACCACCATATTGTCTGTGTCCATGGGTTATACAGGCATGCATGCAAGTTCTATGGTTGATTACCTCCCACCCACCCACTCTTCCCCGCCTTCCCTCTGAGATTCCACATTCTGTTCACTGTCTCTGGATATATTTTGTTCATTAGATTCCACATATGAGTGAGATCAGTGATACTTGTCTTTCTCTGACTAGCTTATTTCACTTAGCATGATACTCTCCAGGTCCCTCCATGCTGTCTCAAAGGGTAAGAGAGCCTTCTTTTTTTTTTTTTTTTTTTGCTGCTGCTGCATAGTATTCCATGGTGTAAATATACCACAGCTTTTTACCCACTCGTCTCCTGATGGGCATTTAGATATTGTAAATTGCGCTGCTATGAACATAGAGGTGCATACATTCTTTCTGATTGGTGTTTCAGGTTTCTAGGATATATTCCTAGAAGTGGGATTACTGGGTCAAATGGCAGTTCCATTTTTAATTTTTGAGGAAACTCCGTACTGTTTTCCGTAATGGCTCACCAGTCTGCATTCCCACCAGCAGTGCACGAGGGTTCCCTTTTCTCCACATCCTCACCAGCACTTGTCATTTGATAATTTGTTGATGGTGGCCATTCTGATAGGTGTGAGGTGATATCTTATTGTTGTTTTAATTTGCATCTCTCTGATGATCAGTGACTTTGAGCTTTTTTTCATATGTCTCTTGGCCATCAGTGTGTCCACTTTGGAGAAGTATCTGTTTAGGTCCTTTGCCCTTTTTTTTAATTGGTTTTTTTGTCTTCTTTTAAGTTGTATGAGTTCCTTATATATTTTGGGTATTAGCCCTTTATCAGATGTATCATCGCCAAATATGTTCTCCCCTGCAGTGAGCTCCCTTTTCGTTTTGGCGATTGTTTCTTTTGCTGTGCGGAAGCTTTTCATTTTGATATAGTCCCATTTGTTTGTTTTCTCAATTTCCATTGTCCTAAGAGATGTATCGGTAAATATATTGCTACGAGAGATGTTTGAGATTTTGCTGCCTTTGGTTTCTTCTAGGATATTTATGGTTTCACGACTTACATTTAAATCTTTTTTATCCATTTTGAGTTTATTCTTGTGTATCGTGTAAGTTGGTGGTCTCTAGTTCCAATTTTTTGCATGTATCTGCCCAATTTTCCCCACACCATTCATTGAAGAAACTCTCTTGACTCCATTGTATATTCTTGCCTCCTTTATCGAATATTAATTGTAGTTTTCCGAGTACAAGTCTTTTACTGCCTTGGTTAAGTTTATTCCTAAGTATCTTAATTTTTTTTTGTTGCAGTGGTAAATGGGATTGTTTGTTTAGTTTCTCTTTCTGAAAATTAATATTGGTGTACAAAAAAAAACATAGATTTCTGGGTGTTGATTTTAGATCCTGCTACATTGCCAAATTCATTTATTAAATCTAATAGTTTTTTGATGGAGTCTTTTCTGTGTACAATATCATGTCATATGCAAATAATGAGAGTTTTACTTCCTCCTTCCCAATTTGGATGCCTTTTATTTCTTCTTCTTGTCTGATCGCTGTGGCTAGGACTTCTAGTACTGTGTTGAATAAGAGTGGTGAAAGCGGACATCTCTGTCTTGTTCCTGGTCTTAGGGGAAATGGTTTTCATTTTTTCCCATCGAGTATGATGTTGGCTGTATGTTTGTCATATATGGCCTTTATTATGTTGAGATACGATCCCTGTATTCCCACTTTGCAGAGTTTTTATCAAAAATGGGTGTTGGATTTTGTCAAATGCTTTTTCTGCATCTATTGATATGATCATGTGATTTTTGCTTTTTAATTTGTTTGTGATGTATCACATTTATTGATTTGGGAATATTGTACCAGCCTTGCATCCCTGGAATAAATCCCACTTGATCATGGTGTATGATCTTTTTAATATATTGCTGGATCCAATTTGCTAATATTTTGTTGAGGATTTTAGCATCTGTGTTCATCAGGGATATTGGCCTGTAATTCTCTTTCTTTGTAGTGTCTTTATCTGGGTTTTGAACTAGGATAATGCTGGAAGTGTTCCTTCCTTTTGGGTTGGTTGGGTTTTTTTTAATAGTTTGAGGAGGATATGTGTTAGTTTTTCATTGAATGTTTGGTAAAACTCGCCTGTGAAACTTTTGTTTGCTGGGAGTTTTTTTATTACTGCTTCTATTTCATCAGTTGTTATTGGCCTACTCAGGTTTTCTGATTCTTCCTGATTCAGTTTTGTGAGATTATATTTTTGTAGGAATTTTCCCATTTTGTCCACATTGTCCAGCTTGTTGTCATATAGTTGTTCATAGTATTTTCTTACAATCCTTTGTATTTCTGTGGTGTCATTTGTTACTTCTCCACTTTTGTTTCTGATTTTATTTATTTGGGTCCTCTCTCTCTGTTTCTTGATGAGTCTAGCTAATGGCTTCTCAATCTTGTTTATCCTTTCAAAGAACCAGCTCTTGGTTTCATTGATTTTTTTGTATTGTCTTTTTAGTCTCTGTCATTTATTTCTGCTCTAATCTTTATTATTTCCTTCCTCCTACTTACTCTTGGCTTTTCTTGTTCTCTTTCTAGTTCTTTAAATTGTAGGGTTAAATAGTTGGTTATTAATTTTTCTTATTTTTTGAAGTGGGCATTTAGTGCTATGAACTTCCCTTTCAGGACTGCTTTTGCTGTGTCCAGAGATTTTGGGTGGTTGTGTGTTCATTTTCATTTCTTTCAAGGAAGTTTTTTTTATTTCCTTCTTGATCTCATTGGAAACCCATTCATCCTCCTATCTAATAAAAGAGTAATATGCAAATTGATCATACCTCCACTACACCCACTAGCCACGCCCACCAGCCAATCAGGCGTGAGTATGCAAATTAACCCAACCAAGATGGCTGTGGCCACAGAGCGAGCAGGAGGCTTGGGTTTCCCTGGCGATGGAGGCAGCCAAGCTTCGTGCACACCCTGGCCAGCCCAGGCCTCCGCTCAAGGCTACAAAGTTTCAATTATAGAAGATAAATCCCAACAAAAATGGCGGCAGCCACGGAGCTGGAGAGAGCAGGAGGCTTGGGTTGCCCCTGGCGATGGAGGAAGCCAAGCTTTCCGCCCACCCTGGCCTACTCTGGCCTCCACTCAAAACTACAAAAGTTTCAATTATAGAAGATAAATAAATCCCAGATACCAGGGCCTCCGCTTGGGTTGCCAGGGGGCGTGGCTGGCCTGAAACCACCACAGGCCCCTCGCCCAGGCCACCCCACGCCCCAAGGGAACTCCCACCCTGATCCAGGACACCCTTCAGGGCAAACCAGCTGGCCCCCACCCATGCACCAGGCCTTTATCCTATCTAATAAAAGAGTAACATGCAAATTGACCATCACTCCAACATACAAGATGGCTGCCCCCATGTGGTCAAAGATCCTGCCCCCATGTGGACACAAGGTGGCTGCCACAAGATGGCCAGCAGGGGAGGGCAGTTGGGAGGGACCAGGCCTGCAGGGGAGGGCAGTTAGGGGTGACCAGGCCAGCAGGGGAGGGCAGTTAGGGGCAATCAGGCTGGCAGGAGAGCAGTTAGGCATCAATCAGGCTGGCAGGGGAGTGGTTAGGGGGTGATCAGGCTGGCAGGCAGATGCGGTTAGGGGCAATCAGGAAGGCAGGCAGGCGAGCAGTTGGGAGCCAGCAGTCCTGATTGTGAGAGGGATCCCAGATTGGAGTGGGTGCAGGCTGGGCTGAGGGACACCCCCTCCCCCCGTGCACGAATTTCATGCACCAGGCCTCTAGTTGTTTAATAACATGCTATTTAGCCTCCATGTGTTTGAATGTTTTGGGGTGTTTTTACTGTAGTTTATTTCTAATTCCATTCCACTGTGATCTGAGAAGATGCTTGATATGTTTTCAGTCTTCTTGAACTTGTAGAGACTTGTTTTGTGTCCTAACATGTGGTCTGTCTTTGTGAATGACCCAGGTGCACTACAGCTTTGGGGTGAAATGTTCTATAAATGTCACTTAAATCCATCTGTATATAATTAGGTGCTCCTACATTGCGTGCATATATGTTTCCCAGAGTTATAACTTCTTGTTGGATTGATCTCTTTAGTATTATGTAATGACCTTTGTTGTCTTTTATGATGGCCTTCATTTTGAAGTCTGTTTTTGTCAGGTATGAGTATTGGTATCCCAGCTTTTTTTTCTTTTCTGTTTGCATGGAACATTTTTTCCATCCCTTCTCTCTCATCCTGTGTGAGTCTTTTGTTCTGAGGTGGATCTCTTGTAGACAGCATATAATTGGGTCATGTTTTTTATCTATTCAGCTACCCTATGTCTTTTTTTTTAATATATATTTTTATTGATTTCAGAGAGGAAGGGAGATAGTTAGAAATATCAATGATGAGAAGGAATCATTGATCGCTGCCTCCTGCACACCTCCCACTGGGGATCGAGCCCGCAACCCAGGCATGTGCCCTTGCCTGGAATTGAACCTGGGACCCTTCAGTCCACAGGCTGACACTCTATCCACTGAGCCAAACTGGCTAGGGCAGCCCTATGTCTTTTGATTGCAGCATTTGTTTTAACTGAAATTCTTTATTGTTTAAAGTATTACACGAGTCTCCTTTTTCCCCCATTGACCTCTCCCCGGCCGCTCCCACCCCCCAGCTCATGAACCACAACCTCTGGGATTGGGGACGCGAAAGCTGAATTGTCAGCATGTACCCAAGGCATTCTCGTGGCTTACAGAACCTTCTGCATTAGTGCACCAAGGTTCATCAGGTCCCTCGGCCGCGAATGGCCTTCCATCAAGACCCGGCACAGCCCTTCCAGACTTCCGCCTTTTGTGACCACTCTTCTTTATGCCTATGTCATCCGTTATCCCTGAGAATGCTTTTGGCCTCAAGTGACAGAAACCCCAACTCTTGACTGATTTAAATAGGAAGCTGATTTGCCATTGATGTTTCTCTCTCTCTCCCGCTCCCTTCCTCTCTGAGATCAATAAAAACATATTTAAAAAAAGAAAGGAAGGAAGGGAGCCAGCGGAGTAACACCATCCGCGGCTCAGACTCTGCCACGCCCGCTGCGTGGCCTGGGCGGTGTGGGTGCTCTCGGAGCCTCGGTTCACTTCCCTGGAGCTGGAGCTGGGACGCCGGCCCCTGTGGTCACTAGGACCAGAAAATGAAGGGGGCCTATGGCATGTCTCTGTGCACACAGAGCGGAGATAACAGTCCATGGTTTTCATTTGCTGTTTTCACTTTATCTGTCACGAATGTTGTCCATATTGATAGATCAGTATTCGCGTAATTTTATTTAAAAATATGTTTGATTGCCCTAACCGATTTGGCTCAGTGGATGGAGCATCGGCCTGCAGACTCAAGGGTCCCAGGTTCGATTCCTGTCAAGGGCATGTACCTTGGTTGCAGGCACATCCCCAGTAGGGGGTGTACAGGAGGCAACTGATCGATGTTTCTCTCTCATCGATGTTTCTAACTCTCTATCCCTGTCCCTTCCTCTCTGTAAAAAAAATCAATAAAATATATATTTTTAAAACAATATGTTTGATTGATTTTAGGGAGGGGATAGGAGAGGGAGAGAGAGAAACATCTATCAGCTGCCTCCTGCACACCCCCTACTGGGGATCGAGCCCGTGACCTCTCGGTGCATGGGACGATGCTCAACCAACTGAGCCACACTGGCCAGGGCTGTGTCCGCATCATTTGAATGGCCATCCAATGGGAATTCCTGGCTGGTCTTCAGTTCGCCCATGAGCGGCCTCCGCGGCTGCTCCCTGGCTGGGCCTTTGGCCACGCACCTGCTGCTGCTCCTCACCCCGCGCCTCTGCCCCGCAGGTGTGAATGGCTTGCGGATGCTGGGGATTCTCCACGACGCGGTCGTGTTCCTGACCGAGCAGCTGTCGGGTGCCAAGCACTGTAGGAATTACAAGTTCCGTTTCCACAAACCGGAGGAGGCCAACGAGCCGCCCCTGAACCCTCACGGCTCAGCCCGGGCTGAGGTGCACCTGAGGCAAGTCTCGTTCTTCTCTGGGAGCAGTTTGGGTCCGAATTTATTACCTGGCGGTGTAATTATTTTCACACGTAACCAGGAGATGTTCAGTGTTCGCGCGTCCTCTATTGCTTTGATTGAGTTATTTCTCTAAATGTATTCTAATCCCTTGGCTCCAGGAAGTCGGCGTTTGACATGTTTAATTTCCTGGCTTCCAAGCACCGGCAGCCGCCTGAGTACAACCCCAACGACGAGGAAGAGGAGGAGGTGCAGCTGAAGTCAGCTCGGTGAGTCGGAGGGCGGGCGCTGCACTCTCTGCCTCCCTCTGCTGGCTCCTCGGGTGTAGCCGGGCCTCACCCGACTTCCCCAGGCAACTGAGAGGCCTGAGAGGCCGTGTGGGGAGGTGGCAGGAGCCGGCTGCAGAGACAGCGTGTTAGAGGAGAAATCAAATAACTCTAAGGTGTCCGTTTTCTCTTCTTCGGCTGTAGTGCCCTCTGCCAGCTCTGGCTGCACCCTGGAGTCACCCTGGTCAGAAAATACTATAGGTTTTAGCCCTAGCCCATTTGGCTCAGTGGCTGGAGCGCCTGCCCGGAGACTAAGGGGTCCTGGGTTCGATTCCAATCAGGGGCACGTACCTCGGTTGCAGGCTCCTCCCAGCCTGGGCCCTGGTCGGAGGGGAGGGGGTGTGCAGGAGGCAACCAACGATGTGTTTCTAACACAACGATATTTCTCTCTGTCTTTCTCTCTCTATTCCACCCTCTCTAAAATCAATGGGAAAATATCCTCAGGTGAGGATTTAAAAAAAAGGAAGTATTTAAAAGAGTCCTAATTTTATAAGGTACTTGTTTGCTTGGCACTGAGCAAAGAGAACACTGGGTCTTCTCCTCCAGGACCCTTTGGTCTAAGACTTAGAACTGAGTGGAGTTCGTTACTCCGTCCTTGTCTCCGTAGGCGGGCGACCAGCATGGACCTGCCCATGCCCATGCGCTTCCGGCACTTGAAGAGGACGTCCAAAGAGGCTGTTGGTGTCTACAGGTATGACTGCGATTCTAGAGAGATTCCAGGAAACTGGCGATGTTTTCCAAAATCGAAGTGGACCCACTGCTCGAGTGCATGCCCCCTCAGAAAGCTGGGGTGGTAGGTAGTATTCATTGAACCTGAGGCCCTGGGTCCTGCAGTTCTTACACTGAACAACGCATTGAACCCAGCGAAGCTTCCCATGCGGCTGCGTCAGTGGCTGTATGCAAAATGGAGAGCGCTTTCGTCCTTGGCATGTGTCAGAAAGGCCCTGTCCTCAGACCAGGTGCGGCCATGTTCTTTTTCCCCCACGTGTCTGTCCCTCTTGGGGGACTAACGGGATTCTACTCCTTAATTCGTGTAGACTGTGTTAACTCACACAGTTAACCTTACTGTGGGATGTGTGGCTGACCTCTTGTCCATCGTCCTGTCCTAGGTCTCCCATCCACGGCCGGGGTCTCTTTTGTAAGAGAAACATTGATGCGGGTGAGATGGTGATCGAGTACGCTGGCAATGTCATCCGCTCCATCCAGACTGACAAGAGAGAGAAGTACTACGACAGCAAGGTGTGTCTCTCACCTTCTCTCTCCTCTTCTTTTGTTTTGTTATAGAAAGTGACCACCAACTATAAATATCTCTAGATCAAAAAATAAATAGTATTCCCGGGCCCTGTGGCTCAGTTGGTTGGCATCATCCCCTGCACGGAAAGGTTGCGGGCTCGATCCCTGGTAGGGGGCATGCAGGAGGCAGCCAATCGATGTTGTGCTTTCACATCAATGTTTCTCTCTCCCTCTCCCTTCTTCTCTAAAAATCAATTTTTTAAAAATAGTACTTTATTGATTCAAACACACTTTTTTTTTTTCCAACATTTCTGTATCCTCTGAAATTTGTGGTGGGACCAGTAAAAGTTCACAATCCACTCTAAGGATTAGTATACAAAATACTCACTGAAGGTTTGTCTGAATGGATCTCAGAGTCAAAACGACATAGCAACACAATTCTCAGGTTTCTCTTCCTGTTGGCTGGAACATCAAAAAGAAAAGAAAAAAAGAAACCAGTAATCTAGTGTCTATAATCTAGGAATTCATCATGGAAGTGTCTTGAGAAATGGGAGGAATCTGAAAATTACACTAGAAGAAATGTTGTTCAGCAGCAGCAACTATAAGTCACATCAGGAAAAGGTTGGGCCCTGGCCGGTGTGGCTAAGTGGTTAGAGCATCCGCCCCCAGATGGAAGGTCTCAGGTCCCGTCACGGTCACATACCTTGGTTGCAGCTCGATCCCCGGCCCTGGGCGGGCAAGTGTGGAAGGCAGCCAGCTGATGTATTTCTCTCACATCGATGTGTCTCTTTGTTCCTCCCCTTCCCTTCCATTCCCCCTAAAAAGGAATGGGAAAATATCCTCAGTGAGAGTTAACAAAAATCTTTTTTAAACACGTATTTCTCAGTTAAAAAAAGAAAGAAAAGGCTGGGAAACACTCTCAAATCTGAGCTGTACTGAACGCAGGTTCCCCGCTCTCCTTCGCACGCAGGGCATCGGCTGCTACATGTTCCGCATCGATGACGCCGAGGTGGTGGACGCCACCATGCACGGCAACGCCGCCCGCTTCATCAACCACTCGTGCGAGCCCAACTGCTACTCCCGGGTCATCAACGTCGACGGGCAGAAGCACATCGTCATCTTCGCCGTGCGCAAGATCTACCGCGGGGAGGAGCTCACCTACGACTACAAGTTCCCCATCGAGGACGCCAGCAACAAGCTGCCCTGCAACTGCGGCGCCAAGAAATGCCGGAAGTTCCTGAACTAAAGCTGCTGCTCTCCCCAGTGCCGCGGCCAGGACCGCCTTCGCCGGAGCCGGGAGTCCGGGCCTGAGGGGCACTGTTGAGGGCCTCCCCGATGGCTGAGCCCTGAGTCCCGTATTCACATTATACGTGTGATCGCAGCCCTGGGGGGAGTTGAGGTCTCAGAAAAGATCCGTGACCTGCCTTCTGCTGGGGCCCCTGGTTATGTGCTGTTAAAAAAGGGGGAGAGGGGTCCCTAGTAGACGTGCCTGGAAGGAGCTCTGGATGAGTTGCCTTGGGAGGTTGGGCTGAGCCTCTCCTCAGGCAGAAGTGGCGTCCTCTCCGTGGCCCGTTCCCACGCCCTGCAGCCGGGGCCAGCCAGAGCCCTGGGGGGGGGTGGTTCGGTCCCTGGCCACTTGCCGGCCGGGCCCACCTGGAGCCGTCGGGGAACAAACAGGAGGCGGGTGGTTTCCTTGCCTTCCCAGTGAGCGCTCGCTTCTGGTTGGGAAAGAGGATTCTCAGCACCTTTGGTGTCGAAGGCTGTGTTGGGGTTGTGCCAGTTAATTACCAAACGCCGAGCCCGTGGCCGTAAGTGGGAGGACGTCCCATGGGCCTCATCTCAGCCAGTTACCTTCCCTGACAGTAGGAGCAGCTTCCTCCTCACTCCTCTTCACTCCCCTTCCCGCGTTTCCCCTGCTCGGCCTCCACTGCTTCCCATTCTCTCTGGGTGGAGGAGACTGTGACTCCTGCTCAAGGGCACTCCCTGTGGGCATACTGTGCGCCTCCCAACGTCCCCTGAGCCTGGAGGCACTCCCAGTGGGAGGTGGACAGGAGGCCTTGGCCGGAACCAGACAGAAGGAGGCGTTTTCTCAAAGCTCCGCTGAGAGTTTTGGAGAAATGTCCAGAGCCTGTATTTGAGACGAGGGAAAGATTGTTTCAATAGTTGAGGCATGCGGCAACCAGAGCATCGGGCCAGGGTGCCTCTGGGCCCCTCCCTGGGCCGTGGTGACCATTTTCCCTTTGTGACGACATAGGAAGACTTGATCTTTAAAGGGTCCATGTCCAGCTGAAGGCACAACACTAATCAGATTTCAAGGCCCAAACCTTGGGGACTGAGCACCTTGCATTGAGGGGCCTGCCACCTATGCAAACTCCACGGCTCGTGAGTTCCTGACACTACTGCCCTGCGCCCCGGGCGGGTCACCGGCACACCGCCCCCCCCCCCCACAGTGTCCCCCCATTAAATTAAGTCATCAGATTTTACTCTGTTCTGTTTACAGTTTACTATTTAAGGTTTTATAAATGTAAATATATTTTGTATATTTTTCTATGAGAAGCACTTCATAGGGAGAAGCACTTATGACGAGGCTATTTTTTAAACCGCGGTATTATCCTAATTTAAAAGATCGGTTTTAAATAAGTTTTTATTTTCATAGGATGAAGTTAAAGAAACTATTCAGCTGTACATGCAAAGTCTGGCTTTTCCTGCCCAGCTCCTCCTGGAAGTTTCCGTTGTTCCGTGTGTAGTTTGTGTGCCCTGTTGACATACACGTTTCCTGGGTCTGCTCTTCAACAATAAAAGGAAAGGAAGGTCACCCAGCCCCATGGGGCCGCTCCTCTTCTTTCCCGCACTGTCCCCTTCCTGGCCCTGGCTCCGAGCCGTGACACGTGGTCCTGTCCTTTCCCGCTTCACTGTTAGCGACCGAGCGGATGGCACCTGACATCCCCGTCACCATCTGCCTCGTAGGTCACCTGTTCCTCCCGTGCCCACTGCGCCCCCATTCCTGCAGAGACCCCGTTGAAGCTGGAGCAGATCTGCTCCGCCCCGGCGGACAGCGCGGTCCCTCCCCTGGAGCCCGTCCCTGGGAAGTGCAGCCAAGCAATACTCCGCCAGCTCTGCCCTGGCTCCCGGCTCCGCTGTGCCTTCGCCCCGGGCGCCTAGGCTCCCGTGACCTTACGGCTCCGTGTGGTGGCTCTGCTGGGACATGCACTGTCCCGCGTGCGGGCCCGCCCTGTGGCCAGGGTGGCAGACTGCCCTGAGGCGCGGAGAAGGCACTCCACCCAGACCTCCCTCCCTTCCTCTCGCCCGTGAACAAGACGTGGTGGCTGAGGGTTCACTACTGTCTGGTTTCCTTTATTATTGCACTGTGTGAGGTTTTTGTAGATCCTTTAATTTTTTATTTTTTTTTTAGAAAAAAACCTTAAGCTGCATTTGTTACTGGAATGATTAATGCACTGATGGGTCATGACTTCACCAAAGGCCAGTCCGGGGTGGGGACACTCAGCTGAGCAGACCCAGTTCCTGGTCTGCCAGGCCGAGGACCGTGAGCCCCTCCTGTCCCAAACCTGCGTCTCCTTGTGGCTGCAGGTGGCCTGCCTGGCCTTGCCCTCCCTGGTTATAACCACGGAAACGAGAAGTCCCTCCCACAGCTCAGCCTTGAGTTCATTGCCAAACTTCCGCCAACCTGCCAGGGACTTGGGGAGTGAGCTAAGCAGGCAGAAGGTGGGACAGCTGCCTCCAAAACGCCCAAATTTGTTTTGAAAGTGAGCGAAGAAGTCTCCTCTCAGACGTGCAGACAGGTGCTGCGGTGGGTCATTCCTAAGAGTCTCCAAGGGGCACCCCAAGTCCCTAAGGAGTGACAGGCTGCACCTGGCTGGTTCTGAGCACTGGTTCTGTGAGCACGGCTGTGCTGCTGCGGCCGCCGCCTGGGGGCGGAGACGCCGTGTAACCGGAATAGCTGCTGGCGCTGACCCTTGGCCAGAACTCGGTCCCTCTGTTACTGTCCACCACCTTCAGCACAACCCCTCCTGGTTGTAGACCAGGAGCGAGTTACGGGGCGCCGTGGCAGCTGTATGCTCCGCCCAGGCTCCTTTGCGCGATCCAGGCCCCACCCTGCTCGCCCTGCAGATCCCCGGCCACGCGGCAAGTTCCACGCGGCACCCTGGATTTCACACAACACAAATCTTAATGAATGTATCTTTCTAAAGGACTGACGTTCAATCAAATATCCGAAACTACTAAAGGTCCAAACCTTGTCAGATAACTTTTAAGTTTGATTTGGGATACTTTAAGTTAATTTTTTTTTTTTTTTTTTTTTTAAGGAAAAGCGGGTCATTGCAAAGGGCTGGGTGTGATTTTGTTTCGTCTCCTTCATTTAAAGCAATACAAGGTGATTGAGCAGATGGTTTTATGCCGAATCACGAACACCAGTCAAGACTCACACTCTGAAAAATTGCAACTTTGTGTTTTGGTTTTCAAATAAGTATAAATATGATATATATAGGAACTCATATAGTAACGCACCGTGTAACAAAGCCTCGTGCAGCCATGGCTTTCATTCTCTCAACACTTAGATAAGGGTGTGCTCCAGTTGTAGTGGCGGCGGGAAAGCCGCTGGCCCTCTGATGCTCGGGAATGGGGAGGCCCGGACACCGCGAGGCGACAGCGGTTCCAGCGGTCAGAGACGCAGGCGGTGCCTCCTGGATGCTTTCCTGCCAGTGGGTGTTGCCGGGCAGTATCTGTACTCCTTGTTTTTCTATTTTTGGTTGAGTGTTGGGGTTACCACCTGCATTTAGGGGAAAATCGTGTTCTGTGCTTTCCTGGTATCTTGCTCCCAGGTACTCTAGTTCTGTCTTCAACCAAGAAAATAGACTCGTGGTGTTTCTTTCATCGAACTTTTAACAGTCTCTTTAGTAAATACAGATAGTTGAATAATTGTTTCAAAAGCTCAACAGATGACAAGCTTCTTTTCTAAAAATGACACTTGATACCTTTATCATGTAGAACAGATCTTTCGGTTTGTTTGTTTGTTTGTTTTCTTTCCTTGTGTTCTTCCAAGCTTCTGGTTAGAGAAAAAAGAAAAAAAAAGGGGAAAAAAATGTCTAAAGTCCATCAGTGTTAACTCCCTGTGACAGGGATGAAGGAAAGTAACTTTAATAGTTCAAAAAATAATAATGCTGAAAGCTCTCTACGAAAGACTGAATGTAAAAGTAAAAAGTGTACATAGTTGTAAAAAAAAGGAGTTTTTAAACATGTTTATTTTCTATGCACTTTTTTTTATTTAAGTGATAGTTTAATTAATAAACATGTCAAGTTTATTGCTGCACGTGGTGGAGCTTTCTTTTGGCTTTGGCTGGGCGGAGGGTTGGGCGAGGGGCACAGGATGCCTTCCGCAGTCCCCTGCCTTACACACTGGCTCTCTCCACAGTATTTCCTGTCCTTATCAATGACGTGTACTCAGCACCTAACCTGAATGTAAAGAAAGGTTCAAGAAGACAAAGAAGTAGTTCCTTTACTGCCTGCATACCCCCTCCCTCTTCCATGGGTCGTCCAGCCCTGGCTTCTGTTGGTTTCCTCCTGATCTGAATATAATAAAAGCATGCAAAGGAGCACCTGGACAGAACGGCTCTTTGCTCCACTCCACCTTAAGCCTGAACTTGTATTTATTTACTGTTTCTCCTGGGATGGGGGTGCTGGTGGGAGGTGGTTGAGAAATAGCTGTAAATGTTCTGCCAAGCCAGGGTCACGAGCCCAGGGCCAAAGGACATCCAGTTTACACTGTAACCAAAAGAATGGGAGACACTCCTCTTCACGGGGATGGTCCTCAAACAGCCTCCCTCAGATCCACTGGCTGCAAAGCTCAGACCCCACCCACCGCTTCTCCCTCCCTCCGCTCATCCTGAGTCGCCTTTTTGGAGTTTTGGAGTTGAGCACCATGGGGACTCTAAACGATCAGGCGGTTTTGCAGGCCATCTTCAACCCCGACACCCCATTTGGAGACGTTGTTGGGTTGGACCTGGGAGAGGAAGCTGAGGAAGAAGATGAAGGTGAGTATTTGACCTTGGAGGATAGCTCTCTACATTGGCTGGTCTGCAGGCCTTCCTGGAGAGGCCGCGGTAGGTGGTCTTGCAAAACCCCGTGTTTATTCCAGACCCTTGGGCAATGATTGAGATTGGCCTTAAAGATCTGCAGATCCCTTGTACACTGATGGGCGTTTGACAAGAGTCACTGCCAAGAGGAAAGGGCCAGGGCTCGTCTCAGTCCTTCAGCCCTCACACCTCTGAGTGTACTGCACTACTCAATTCTCCCTATGACCCAAGCTTCACTGTGTTGGGGGGTCGGAGGGTGCTATTAAACTCTCACGTCACTGTCATAACAATATCACCACAAAGACCGGAGAGGGCAGGCAGGGCTCTTGCAAGCTAAGCGAGCATTCAGTGCCACCCACCACCACAAGCAAGCACTGAGCAGATCCTCCCACAGTGCACTCTGGCTTTCCATCGGTCCCGGTGGGAACTGGTGTCCCCATTGAGGTATCTTTGTTGTTTGTTTTTTAAATATATATATTTTATTGATTTTTTACAGAGAGGAAGGGAGAGGGAGAGAGAGCTAGAAACATTGCTGAGAAACATCAATCAACTGCCTCCCGCACACCCCCTACTGGGGATGTGCCCGAAACCAAGGTACATGCCCTTGACCGGAATCGAACCTGGGACCCTTGAGTCCGCAGGCCGACGCTCTATCCACTGAGCCACACCGGCCAGGGCCCCATTGAGGTTTTCATGTCCTTGTTTCTAAAGGGGTGACGCCTAAGCCTTCTGAGACCTAAGGCTGAAAAGCTGGGGATATGTGGGGAGGGATCTTCGAGACCTGGGGTGTCACAGAGGCCTTCGTGTTGGAGGCAGTGCAGTCGAGCAAAACGGGGGCAAGCTCAGGAAAGGACCTGGGTTCAAATTCAAGCTGTGCCACTCACAGGCCGTGTGGCCTTGAGCAAGTCTTTTTAGCTGCAGGCTAAGGAGCATGAGCTTCATTCTCTTCATTCCCAGGTGCCTTTGGGGCTTAGGCAGTGCTAGCTCTTAGCCCGGGGTGACCTCGGCTCCCCCCACACCCCATCCCAAATTCCACATCCTATCCAGCTGTGACCCACCCCTCAGCCCAGTCCGTGCTGGCTCACGTGTCCAAAGCCTGAGGTGGCGTTTGCTTCTTGCTCCCGACCGCACGCCTGCCCCCTCCTGGCTCCCTCCCTGGCACAGGTGGAGTTTTCCCGCAAGCACAGCTGGAGCAGTCCAAGGCCCTGGAGCTGCAGGGGGTGACGGCAGCAGAGGCCGGCGACCTCGGCACAGCGCTGGAGAGGTTTGGCCAAGCCATCAACCTGCTGCCCGAGAGGGCGTCAGCCTACAACAACCGAGCCCAGGCCCGGCGGCTCCAGGGGGATGTGGCAGGTGAGGGGAGGTGCCCTGGAACCTCTACAGAAGGGGCCCTGGGGTGCACAGACCGGAGATGAAGTGGTTGTAGGGTTGGGGTTTGGGGGTGGGGAGTCATTCAACCGCTCTGGAATCTGCATTCTTACCTATAAGAGAGAGATTATGGTCCCTGCTAACCTCTTGGGGCTATTGTGAAAGTCAGATTAGATTGCATTCCATTTATTTATTTAACATTTCATGAGAATCTACTACTGTAACAATGGGCCAGGTGCTGAGGACACAAAGATAAAAGACACGGCAACTACGATGTGCCAGCCACTGAGCACTTCACATGTAAGCTGTAGTAACTACTTTAATTCTCACAACCCTGGAAGTGTGTAGTCTTATCTTCGTTTTACAGATGAAGACACTGAAGATTGGAGGTTAGGTGCATGCTGCTCTCATACAGCTGAGAAGTAGCAGAACTGGGATTGGAACCAGGTGTTAGGGCTCCAGAGTGATACTGCTTCTCAAGAACCTTGCAGGCTAGGGGCCAGGACAGACATAATTACGATACCACCATAACAGGTTGAGAAGGATCTGCTCCTGATGAGTGGGTTTTGAAGGATGAGTAGGAGTTCGTTGGATGGAGGGGAGGAAGTGGAGAAGGCACAGCCTGTAGAGGCCCAGAAAGGCATGAAAGAAAGGTACAGGGAACATCACAACTCCAAGCTGGCTGGACCAGGGAGTGGTGGAAGGATGGGGCAGGGCCTGGAAGTAAACAGGAATCACTAAAGGGTTTTAACTGGGAGTGACTGGATCAGACTTGCTGCATTTAGGTCATTCTAGCCGGAGTGGGGACAGTGGGAGAAAAGGGGCCGTGGTAGGAACCAGAGCGAGGCCGACCAGTCCAGTGCTGAGTCACAGAAGTCTAGGAGACTGTTCCGACTCCTGGTGGTGGGCGTGCTCCTGGGTCCAGTACTGCCAGGCCGGTGGGGGGCGGGGGGGGGGAGGCCTGGACTCCATTATGGGAACAGCGGAGAACCTCGAGGGTCCCTCCTTCAGGCTGGTCTGGCCCTGGCAGGGCAGGGCAGGGCTTAAAGGTCCTGGAGACAGCCTACAGACCAAAGCCCCAGAAAGGACCAGAGGCCATTCGCCTGCAGGAGGCTTTCCATTGCTCCAGACCAGCTCCTCGGCGGGAAACCGAAAAGTGCTGCCATCAGAGAGCTGCTCCAAGGCCTGGGTCCAGAGCCCTCGCTGGTTCCGGGGCCAAAACAGCCAGAAGGCAGCTCAGCCTTGCTAGGATGGCGAGCTCCCCAACCATCCTGGCGGGGTCTCCCGTCTAGACTATGAAGGGCAAGAGTGAAGTGAGAGAACCCAGAGAGATGCCGCTCATGGGCCCTACAGTAGATGCCAGCAGGCTCCCCGGGCTGAGTTCACAGGCCTCACCCCAGTATTTTATGAGGACAATAAAAATAAAAACGCGGCAGGCCAGCTCTGGCTCCAAGACCCCCTTCAAAAAAAATTAGATACAAAATAGTGAAGACTGTGGAAATAAAGAGTGAGGAAAGGCGGTCAGTGGAGAAACAGTTTTAAAAATCACACAATGGGGCCCTGGCCGGTGTAGCTCAGCTGGTTGGGCATCGCGCCATGCACGGAAAGACTGCCAGGTTCAATTCCCGGGCAGGGCACAGCCTACAGGTTCCATCCCTGTAGGTAGGGGCTGTGCAGGAGGCAGCCGACATTTCTCTCTTTCTCTCCCATCCTGTCTCTAAAAATCAATTTTTTTTAAACTACAAATTTAACTTTTTTTTATTGATTTTTTTACAGAGAGGAAGAGAGAGGAATAGAGAGTCAAAAACATCGATGAGAGAGACATTGATCAGCTGCCTCCTGCACAACCCCCACCGGGGATGTGCCCGCAACCAACGTACGTGCCCTTGACCGGAATCGAACCTGGGACCTTTCAGTCCGCAGGCCGACGCTCTATCCACTGAGCCAAACCGGCCTCGGCATCAATTATTTTTAAAAAAGGCACTAAGGAAGGAGAACCCTTCCTCATGGTTAAAAAAGTCACACAATGGAAAAAAGGAGAGAAAAGCCTTCAAAAGGAAAAAGAAAGAGACATGCACTTGCCTGTATTTGTAAGAAACTGTAATTATTTGGGGCTCTGGGACTCAGTCACCTGGCAAGTGGCAGACGGGGACCCAGGTCCATGTGGAATGACCTGCCTGCTCCGGGCCGGCCACGGGCCAGACTCAGGAGCACAGCGGCTGTTCAAAGGGCTCCCAGCACTGCGGGGGTGGGCGTGGGGCAGGCGAGGGCGCTGCCGGCCACTGGCCGCAGCCAGGAGCCAGGGCGTCTCCGGCTCTCGGGTCCATCTGTGTGCTGCAACAGCGGCCTGAGCCCGGGCTGTGCTCGCTGTCCGCAGGGGCCCTGGAGGACCTGGAGCGCGCCGTGGCGCTGAGCGGCGGCCGGGGCCGCGCCGCCCGCCAGAGCTTCGTGCAGCGCGGGCTGCTGGCGCGGCTGCAGGGCCGGGACGACGACGCTCGCCGGGACTTCGAGCGGGCGGCGCGGCTGGGCAGCCCCTTCGCGCGGCGCCAGCTGGTGCTGTTGAACCCGTACGCCGCGCTGTGCAACCGCATGCTGGCCGACGTGATGGGGCAGCTGCGCGGGGAGCGCACCCTGCGCTGAGCCCGCGGGTGGGAGGGGCGCCCCAACCAATAAAGCTGCCGGCTCGCCAGTCTGCTGCTCGTTTCTGCGCCGCCGCGGGAGGCGCCTGCGCGGCAGGGCCAGGGGCAGAGCAGGCGACAGGGGCCGGGGGCGGGGCTTCGGGCGCCTGCGCGGCAGGGGCCGGGGGCGGGGCAGGCGGCTGCGGCCCCGGCGCTGATTGGTCCAGCCCAGCGCGGCGCGCCCGGCAGGCTTGCTCCCGTCACTGCCTGTGGCTGCGCCGGGCCGAGGGCGAGGTGAGGCCGGGAGGCGGGGTGGGTGCTCTTCGCGACCCCCGCCTGCGGGACCACCTTCTCCTCAGCCCACCCTCGCCTCCGCAACCGGAAGGAGGGCGGCGGGGGGCGGGGTGAGACGGGGTCTGGAGCAGACGGCCCCTTGGGGCGGGGCGCGAGGGCGGGGGGCCTGCGCCTGGGGCGGGCCGCGCCGGGCTGGAGTCGGCCTCAGCGGAGCTGGCCAGTTCGCCAGCGGGTCGGTGCGGCCTTCCGTGCTTGGCTGCTCGCCTCCTTGCCTTCCGCCCTGTGGGTCGGTCTACATTTGTGTTTACTTGCGTGGTTTACTTTTGTTTCTGGAGAGCTAATTCCCGGAGGAGTCAATTTGCCCGCCACCACCTGGCTAAGGTCGAGGCCCGCCCCCTTCTTTTGGCAGCCAGGCCGCGGCCACCATGGCGCCGCCCGCAGGCCCAGCCACCCTCCCGCACACACTGCTGCTCCTGCCAGCCCTCCTGAGCTCAGGTACACCCCTCTTCAGACACTTCTAGGCCGTGTCTTCTCTCCCCTCCTTGCCTGCACCTCGACCTTCAGGCCCTCGGCTGCAGCGCTGGGTTTCCCCTGACCCACATACCCACGATGCAGCCACCCCCTGTGGGAGTCCTCTCTCCGCCCGCTGCCCCTCAGTGACTGGACTCTTCTTGGTCACAGAGCAGTACCATCCCGACCCAGAATATTCTGTCGTGTTCCAGGTTGGGGGGAGTTGGCGCCACAAATCGATGGCCAGGCCTGGGCTGAGCTGGCACTTCGGGAGAATGAACGCCACCCCTTCACCTGCCGAGTGGCAGGGGTGTCTGGCACCCCCCGATTGGCCTGGTACCTGGATGGACAGCTGCAGGAGGCCAGCACCTCACGGCTGCTGAGTGTGGGCGGGGAGGCCTTCTCTGGAGGCACCAGCACCCTCACTGTCACTGCCCAGCGGTCCCAGCATGAGCTCAACTGCTCCCTGCAGGACCCAGGCAGTGGCCCGGCAGCCAACGCCTCCGTCATCCTCAATGTGCAATGTGAGTGTCCCCGAGGGGGCCAGGGGAAGAGGTCCTCTGCCCAGGGACCCCCAGCAGCCACATAGCAGATGGTCTCATAGGACATTTAACACACATTTAAGTGCTTTGCAAATATTAACTAACTTTAATCCTCACAAATAATCCAATGAGCGAATACCTATTGTTATCTCCACTTTACAAATAAGAAAACAGCACAGAGAAGTTAAGTAATCTGGCAGAGATCACACATCTAGCTGGTAAGAAGCACAGCCAGTGTTCAGATCCATACATTTGGCTCTAGTGTTTATACTCTTTTTTTAAAAATATGTTTTTATTGACTTTTTAGAGAGAGAAGAAGAAAGAGGGAGAGAGAGATAGAAACATCAATGATGAGAGACTCATTGATCAGCTGCCTCCTGCACGCCCCCTACTGGGGAAACCGAGTCCCCCTAACGCCAGCATGTGCCTTGACCTGGAATCAAACCCGTGACCTCCTGGTTCATAAGTTGATGCTCAACCACTGAACCACACCGGCCGGGCTTGTGTTTATACTCTTGATCACTACAAAATGCTGCCTCTGAGGTGGACATAGCCTTCCTATTTCCTGGTGTCCCCTGGAGGAGAAGTCCCTCTGGGTCTGGGAGGAACGGGCAGGAGTATGAGGAGCTGTGGGGAGAACACATTGGCCTCTGCTTTGCCCCAGTTAAACCGGAGATTGCCCAGGTCGGGGCCAAGTACCAGGAAGCTCGGGGCCAGGGCCTCCTGGTGGTTCTTTTTGCCCTGGTCCGTGCCAACCCACCTGCCAATGTGACCTGGATCGACCAGGACGGGCCGGTGACTGTCAACACTTCAGACTTCCTGGTGCTGGATGCCCGGAATTACCCCTGGCTCACCAACCACACAGTGCAGCTGCAGCTTCGCAACCTGGCACACAACCTCTCTGTGGTCGCCACCAACGATGTGGGGGTCACCAGTGCCTCGCTCCCAGCCCAAGGTGAGCGTGGACCGTCAGTACAGAAACGGGAGGACTTGCTGCCCTTTGGATGAGGCTTGTGAGTGAGCTGTCCCCAGCCACCTTGGGCAAGGAGGACAGAGTCGGACCTGTGGCATCCCAGAGTTGGGGGCCATGCCTTCTTGGAACCTAACCAAAGGACCACCTGCAGGACTCCTGGCCACTCGGGTGGAAGTGCCACTGCTGGGCATCATTGTGGCTGGAGGGCTATCGCTGGGCACCCTGGTGGCATTCAGCACCTTAGTGGCCTGCCTGGTCTGCAGGAAAGAGAAGAAGACAAACGGTAGGGCCAAAGTGGTGGGGGCTAGGGTGGCTGTGGGAGCGGAGATGAGGGCAGGGTGAGCAGCAGGGCAGGAAGTAGGGCGGGCAGAACCAGTCATCTGACAAGTGGCAGGACAGGTGTCCCCGGGGTGTGGCCATGGGTAATCACAGGCATCCAGGTGGCCGGGCCAAGCACTAGGCACAGCATTTCTGGTCCCAGAGCCAGGGCTGGCGTTTGAGAGACCTCTTGCCTGAGGGGCCTGGGTCTGGAAGGGCAGGGGGCAAAGGCCGGTGCGGGCGGCACACTGAAGTGGTGGTATGGTTTCTCTCCTCAGGCCCCTCCCGGCGCCCATCTCTGCTCTCTAGGTAACTGCCCTGGGCTGGGGAACGGGGCTGAATGGAGGTTAGCTGCTGCCAGTCCTAGAACTGGGCCCAAAGCAGGACTCGGCCCTGGACCAGGGCACATCCCGGGCTTGTCCACCTCAGTGACTCCAACAACCTGAAGCTCAACAACGTGCGGCTGCCCCGGGAGAACATGTCCCTCCCATCCAACCTGCAGCTCAACGACCTCACTCCGGACTCCAGAGGTACATCCAGGGCCCTCTGGCCCGTTTTATCTTCAGAGGTGCTGCTTTCTTTCCTTTTCTTTTTTTCTTTCTTTTAATGATGGGAGAGAGAGGAAGGGGAAGGGGGGGGGGGCGGGGAGAGAGAAACATCAATTTGTTGCTTATTTATGCATTCATTGGTTGATTCTTATATGTGCCCTGACCGGGGATAGAACCACCAACCTTGGTGTATCAGGATGATGCTCTAATCAGTTGAGCTTCAGAGATGCTTCTAAGAGAAAAAGAGACCTTGGTACTTAGGAGGGGCAAGGCCCCATCAGGCACACTCCTTATCCTGGCACCCCCCCCCCCCCCCCCGCCCTTTGTCACCCAACAGGGAAACCAGTGGACCGACAGACAGCTTGGAATAACAGCCGGCCAGAGCCAGAGCTTCTGGATTCAGAGCCCGGCGGCCTCCTCACCAGCCGAGGTACCATCCTCCCCTGCTCCTCAGCCTTGTACTTATGCCTCTGAGTCCCTAGGGGCAGGGAGGGGCCTCCTGACTTCCAAGAATGAGTGTCACCAAGACTCCTGGGCATCTCTGACCCGGCAGGCTTCATCCGTCTCCCAATGCTGGGCTACATCTACCGAGTGTCCAGTGTGAGCAGTGAGGAGATCTGGCTCTGAGCTGAGGGTGAGACGGAAGGTGCCCAGGCCCCTGGGCACCCTCCCCTCCAAGGCATCCTCTGCCTGGCCATGTTGCCAGTGAGATGCCACTTCCACTTGTGCTTGCATCCCTGGCTGGGGTGCTTCTGTCATCCACAGGAGGGTTCCACTGGATCTGACCCTGAGGGCACAGGTTGCTGACCGGACCCAAGCCCTTGTTCTTATTCAGGTTGGGGGCCTGCATGGGATGCCTGTGCCACGCGGATAGAGCTGTTTGCCTGTGTGTTCTGATGTCATTGGCATCTAAGTGTGGCATGGCCCTGGTGACGTGGGCCTGCTCTGTGCCTCCCACCAGTATTCCTCAGCACCTCGCACAGCAGGCACAGGGACATGCCTGGTGTGGGACTAGGAAGGCCTGCATGTCTTGGATTTCCTTCCCGTGCTGTGTAGCTTTGCTCACTCTGAACATTCAGAGTCCTGCTCATTGCATAGAAATAAAATGCTCTGTGCACAGGGAGCAGCCCGTCCCAGGGTGGCGGCCAAGCACAGACCAGTCCCTTCTGCTGGTACCTCTGTCCCCACTGTCCCCCTTCTCTTGAGCATCATAGGTTATACATTGGACCTTTACCACTTCTTCACTGGGCACTAGACGCCCCCATTGGCCTCTGGTGGTGCCAGTGCCTGGTGTTAGCACAATCAGGAGGAGCGAAGGAGGGGAGGAGCCTGGCGGCACCCAGGACGGCATGTAGCTCTGCCTCTTTTTCTTACAGTGACAGCACTTCAAGCACTTCTCCTGGGAGGGGGAGGGAGGGTCCCAGGGCCGCTCTGTGGCTTCCCCACATTGGCCTTCCTGTGATTCACTGAGGACCCTGAACCCCCCCGGGGTTGGTGGTTTCCCTCAACATGTCTCCCCTTTAGGGGACCTCAGCTCTGACCCATCAGCAAGAGGCCACCCTTCCTGTCCCGCCCCTTGTTCTTCAGGGGACGTCCATAGTGGCACATACTTCAACAGTGCTGGAAGCTTTTGGGGGACACTTTACAAAGCAACATGGAAATGCCTGCAAATCAATAGAGTGCGGAGTATTTTTCCCTTATCTTTTGTAATTTAGTGCTGAGCACACGATAATTCAATAAACTTGACTGAGTGAATGTTACATGTGTTTCATTCTTTCAAGTAGGTTTCTTAATGAGATCTTTAAATCACACAGTTGAGAAAATTCAGCAAAACCTATGTACCTACCATACTGTTGAATCTTAACCTACTTTATTTGCTCCCAATCTTTTATTTTTATTTATTTATTTATTTATTTATTTTAAATATATTTTTTCTTGATTTCAGAGAGGAAGGGAGAAGGATAGAGAGATAGAAACATCAGTAATGAGAGATAATCTTGATTGGTTGCCTCCTGCAGGCGCCCTACTGGGGATTGAGCCCACAAAGCAGGCATGTGCCCTTGACCGGAATTGAACCCAGGACCCTTCAGTCTGCAGACTGATGCTCTATCCACTGAGCCACACCAGCTAGGGCCCAATCTTTTATTTTTTTAAATAAATAATATTGTCCTGGCTGGGTAGCTCAGTTGGTTAGGGTATCATTCAGATGTGCCAAGATTGTGAGTTCAATCTCCAGTCAGGGCACATACAAGAATCAACAGATGAATGCATACTAGTAGATAAGTGGAACAGCAAATTGATGTTTCTCTCTTCCCCTCCCCCCTCCCTAAGATAAATAAAAATCAATATTTCTCTAATTGCACTGTTTCCAGTGGCAATGATGGCATGTTCTGTTTCGGGAGTGCCAGGTTGCGATCAGAGCTCCACCCAGTGACCAAGTCACTATCACTTGGCAGACTCTCCCCACTTTTAATTCCTGATCCTTTCCAGGGTTCTGCAGTGTCAAATGGCTTACTTCTTAGTTTCTCTGTCCCTCTCCTCCACAGGCAGTCACGTTGCAGGCTTGACTCCCTCCTGCTACAGAATCAGCTCTCACTTGTCCATCTTCCAAAATTGTGTTACTAGAACTTCTGAAGGTCAAGATGGTAGCATAGGTAAATGTGTTACTCACCTCCTCCCACAACCATGTCAAAATTACAACTAATGTACAGAACAACCATGATTCAGAACCCCTGAAATCTAGCCAAATGGAAGTCCTACAACTAAGGAGTTAAAGCTGAAGAAGCCACATTGAGACTGGTAGGAGGGGTGGAGACAAGGAACAGGATGCGCCCATAGCCTTGTGGGGCAGATGAAAATTGGGAGGGATATCTCGGCTGGGGAGTTCCCCCTAAGGAGAAAGGGATACCAGCCCCACACCAGGCTCCCCATATCTTCTGGCTGTAAAAAACAGAGGGGACTGACGCTGAGGGAGACCGAGGCTGCTCAAGTCCTAGACATTCCTCTTAAAGGGCCACACATGATCTTTACTCAGACTCACTCCCTCTAGCTGCAGCACAGGGGCAGCAGCTTGAAAGGCACTAGAGGCTTATGAGAAGGAACTGAATTGTCCCGTATCAGGGCGAGAGCTGGGGGCCAGGTTTCTCCCAGACAAAAGTGCTGGCAGAGGCCATTGTTCCTTTGCTGAGCCCTCCCCCAAAGAGCTGGCAGGTGGGTGTCATGTCTGAGACTCCATTAACCTGGCTCACACTGTTAGCCCCGTCCTGGTGATTTCCTGAGACCCCACCCCACCCAACTTTCAGGCCCATCCAAGCTGTTTCCAGTGGCTTTTCCATCCTAATGGCCTGTCTTGGCTCATGCTTCAGATTTTTCTAAAACCTCTCAAATAAGCAGCATTTGGCCTGGGCATGCCCCATCCTTCTCACTAAGTGGCCTCACAGTAAATTCCTCCCACTGACATGCCAACAACAATCAAGGCTCAACAATAAGAGAAGGGGTACACAGACAACATGGGAGGCACACTCAAGCGCCCAGCTGGGGTGATAGGGAAGGCTGTGCCACTGGACCCTATAGAACACCTACTATTGTAGGCCACTCTACCAAGCCCAGGAGACATAGCAGCTCTACCTAATCCATAGAAATAAACACAGGATGGCTGCCAAAATGAGGAGACAAACATGTCCCAAATGAAAGAACAGAACTCCAGAAAAAGAACTAAACAAAATGGAGACAAGTAATATACCAGATGCAGAATTCATAACATCCTACCAGGTATATAATAAAAGAGCCAATATACTAATTAGACTGGATGGCGGAACGACCTTCCGGAATGACCAGTGGGCGGGGGGCATGGCCACAGGGCTGCCGCCACCCTCTGTGGGGCTATACATGGAGAGATGAGGCTTCATGATCGATCGCCCCGCAGAGGGTGATGGCAGCCGGGCCACGAGGGCCGAGGCAGCCAGGGCTGTATGAATTTCATGCATCGGGCCTCCAGTGGGTTATAAAGATGTGCAATGAACATAGTGAGAACCTCAATGGCATGAAAAAGGTCCAGTCAGAAATGAAGGGTACATGAACTGAAATAAAGAATAATTTACAGGGAATCAACAGTAGAGTAGATGAAGCCGAGAATCAAATCAGCAATTTGGATTATAAGGAAGCAAAAATCAATCAGAACAGTAAAAAGAAAAAGAATCCAAAAAAAAAAAAAATGAGGTGGTATAAGGAGCCTCTGGGACAATTTCAAGCACATCATAGGGGTACCAGAAAGAGGAGAGACAGCAAGAAATTGAAAACCAATTTGAAGAAATAATGACAGAAAATTTCCCCTAACTTGGTGAAGGAAATAGACATACAAGTCCAGGGAGCATAGAAAGTCCCAAACAAGATGAACCAAAGAGGCCCACACCAAGACACATCATAATTATAATGTCAAAGATTAAAGACAAAGAGAGAATCTTAAAGGCAGCAAGAGAAAAGCAGTTTGTTACCTATAAGAGAGCTCCCATAGACTGTCAGCTGATTTCTCAATAGAAACTTTGCAGGCCAAAGGGATTGGCAAGAAATGCTCAAAGTGATGAGAAGGACCTACAACCAACATTTCTCTACCCAGCAAAGCTCTCATTTAGAATCAAAGATCAGATAAAGGGCTTCCCAGAGGGGGGAAAAATCTAAAGGAGTTCACCACCACCAAACAAGTATTACTAGAAGTGCTAAAGGGTCTTCTTTAAGAAGAAAAAGATAAAAAACATGAATAATAAAATGGCAAAAGAAACCCGTATCTATTAACAATTGAATCTAAAAAACAAAATAAACAGACAGACAGAAACAGACTCATAGATACAGAGAACATTTTGAGGGTTGCCAGATGAGATGGGGGATTGGGAGGCTGGGTAAAAAAGGTGACGGGATTAAGTACAAATTGGTTGTTACAGAATAGTCATGGGGAAGTAAAGTGCAGCATAGGGAATATAGTCAATAATATTCTCATTACTATGTGTGGTATCAGATGGGTGTGAGATTTTTTGGGATGATCACTTAGTAAGTTATGTAATGGCTAATCCCAGGGGTGTACACCTGAAACTAATATAATAATGTATATCAACTGTAATTGAAACATTAAAAAAAAGCTTTAAAAATTGTTATTTTGTCTGCTGTCATTTTTTTCTTACTATTTGTCCTTGTTTGGGATTTTTTATTCCTGTATTGTCATTTTAATAAATAAGGTAAAAGGAGGAAGTGAAGATACTTTTGTGTTTTATGTTTGTTTATTTGGAAGTGCTGAGAACCTAGGATTGGCAGAGGTGAGGGACACTTTGTCAGGAACAGAGCCTGCATAGAGCAGTGGTTCTCAACCTTCCTAATGCCGCGACCCTTTAATACAGTTCCTCATGTGGTGGTGACCCCCAACCATAAAATTATTTTCGTTGCTACTTCATAACTTTAATTTTGCTACTGTTATGAATCGTAATGTAAATATCTGTGTTTTCCGATGGCCTTAGGCGACCCTAACGGTTCTCAACCTGTGGATCACGACCCACTGGCAGAGAGGTTGGTTAGAGACGGGAACTAATGAGTCATGGCGAGTGCCTGGGGTCACAGTTCGAAGTGGGGATTTATGGGATGTGAGGACTTTGGGGTATGAAGAGACTAGCCAGTGGCAAGTCTAAAAGGCCAAGTTGAAACTGTATACTTAGTAATAGGATTATTATATCTCACATTTTGTGGCACGTAATGTTTTCATGTTTTTTATTCACAGGACAAGCCTAAGAATTGTTAGTGTTTATTGTAACTGATTCATAACTAGATTAACTGAAGCATAGAAGTTAAACTGATTTTCCCCAGGCCACAGAGCAAGCCAAAAGGGAGTAACTACAGATTGTTAAAGAGGAGAGAGGAGCCCATGATGAAAACCTTGTCTGAAGATGATCACTGGAGAGCTATGGTGGGTGTGCTGAAGTAGGGAGAAAAGCTAGAAGGCCTACCTGTTAACCAGTAAGTTAGGGAGGAGGTACAGTTGATCCTCATAATTTGAAGATTCCGTATTTGTGAATTCACACACTCGCTGTGTGCAGTATTTTCGTGATTATCTGCAAACCTGCTCACAGCAGTGAAACTTAAAGGCTGCCCAAGGCGCCCAGGGCCCCTGGCTCCAGCTCTCACATTGTAAACAGGGCCCTTTTCAAGGTCTATCCAATGCACCATTTTGCTTGGTGGTGACTTGCCTGTTTGAAATGGCCCCGGGCATGGTTCCGAGCGGCTGTCTAGTGTTCCTAAGTGTAAGAAGGATGTGATGTGCCGCGTGGAGAGAGTGTGAGAAGTTTCACTGGACGAGTGCTGGTGGCTGTGAACTCAGTGAACCAATGGCTAGTAGATGAAAATGTTGTGACGCCCGTATTTCCCCAGGAGCAATGGTTCAGTATTTGGTAATTCAGTGTTCATGTGACTTACAGAACTACCATGAACAACAGAAAGCAACTGTATCTATCAGTGCTGAGTCTCACTCAGCTCTAGTCAAAGAAGCCAATCTGATGGTTCCTTAAAAGCCTAGTGGAGAATCTGAGTCCCCATCACATTCTGCTTCTCTTTTCCCCTATGAGTCACATGTGAGCATTAATGAACGCCACCCGAGAGCACAGCACCTGGTCCAGATAGTGTCAGGGGGAGGCCTGAGCTCTAAGGCTCCTGCTCCTCACATTCAAGCATAATGTGAACATCACAGTCAGTTTAAGAGTCTAAGAACTGACTCCCCTCCTTTCTATGTGTTCATCATGTATGTTAGGCTAACAGTGTAGCATTTTAATGTAATTTTCCCCTTAATCAATTCTTGCCCCACCTTCTCCCATTATCCAGTTCCTCAAGCCCAAAAACCTGGGAGTCATCCTTGATTCTTTCCTTTCACCTCCCACATCCAATCTATCACATTTTGTTGGTTCTACCTCTCCTGGTTATTTTTGTTGCCTCAGCCCCGACCCTCTCCCTTCTATACTATGCTTTATATGCTGGATGTTCCTGCCAGCTCTTAATTTCTAGCAATGGGAGCCCTGGCAAGGCGTGAGAAGATGGGAGGAAGTCAGGCAGCCATTTCTCTCTGCAGCAGCGGGACGAGGTCTGGGCATCAGCCGGCCCCTCCACTGCACTCCAGACACTGTGCACCTCTCCCTGCACTGCAGTGGGTGCCACCCCTTTAACCTACACCCCTTCAGCACCCTCTACCCTCCCTCTGGTTTCTTCAGCCCTTCCAATACTTTTGTAACCAATTCCCCATATTTAACACCCTTTGTTGGAAGTAACTAGCATGTTTTCTGACTTCCTGGCTGGAGCTTGGGGGATATAACCCCCAAATATTTCCCAAATCTACCCAGGTACTACTGCCACAACTCCCACTCTAACCCCAGGCACAGTGCTCTCCCTGCTGGGCTCCTGCAGGCCACAGCCAAGCAGGCCTGGAGCTGGACAGGCAGGTGGGCCTAAGGCAGCAACAGTCACTGGAGAGAGACCCACAGAAAAAATGATTTCTGGGAGAAAAATGGGTCCCTCCACTCCACTGCCAAGCTTGGATGACTGGTGTCGGCTTTTATTCCACAAAGTTGTTTTGCTTAAACTATTATTCACTGAAAGCCCATCAGTAGGCCAAATTCTTTATCTCTCTGCTTTATGCTCAGTCTACCTTTTCTTTCTCATATTATAGATAGAACAGCAGGATAACCTGAAAGATAAGAGCATTTTATTTGTAAAATCTTTGCCAACTCACTTAATGAAAGAGAATAATTCCATTGCTGTAAGAACATCTTTTAAACTTCTCTTCTAACCTGAGCATCCTAGAGTCCCAGAAATTGCAGTTTGTCTAATTAAATCCCCCTGGTGGTGGAGGTACAAGCTTCCCACAGGAAGGAAGCGTGTGTGCAGGGCTTTCTGGCAGGGAGGGTGGCAGGGCACACACTGCCCGAGTCCAGGTGACAGGCCAGGAGCCAGGGGGCTGACGCCAGCGTCCCTCCGCTGGCTGGAGGAGCGGCTCAGCCTTGAGACCGAGTGCGGAGGTGCCTCAGCTGAAGGTTACTGTCTCTGCGTCTCCGGCTTGGGAGGTGGGCTTGGATGGAGGGGTGAACGCTTTCTTGCCTTCAGCTAGAGCTTTAAAATGCTGTGAGGAAAGAGAGGGAACATGGAGTGTTTGGAATATGCTAGTTGCTACATTTCAGAAAGAACCAACCTCTTTACAACCCTTTAAGCTCCAATTTTCTCCCAACTGTACTTTCAAAACAATTCCTTGGTGTTGTCTTTGAAAAACAGCTAGAAATTTGTCCTGCTTCTTATAAAAATAAACCCCCTTTTCCTTTGCTTCCTGCTTCTGTTCAATCGGCCACTTGGCTCTCCTGTGAGAATGAGTATCCTCTGTAACCTCAGCGAAGGCCCCCGTCTCCTCCCCTCCCTCTTCCTTAGAAGCCCCGCCTGCCTGTTGTGGGGAAGGGGACTGGGCAGACAGCCTCCCTGGTCCCAGGATGCAATCAGAGCCGACTCAGAACAGTGAGAACGCAGCAACCCTCTCTACAAGTCCCGTTCTAGTGCTGGACTTACCTGCGAGTTCTTGAATTCGGAGTAGAGGGAAAAGAGCAGGTGGAGAGACTGGATCCGACTCTTGTAGATAGGAATGTCTAGGATGGCTGAAATCAAGACCTCCCATGAGCAGAACCAAACAAAAACCGAGGGCTTATGGGGACCTGTATAGGAGAGCCAATCCCCTCCCAGACGGGATGTGTTCCCATGGCTTTGGAAGTTAAACATCAGCAGGTAGTGGCACAAGCCCAAACACGACCCCTCAGTGCGTTTTTCCAGGGACAGGAAGGGCTGGGAGAGCTTACCGCAGATCATGTCGATGTACGCTGCCAGGCTGCAGTCGATCTCTGCCGTGGGCAGGCTCACCTGGGAGGGGCAAAGGAGGGGCCCAGGTCAAAAGCTGACTCTCTCTGAAGAGAAAAGAGCTGCTACCGTAAGTCACGTGTATTATGGGCTAAATCAGGGGTCCTCAAACTACGGCCCGCGGGCCACATGCGGCCTGCCGAGGACATTTATCCGGCCCGCCGGGTGTTTTTGTTGCCGCTGCCTGTCCTGCTTAGCAGCCGACTTAGCAGTGTGAATAGGAATTTGTTCATATATATATATATATATTATTCATTTTTTACAGAGAGGAAGGGAGAGGGACAGAGAGCTAGAAACATCAATGAGAGAGAAACATCGACCAGCTGCCTCCTGCACACCCCCTACCGGGGATGTGCCCGCAACCAGTGTACATGCCCTAGACCGGAATCAAACCTGGGACCTTTCAGTCTGCAGACCGACGCTCTATCCACTGAGCCAAACCGGTTTCGGCCATATATATTTTTTTTAAACTATAGTCCGGCCCGCCAACGGTCTGAGGGACAGTGAACTGGCCCCCTGTTTAAAATGTTTGAGGACCCCTGGGCTAAGTGGTGTCCCCCCCAAATCCATATGTTGAAGTACTAACCCCCAGCACCTTAGAACATGACTGTATTGGAGATACAGTCTTAAAGGAGATAATTAATCATTAGGATGGACCCTAAGCCAGTGTGACTAGAGTCCTTATTAAAAAAGGAAATTAAGGCACGGACACATACAGAGGGCAGACCCTGTGAAGACACAGGGAGATGGCCAATAAGGAAGGTTCTGGGGGAAAACAACTGTGCTGACAACTTGATTTCAGAGTCGAGCCTCTGGAAGTGTGAGAAAGTAAAATAAATCTCTGTTGCTTAAGCCACCCAGGCTGCGGTGCTTTGTTAGGGCAGCCCTAGCGAATAATACAACATGCGAATTTTTTCTCTGATCAGTAAAATGCAATTGGTCCTATTCATTAACCACCAAAGTAGCACACGATCTAACAGAACCAAAAGATTTATAAGTAAAATATACTGCCATGCTACCCTCCTGTATTTGTGTAAAAGAAAATGATACTGCCGAAGCCGGTTTGGCTCAGTGGATAGGGCGTCAGCCTGCGGACTGAAAGGTCCCAAGTTCGATTTTGGTCGGGGGGCATGTATCTTGGTTGCGGGCACATCCCCAGTAGGGGGTGTGCAGGAGGCAGCTGATCAATGTTTCTAACTCTCTATCCATCTCCCTTCCTCTCTGTAAAAAAATCAATAAAATATATTTTTTAAGAAAAAAAGAAAATGATACTATGCTATGTCCAAATATTAATAATTACTGGGCAGTAAGAGGCCTAATGGTCCTTGGCCACCAAAGGAACAAAAAACTGGACATGACATCTCAGGTGACAGGAGCTGGATCTAAACAAGTTATACTGTAAATTTAAAAACCATTAGCTTCTTAATCCCTGACCGGTTGCTCCACGGTTAGAGCGTCAGCCTTTGGACTGACGGGCCGTGGGTCCTCAGCCATCCAGATCTTGTGTCTGCCTTTCATTAATGTGTTTTTTTTAAAATATATTTTATTGATTTTTTACAGAGAGGAAGGGAGAGGGATAGAGAGTTAGAAACATCAATGAAAGCAACATCAATTCAGCTGCCTCCTGCACACTCCCTACTGGGAATGTGCCTGCAACCAAGGTACATGCCCTTGACTGGAATCAAACCTGGGACCCTTCAGTCCGCAGGCCAACGCTCTATCCACTGAGCCAAACCGGTCAGGGCTATGCCTGTATTTTTCAGTGAAATCTTTATTGTTGAAAGTATTACATATGTCCCCCTCTTCTCCCCATTGACCCTTCTAGCCCACCCCCACTCCCTGCCCAGGCCTTTACCACCCCACTGTCTGTGTCCATGGGTTATGCATAGATGCATACAAGGTCTTTGGTTGATCTCTTCCCACCCAGACACCCCCACCTTCCCTCTTAGATTCCACAGTCTGTTCTATGCTTCTATGTCTCTGGATATATATGTTCATCAGTTTATTTTGTTCATTACATTCCACATATGAGTGAGATCATGTGATACTTGTCTTTTGCTGACTGGCTTATTTCACTTAGCATGATACTCTCCAGGTCCCTCCATGCTGTCTCAAAGGGTAAGAGACCCTTCTTTCTTACTGCTACATAGTATTCTGTGGTGTAAATGTACCACGACTTTTTATCCACTCATCTACTGATGGGCACTTGGCTGTTTTCAGATCTTAGCTATTGTAAATTGTGCTGCTATGAACATAGGGGTGCATATATTCTTTCTGATTGGTGTTTCAGGTCTCTTAGGATATATTCCCAGAAGTGGGATCACTGGATCAAATGGCAGTTCCATTTTTTAATTTTTTGAGGAAACTCCGTACTGTTTTTCGTAATGGCTGCACCAGTCTGCATTCCCACCAGCAGTGCACGAGGATTCCCTTTTCTCCACATCCTCGCCAGCACTTCTTGTTGCTGGTAGCCGTTCTGACAGGTGTGAGGTGATACCTCATTGTTGTTTTCATTTGCATCTCTCTGATGATCAGTGACTTTGAGCATGTTTTCATATGTCTCTTGACCATCTGTATGTCCACTTTGGAGAAGTGTCTATTTAGGTCCTTTGCCCATTTTTTAATTGGATTGTTTGTCTTCCTTTTGTTAAGTTGTATGAGTTCCTTATATATTTTGGATATTAACCCTTTATCAGATATGTCATTGCCAAATATGTTCTCCCCTGGAGTGGGCTCCCTTTTCGTTTTGTTTATGGTTTCCTTTGCTGTGCAGAAGCTTATTATTATTATTTTTTAAATATATTTTATTGATTTTTTACAGAGAGGAAGAGAGAGGGATAGAGAGCCAGAAACATCGATGAGAGAGAAACATCAACCAGCTGCCTCCTGCACACCCCCCACTGGGGATGTGCCCGCAACCAAGGTACATGCCCTTGACCGGAATCGAACCAGGGACCCTTGAGTCCGCAGGCCAACGCTCTATCCACTGAGCCAAACCGGTTTCGGCAGAAGCTTATTATTTTGATGTAGTCCCGTTTGTTTGTTTTCTCCTTAGTTTTCTTTGCCTTAAGAGATGTATCCATAAACATATTGCTATGGGAGATGTCTGAGATTTTGCTATGTAGGATTTGTATGGTTTCCTGACTTACATTTAAGTCTCTTATCCATTGTGAGTTTATTATTGTGTATGGTGTAAGTTGGTGGTCTAGTTTCATTTTTTTACATGTATCTGTCCAATTTTCCCAACACTATTTACTGAAGAGACTGTCTTAACTCCACTGTATATTCTTTTTAAGTAGAAATAAAATAGATGCCCCTAAATATCTTTTTTGAAGCAGGAAGCCCAATCAGGCCAATACTAGAGGTAGTGTGGTACACAGAGGAAGTGTGATTTCCCTGTATCTCTTCTGGGCTTAGTCCCAATCCATGTAGTGACCAGCATGGTAACTCTGAATGTGGTCCAGTGTGGGAGCAGTCAATTCAACGATGGTGTAGTCACTAAAGCATCCAGACCCATTTGGTCATTCTATTTGCTACTATGTATAGAATCAGTTTATCATTTTCTAGTCAATTATTTGCAAGATTCCTAAAGTGATTATTTTCTGTTCTTTTTAAAAAAATATATTTTATTGAGTTTTTACAGAGAGGAAGGGAGAGGCATAGAGAGAAACATCGATGAGGAGAAACATCGATCAGCTGCCTCCTGCACACCCCCTACTGGGGATGTGTCCGCAACCAAGGTACATGCCCTTGAGCAGAATCGAACCTGGGGCCCTTCAGTCATCAGGCTGATGCTCTATCCACTGAGCCAAACCAGTTAGGGCTTCTATTCTTATTGGTAGGCATTTATCTGTGGGTTAAAAATACTTGGTCATTTAAATACTTGGTGATGTATTAGTGTGTTAGGGCTGCCATTACAAAATACCACAAACTGAGTGGCTTAAAAAAGGTAAATGTATTTTCTCAGTTTGGAGGCTGGAAATTTAAGACCAAGGTGTTAGTCCAGGCTGGCATGTTCAGTAGTTGGAGCACTGGCCCTCGCATCAAAGGGCCTCAGGTTCAATTCCTGGTCAAATGCATGTACCTGGGTTGCAGGTTTTTTAAAATATATTTTTAATTGTTAACAGTATTACTGATGTCTCCCATATGCGCCCCCTCCCTCCCCCTTCCAGTCCCTACCCACCCTCGGGTCTTCACCACCCTACTGCCCATGTCCATGGACTATGCGTATAAGTATAGAAGTTCTTTATCTCTTTATTATCCCCCACCCCCACATCGAGGTGTGTCAGCCTATTCCATGCCTCCCTGCTTCAGGTCTTATTTTGTTGGTCAATTCATTTTGTTCATTCGATTCCACAAATAAGTGAGATCATGTGATATTTGTCTTTCTCAGTTTGGCTTATTCCACTTAGCATAGTATTTGCAGGTCCATCCATGCTGTCCCAAAGGGTAAGAGATTCCTCTTTTTTACAGCTGCATAGTATTCCATAGTGTAAGTGTCCCACACCTTCCTTATCCACTCATCTACTGATGGGCACTTGGGCTAATTCCAGATCTTAATTATTGTAAATAATGCTGCTATGAACATAGGAGTGCATATATTCTGATTGGTGTTTTGTGGTTTTTAGGATATATTCTCAGAATTGGGATCACTGGATCAAATTAAAAATGGAGTTCCATTTTTAATTTTTTGGGAAACTCCATACTGTTTTCCATAGTGGCTGCACCAGTCTGCATTCCCACCAGCAGTGAACCAGTGAACACTAGATAACACATTACTTTTCTCCACATCCTTGCCAGCACTTGTTTATTAATTTTTTTATGGTGGCCATTCTGACTGGTGTGAGGTGGTATCTCACTGCAGTTTTCATTTCCATCTCTCTGATGATTAGTGACTCTGAGCATTTTTTCATGTGTCTCTTGGCCTTCTGTATGTCCTCTTTGGAGAAATCTCTCTTCAGGTCTTCTGCCCATTGTTTGATTGTTTGTCTTCTTTTTGTTGAGTTGTATGAATACTTCATATATTTTGAATATTAACCCTTTATCAGATACATCATTGACAAATATGTTCTCCCATCTAGTGGGTTCCCTTTTCAATTTAATGGTTTGTGGGGGTTTTTTGCTGTGCGGCACCTTTTTATTTTGATGTAGTCCCATTTGTTTATTTTTTTCTTAGTTTCCTTTGCCCTGGGACAGTGGTCACCAACCTTTCGGACCTCACGGACCACCGGTTGGCAACTGCTGCCCTAGGAGATGTATCTATAAACATACTGCTATGTGAGATGTCTGAGATTTTACTGCCTATATTTTCTTCTAAGATTTTTATGGTTTCATGCTATACATTTAAGTCTTTTATACACCTTGAGTTTATTCTTGTGTATGGTGTAAGTTGGTGGTCTAGTTTCATTTTTTGCATGTGTCTGCCCAGTTTTCCCAGAACCATTTTTTGAAGATAATGTCTTTACTCCATTGTTTGTTCTTGCCTCCTTTGTCAAATATTAATTGACCGTAATGGTGTGGGTCAATTTCTGTGGTCTCTGTTCTGATCTATTTGTCTATATGCCCGTTCTTGTGCCAGTACCAGGCTGTTTTGGTTATAATGGCTTTGTAATATAGTTTGGTATCTGGTATTGTGATCCTTCCTACTTCATTCTTCTTTAAGATTGCTGCAGCTATATGGGTTCTTTTATGGTTCCATATAAATTTTTGGAATATTTGTTCTAGCTCTGTGAAGTATGCCATTGGTATTTTAATAGGGATTGTGTTGAATCTGTAGATTGCTTTGGGTAGTATAGACATTTTAATTATGCTAATTCTTCCAAACTATGAACATAGTATATTCTTCCACTTGTTTATATCTTCCTCTATCTCTCTTTTTTTTAAGATTCTATTTTATTTTGCTAATCCTCACCCAAGGATATTTTTCCATTGATTTTTAGTGGGAGAGAGAAAGAGAAAAATATCAATGTTGGAGAAACATATTGATTGGTTGCCTCCTGCACATGCCCCGACCAGGGCCAGGAGGAGCTTGTAACTGAGGTATGTGCCCTTGACCAGAACTGAACCTGGGACCCTTAGGTCCACAGGCTGATGCTCTATCCACTGAGCCAAACTGGATAGGGCTCAATTTCTTCTTCTCATTACAGTAGTCCCTTTAGCATTTCTTGCAGTGCTAGTTTAGTGGTGATAAACTCCTTTAGCCTTTTTTTGTCTGGGAAACTCTTATTTCACCATCTATTTTTGAATGATAGCCTTGCTGGATATAGTAATCTTGGTTTCAGATCCTTGCTTTTCATTACCTTGAGTATTTCGTTCCAGTCCCTTCTGGCCTGTAGAGTGTCTGATGACAAATCAGCTGACAGCCTTATGGGAGCTCCTTTGTAGATATCACATTACTTTTCTCTTGCTGCCTTTAAGATTCTCTGTCTTTAATTTTTGGCATTTTAATTATGATGTGTCTGGCGTGGCCCTGTTTGGATTCTTCTTGCTTGGGGTTCTCTGTGCCTCCTAAACTTGTGTGACTTTTTTCTTCACCAGGTTAGGGAAGTTTTCTGCCATTATTTTTTTAAACACATTCTTTGTCTCTTACTCACTTTCCTCACCTCCTGGCATACCCATTATATGAATACTAGAGGCACGGTGCATGAAATTCGTGCATGGGGGAGGGAGGGTTCCTCAGCCTGGCCTACACCCTCTCACGATCTGGGACCCCTCGGGGGATGTCTGACTTCCAGTTTAGGCCCGATCCCGGAGGGCCTAAATCGGCAGTCAGACATCCCCCTCACAATCTGGGACTGCTGGCTCCTAACTGCTTGCCTGCCTGACTGCCTCATCGCCCCTAACCACTCTGCCTGCTTGCCTCATCGCCCCTAACCCCTTTCCTGCTTCATCGCCCCTAATCACTCTGCCTGCCTGCCTCATCGCCCCTAACCCCTCTGCCTGGCTGTCTGATAGCCCCTAACCACTCGCCTGCCTGCCTGATCACCCCTAACCACTCTGCCTGCCTGCCTCATCGCCCCCAACTGCTCATCTGCCTACCTCATCGCCCTTAACCACTCGCCTGCCTGCCTCATCGCCCAATTGGCCCTGCTTACCTTCCTGCCTCATCGCCCGTAACTGCTCGCCTGCCTGCCTCATCGCCCCTAACCACTCTGCCTGCCTGCCTGATCACCCCTAACCGCCTCTGCCTCGGCCCCTGTCATGGCAGCTTCATCTAGAAGGATGTCCAGAAAGTCGTTCAGCTGTCTGGTCTAATTGGCATATTACACTTTTATTATTATAGATTTTTATGTTTCATGCTGTCCCACAGCTCTCTTAAGCTGTCCTCCTGTTTTTTCATTGTTTTCTCTTTTTGGTTCTCTGACTAAATCATTTTTTTCTACCCTGTCTTCTAATTCACTGATCCAATCCTCAGCTTCTCCTAATCTGTTGTATATTCCTTTCAATGTGTTCTTTTTAGAAAAATATATTTTTATTGATTTCAGAGAGGGAGGGAGATAGAAACATCAATGATAAGACTCATTGATCAGCCGCCTCCTGCACACCCCCTACTGGGAATCGAGCCTGCAACCTGGGCATGTACCCTGACCAGGAATCCAACTGTGACCTCCTAGTTCATAGGTCGACACTCAACTACTGAGCCATGCTGGCCAGGCTCCAATGTGTTATTAGTCTAGCTCATTCTTTATGACCAAGGCCCCGCGTAAGTTTGGTTTGCCCAGTCTGTGTTCTCCTGAAATCCTAGTGTTCCAGGTTAAGGACCTCTGGTTTTTTTCACAGTTGCTATACCTTTTCTTTTCTTTTTTTAAAAATATATTTTATTGATTTTTCACAGAGAGAAAGGGAGAAGGATAGAGAGCTAGAAACATCGATGAGAGAGATACATCGACCAGCTGTCTCCTGCACACCCCCCACCGGGGATGTGCCCGCAACCAATGTACATGCCCTTGACCGGAATCGAACCCGGGACCCTTCAGTCCGCAGACCGACGCTCTATCCACTGAGCCAAACCGGTTTCGGCTGCTATACCTTTTCTAATGCTGTTGAGCATCTTTACCATTATTATTCTGAACTCTCTATCTGATAAGTTTCTTATCTTCATTTCGTTTAGCGCTTCTTCTGGAGAATTCTCTTGTTCTTCCATTTGGGAGTTGTTTTTTTGTCTCCCCATTTTGGCTGTCTGTTTGGATTTGTGTCTATGTATTAGGTAGGTCTGCTACAATGCCCAACCTCTAGTCCAGAACAATGTCAGACACTGTTTCTGAGTGGCCCTGAGTCCCCTGTTTGGAGCTCTCAGCAATCCACAGCCTGTGGGTCCCTCTGCTGGGGCTGGGTGCCTTTGGAAAGGACCAAGTGTGCACCAGGCTCTGCTTTTCCTAGCCCCGGGCCCAGAGGAGATCAGGCAAAGACTCAAAGCCTGCAGAGATCTGCCTCTGCCTGCAGGCTGATTGTTCTATTCTTGTATTTTTGAAATTTGGGGCACTTAAAAATAGCATAAATATCTCTGTAGAAAAGTAGAGTCTAAAGTAATAATACAGGAAATATATATACATGCTTACCAATAGGTATATGTTACAATGTTCTTAGAAATATTATCATATATTATAGTAATATTTCATTTGTAATAACCCAAAACTGGAAACTATCCAAATGGCTACCATAGAATGGATAAGTAAATTGTCACATAGACAAACCTAATCTATGGTATTAGAAATTAGGGGGGGAAAAAAGACAGAAAAGAAACAAAAAAGAAAGAGAAAAAAGAAATCAGGATAATAGTTATGTTGGGACGTCTGAGCATGAGGGAATTCTAGGTTGCCATACTTTCTTAGCTCCTGCTACCTTCCACTCACCTTGCCCAAAAGCTCCTCAAACTCTGGGGACCATTCCTGCATCAGCGTGTCAATATCAGGCATGGGTCTAAGAGTGGAGAGAGAAATATGAACAAGAAACATGGACAGGTGACATCAGCAATCTCTGGGTCAGTGTATTTAGGATAAAGGGAGGTCCTCGATCTGGCACATTAGGATTTCAGGAGAACACAGACTGGGCAAATCAAACCTCCCTGGACCTGGGGTTTGAAGAAGCTGGCTAAGTAATACCAGAAAAACCACAATCTTTGTGTCTGTAATCTCAGCCAGTAGTTGCCATGATCCACAGGACCTCAGGTTGATCGAGTATGTCCCCAGTCTTTGGGCCCTCTTCTCAAAAGCAATGGGTTTCCACATGGTGAAGGCTGCCATGGGTTACAGTGGTGAAGAAGGCAGCATTTCTTACCTGGTATAGTGTACAGTTGCAGGGGGCTTAGAACGATGTAACTCAGAGATGCTCTCGATCCATGTGTCAATGGCTTTGGGATTCTTTTCTGCATCTTCCAGGCTCTTTACTTTCATGTGTTGCTAGAAAATCAAGGGGAAAGCCTGACTCGTGGCACTGAAGTAGCTCTCATTTTCACAGAGTGACTCATCATATGCTGCTGCTATTTCATACACAAAGTAGCTGATGAAAAGGGAGGCCTCACGGCAGCCAAATGAAGATTATAGGAAACACTGACAGAATTTTCTAGAGCCCTGGGAAAGGAGGTCAGTAAGACAGGGCTGACCATACTGACATATCATTTCACACCTACTGGGATAGCTACAGTAAAAAAGGGAGTAGCAAGTGCTGATGAGAATATGGAGAATGGTAACTTTCATTCATCACTGGTAGCATTGTAAAATGATTCAGCCACTTTGGAAAACAGTTTGGCAGTTCCTCAAAATATTAAACAGATACCATATGGCCTAGTAATCCCACTCCTACATGTATATCCACAAGAAATAACAATGTGTGTCCATGCAGACACTTGTACATCTTCATGGCAGCATAATTAAGAAAAGTGGAAACAACTGGTGAGTGGATAAACAAAATGTGATGTTTCCATACAATGGAACTGTGTTCCGCCATTAAAAAAAAATGAAGTCGTTACCAGGGTCTAGGAGCAGGGGTAACGACTACTAATGGGTACACAGTTTCTTTCTGGAATGATGAAAATGTTCTTAGATGATGATGCTTCCACAGTTCTGTGAATATACTAAAAATCACTGAACTATACAATTTTAAAGGGTGAATTTTATGGTAGGTAAATTACATCTCAATAAAACTGTTATGTAAAAAATAGGACTGTCCTGAAACCACAGCCATCGCTTTTAGTAGGCAGTACATCAACCTTATACACACCAACAAGGCCTCCACTCTGGCCCTCTCCCACTGGGCCTGTACTATACTAGCATCTTACTGTGATGTTGTGCTGTTTGGAATTCTCTGTTAACCAGAGTGAGAGCACTGTAGGGTCTGACTGCTTTGTAGAAGGCTCATCTAATACCAAGAGGCCAAGGTTGTCAGGCTTCCCATCAGGACGTGGGACCTGGTTAAGAGAAAAGTGAGAAAACAGAGAAAAAAAATGAGAGGGACATAAAAAGGCCATGCATCCTGTTTCCAACAAGCTCAAGAGGAAGAACTCTTCTGCTTCATCACTGTTACTAGTATCGAAAAGCACGCCTGTCTGCCATACAGCACTAAAACCCTACCTAGAAAACATACATGATCTACAGGACCTTAAATAGAAAGCTGAAGTCATGGATAATTAGGCGGCAAATATATGACAATTTTTAACATAGTGAGATAATCCAGTACTACCTAATAGCGATGAACACAACCTGGAGTAGAGAGCAAGGTTAAGAACCCTAAGGAAATGAAGGACACATATCAGGTAGCCGATGCTTGTCAAGGAAATTAGTGGAACTGGCAGAGTAACAGAGGTGCCAGAAGAAACACCGCTGGGCTCATTTTTAGGGTGTTCTGACTGTACCTTTAAGAATGCATCAATATCCCCAACAGCTGGGATAAAATCAGGAATGAAAGGTTTCAGTTTGTGGTCCAGGTCAATCAACTGAGGTGTATACCTAGGAGATAATGCCAAGGGAAGATGGAAACAGAAACTTACTTTACTATTCAGGTTTAAAAATCTAAGGAGAATGGCCTTGTTTCAGACTAGAGGCAGGAAAGGACATGGGCCTGGGGGTTATGGAAAGAAGACCTAGTACTCACCTACTTATATACTGGAAGAGTTCTTTAACCTCAGCAGAAACTGGCAAGTGCTCATAATCTGCAGGATCATAGGCCCTGGGGAAAGAAATACAGGATTCCACCCAGAGAGGAGCAGATGCCGCCCAGCCCTGGTTCAGCCGTGCTGCTACACTCATTGGGCACAGGACTCGGAACCTAGATTATGCTCCACCCACATCTGCCTTTCCTGGGTGGTTTGCAAGGCAAATTTAAAATTTATTAAAATTAGCCCTAGCTGTTTTGGCTCAGTGGATAGAGCGTTGGCCAGCAGACTGGGTTCGATTCCAGTCAGGGGCACATGCCTGGGTTGTGGGTTTGATCCCCAGTGGGGGGAGTGTAGGAAGCAGCCGATCAGTGATTCTCTCTCATCATTGATGTTTCTATCTCTCTCTCCCACTTCCTTAGTAACCATGAAATCAATAAAAATACTTTTTTTTTTAAATAAAATTTATTAAAATTAGCTCTGTTATTTCTGACAATAAAGAACAGAGCTGCAGAAAATCCAAAACATAATTTTTAAACATTTTAGATTATAGCAGAAACATCACTAATGAGAGAGAATCATTGATCAGCTGCCTCCTGCATGCCCCCTACTGGGAATCAAGCCTACAACCTGGGCATGTGCCTTGACCAGGAATCAAACTGTCAACTCCTGGTTCATAGTTTGACGCTCAACCACTGAGCCACATCAGCTGGGCCTCCCCTTTTCTGAATGAAAGGGATGAAAAGATAGAATGAGATTTTAATTTCTGGCATGAAAATAATTTGCCTCAAGAAAGTAAGTTATTTTTACAAAGATGTTTTTCATAGTATTATTTATAGAAGTAAAATATTAGAAACAAATTATCCAACAATCGAGTAATGGTTAGGTATGTTCAAGTTGAATATTGCATGGTTACTAAAAAATACTTGGCTCTATTTGGATTAGCTTAGTGGATAGAGCGCCAGCCCTCGGACTAAAGGGTCCCAGGTTTAATTCCAGTCAAGGGCATGTACCTCGGTTGCAGACTGGATCCCGGCCTTAATCGGGGCACGTGCAGGAGGCAACCAATCGATGAGTCTCTCTCAGATCCATGTTTCTCTCTGTCTCTCCCCCTCTTTTCCACTCTCTCTAAAAATCAATGGAAAAATATCCTCAGGTGAGGATTAACAACAAAATATTTGTATTGACACATGAAATGTATACAAATAAAAAATAGAATATATATTAATTATAATTAAGTAAAATGCAATGAACATTGACAAAGCATATAAATAACTGAAAGTTATTAATAAGGTCGTTCCGGGGAGAGTTGCTTAATAAAAAATCAAGTAGATTAATGACTTAAAGTTTACATTTCCCTAATTATAATTAGGGAAGTGAGTTGGGAAGCATGAAAAGTCAGTATGGTATTAAACATTTGCCTCATTTAATTAATGTCAACCTGCAGGTGGATAATGCAAAGGTAAGTTAACTATTTTCATTTTTATTTAACTACTTTAATAAATGATGCATGCATATGATACAAAATAAAAGGTACAAAAATGCATACAATGAAAAGTTATGTCTCCCTTGCCACCAAGTTCTCCTTCCAAGAGTTACCACTATTATTAATTTCTAGTGTATCCTACACATAGTCTGTGTAATGTTTGTTTTATACATATGGTAGCAAAGCATGAACACTTCTATACCTTTTAAAAATTTAGCCGAAACCGGTTTGGCTCAGTGGATAGAGCGTCAGCCTGCGGACTGAAAGGTCCCGGGTTCGATTCCGGTCAAGGACACGTACGTGGGTTGCGGGCACATCCCCAGTGGGGGGCGTGCAGGAGGCAGCTGATCGATGTTTCTCTCTCATCGATGTTTCTAACTATTTCTCTCCCTTCCTCTCTGTAAAAAAATCAATAAAATATATTAAAAAAATATTTAATAGTATCACTTGAAGATTGTTCTTTTTTGTTGTTGTTATTGTTTTGTTAATCCTCACCCGAGGATATTTTTCCAATGGTTTCTAGAATGGAAGGGAGGGGGAGAGACAGAGAGAGAGAGAAACATGGACGTGAGAGAGACACATCAATTGGTTGCCTCCCGCACACGCCCAACCAGGGCTGTGGATCGAGCCTGCAACTGAGGTACGTGACCTTGGCTGGAATCAAACCTGGGACTCTTCAGTCTACAGGCTGATGCTCTAGCCACTGAGCCAAACCAGCAAGGGCTTGGAGATTGTTCTTTACCAGTGCAAGAGTACTGCTCATTGTTTTCCACGGCTAGATAAAGTTCTACTGACTGGTTATATCATCATTTATTTAACCGGTAATTATATTTTAAATGGATGGGTCTTAGAATCCACTCTGATTAAAACGTATAGGGATGGGTCACGACTAATCTAACAGGGTTTGGAACAGGGCGAGAGGTTTTGTACTTCAGCGTCATTCAGGAACGTTTTGCCTCATGTGGGCCCCTGAAGAACCTGTCCATAAAGGATCTGAGCTTAGTTTTCTACTCCTGTGCACGTGTTTTCCTTGCTAAATAGAAATGCTTTGGTACGAACATAAATTTATTTTACCCCAGAATGTACTCCCCGAAGTCAGGGACCATCTTTTGGATTTACTCGGCAAATCCACATGACCCGAGTCCACAAATGTTTCAGACAGTGCAAGTGACATCATGAGACTCAGTGAGGCAGTGGATCAGAAAAGAATGAAAACTCATTCTGTTGGTTTCTGAGACACATAGAAATCCTAAATAGAGATCAAAAGAGATGCTGGGGCTTCACTTTTAACTGATACCCTCCTAATCCATGTTTTGAAGAAGGTGCTTTCCTCACCCTTCTAGGGGGGCTCCGTGCTCTTCATCATCATCATCTTCATCTGAATCCGTTTCTGATGAGTCGTCATCATCATCGTCATTTTCACTAAAGCCTTGTTGAGGCGTCAGCTGCAAGGTCTTCTTCTTCTCCTGGGAGAGGGCAGAGCAGGCGAGAGAGACCCAGGCAAGGAAACTGGAGTGAACCTATGTTGTTTTCTCCCAGGACTCAAACCCGTCCCTCCCTCCTGGCGCCACATCAGAGGGAAGGCAGCACTCCCCGAAGGGCCTCGATACCGTCTGCTCCTGCTGACTACCATGTCCCCGCTTTCTACAACCACATTCTAGTTCTCTGCTTGAGGTTCAGGCATCAATTTTATCCAATATCTATCTATCTGACCTGTTACTTAGGAGACCCTGAGACCTCTGCATAAACTACCCAGTAGATTCAACCCTAAAACTTGGGAACTTCTGGAGAAAGGCAGCTCTAAATTGTTATTTTGGAAGGAAATGGGGAAAAGTGAAATGTGAAGACAAACTTTAGGAGATCTTGATATTCAGAGGTCCCAGGGAGGAAATCTGGTATTTAATTTGCAAGACTGCCCAGCGTAAGCTGCTTGTAACTATCAGAAGAAGGAAGTTCATGACCAGCCCTGCGCCTGAATTCTGATCAGCAGTTCCAGAGACTACAGGTTCCTGTCTCCATTCCCTTCAAAGGCTAGCCAACTGATCCAGTCCCCTTCCCTTCCCCATCAGTTACACGCAAGGATTAGGCCCTGGCTGGGTGGATCAACTGGTTAGAGTATCATCCTGATACACCCAGGCTGCAGGTTCAATTCCCAGTCAGGCAGCATATAAGAATCAACTAATAGGTGGAGCAACAAATCAATGTTTCTCTCTCTCTAAAATCGATCAATCAATAATTTTTTAAATACAAAAAATGCAACGACTATACATTGTATCTCAAGATAAGAGACCCTTCTGTTACTGGCATTACAACCTATCATTCTGAGCTTCAGGTTCTCTATGTACCATCCCACCCTCTCAAGCCCACAAGAAGGGGTCTGATGGTCCTTGGGGCTTGGAGGGGCGGTTGGGATGGGGTCCATATCTTTGCCTCTGTGGCCTGGAGCCTGTGAGGTGCCCTCACTTAGGACGTGAAGGATGACCAATTGGCCCCCTTTAAAAGTAGATTTTGAAAGCTTGATTTCCAGGTGCTATACAGCTTGTACTAAGGTTAGTAGATTTTGGTTCTAGTTTTTAAATTATTTAACACTAGAGGCCCGATGCACAAAAATTTGTGCAAGAGTAGGCCTTCCTTCCCTCTGGCACTGGCTTCCCTCCAGCACCCGGGACCCAGGCTGCTTCCCTCCGGCCTCCAGCAGGCACCCGGGACCTGGGCTGATTCCCTCTGGCCCCCGGCTTCGTCCAGAAGGACACCCAGAAGGATGTCTGGTCTAATTAGCATATTACCCTTTTATTATTATAGATTTCTTTCATGGTAAAAGCAGCTACTGGCACATAAAATTGTGACACATTAAAGAACATCAGGAGAAACCAAGATGGCGGCATAGGTAAACACCTGAACTTGCTGCCTCGCACAGCCACTTCAAAACTACAACTAAAAGACAAAACGGACATCATCCAGAACCACAGGAAGGCTGGTGGAGTGGAAATTCTACAACTAGAAGGGAAGAGAAAAGCACACTGAGACTCACAGGAGCTGCGGAAGTAAAGGCAGAGGTACGGAGGCACGTGCACGAGGAGAGAGCTGGCAACTGAGGACGCAGCTGGCTTTTTCAATCCGCAGGGAGACACAAGCTCCCAACTGCTCTGAACTCCAGTTCCGAGCGAGACTCTGGGGACCCGGACTCACATGGGGAGAAACTGGACTGTCTGGCAGTGGGCGGAACTCGAGGGCGGCTTTCTCTCAGAGGTGCTTGCAGTGATTACCAAGGGACACTGAGACCCAGGGGCCTCTTAGGGCAGGGCTGACGGGAAGCCATTGCTGTTTGCTCCGCCCTGAGACCCCGCCCCATCCAAGCTGTGTGCAGAGGCTTTTGCATATGAATGGCCTGGTGCTTTGAAACCTAAAATTAACTACCAAACTTCAGCTGAGTCAGAGAGCCCCAGAATCTCCAAAAGAAGGCCCAAGGCCCCACAGCAGCTTGCACTGCTTCACAGCTGGGCCTCATCTGGGCACCTCCAAACCCCAAACAAAGAAGAGGAATCTGCAGATCTCTCCATAGCTCCTGCTGGGTGGCCTCAGGCAGAGGCTAAATTAGCACCTCCTTGGAGATCCAAGAGCCAGTGTACCCAGTGGTCAGAGTGGGACCATCTAGATTACAACTCCTCAGATCCATAAGGGACACACTCAGGGGGCAGACTCAGTGAGCACCAAAGCCCCACTGAAGCAAGTCTTGCCTCATAAGAGTGTCTCCAGCACAGAAGTTCTCCCATCGTAGACACAGCTGATCCTCACAGCCAATTGGCCTGGAGGTCATTTCCTCCCAGTGATACCAACAACAATCAAGGCTTAACTACAACAAGACTGTGCACACAGCCCACAAAGGGGTGCACCAAGAGTGTCTACCTCAGGTAACTGGGGAGGCTGAGCCACTGGGCCCTATGGGACACCTAGCACACAAAGCCACTCTATCAACTCAGGGAAGCAGCCAAAATGCAGAGACAAAGAAACAGGTCACAAATGAAAGAAATGGAGGAAAGCAAACTACTGGATATAGAGTTCAAAATCACGGTTATAAGGTTTTTCAAGAATCTTCTAGAAAACTGCCATTAAATTTAGTGAGACCCTCGAAGATATGAAAAAGGACCAACTAGAAATTAAACATACACTGACTGAAATAAAAAATATTATACAGAGACCCAACAGCAGACTAGAGGATCACAAGAATCAAGTCAAAGATTTGAAATACAAAGAAGCAAAAAACACCCAACTGGAAAAGCAAAAAGAATCCAAAAATATGAAGATAGTGTAAGGAGCCTCTGGGACAACTTCAAGCGTACCAACATCCGAATTATGGGGGTGCCAGAAGAAGAGAGAGAGCAAGATACTGAAAACCTATTTGAAGAAATAATGACAGAAAACTCCCCCAACCTGGTGAAAGAAATAGACTTACAAGTCCAGGAGGCGCAGAGAACCCCAAACAAAAGGAATCCAAAGAGGACCACACCAAGATACATCATAATTAAAATGCCAAGGGCAAAAGACAAAGAGAGAATATTAAAAGCAGCAAGAGAGCCCTAACCGGTTTGGCTCAGTGGATAGAGCATCGACCTGCGGACTCAAGGGTCCCAGGTTCGATTCCGGTCAAGGGCATGTACCTTGGTTGCGGGCACATCCCCAGTAGGGGGTGTGCAGGAGGCAGCTGATTGATGTTTCTTTCCCATCGATGTTTCTAACTCTCTCTCCCTCTCCCTTCCTCTCTGTAAAAAATCAATAAAATATATTTTTTTTAAAAATAAATAAAAAATAAAAGCAGCAAGAGAAAATAGTTAGTTACCTACAAGGGAGTACCCATACAACTGTTAGCTGATTTCTCAACAGAAACTATGCAGGCCAGAAGGGAGTGGCAAGAAATATTCAAAGGGGTGAATAGCAAGAACCTACAACCAAGATTACTCTACCCAGCAAAGCTATCATTCAGAATTGAAGGGCAGATAAAGAGCTTCACAGATAAGAAAAAACTAAAGGAGTTCATCGCCGCCAAACCAGTATTATATGAAATGCTGAAGGGTATTCTTTAAGAAGAGGAAGAAGAAGAAAAAGGTAAAGATAAAAATTATGAACAACAAATACATATCTATCAACAAGTGAATCTAAAAATCAAGTGAATAAAAAATCTGATTAACAGAATAAACTGGTGAATATAATAGAATCAGGGGCACAGAAAGGGAGTGGACTGACAATCCTCAGGGGGAAAGAAGTGTGGGGGGTGGGTACGGGAAGAGACTGGACAAAAATCATGCACCTATGGATGAGGACAGTGGAGGGGGGGGTAAGGGCATGGGGTAGGGTGGGAACCGGGTGGAGGAGAGCTCTGGGGGGGAAAAAGAGGAACAATTGTAATAATCTGAACAATAAAGATTTATTAAAATAAATAAATAAATAAATAACATCAAAAACTGCTTTGGGGCCCAGCCAGCATGTATCAGTGATTGAGCATCAACCTATGAACCAGGAGGTCACAGTTCAATTCCCACTCGAGGCACATGCTGGGTTATGGGCTCAATCCTCAGTGTGGGGAGTGAAGGAGGCAGCCAATCAATGATTCTCTCTCATCATTGATGTTCCTATCTCTCCCTCTTCCTTCCTCTCTAAAATCAATAAACATTTAAACACACACACACACACACACACACACACACACACACACAAACTGCTTTTGGTCACAGCACAACACAGATTTATTATACATAGCCTTGGATATTTTTTTATAACATAGCGTTATACAAATGCCTGAAAAATGACTCTGTGGATGAGATGTTAACACAACACACTATTAAAAACAGCACACTACTCACAAAGTGGGGCTACCTTAAAATGGCACCTCTCGGGCCTTTTACGAAATCAGGCTATATCACCAAAGCTTTCTGTGCTGCTTCAAATGTTCTCTCACAGAGCGGTGAAGGCTCCTGCTCCTCACGGACAGCCAACCTGTGGCCAGTGGACCACGGGCTAAGGCCGCACACAGTGGTGCTGAAAGAGCACACACCGACCTGAGGGCCGCACCTGGCTTAGAGCTGTAGGCATCTTCTGTCTTTCTCTCAGACACAGCTCACAGAACAACAATAAAGTGACATTTGGGTCTTAAGACTTCAAAATTAAAGTCTCTTTCACAAAATATTGACAATAAACAAATGCCTAAAACAATGACTCCAAACTTGCTTTATAAAGGAAATTACTTGAGCTCGGCTGGCGTGGCTCAGTGGTTGAACATCGACCTATGAACCAGGAGGTCACGGTCCAATTCCCGGGTTGTGGGTTTGATCCTCAGTGTGGAGCGCACAGGAGGCAGCCAATCAATGATTCTCTCTCATCATTGATGTTATATCTCTTGCTCCCTCTCCCCTTCCTCTCTGAAATCAATAAAAATATATAAAAAAAAAAAGGAAAAGAAAGAAAATTACTTGGAGTGCTTGCTAAAAATATAAACCCCCATGCTTTTACCTTCAAGACTCTGATTTGGTAATTCTAGATGGGGCTGGGAATCTGCGTTTTAAAAATTTAGTGTCTCCAGTTGATTCTTATGATCAGTAAAGTTTGCAAAACACTGGCCTGTATTATATGAAATTCCTCACCAGAAAGGCAGCGGCAGCCCTGGCTGATGTGGCTCAGTTGGTTGGGCGCTGTTCCTACCTGGAAAGGTTGCAGTTTTGATTCCCCATCAGGGCACATCCCCGGGGTTACCTGCTCGATTCCCAGTAGGGGGAGTGCAGGAGGCAGCCGATCCATGTTTCGCTTTCACATCAATGTTTCTCTCTCTCCCTTCCTTTCTGTCTAAAACTCAATTTCTAAAAATCTTTTTTAAAAAGTCAGCTGTAATAGTAGTCTTTATTCCTAAAGGGGAGTCAAAAATCTTAAAGGTTTTTTCTTCCCGATTATCCTCCATGAGCTCAAAGGTGCCAGACCACTGAATGCTTACTACTGAACTGGTGTCAACTGCAACTACTAAAAAGGCAAAGCAGAAGTTCCACAAGAAGCTTGGGCTATACTGCACCTTGTTGTTTTCCTCTTCATACTCATCGCTGCTGTTGTCAGCCATAGTCTTGTTTGGAAGATGGGCAGAACGAGGAAGTCCTTAGAAGAAAAGTTTTCCCTTTAGGTTATTGTTAAAGACAAATAATTTTTACTTTATGATATTTTATAATCTGACCACAGTTTAGATGAGCATCTAGCTACAAGATAGGAGACTGAACCCTAGCCACAGCTCTGTCAATTCAATTCAAACATGTATTTACTAAGCATTCCCGTGCTTCAGGCACTGGGTCAGACATTATACTAACTGATTATTTGCTGTTACATAAATAGTATAAAATCTGCCGTTAGTTTACATACACATTGACACATGAGGTTAGTAACTAATAAAGTGAAAAGAGTACTGGATTTATACTCAAGATACTGAGTTTGAAGGACAATTCTATCACTTGGACAAAATGACCCCTTCTCTGGGTCTCAGCATTCCTACCTCTAAATGAGGTCCGTAACACCTCTCACTCAGAACTGTTGTAAGGATCAAATGAAAGAACTTAGACGAAAGAAACGGACCCAGCTCCTGTCAAACATTAGTCACAAATATAAATCTGAATCAGCCTGGCCAGTGTGGGTCAGTGGTTGAGTGTCGATCTATGAACCAAGAGGTCACGGTTCGATTTCTGGTCAGGGCACATGCCCAGGTTGTGGGCTTGATCCCCAGTAGGGGGTGTGGAGGAGGCAGCCGATCAATGATTCTCTGTTATCATTGATGTTTCTATCTCTCTCTCTCCCTTCCTCTTTCTAAAAATCAGTAAAAAGCTATTTTAAAAAAATAAATCTGAATACGTGTCCTGTTCATTAAATATTCTGAACAATTAACCAGATGTAAAATATTAACTGGCATGATTTCTAAATCAAATAAATGCCTATTAATCACCATTTTCCAGCCTACTAAATTACCCAAAATGAAAATGAATTATCATGCCCACAGCTGGCATGATTAAAAACATGGTTGAGTCAAAAACCTGGGAATCTAGGTGTGTGTGTGTGTGTGTGTGTGTGTGTGTGTGTGTGTGTATATATATATATATATATATATACACACACACATATATATATATCTCCAAAAGATTAAAAGCATTGACTCAGATATATGTACGCTAATATTCATTACAGCATATTCACAAATTCACAATAGCCAAAAGATGTAAATAACATAAATGTCTAACAGCAGATAAACAAAATGTGTTTATATAGACAATGGAATATTATTCAGCCATAAAAAATAAGGATATTCTAACACATGCTACAGCATGAATCTTGAAAATATTATGCTAAGTGAAATAAGCCAGATGCAAAAGAACAAATATTGTAAGATCCCACTTATGTGTACCTAGATGCTGGAAGCAAATTCCAGCAGGGCATAATAAAATGCAAGAAGTTCATCAAAAGGCCGATGAACCTCGGGGCTTCAGCAGGGCTGAAGATCTGCATATTATTGCCTGCTGACAGAGAGCTGAAGGCAGTTCCCCCAACCTGATAATCTTTTACTGTTTACCAAACCTGACCTTTGATATGTGTATCTGCTTTGCTATAGGGAAAAATGTGTGAATAAAAAGCCCTGGGTACAGATTCAGAGAGCTTAGTTACTAAAGCTGAGCCTCCTCTGGCTCCCCCACAATGCCTTTCAAATTTGTATTTCATGCCTAGTCTCTTTATTAATTTGCGTCGCAGCCCTTTCTCCAGATTCCTGAACCCTAGTAGATGGGGATAAGACCCCGGCACCTAGAGTAGGCAAATTCATAAAGACAACGTAGAATAGAGGCTACCAGGAGCTGGGAGGTAGAGGGAGATGGGGAGTTATTATTTAATGTGTACAGTTTCTGTTTAGGATGGTGCAAAAGTTCTGGAAATAGTGAGATAGTTACGCAATATAAATTTACTTAATGCCACTGAATTGTATACTTAAAATAGGGTTAAAATGGTAAATTTCATATCTATAATAATAAAAGTGTAATATGCTAATTAGACCAGACGTCCTTCTGGACATCCTTCCTTCCGGACAAAGCCGCAGTAGGCAGGGGCCAAGGCAGAGGCAGCAGAGGCGGCAGAGGCCCTGGCGGCGGCAGGGGCAGGGCCAAGGCCCTTACATGAATTTCATGCATCGGGCCTCTAGATAGGTATATTTACCACAAAAAACAAACAACCCTAAATGTCACCCTTTGTTCCTAACTCAAAAGCCAAATCCAATCCATAATCAAGTCTTAGTGATTTTCTTTTCTTTTCCCACCCCCTCCACCCCAAGTCTTAGTGATTTTGAAAATATTTTTATTGATTTCAGAGAGAGGCAGGGGGAGGGAGAGAGAGAGATAGGAACATCAGTGATGAGAGACAATCATTGATCGGCTGCCTCCTGCACACCCCACACTGGGGATGAAGCCCACAAATCAGACATGTGCCCTGACTGGGAATGAAACCGTGACCTCCTGGTTCATGGGTTGATGCTCAACCACTGAGCACACCGGCCAGACAAGTTTTAGTGATTTTTCTTCTCTTTATTCTCAGCTTCCTCACGACATACAAGCCACTATCACCTCAACTCAGCCATTGCAACTGTCCTTCCAGCTGCTTCCTCCTTTCACCTTTCACCCATTCTAGGGCAGCAGCACCGTCTCCAGGGTCCTGCTTTCTGCTGCTGCCTCCCTCCGCCTCCCGCCTGCTTGTTTGTTCTGATATCACTCCCTCCCGCCACATGCTGGTCCCTTTCAAGTCCTCAAACTCAATTCTTTCTGGCATCAGGGCCTTTTCACATTTCATTTGCTGTTCTCTTTTTCTGGCCTACTTTTCCTCGCTGCCTGGATCCCCCCCATCTTTCAGTCTCAAATGTCACCTCATTAGGCCATCCTTGATACCCTATCAAAAGTAGATCCCAGCCCTGGCCAGTTTGGCTCAGTGGATAGAGCATCAGCCTGTGGACTGAAGGGTCCTGGGTTCAATTCTGGTCAAGGGCACATGCCCGGGTTGCAGGCTCAATTCCCAGTAGGAGGCGTGCAAAAGGCAGCTGATCAATGATTCTCTCTCATCAATGATGTTTCTCTCTCCCTCCCTCTCCTTTCCTCTCTGAAATCAATAGAAATATATATTTAAAAAAATAGATCCCACTCCTCACCATTATTCTCCCTAACATCAAGCTCTTTGCCTCCATCAATGCATTTACCACATTTGTATGTTCGTTTATTCATTTGTCATGTCTCCCATGATTACAAGCCTCAGGATGGCAGAATCAATGTCTTTTAATACCTGTATGTGCAGTGCCAAGCATAATGCTGATGCACAGGTATGCATTCAAAATTGCATTGTTGGCCCTAGCCGGTCTGGCTCAGTGGATAGAGTGTCGGCCTGCAAACGGAAAGGTCCCAGGTTCGATTCCGGTCAAGGGCACGTGCCGGGGTTGTGGGCTTGATCCACAGTGGGGGACTTGCAGGAGGCAGCCAATCCATGATTCTCTTTCATCATGGATGTTTCTATCTCTCTCTCCCTCTTCCTTCCTCTCTGAAATAAATATATAAAATGCATTGTTGAATAAATGACAGTGTCAGGTACTCTTAACATATCCCATTGATATTTTTATTGAGATTGCAGGTTAAGGGCAGGTTATTGAAGCATCTTAAAAAATGAGCAAAACGTTTTAATAAGTTAAAACACTCACACACCATGAACCCCCTGACTGTGGGCAGAGCAGTAGCATAAAGGGAGTGGCGGTGGGAATAGTGATCGGGCTGGAGGAAGACCCTGAAACCGAGGGGCTGTGTTTTCTTCCCCCGTAACTAGTTACAACACAGAAACAATGGCAAGTGAAGAAACTTAACTCTGAAAGTGGACATTTGCTATTACAAAACAGAAACTTCTTGAAGACAATCATCAATCCATGCTGCTCTTTGTTCTGAGGACCACTTTTTTTCCTTTCCTCTTCATTCCTCTCTTACCTCTGTATCTTGGGGGTGGAGTATAAATACTTGCAACCTCTTCAGAGTCGTTAATCTCTAGACGCTCATCATATGTCTGGTTTTCAACAATCTTGGTCTAAGCAAAAGGAGACATGGTTACAGAACTCATATGATCGGACACTACACACTCCGTGGAGAGGTGCACTGATCCTCTTCCTTACCCAAGACACCCACTTTCGCCCCCATTCACACCCTCCTTAAGGCTCCTGGCCCGAGGTCAGGCAGGTCAGTCAATCTGCTGCAGCCCTTGCAGGAACTGCGGACAGGCTGGCCGAGGACGGAGGGGCCTGGAGAGCAGCAGCTGACTCGGACCAGCTCCCCAAATGGTTAACACGCACTGCAGGGGCCTAAGTTTTCCTCGGTGGGTGGCGGCTCTCCCCGCCGTCCACCGTTTCCCGAGGCTGTGGAGGTTTCCCAGGGAGGCGCACTGGCTCTCGGAAGAGATCTGTCTCTGGGGTTCCCTCGTTTACCGGACGACAGGGGCGCCCCATGCAATAATCCTGGGAGCATCACCCCATCTCCACCCCCGTCTCCGTCTTGCAGGTCGAATCCCCCTTAAGTTTTTGGGGAGTAAAAGCAGCAGGATGATAGTGAGTGGCGTGAGAGAAGGCAGTCAAGGAGCAGTTGTAACGGAGATGAGCAACATTGGGGGGTTACTGGGAGGAGGGAAGGGGCGTCCCCCTAACTTCCTCCTGGGAGGGAGAAAGACAGTCAGTCCTCCGTCGGCCAGGTTACCTGGAGCCCCGCTGAATCCGTCTCCTCTGTCTGGAAGGAACCCCGGCCTGCGGCTGGGGTCTCGCTCCAACCTGGACCAGGCCACCTGAGGGGCTCCACTCGCAGAGGCCCGCCTGTGGTCGGTGGTCGGTCGCTAGGCAAAAATAAGTAACTCTTAAAACTCGCGGGACTTGCTTTCACTCTCGCGAGACCTTCTCTCCACCCGGGCGCGTCCCAGCTGTGCCGCGCGAGTGCTGAGGACGGAGACCGGCTCGGAAACAGCCGCTCTAGGCGATCGGGGCACCTGTGGTCTATGGTTTCAGGACAGGCGCCGGTGGCGACACCCTGCGGTCACGGGTGGGAAGCCGGGTGAGGGTAGGTTCATAGAGTTCGCTTTTCCATCTGGAAATACATTTCCTCATAAATCGGTCCAATGAGAATTTAAGCCAAGTCTTTAAGGAATAGTCCGACGACTCTTGGTACGTTCTCTTTAGCATTTATATTTCATTATAGTCCTTCCCATGCATGGTATCCCATTGCATGGGACATACTTATACTAACAAATTACTTGTTATTTATCTGAGATTCCAATTTAATCCGGTGTCTGTATTTTTATTGGTAGAGAAAACTGAGCTTCTTTAGGGCAGGGTCTGTGTCTAATTAATTTTAATACCTTTATAGCATCAGTGCATTGCATAAATTAGGTGCTTTATTTTTTAAAAAATATATTTTATTGATTTCTTACAGAGAGGAAGGGAGAGGGATAGAGAGCTAGAAACATCGATGAGAGAGAAACATCAACCAGCTGCCTCCTGCACACCCCCTAACCGGGGATGTGCCCGCAACCAAGGTACATGCCCTTGACCGGAATCGAACCTGGGACCTTTCAGTCCGCAGGCCGACGCTCTATCCACTGAGCCAAACCGGTTTCGGCAATTAGGTGCTTTAAAGGTACTCATTGGGTGGGTGAAGGAATGAGTGAATGAAGATGTAAGGAACAAATATTTCAAAACTACAGCCATAGTTACTTTTGGGAGTCAGAAAGAGAGAAACAAAGAAAAGAAGATTGGAAATTTGACCCTGAATACCTGCCAGAGGAAAGTGTCAAAGGGGTTTTAAAAAGGAAAATGAGCACTGGCTGGATAGCTCAGTTGGTTAGAGCATCATCCTCATACACAAGGTCCTGGGTCTGAAACAACCAATGAATGCTTGAACAAGTGGAGCAGCAAATCGATCTCTCTCTCTCTCTCTCTCTCTCTCTCTCTCTCTCAAGTCAATAAATTAAAAAAACATTTTTTAAAGAAAGGAAAATGAGGGACACCTCTTCTGAGACTTCTGTTTAAAAATGGAGCTGCGCCAAAGCCGGTTTGGCTCGGTGGATGGAGCGTCGGTCTGCGGACTGGAGGGTCCCGGGTTCGATTCCGGTCAAGGGCATGTACATTGGTTGCGGGCACATCCCCCGGTGGGGGGTGTGCAGGAGGCAGCTGGTCGATGTCTCTCTCTCATCGATGTTTCTAGCTCTCTATCCCTCTCCCTTCCTCTCTGTGAAAAATCAATAAAATATATTTTAAAAAATAAAATAAAATAAAAATGGAGCTGCAAAATATTTTAAATATTTTTGTCATCCAAATGGTAGGAGAGGGGGGACTAGAGAGCAACCAAAAGACTTGTATGCATGCACGTTAGCATACCCAATGGACACAGGCACCGGGATGGTGGGGGCTTGCCCGGGGTGGGAATGGCTGGGGCGGGGGTCAATTGGGGGAAAAGAAGACATATGTAAAACTTTAGACAATAATAAAAATAAATAAATACTTTTGTCATCTATTACTGCTAATAATGGATATGTATTGTTGAGCACTTTCTAAGTAGGAGCACTTAGATTATATAATCTTATTTATTAATATACTAGTGGCCCAGTGCACAGATTTGTGCACATTGAAAGGAAAATAATTAGAAGAAATATTTTAATATTGCTATTTGCCCTTTCTCCCTCAGTGCTTGAGAGCTTGGCGGCAGCCCCGCCCCCCGCCACCACTGCTGGTCGCTGCCTTTGGGTCGATGGATGGGTGGGGGTGGGGGCCCTCACACCCGCCTTGGCCTGGTGCAACCTGCTCACCTGCTCCACCATCCCGCCATGGTCCCGCTCTCATCAGGGCCTGTTGGGGCCGGCAGCACCTCCACTGGCACCAGCTGCCAGCACCATCATGTTCCACGCCGCCCCCTGGTGGTCAGCGCACATTATAGTGAGCGGTCAAACTCCTGGTCTCCTGGTTGAATGACCGCCCTAGGGGACAATTTGCATATTAGGCTTTTATTATATAGGATTGTCTTCTTCACAACTTTATGGTAGATGTTGCTGCCAATTTACAAATTAGGAAATTAAAGCTTAGAAGAATTAAAGGAATTGCCTAAAGGCACTCAGCTAGTAAGTGCCGAAAATGGGAGTCAAATACAGGTCAATCTAATTCCCAAGTCTCTGCTTTTCACCATTATGACATACTGCCTCTAAGGTACTTTTCACAAAGCATGCTTGCAGGGGTGCTTTGCTTATACAATTTAATTCAGCTAATGTCGTGTTTCCAAAGAACCAGTATCAATTGCTCTTTCAGAGCTTTGGTGGTCCACATTAAAGTCTTCACAATAAAACAATAATTCCAGGCATGATTTTTACTTTCATTTATTTATTTACTTATTTTTTTTAAAATATCTTTATTGATTTTTAGAGAGAGATGAAGGGAGAGAGAGAGAGAAACATCAATGCACGAGCAATTGGCTGCCTCCTGCATGTCCCCTATTGGTGTTCTTTCAGTGCATGGGAGCACATTCATGCACTGAGTCACACTGGCCAGGGGTTAGTAGTAGTAGTAGTAGTAGTAGTAGTAGTAGTGGCCCAGTGCACAAAATTCATGCACGGGGGTGGGGGCAGGGATGTCCCTCAGCCCAGCTGCACCCTCTCCAATCTAGGACCCCTCAGGGGATGTCTGACTGCCAGTTTAGGCCTGATCCCTCTCACAATCTGGGACTGCTGGCTCCTAGCCACTCACCTGCATGCTGGCCTGCTTGCCCCCAACTGCCCCCCCACCGGCCTGCTCACCCCCAACTGCACCCCCGCTGGCCTGCTCGCCCGCAACTGCCCCCCTGCCAGCCTGCTTGCCCTCAACTGCCCCTCCCTGCCAGCCTGATCGCCCCTAACTGCCTCTACCTCAGCCCTGCCACCATGACTTTGTCCAGAAGGATGTCCAGAAGGTCTTCCGGTCTAATTAGCATATTACCCTTTCATTAGTATAGATAGAAGCCTGGTACATGGGTGGGGGTCAGCTGGTCTGCCCTGAAGAGGGTCCCGGATCAGGGTGGGGTCCCCTTGGGGGCATGGCCAGCCTGGGTGAGGGGCTGAGGATGGTTTGCAGGCTGGTCACACCCCCATCAGGGTGAGCGTCTCTGCAGGGTAGTGTAGCCAGCCTGGGTGAGGGGCTGAGGGCTGTTTGCAGGCTGGTCACACCCCCATTGGGGTGGAGGTCTCCGCTGGGGGTCATGGTGGACCTGGGCAAGGGGCTGAAGGCCGTTTGCAGGCTGCCCATGCCCCCATTGGGGTGAGGGTCCCTGCTTAGGGGCGTGGCCGGCCTGGGCGAAGGGCTGAGGGCCATTTGGGGGCGGTTTGCAGGCCTGCCAAGCCCTGGGGCTTTGTCCGGAAGGTCTCTGGAAGGTCTCCCAGTCTAATTACAATATTACTCTTTTTTAAAAAAATATATTTTATTGATGTTTTACAGAGAGGAAGGGAGAGGGATAGAGAGCTAGAAATGTCGATGAGAGAGAAACATCGACCAGCTGCCTCCTGCACACCCCCCACCGGGGATGTGCCCACAACCAATGTACATGCCCTTGACCGGAATCGAACTCAGGACCCTTCAGTCCGCAGACTGACGCTCTATCCACTGAGCCAAACCGGTTTCAGCCAATATTACTCTTTTATTAGTATAGATTCTTACTAGAGGCCGGTGCAAGAATTCATGCAGAGGTGGGGTCCCTTGGCCTGGCCAGCAATTGGGGCTGATTGAGAGGGCTGGCCGGCCAGGGGAGGTGGGACAATGGGAGGTTGGCCAGCCGTGGAAGGTGGGCTGTGGGAGCGCACTGATCACCAGGGGACAGCTCCTGCATTGAGCGTCTGCCCCCTGGTGTTCAGTGTGCATCATAGCAACCAGTCAACTGGCCGTTCGGTCTTTCCATCACTTAAGCTTTTATATACATAGATTATTATTATTTTTAATCCTCACTTGAGGACATGTTTAGAGAGAGTAAAGGAAGGAGATACAGGAGGAGGGAGAGAGCCCCAGCTGGTTTGATTCAGTGGAAGAATGTCCCAGGTTCAATTCCGGTCAAGGGCACATGCCTGTTTTTCAGGCTTGATCCCCAGTAAGGGGCGTGCAGGAGGCAGCAAATCAATGATTCTCTCGTCATTGATGTTTCTCTCTCTCTCCCCCTTTCCCTTCCTCTCTGAAATCAATAACAATATTTTTTTTTTTTAGAAAAAAGAAGGGAGAGAGACATTGATGTGAGAGAGAAAAATTGTCTTCCATACTCGCCTGGACTGGGGACCGAACCTGCAACCCAGGTATGTACCCTGACCAGGAATTGAACCAGCAATGTCCTGGTGCACAGGGTGATGCTCAACCAACTGAGCCACTCTGGCTGAGTGATTTTTACTTCTTAAAAAAAATTAAGAACTTGTTCATCTTTTTGGAAAAAAAAAAGTGCTTTTTATAACAAAGGGAACAATGCAGTTTGACATACATCCTTTTAGACATGCAAAGTTTCAAAACGTGGAAGCTTTGCTACTGGAAAGCCACCGGAGGTGGATTTGAAATGAGTAAGAGTGAGAATTCTGTAGTGCAGTGGTCAAGGGCACAGGTTCTGAAGTTGAGCAGCCTTTATTCCAATTCTAGCTTTGATAGTTTCTTGCCCTGAGATCTGTGGTAGATTAGTTTCCCTCTTTGTACCTTGGTTTTCCCACCTCTAAAATAAAAATATTAATAGTTCCTACCTCCACGAATTCTTGTGAGGATTAAATGAGATAATCTGGGTGAATGATTTAGGGTAATGCTTGGTATACTGTAAGTGCTCAATAAATATTAAGGGATACACAGGAGATAAGGAGAGACAGGTGTGTCGCAATGGGAAAAGCTGGGTTTGAATCCTGCTTCTATCCCTTACTGGCTCTGTGAGTCTGGACAAGTGCTTAACTTATTTGGTCCTCAGTGTCCTTACCTGAATTATTGTAAAGGAGAAGCGATGATATGTGTCAAGTACCAGACACAACGTAAGTGCTCGTGCCCTGGACAGGTGGCTCAGTGGGTTAGTGTCGTCCCCCTGCGCCAATGTGTGGGTTTGGTCCTCAGTCAAGGCCCATACAGGAACCAACTGGAGCCTCGGCTGGTTTTCTCAGTGGTTGGAGCTTCAGCCTTTGGACCAAAGGGTCGTGGGTTTGATTCCCAGTCAAAGGCACGACCTCAGGCGGGAATGGGAGGCAACCAATCGATGTGTCTCTCTCACATCAATGTTTCTCTCTTACTCTTTTCCCCTCCTCCCTCTCTTCCACTCTCTAAAAATCAATGGAAAAAATGTCCTCACTCACTCCTTGGGTGAGGATAAAAAAAAAAAAAAGAAAAAAGAATCAACTGGTGAATGCATAATTAAGTGGAACAACAAATTGATGTGTGTTTTTTCTCTCTCTTTGCCTTCCTCTCTCTCTAAAAATAAAGAATTATAAAAAACACTCAATAAATTTTCTGTTTATCCATTACTGCAGCAATGGATGAGTGCTGTAGAGTTAGTCAGTGATATGGGATAAAATGATATAGGGGATAACTGCTGAATCCTATATGCTCTAAGCATGACATTTGGCATGGGAGAACTACCAACACCACAGAAGAGTGGATTTGACCCTTGCTTCTGTTATATACTGGCCTAGAACTTTGGGTAAATGTATTAAACTTGTCATCATTTTCTTCACCTACAAAATGTACAGTAACTGCCCTGATTCCTGCACACTTAAAAAAAAGGATGTAATTTACCAGCCATAAAAATGTACCTTTTTAAAGTGTACTGCAAATCACAAAGTTGTGCAATCATCACCGTCCAACTCCAGAATATTTCCATCACTCCAAAAACATTTTTATCACTCCAAAAACATTTTCATCGCTCCAAAAAACAAAACTCACTCCCCATTCCTTCCCTTTCCCACCTCCTTACAGCCCTACATGCTATCTCTATGAATTTTCCTATTCTGGATGTTTCATATAAATGGAATAATATAGGATGCGATCTTTTGTGACTTGCTTCTTTCACTGAACATATATATTTTTTGTTTTTTAAAGCATTTAAAAAAATCAATTTTATACAAAGGAAAGGAGAGAGGAAGAAAAAGAGTGGGGGGGGGGAGAAACATCAATGTGAGAAATAAACATAAATTGTGTGCGGGATGACGTTCCAACCAACTAAGCCACACCAGCCAGGGCTAACATAGTATTTTTCAGGTTCATCCATGTTGTATAATGCATCAGTACTTTATTCCTTTTTATAACATTTTGCCATCCATTCACTTATTATGGACATTTGGATTGTTTCTACTTTTTGGCTATTATGAATAATCCTATATAATAAAGAACTAATATGCTAATTAGGCCAGAAGGCAGAATGACCTTCCGGAATGACCAGAGGCGGGAGGGCCTATGCTTGCACAAATATCTTACATCGGGGCTCTAGTGCTTCTGTAAATATTAGTGTACACTCTTTTGTGTGGACATGTTTTTAATTTTCTTGGGTATATATACCAAGGAGTGGAATTGCCGGGTCATGTGGTAACGATTGTACTCCCCCCCAGCAGTGCATGAGGGTTGTTTTCTCCACATTCCCACCAGCATTCTCAGAGCCATCCAGTGGCTGTGAAGTGTTGTTTCATGGCGATTTTGATTTGCATTTCCCTAAGGATGTTGAGCTTCTTTTATGTGCTTATTGGCCATATGCAGATCCTGTGGAGAAATGTTAAAATTGGATTATTTGGTCCTAGCCCAGTGGTCGGCAAACTGCAGCTCGCGAGCCACATGCGGCTCTTTGGCCCCTTGAGTTTTTAGCAAAGGCCAGCTTAGGAGTCCCCTAATTAAGTCAATAACAATGTACCTACCTATATAGTTTAAAAAATGTGGCTCTCAAAAGAAATTTCAATCGTTGTACTGTTGATATTTGGCTCTGTTGGCTAAGGAGTTTGCCGACCACTGGCCTAGCGGGTTTAGCTCACCCGCCTGTGGACCGAAGGCTCCTTCCCACCTGGGCCCTGGGCCCGGCAGGCGGGAGGCCGCCGAGAGATAGGACATGGATGTCTCTGTCTTCCCCTCTCTCTGAAAAATCAATGGGAAAATAGCCTCGGATGAGGACTTAAAAAAAAGTTTATTGTTTGAAGTATTACATATGTCCCTTTTTTCCTCATTGACCCCCTCCAGCCTGCCCGTCCTCCGCCCGGGCCTCGGGTGAGGATTTCTTTAAAAACTGGATTGTCTTTGTGTGGAGTTGTGAGAGTTCTTTATGAATTCCGGACACTAGTCCCTTAAGCACCGGTCACTGCCCGCGTTAAATGAGATAAAGGCCGTGAGAGCTGCGAACGGTGAGAGGGGCACCCGTTAACCCGGGGCGCCCGGACCGCCCCGCCTCCCGGCCCCGCCTCCGGCTTTCCCACCCGCCCCCGCGGTCTCCCCGCCCCCCGCCCTTTGACCCGCGCCGCTTCCGGTTGGAGACGTGGCTCAGGGCCGCCATCTTGGCAGTGGGTGAAGCGGCCGCGGCTCCTGTCAGGGGCAGCAGGTCCCGTCTGCCGGTGCGCCCCGTGCCCCGAGCCCGCCAGCCCAGCCCTGCGGAGCCGCCGCGAGCGCAGCCGCGTCCTCAGGATGGTAGGTCCGAGCCCGGGCCGCTACCGGCCCGACCCCTCCGGGCCCGCAGCCGGCCTTCCCCGCCGCCCGGGAAGCAGCCCTGGGCCCGACCTCCCTGGGGTCCGGGTTCCGCCTCAGTCGCGGGGCCCGCGCCCCTCCCCCACACCGGGCCCCTCTGCCGCGGGCCGGCGCGGGCCGCCGGGGGTCGGGTCTGCGGAGCCTCGAGGGGTGCCCCTGGGCCCCGCGCCGCGGTCGTCGCGCCCATCCAGCCCGCCCTGGGGTGCCCGGGCTCGGCAGGTAGACTGTCCGCCTTCGCTGCCCTCCGCCGCCGGCTCCCTCCCCTCCGCGGTGCCCAGTGGGCCCTGCAGGTTCGAGCTCCGCGTCCAGGGGCGCTCGGACGTCTTTTGTTTGTTCCAGAGGGAAACGGGCGAGTTAGAAGGGGGGCGTAGGGCAGGCGGAGTCACCTCGAAGCCGACTCCGTGGCCCGAGTGTCCCCGAACCGCCCGCGAAGGCTGCGGAGCCGACGTGGCCCCTTGTCGCGGCGGTGGGGGGCGCGGTGGGAAAGGGGGCGAGTTGTCAGGAGCTCAGGCTCTCGGGCTCGGGTCTTGGAGACGTGATGGTTCGGGTGACGTAGAATGTGTGTGCGGATCTAGGGAGAGGGTGGGCCCTGCCCCCTGCCCCCTGCCCCCTGCCCCCTGCCCTCAGAGGCCTCTCTCCGGGCCGTGGTGGAGGTGGAAGTCCTGTGGGCGGGACGGGCCACCCTGCTGACGCCGCCGAACCGCGCTGTCACTGCAGCGAGCGGGTCTTTGTGAAGCAGGAGAAATGCTTTGGTAGTTGATTTCTTAGTGCACTTTTATGTCCTCAGTCTTTCGTAGGAAGGTTTTTTCTCTTTTATTCTATTTTTTGTTAGATTAATTGATTTAAAGGATCTTTCTACACACTGAAGAGAGCACAGTGTGTAATCCGGTGCAATCATATTAAGTTCTATCGACAACCTTTTACATGGGGACTTGGATGGGGGGATTCATGCTTGGCCCATTAAATACTGACACGTTTTTTCAGCTTTAGGCATATAAATTGCGTCAAGCAGGTTTGCCTCATAAAACTTTCATGTTGGACATAAAAACTTCCCAAATCTCCTCTTTTCATTTTCACTAGGAGGCTCAGTATTTGGATAGTAATTTTTGAACTTCTTTTTCTTTAACATCCCGGTTGTATTTGTAGGGCATTTTAGAGCATATTCTAATTTTAATAGCAAAATTTAAGCATATATATGTATATATGTATATATGTGTGTGTATGTGTATGTATGTGTGTGTGTATATATATATATATATATATATATATATATATATATATATATGTAAAGGTGATCTTTACAAAAAGATGTTGGAATGTTCTTGGCACTTAGTACAGTAACTTTTCACTTACTGTCATCAATAGACTAGGGGCCCAGTGCAAAAATTCGTGCACCTTGAAAGGAACTGTGGGCTGCGAGGCTGCAGTGAGCACAGGGCTGGGTCTCAGCCCATCCTCCGTGGCCCCCGGTCCTCTGTCTGCTGCTCCTGCAGCTGCCATTTCTACATACTGACAGCGCCCGCCCTGCTCACATTGCTGAGGGTGTAGGGTGTGGAGCCATTGGGGCCTGCGCTAGCAGCTAGTGGGAGCAGCGGCTGCTGCCCTGATAGCCCCTGAGGAGCAGGGGGAGGTGGAGAAACCCTCAGGGGCAATCGGGGCCAACAGCCGCAGCTCGCACCCGCTGACAGCACCAAGCGAGTGCAAGTGGCGGCTCTGGCACCGCATGCGGGTGTGAGCAAACAGCGGCTCTGGTGCCGGCAGCGGGTGTGAGTGGGGCCATCGCTGGCAGTCCCAATTGCCCTTTGGGAGCAGGGGGAGGTGGAGAAGCCCTGAGGGGTGATCGGGGCCGGCACCAGGCGCCAGCAGCAGGTGAAAGTGGTGGCTCTAGCACCAGCAGCAGGTGTAAGCTCTGGGCGGGACTGTGGCGTGCATGACCAAAGAATTTTCAGTAACCACCAGAGGCTCTCCCCAATGACAGCGACCAGCGCCCCACCTTGGTCTGGCGCCCTTGCTCACCTGCTCCACCATCTCACGGTGGCCGACACCTGCCATGTTCCACACTCTGCCGCCTGATACCGACGCCCGCTATGTTCCACACGCGCCCCCTGGTGGTCAGCACGTGTCATAGCGACCGGTTGTTTGGTTGTTCTGTTGTTCTGCCATTTGGTCTATTTGCATATTAGCCTTCTATTATATAGGATTCTAGGACTTGAAGTGAAATGACATAAAGAAACCAGTTTTACTGTAGGCTCATTGATATAAATAGGAATTAGGTTTTCATGGCATCTCATCAACATTTTAATGACACAATCTAGAATGAAACAATGTTATTTGGAGACCTGCTATATTTTTAGTTCATTGATAACCAACGGATGGTAAAGCTAGGTATTGGTGATAAAACATAAAATAAAAAACTACATGTTATTTGGACACGTGTGCAAAAACATACAGTTGTGTCATGTTTAAATATGCATATGTCTCTGAATTATTTGGGACTTGGTATGATCTAGATACCCTAAGATTTATCTATTCTGAAGAACAGCATCTCAGTACATTCTGCTCTGTTGAGTCGTAAGATACTATTATTTCTGCGTAATGTTTTTGGATCCTATTCCTTTATGAAGATATCCCTGGATAGTAAAAATGTCCAAATAAGTGACATTTTATAATATTTTTTGGATCTAAAACTTGTTTGTGAAAGTTGGTTTCCCCCTATACATTTTATTTAAAAATTTGAAGTATCTAGAAAAGTTAAATTTTATAGTGAACACCTCTATAACCACCAGCTAGATTCTATAATTAACATTTCATTATACTTGTTATATCACACATCTAATCATCCATTCCTTTATACATCTTTTTATTTTATTTCATTTCATTTTATTTTATTTTATTTTATGTTTCTCTATTATTATATACATCTTTTTAAAAAACGCAATTCAGAGTAAGTTGTAGACATCAGTTCATTATTTTTTAAGAATTCTTTATTGTTGAAGGTTTTACATATGTCCCCTCTTTTTCCCCATTAAACCCCCTGCAGTTCCCCCTCTTCCCCCCCAGGCCTTTACCACCCTCCTATTGTCTGTGTCCATGGGTTATGCATAGATGCATACGGGGTCTTTGGTTGATCACCTCCCACACACCCACCATCCCCCGCCTTCCCTCAGAGACTCCGCACTCTGCTCCATGCTCCCATGGCTCTGGGTCCACTCCGTTCATCAGCTTATTTTGTTACGTGCATTCCTCATATGAGTGAGATCACGTGATACTTGTCTTTCTCTGACTGACTTACTTCACTTAGCATGAGACTCTCCAGGTCCCCTCATGCTGTCTCAAAGGGTAAGAGATCCTTCTATTTTACTGCTGCATAGTATTCCATGGTGTAAATGTCCACAGCTTTTTTATTCACTCATCTGCTGATGGGCACTTGGGCTGTTTCCAGATCTTAGCTATTGTAAATTGTGCTGCTATGAACATAGGGGTACATATATCCTTTCTGATTGGTGCTTCGGGTTTCTTAGGATATATTCCTAAAAGTGGGATCACTGGGTCACATGGTGGAAGTTCCATATTTAATTTTTTGAGGAAACTCCGTACTGTTTTCCATAATGGCTGCACCAGTCTGCATTCCCACCGGCAGTGCACTAGGGTTCCCTTTCCTCCACATCCTCGCCAGCACTTGTCATTTGTTGATTTGTTGATGGTAGGTGTCGTTTTGATTTGTATCTCACTGATGATCAGTGGCTTTGAGTATTTTTTCATGTCTCTTGGCCATCTGTATGTCCACTTGGAGAAGTGTCTATTTTTTTACTGGATTGTTTATCTTCCTTCTGTTAAGTTGTATGAGTTCCTTATATATTTTGGGTATTAACCCTTTATCAGATGTATCATTCCCAAATATGTTCTCCCATACAGCGGGCTCCCTTTTCGTTTTGGTGATGGGTTTCTTTTGCTGTGCAGAAGCCTTTTATTTTGATGTAGTCCCGTTTGTTTATTTTCTCCTTAGTTTCCTTTGCCCTAGGACAGTGGTCGGCAAACTCATTAGTCAACAGAGCCAAATATCAACAGTACAACGATTGAAATTTCTTTGAGAGCCAAATTTTTTAAACTTCTTCTAACGCCACTTCTTCAAAATAGACTTGCCCAGGCCATGGTATTTTGTGGAAGAGCCACACTCAAGGGGCCAAAGAGCCACATGCGGCTCGCGAGCCACGGTTTGCTGACCACGGCCCTAGGAGATGTATTCATAAACATATTGCTACGAGAGATATCTGGGATTTTGCTGCCTATAGTTCCTTCCAGAATTTTTATGGTTTTCCGACTTACATTTAAGTCTTTTATCGATACAGGTTGATTTATGAAAAAAAAATTATTTTGCCAAGCTGGGTAGCTCAGTGGTTGAGCAATTGACCTATGAACCAGGAGGTCATGGTTCGATTCCTAGTCAAGGCACATGCCCGGGTTGCTGCTAGATCCCCAGTGTGAGATGTGCTGGAGGCAGCCGATCAATGATTCTCTCTCATCATTGATGTTTTTCTCTCTCTCTCGCTCCCTTTCTCTCTGAAATAAATAATAAAAATAGATTTTAAAAAATAGATTTCCTTTAGCTTTAGTCACTGAAATTAGTACAAAACATCCTATGCTGTGAAGTCCTAGTAGAGAAATAAATGAACAAATGCAAAAACACATGGCTTATGATGACCTTGTTATAAAAAAAGAAATATAAGTATAAAAAGGGCACCTTTTTTTTTCTAGTTTTCTGCAAATTAATTAGAACATGTTCTTATTTTCTTAACATTTGTAAAGTATCATGATAGTCATTTTTTTTCTTAAGGAATTTGCTATTAAGTCTCATCGCAGCACCAATCTGTAAAATATTTGCTTTTCTACAGAGTGCTGTTTTTTTCTTATTTAAGTACTAGAGGCCCAGTGCACGGCATTCGTGCACTGGGGTGGAGGGGGTCCCTCAGCCCAGCCTGTGCCCTCTCGTAGTCCGGGAACCCTTGGGGGATGTCCGCCTGCGCAGAGGCGGGAGTTGCTGCTGCCACCAATGCTGCGTTCGCCAGCTGTGAGCCTGCTGGGGAGATGGGCTTCTGGCTGAGCGGCGCTCCCCCTGTGGAGTGCATTGACCACCAGGGGGCAGCTCCTGCATTGAGCATCTTCCCCCGGTGGTCAGTGCATGTCATAGCGACCAATCGTTCTGCAGTTTGGCCAATTTGCATATTACCCTTTTATTATATAGGATAGGCATTGACTAAACTTACTATAGTGTCCACGTTAAGTAAAAGTGATCACATTAAGTTCAGTTCCCAAAAGTTATTAAAAAGCTAGATTTGGGTTTGTATGATCGACCTACACATGGTGGGGGAGGAACTGAAATCCTACACAGTAATAACTGTTCCCAATTAGGGGATTATTGCTTTCTCCCCTTTTTCATTTATAATACAGCAACTGCACAGCTATTGTATTCTTGATGTATCTTTTTTATTGTTTGAGAGGACAACAAAAAATGAAAGTGATTTTCTTTTTTTAAAAAAATATATTTTATTGATTTTTTACAGAGAGGAAGGGAGAGAGATAGAGAGTTAAAACATCGATGAGAGAGAAACATCAGTCAGCTTCCTCCTGCACACCCACTACTGGGAATGTGCCCGAAAGCAAGGTACGTGCCCTTGACCGGAATCGAACCCGGGACCCTTCAGTCCGCAGACCGAAGCTCTATCCACTGAGCCAAACCGGTTTCGGCGAAAGTGATTTTCTTGAGTTTCTACTGGTTTGCCATTTATTTATTCAAATAGGAAGTTCACTATAGAAGCTAAGAATGATGTCCTTTTATTATTATTCTCTACAAGCTTTTGTTTCAGAACAAAAACTTGTGATTAGCTTAAAACTCTCACTGAGTAAATTTTCAAGTTGTAGATTTTGTATATGGTCTGGATTTTATTTTAATCTTCCCTTCTTTTTTTTAAATCCGTGATTACTTCATAAAAAGACAAAATGGTCCTCTGTGACAGTTGTAGAAACTATCCTTAATATGATCATGAATTATGATGGAGAAAGTGGCTACTTAATTCTGGAACTGAGGAATACTGAAGCAATTAGGGGTTGGAGAATGTCCCTGACATTTTTCCTTTAGGGAATTGTGCGTATATTTATGATGAATTACTACCTGTTATTCTTGGACTGCTATTACTGGTAGGGATGAAGGGATGATAGGCACCTATCTCTATCCCATACAAATACTGTTCACACATGATTTGTTTTGGTTAGGCAATTTGCCATCTAGCAGCTTAACATTAATGTAAAATAGGTTCCAAAGTAGTTACTATTAGAGCAGTGGGTGTGAAGTGGAGACATTGTACATTTTCTGTTGCTGTAAAGTTTTCAAATACTCAGACTTTTGGAATGTTAAAGATCCAAAGGCATGTTAGATTTCATATAAGCTAACCTCTAATTTAGGGATATTTCAAGAAGCAATTAAGTGACTTATTCAAGGTCATATAATTAGTGGCAGAGCATAACAAAAACCTAATTCTCCTTGTTTCTTTACTCAAGGAACTTTCCTGATCCATATAGTTAAATCTGGATCAGAGAGAGAGCTGTTATTTAATCCAAAAACAAAGGACTAGCAAACACACACTATTGTATATATCAGTGATGGCGAACCTATGACACGCGTGTCAGCACTGACATGCGTAGCCATTTCTGATGACACGCGGCCTCATGCCGAGGATGAAACATTTGCTGCTCCTGAGGATGAAACATTTGCGAAATAATGTTTTTTCCTCCAAGTGACACACTACCCGAGTTATGCTCAGTTTTTTGGCGAAGTTTGACACACCAAGCTCAAAAGGTTGCCCATCACTGGTATATATTAAGAGAAAAGCTGTTTGACAAAGCTCAATTCAGTGGAGGATTTTTTAAAAATACATTTTTATTGATTTCAGAGAGGAAGGGAGAGGGAGGAATAGCAGAAACATCAGTTATGAGAGAGAATTATTGATAGACTGCTTCCTGCACACCTCCCTACTGGGGATCGAGTCCACACCTGTGCATGTGCCCTTACCGGAATCGAACTGTGACCTCCTGGTTAGTGGGGTCGATGCTCAATCACTGAGCCACACTGGCCGGGCGATTTTTTTTTAAACCATTCTGGAGAGATCATTTAACTTCTGTGACCTAGATTTTTTACATCTATAAAACAATCAAGGGCTTTTGTAAGTTTCTTATAAGTGTAAATCTTCTTTTCCCAAAATGTAAACAATAAGTGAAACAATTTCATGGGAATCATACTTAGTCTTCCCCAAAGAAAATCAGATCAAGTTATAGTAGGAAACATTAATTTACCTTTTAGTGTGTACTATATATTTTTATACTGTATATTATAATTAAACATCAGTAAACATTTATGTGAAGAGGAGCTTTATTACTTCAAAGCATTTAAGAAGATGAGTATTAATTTAGAATAGGTTAAATTTATCTTGTTTAGAGGGGACCATACCTTCCAGCCATGCATAGCTCAGTGAATAGAAAACTTAAAACTTCATGGACCTGCAATTGTGGGGTGTGGTGTGTGGTGTTTACTGTGTTGGGTGTTTCAAGGTTTAAAGCCATACTTAGTGTGGGGCATTTTGGTCTTACTTTGGGAGCCTTATTTTGCTTTTATGTGGATAATGGAATGACCCAAAGAGAGTTTCAGAGTTTTCCTGCTTAGAACCTACTTTTTTTGTCCCTACTGTTCCCCCAATTCATCAAGCATAGTTTAAATGCTATTTCTTTTATCAAGTCGTCCCTGATCTTACCATTTAGAAGTACGCTCTTCCGCCGAAACTGGTTTGGCTCAGTGGGTAGATCGTCGGCCTGCGGACTGAAGGGTCCCAGGTTCTATTCCGGTCAAGGGCATGTACCTTGGTTGCGGGCACATCCCCAGTAGGGGGTGTGCAAGAGGCAGCTGATCGATGTTTCTAACTCTCTATCCCTCTCTATTCCTCTCTGTAAAAAATCAATAAAATATATTTTTTAAAAAAAGAAGTACGCTCTTCCTCCTCTGAATTCACATAGCACATTACTTGACAGTCTGCCTACCTAGTATTACAGTTGTGTAGGTTTATCTTACCCCTATTAGGCCTTTTTTTTTTTTTCATTGAGGTATAACAGATATACTAGTTTTGGGTGTACAATGTAATGTTTCAGTATTTATATATTTTGGGAAATGATCACAACAAGTCTAATTAACATCTGTTACGATGCTAATTAGTTATGAAAATTTTTATAGAAATTTTTAATTTAAAAAATTTTATAGCCCTGGCTGGGTGGCACAGTTGATTGGAACTTCCTCCCATACACGAAAAGGTTGGGTTGCAGGTTCGGTTCCCCATCAGGGCACATACCTAGGTTGCAGGTTCCATCCCTGGTCGTGTTTGGGAGGCAACCAATTGATGTTTCTCTCCCCCTCTCTCTAATCAATAAAAAAACATATCTTCTGGTGATGATTTAAAATGTTTTTTAATATAAGATGAGGGAAGAATACCAAGCTAGTTCCTCTTAATATTCTCAGAGAACATCTAGTGTGTATAGTAGCCCTTCAATAAATAAGTATTTAGTTAGTTCTTCTAATAATACTAGAGACCTGGTGTACGAAATTTGTGAACTAGGGGGGATCCCTCAGCCTGGCCTGCACCCTCTCGCAGTCCGGGAACCCTCAGGAGAAGTCCGACTGATGGCTTAGGCCCGCTCCCCGGCAGTGAGACATCCTTAATGCTACCCCAGAAGAGGGAGAGGCTCCCCCCATTGCTGCTGCACTCGCCAGCTGTGAGCCCGGCTTCTGGCTGAGTGGCGCTCCCCTTGTGGGAGCGCACTGACCACCAGGGGGCAGCTCCTGCGTTGAGCGTCTGCCCTCTGGTGGTCAGTGTGCATCATAAGGACCGGTCATTCTGGTCATTCCGGTTGTTCCGCCGTTCGGTTGATTTGCATATTAGCCTTTTATTATATAGGATTTCTCATTGTATAAAGTGATTCTCTATGGGCCATTTGAGAATTACTGCTTTAGAGGATCTATGAATTCCCAGAAATTTTAAGTAAATTTTGTAGGGAGTCTGTGTCCATTATTTGAATATCAAAATATTGACAAACCCATAAAAGTAAAAATTTGTTGCCTTGAAGTGACATAATTTTTTTAATGAAATGCATTTCTTGGCATGTTTATTATTAGTAATGGTGCTATTTTACATTGTGAATGTATGTGATATAAGTTGTATAATACTTTGGCTTATGGTTTCATCACATTTATTTGGCTTGTTAGGTAGGTGGTTAGATGATGCTCCATTTTATAGGCGAAGAAACTGAGGCTAAGAGAAGTTGAGTAACTTAAGGTCAGACAGTTAGTAAGTAGAACAACAAAAACTAGAATCCAGATCTTCTCCTAGTCATTTGGTTTTTCTGGTATATCAAAGTGGTTCTTTGCAAATTAAGAACACTACTTCTGATTTACTTAATTGTTGGGAAAAGGAGAAACCAATGTGAGCTTATCCTAAATACCTGAGAATGCTTCCATTTTCCTGATGAGAATATTAAGAAAAGTTTTTGTTCATTGGAATATATAAACTTTTAGGAGTGTAGCACAGATAGTGAAATGTATTCTTAAAGTATTTTAAAACTTACTTATATGTACATGTTTTATATAAAAATTCTAGAAAACTGGTAATTCAAGGAGTGGACCTGGTGATAATGATGGTGATGCTTGTGAAGAATTTGGATAATTTTTTTCATGAATATAAGAATGGAAAAAAGTAATTATTTGTAAATTAAAATTTTTTTATTTTGTGTTAATTCTCACCTGAGGGTATTTTTTCCATTGAGGGAAAGGGAAGGAGGGAGGGAGGGAGGGAGGGAGGGAGGGAGGGAGGGAGGGAGGGAGGGAGGGAGGGAGAGAGAGAGAGAGAGAGAGAGAGAGAGAGAGAGAGAGAGAGAGAGGAGAGAGAGAGAGAAAAAGATTTATGTGAGACAGACTCATGCATTAGTTGTCTCCAGCATACACCCCGCCTGGGGCTGGAAACAAACCTGCAACCCAGGTACATGTCCTTGACCAGGAATCAAAGCCAAGACCCTTCAGTGCTCAGGCTGGTGCTCTAACCCAGTGATGGCGAACCTATGACACGCGTGTCAGCACTGACACACGTAGCCATTTCTGATGACACGCGGCCGCTGAGGCCGCATGCCGAGGATGAAACATTTGCGGAATAATGTTTTTTCCTCAAAGTGACACACTACCCGAGTTATGCTCAGTTTTTTGGCGAAGTTTGACACACCAAGCTCAAAAGGTTGCCCATCACTGCTCTAACCACTTACCAACACTGGCCAGGGCTCAATTAAATTTTTTGTATAATTTTTATTATCTTTTTTGTTAATCCTCACCCAAGGATATATTTCCATTGTTTTTGTTTTGTTCTTTTTTAAGAGAGAGTGGAAGGGAAGTGGAGTGACAGAAAGAGAAACATTGATGTGAGATACATTGATTGGTTGCCTCCACATGTGCCCTGACCAGGGCTGGGGATGGAGCCTGCAACCATGGTACGTGCCCTTGACAGGAATGAAACCTGGGACCTTTCTGTCCACGGGCTGACGTGCTATCCACTGAGCCAAACCTGCTAGAGCAGGACAGTTGATTGGAGATAAATCAATCAGTAAAAATAAAAATCTATTCAGTAGAGGGAAAATATTTATACAAGATATCAATCACTTTTCCAATATAAATTGTTTTACTTAGCTGCTTGGAAATAAAGCATGATGGTAATTATTTCCTAAATAGCCTAATTGATGAATAAGGACATTGTGTTCTCCTTTGGTATTATAAAACTGTATTGATGTATTGAAACTAAGAATATTTATTTGAAATAACTAACTTGTTTTTTCTTTAAGCTCCTCACCTGTACAAGACAGGTTTCTGTAAAGCTGAGAAGCCTCGCCATAGGATGTTGACATTTCAGTGGTCATATCTTAGCATTGAGGCTTCTTCCCCAATGTGTAAATAGTCTTTTTGTTACTCTTACTTGTGAATTCTTGGGTTCCCTCACTGAAAAGACTGTAAACATTGTACTTAATTTTCTTACTTCCCTCCCCATGGCATTAGAGTTCTCCTCATCTTCCTTTGGTGCTTTCTCTGTTTTGTTTAGTGAAATGCCAGACTCCAAAAAAAGGCTGTTGGTCTTGATCATTGCTCATTGACAAAACCTGTGTGGAGCATTGAGTCATTTAGATTTTCATTTTACAGGTTGTTTACATATCTGTAGTAGGATAGTGTGGGATGGGAAAGTTAATCAAAGAGCAGGAGATAAATTTAAACTTGCTAGATTGGTTCCATGTTCTAGGTAAAAATGAAAGCAAAGGCTAGGATCATCTCAAACCTTTAGTCTGTGTGATCATACCTCTGTTTTGGCTGTGGAAATCTCTGTTCTTCTTAGAAAAAGCTTAAGCTATTCTTTAAAAAAAATTTTTTTTGTATTGATTTTATTTTTTAAATATATTTTATTGATTTTTTTTACAGAGAGGAAGGGAGAGGGATAGAGAGTTAGAAATATTGATGAGAGAGAAACATTGATCAGCTGCCTCCTGCACACCCCCTACTGGGGATGTGCCCTCAACCAAGGTACATGCCCTTGACCGGAATCGAACCTGGGACCCTTCAGTCATCAGGCTGATGCTCTATCCACTGAGCCAAACCAGTCAGGGCTAATGTATTGATTTTAGAGAGGGGGAGGAAGGGGGAGAGAATCATTGTTTTGTTGTTTGATTTATTTATGCATTCATTGGTTGATTCTTGTATGTGCCCTGATCAGGGATCAAACCTGCAACCTTTGTGTAGCTGGATGATGCTGTAACCAATTGAGCTACCCGGCCAGGGCTAAACTATTCTTTACGAGCCTGCCCAAGCAGAGAGCAACCCAGTTCTGGAGTCACAGGAAGCCCATTAATGTATTTATAGATTTGGAAAAAATTATTTCTTTACTACATTTGCTTTAGGTATATTATTGAAATATGGGAATAATAGCTTCATTTTCCTCTACTTTAGCTTTGTCTTATGAATTACTATAATGAAAAGAACTATGAAGTAGAGTTTGAAAGTCATTCTAATAGTAGTTATGTCAGTAAATAACTGAGTGTGTCATTCATTGGAAGATCTAAGAATGTTGAGAAAACATGTGCAGAGAGAATTAATCGGTACTCATTTGTTCCTGTGTTACTGGCAGGTGCTGTTGGCAGCAGCAGTCTGCACGAAAGCGGGAAAGGCTATTGTTTCCCGACAGTTTGTGGAGATGACTCGAACTCGCATTGAGGGCTTGTTAGCAGCTTTTCCAAAGCTTATGAACACTGGAAAACAACATACATTTGTTGAAACAGAGAGTGTGAGATATGTCTACCAGCCTATGGAGAAACTGTACATGGTACTGATCACTACCAAAAACAGTAACATCTTAGAGGATCTGGAAACCCTCAGGCTCTTCTCAAGAGTGGTAAGAGTCCTTCTGTAATAGTAGGTTACAGTCTTTTGCTTTAAGTTTTCTGTGTGAAACTATTTTTACCCAAAGCAACTGATTGCATGCTCCATGCTCCCTCAGCCCTTCCCAGCAGCTTACTGCTACCCGCTCTATTCATTCAACAAACATTTACTGAGTGTCCTCATAAGCTGTAAGTTCCCAAAAGAGAATGTGGGAACTTTCCTAGTTGTAAGTGGTTACTTTAATCTGCCTTTGTTTGGCTGAATTATTGGATAATGCACTTTAGATAAGACTTACTAGGCAGTGGCCAGGCAGCCCAGGTTTGCAAAGGCTCTCCCCATGCCGTGGCCCCCACCGTGATACCCAAGAGGGAGGTCAGCGAGCTTGTCAGCTAAACCTACTCCTGCAAAAGTGGAAATGAAGCCAAAATGGTGGCAGGAAAGGATAAATCTGCAGACAAAAAAGTGCAAACAAAAGGGAAAGGGGGAGCAGAGGGATAACTGGCCGAAGTGGCTGACCAGGAACCTAAAGAAGATCTACCTGCGGGAGAGAAAGAAGCCAGGTCCGATTGACATCATATGTCCTGTCTCATCAGGGTTCCTGTCTTCCCTTCTTGCACAATCCAGAGGAATATTTTTATCACTTCTTTGGTAAATGCAAGTTTTTTAATAGCCCTAGAAACACTTTTTAAGAAGGAGGGACTTCTACCTCATCCAGTTTTTTTAAGTGTAAATGCTTTTTTTTTTAAAGAGGTGAAATCATTTGCTGGTTGTTTTTGGTACAAACATTAACATCTGTTGGCTGCCTCCTATACACACCCTACTGGGGATGGAGCACGCAACCCCAGAATTGAACCAGCAACCTCCTGGTGTGTGAGCTGATGAAATTTTTTTTTAATTTCTTTATTGATTAAGGTGTCACACACCTGTCCTCATCCCCCCACTCCCATCGATGCTCAAAGATTGAGTCACACTGCCTGGGCTAATATGTCTTGAACATTTAAAATTCACTTCCCATGTTTTTGGGAGGACTGTTTCCTAAAGAAAACCACTCCTTGATCTTGGCTCTCCCTGTCAGAATTTTGTGCGTCTGTGACATCTTCGGTGTGGTAGTCCCTCTTCCCTAGTAACTTTGTCAATGTGTGGGGAAGATTTGAATTTGACTGTGTAGTGTATATGATATTAAATTGTGAATTTGTGGGACTTCGGTGTAACAGCATATCAACATTTGAAGATATTGGTACTTGCTACTCTATTAAGGCAAATTAGCTTCCAATTTTTAAGCTGGAAAGTTACTGGAATAGCTGTTTAGAACAGAATCACAACTACATGATTCTTAAGAATTGTATACAAATTGAAATGTCTGTACATATCCTCAAAACAACCAATGAAATCTCAAGTATGAAAAAACTTTTGAAGCACACACAAAAAAGACATTCATATAGAGATACACAAAGACTATGCCAAAGTCTTGCTTAAAATAGAGTAGAAGGAGCTAATGAAGGGATTCGGGTTTATTGAAATTTGTGTACTTTAAAGAGTAAGACCTGAAAAACATAACTGCTGATAATCTTTCTTTCCCATTGGTGTCCGTGATTAGATCCCTGAATATTGCCGAGCCTTAGAGGAGAATGAAATATCTGATCACTGTTTTGATTTGATATTTGCTTTTGACGAAATTGTTGCCCTGGGATACCGGGAGAATGTTAACCTGGCACAGATCAGAACCTTCACAGAAATGGATTCTCATGAGGAGAAGGTGTTCAGAGCAGTCAGAGAGGTAAGTAGTTTCTCCTCTGGGACTGCCGGTTTGTATGTCTTTCGTTTATCTTCACTGTCTGATTTTCCTGTTTTTATTTGTTGTATAGACTGTACTGAAAGCCACATCCGTATACGTATGTTTCTTTTCATAGACTCAGGAACGTGAGGCCAAGGCTGAGATGCGGCGCAAAGCAAAGGAATTGCAACAGGCCCGAAGAGATGCAGAGAGACAGGGCAAAAAAGCACCAGGATTTGGGGGATTTGGAAGTTCCACAGTCTCTGGAGGCAGCACAGCTGCCATGATCACAGAGACTATCATTGAAACTGATAAACCAAAAGTGGCACCTGCGCCAGCCAGGTATAATCCAGTGTATCACCAGCAGCCCCAGAATGGCAGGTGAAGGCTGTATATGTCTTTTTTGGAGTGATACCAGATTTTTAGGCAAGCTGTAAATAATGAGTGACTTGATGGAGTAAGACGTAATACTGAATTTGTTACATTATATGGGGATAAAGGAGAAATCTGAATGTGGTGTTTTCCTTTTGTGCAAAACAGAGTTCTTTTCTAAATTATACTATGACCTCAGTTTCCACTGAGAGTTGCCCTATTTTGGGAGAGGAGAGAAATTAACTGTTTATGGAATATGGGTTTTAAAATTTTGTTTTTATTTATTTTAGCTAATCCTCACCCAAGGATATATTTTCCTTTGATAGTTAGAGTGGGAGGTAGGGAGGAGGCGAGAGAGGGGTGGAGGGAGGGAGAAGGGAGGGATGGAGGGGGAGAGAGACAGGCAGACAGACAGACATTAATGTGCGAGAGACACATTGATTGCTTGACTCCTGCATGATCCCTGAATGGGGCCGGGGATTGAACCTGCAACCCAGGTATGTGCCCTTAACAGGGAGTTGAACCACAGACCCTTCAGTGGGAGGGCTGAGCACCACCGGCCAGGGCAGGAATGTGGATTTTTGATCTGGAGTTCATGAATGGATTTCAAGGAGAATTTTTGACTGCATGAAATTATATGTAAAAGTTTATTAGTATACAAGTGTATTTATCTGGATGGACGATACAAAGTTTTCATCAGATCATGCATGCTTATAAAAGTATAGCTTTGGTCTTCAGGTACTTCAAGCCTAAATAGTGACTCAGCTGCCAGTTCAGGCAGGAAATAGTCTAGTCTACTAACTACTAGGTCACTTGGGTTTTTCCCTTGAGTTCTTCACATTCCTCTTAAAGTACAGCTTCAGGGAAAGCTTCAAAGATAGAGGGTTATTAATTAATTGTGTTTGTTTTTTTTAATTAAGTGTGTATCTTTTCTTATTTTGTATTCTTCCACTTAGGCCTTCAGGCCCCAGCAAGGCTTTGAAACTTGGAGCCAAAGGAAAGGAAGTAGATAACTTTGTGGACAAATTGAAATCTGAAGGTGAAACTATCATGTCCTCCAATATGGGCAAGCGTACCTCTGAATCCACCAAAGTGTATGTTCCACCCATTAACATGGAAAGGTAAGTAGTAACCTTTTCAGTAAGAACAACCACATAATGTTTAAAAATCTTTATTTCAATGCACTGTAAATTCTTTTTGTCTTTTAATTTTTCCAGATATAAAAGACTTATAGAATATATTCTAGGTTATTAACATGGTCTTTTTTTTTTTTTTTTTTTTTTTTTTTACTTTAACCATGATTAGGGACTCTCAACTATCTATTTTCAGTGAAGTTTAAAACTTACCTTTTGCCCGGCCGATGTGGCTTAGTGGTTGAGCTTCGACCTATGAATCAAGGTTCAATTCCCCATCAAGGCACATACCCTGCTGCATGCCCCCCACCAGGGAATGGAGCCCGAAACCTGGGCATGTGCCCTAGACCTGAATCGAACCCAGGACCCTTCAGTCTGCAGGCCGACGCTCTATCCACTGAGCCAAACCAGCTAGGGCTTACCTATTTTTTTGTGTGTATCTTTCTGAGGGGAATAGACTATATATAGATGAATAAAAATACTGTGTATAGTCTGTTTTCTCCTTTTTATATGTAAGTGATAGCGTAAAAGACATTTTCCAGTTGCTTTTTTCACTTGATTATTTTGGAGACAAGAATTTCCTTAATTTGAAAATCTAGAGACAACATCGAAATGCATTGCTTTACCGTAGACTGGATCTTGTACTACTACTTAAAGGACATTATTAGGTCAATTAGGACTAAATTGGCATATAGATGGTCCATTAGATAAAAGTATTGTACCAGTATAAATGTGTGAAGTTAATAACAGTACGAAGGTTATATAAAAGAATATCCATATTCTTTTTTTTTTAAAATATATTTTACTGATTTTTTACAGAGAGGAAGGGAGAGGGAGAGAGAGTTAGAAACATTGATGAGAGAGAAACATTAATAAGCTGCCTCCTGCTCACCCCTACTGGGGATGTGCCCACAAACAAGGTACATGCCCTTGACCGGAATCGAACCTGGGACCCTTGAGTCCGCAGGCTGACGCTCTATCCACTGAGCCAAACCAGTTAGGGCAGAATATCCATATTCTTAAAAAATGTACTCTTAAGTATTTAGGGGGAAAGGCCATGATGTATATTACCTGGTTCATGGGGAAAAAATCAAATATACAGTATTTATAGAGAGAGAGTATGCAAATGATAAAACAAATGGGATAAGATATTAATAGTGGATAAAAGGACTATACATGTGTTCCTGGTATAATTTTAATATTTGAAATTATTTATTTTCTTTTTTTGAAATTATTTTAAAATAGAAGCTTTTTAAGTGGTCATCCGCTTTTTTCACAACTGCCTAATACTCATTTTTGTGGATATGTATTTAAGCACTGCCCTATTGATGGGCATTTGAATTGTTTCCAAACTTTTGTTATTACAAGCAATTTTTTTGGGTAAATAACTTACTGTATTGTTTGCATGGGTAAGAATTTATCTGTAGGATGAGAATTGCTGAATTGAGGGTATAATGCTTTAAATTTTGATACATACAGGACAGGGCAAAAGTAAGTTTACAGTTTTTCGTATGGGAAATAATACGATAATTAATAAATAATTGCCCAGCTGGTGTAGCTCAGTGGTTGAATGTTGACCTATGAACCAGGAGGTCACAATTCGATTCCCAGTCAGGGCACGTGCCCAAGTTGCGGGCTTGATCTCCAGAATGGGGTGTGCAACTTCTCTCTCATCATTGATGTTTCTATCTCTCTTCCTCTCCCTTCCTCTCTGAAATCAATAAAAACATATTTAAAAATAAATAAATAAATAATACAAGAATAAACTGATTTGTGTGCTCACAGCTGTAGGCCTGCTTTTTCCCCACCCTGTATAGCAGCAGCACCTTAAAATAAGTTGTGGATGGCTAATCACCCACAACCTTCTTGAACAAATTTATTACTTTTCTTTATAGTGTGCACATGAAGATTGAAGAAAAAATCACACTAACCTGTGGACGGGATGGAGGATTACAGAATATGGAGTTGCATGGCATGATCATGCTTAGGATCTCAGATGATAAATTTGGCCGAATTCGTCTTCATGTGGAAAATGAAGATAAGAAAGGGGTGCAGCTACAGGTGTGCAGAGACTTTTGATAAGGGAGTATTAAGACTTTTGTTTGCCTACTTAACACAGTGCCAACTGGAGTTCCTCATATGAACCACAGAACACAGAAAATTATTACAGTTGTACAACTAGTACCATTCTAGATGCATAGGTTTCGCTCAGTGGATAGAGCATCCGCCAGAGGACTGAAAGGTCCTGGGTTCAATTCTGGTCAAGGGCATGTACGTTGGTTGCAGATTTGATCCCCAGTAGGGGGCATGCAGGAGGCAACTCATTGATGTTTCTCTCATGGATGTTTCTAACTCTATCCCTCTTGCTTCCTCTCTGTAAAAAATCAATACAAATATATTTTAAAAAGAAAAAAGAATTGGCCTGGCTGGTGTGGCTCAGTGGTTGAGCGTTGACCACCCATTGACCAAGTGGTCGCTGGTTTGATTCCTGGTCGGGGCACATGCCTTGGATATGGGCTCAATCCCCATTGCGGGGGGCGGGGAGATGCAGGAGGCAGCCGGTCGATGATGCTTCTCTCTCACTGATGTTTCTATTTCTCTATTCCTCTCCCTTTCTCTCTCTCTAAAAAGCAATAAAGGGAAATATATATTTTTTTAATTAAAAAAGAATTGGAATGTTTTAGGCCCCCTATTTGAGATGTTTCTATTATGAGCCATGGAAGACCAGAGGAAATTTATTTTGTCTTATGTCTAAGCCTCAGAAACTCTTTCACTTTTCATTTCAGACCCATCCAAATGTAGATAAAAAACTTTTCACCTCAGAATCTCTAATTGGCTTGAAGAATCCAGAGAAGTCATTTCCAGTCAACAGTGATGTAGGGGTGCTAAAGTGGAGACTACAAACCACAGAGGAGTCCTTTATTCCACTGACAAGTAAGTGCTTCTGGCCAGTCCCACTAAGTTCGTCTGCATTGAGAACTAGAAATAGCCCTGGCTTACACTCTTCTCTCCATTGCTGTAACAAAATCCTCTTTGAGAAAATGACCTGCTGCACTGTGTTTTTTAAATCATTGGCTTTATTTTTTTAGTGGCTTTAATGTCAAAACTGTTATTTAAATAGTTTACATTCAGATGTTTAAGGTCCACAGCTGTCAGCTTTGATTTGCCATCTGAACTTTACTCTTTTTTAATGTTCTAGTATGCCTGCTTTGCTTCTCTCCTCAGTTAATTGCTGGCCCTCAGAGAGTGGAAATGGCTGTGATGTCAACATAGAATACGAGCTACAAGAAGATAATTTAGAATTGAATGATGTGGTTATTACCATCCCACTCCCGTAAGTGGTATCCCCCACGTAATTATTTTCCTATATTGGGCTTATAGAACTAGTCTTTTGGAACTCGTTTTGGAAGCAGCAGTTAGCTGGCTGGTCATTCTAAGATATTTGCTTCTTCGTAAGACCGGTTGTGAAAGAAGTCAGAGATAAGAAAGGCTACATGCTATATGGCTTCACTTATATGACATTCTGAAAAGGTGGTAAACACTCTTGGGACAGAAATCAGGAGGTGAAGAAGAAGGTGTTTGTTTGTTTGTGTTTTTTTTAGAAGAAGGCATTTGCCTGCAAAGGGGCACGAGGAACTTGGGGGATGATGGGAATGCTTTATGACTTAACTAGAGGCCCGGTGCATGAAAATTCATGCACTGGAGGGGGGTTCCCTCAGCCCGGCCTGCCCCCTCTCACAGTCCGGGAGCCCTCAGGGGTGAGAGGTGGCCTGGTGATCGGGAAGGCAATGCCCCCATCACACCTCTGCTGCTGCCACTGCCGGCAGCACAAGCCTCAGCCGGCCCTGGTTACCTGAGTCTCAAGCGGCCCTGGGCGGCTGGGGGCGCTAAAGGGACTGGGGGACTCCAGAGACAGGCGTGTGGAGTGGCCAGACCTGCCTGGGGGCGGGCCCAGCCTTGCCGTGTGCCTGCCGCCCTGGCGGGGCCGAGGGGACTGGGTGCCGCCATCTTGTGGCTGTGGGCGCTGCCATCTTTTGAGGGCGTGACAGTCAATTAGCATATTCCCTCTTTATTAGAAAGGATTGTGATGGTGCTTACAAGGTTACAGACCTCTGTCATAATGCATTGAGCTGTACACTTTATTTTATTTTATTTTTAATATGGAACACTTCACGAATTTATGTGTCATCCTTGCGCAGGGGCCATGCTAATCTTCTCCGTATCATCCAATTTTTAGTATGTGTGCTGCCGAAGCGAGCACTGAGCTGTACACTTTAAAAGGAGTGTGGAATTGCTAACTTGAAAACCAAACCATGCAAATCGCCGGTTGCCATGCTAGAGCTCTTTCAGTTTGTTTGGGTTGTAATGAAGATTTCCAGGATTAGCCACTGCGCACTTTCTGTTTTGTTTTGCAACTCTTAAATTGGGTCTGTCAGACTGAATTTTTCTTTTTCATTTTGCTCTCTAAGTTTCCAGCTAAAGATGAGAGTATGTTTTCAAGGGAACTATTGATTCTTGCTGTAAAACCAAATCTGTGTTGATTTCAGTAAAATTTTTAACAGCTTTATTGAGGTCTGATTGACATGCAGATACACTACACATATTTAAATTGTATAGTTTATTAACTTTTGACCTGTATATACCTGTGAAACTATCACGACAGTTAAGCTAATGAAAATGTCCATCATCCCCAGAAGTTTTTCTTGTTTGCTTAAATGGCCCACTTTCCAGGTTCGTCTGGAAATACGCTTTACCTTAAGTTTATCTCCTCCCTGGCATTTCCAGTGAGTGTATGCTCTTATTACTTTACCAGTGAATCCCAGCTCCTGTCCTCTACCTCTCAGCCCCCTGCCCCCAGGAGCACCCAGTAAATGTGTTTTTAGTGCATCTTTACTGTTGTATTGCTTTGTTGTTGCAGAGAAAATGGTACTTTAGTTTTGTTCCCTTTTTGATAATTCAAGCCTTTACATGACGAGGTGTGGTTTTAGTCATTCTTATTTCCATTTTTTAAAAATATGCTTTATTACCAATATCTCCTTTAATTGGGTAGCCATCTTATTCTTCACAGCTTGGTTATTCTTTCAGAACAATAGATGGCTGCCTTGAACTTTTGTAGGTCTTGGGCATGGGTAACAGGTGTGGGATTTGTTTTGTTAGGACTTACTTTACTAGACTATTTTTAGTCCTCTCCATCTACCCTGTAATTGTGGTTATGGTGATTTCCTGTGTCTTAGCTCAATTTTTCAATAGTCTCCAACAGAGACCCTTAAACAACATTTTACCCTATTGTGTAGAACTGATCCAGTTAGAAATCAGAATCAGAATTGGAACAGAGCAAAGAGAAGAACATATATACAACTGGGGCCATAAAATTGATAGGAAGAGTTCATTGTGTTATATTACCCTTAAAGTTTTCTTTGTCTCTGTTATTTACCCTGCCCCTGGTAAGTTAAAAGGTGGTAAATTTAGAATGTGTAGGGGTAGGTGACACTGCCTGTCAGCCATGTGTGGGGATGCAAAGTACATTCTAACTAGTTCTTTCGCAGATTAGATAACTGTACCTCTTTCTCCCATCACATTTGAATTTTGTCAGGGGATAATTGTCTTTCACTTAACAACCAAAGTCCACTTACTGGATTGTAAATCAAATAAATCACAGGCTTCAATTACAGTAAGTTTGGAAACATTCTAAAATCTTTTGAAAACATTTTCTCAAAGGTTCACTCCATTCTAAACAACTGCATAATGCTGTGTAAAGTTTCCCCCCACTACTGCCAACCTGTTCTTTCCCCATTGTCACCTGTACAGAGAGCTGCCTTTATTAAAATTCCTCTTGACACAGCAACAAACCGTTGGTGCAGATTTTTGGAAATACATCCCACTTCACACATTTGTCAGTGTCATCCCGTTCACTCCAGATCTAGTCCCCGTGTTGCAGCAGTCCGCAGGCATATTTGCCAATTACCTGTGGTTGCATATACCTGGGTCTACAAAGGGAATGAACGAGACCCTTAGCCAGGGTGCCAGGACTTCGATTCTTGAAGTTATTAGGGAACCTAATTTTTTCTTGCACTGTATAAAAGTGGGTAGAATTTGAGGAGCATAATCAAAGTTGGGGCTGGTTTTCCTTGGCACAGTTCTTTCAGCTCTGGACAACTAACTTGACATGGACGTTTCTCATGACAGATCTGGTGTTGGCGCACCGGTTATTGGTGAGCTCGATGGCGAGTATCGACACGACAGTCGACGAAACACCTTGGAGTGGTGCCTGCCAGTGATTGATGCCAAAAATAAGAGTGGCAGCCTCGAGTTCAGCATTGCTGGGCAGCCCAATGACTTCTTTCCTGTCCAAGTCTCCTTCATCTCCAAAAAAAATTACTGTAACATACAGGTACCCCATTTTTCTGGAGAGCCTATATGGGGAAAGTGGTAAGACAGATGCCATATAGGTAGCATGGCTTCATGGTCAGAGCAGAACACCAGAAAAGCTGGTGTCCCCGGCCCATTCCATTGCTGACTCCTTGTATGATCTTGGCCAAATTTCTCACCTCCTTTACCTCAGTTTTCCTCTCTAGATCAGACAAAGTAAAGACATTGAATATAAATACATATTTAAAAATTATGGGTTGTGTAAGATTTATATCTCTTAGTTGTCTATTTTTTAAATCATATATTTTTAAATTGTTTTTTTAAAGTATATTTTTATTGATTTCAGGGAGGAAGGCAGAGAGATGGAAACATCAATGATGAGAGAAAATCATTGATTGGCTGCCTCCTGCATGCCCCACACTGGGGAATGAGCCCACAACCCTGGGTATGTGTCCTGACCGGGAATTGAACTGTCACCTCCTGGTTCATAGGTCAATGCTCAAACTCTGAGCCATGCCAGCTGGGCTTAAAATTTATTTTTCAAAACACCCTACACATGATTTTGTAATGCCTTTGTATTGTCATTTGTTTGAACCCAAGGAATGAAAAAGTTTTTTGTTTAGAAGATAAAATTACTAAAAGTGATTCTATAATATAAATGGGTACAATTTTTGGATTTTTTATGTCACAACTTCCCTTTATTATCATGAGCCAGTTCTGTTGCAGATCTTGTCCTTTAGGTAGGCAAAGCATTAGAAATTTGTGAACTGTTCTTTTGCGTTGTTTTTAACTCATTGTTCTTCCACTTTTTGAATTTGCATTACAGGGACCCAGTTTATAGTATCGTCTTCCCCTCTGACTCATTGATTTGCTTATTATTCTGGCACTATCTTATCTTCCCAGATGGTCTCTGTCCCTCCTGTAAGAGCTGAGGAAGTTAGAATTTCCTCTGTTGGATGATTCCAAAGAGCAGTTCTCTCTCCCCTTTCAGTTATTGGCATAAGTACCTCAGTATTGGGAGCACATTGTTGAACCCAAGACATTAGATAGAAATGGGGTACATTTTCCTGTTTGGGACCATTTGAAGAGTAGGACAGAATAATAGGTCTCTCAAAACCTTGTTAGAAAACATAAATCAACTAGAGGCCCAGTGCACAAAATTTGTGCATGGGTGGGGTCCCTAGGCCTGGCTGGCGATCAGGGTCCCTCGGGGTCAGGCCAATCAGGGCTGGGCTGGAGAGAAGGTGATGGTAGCTGGGCCAGATGCCAATGCTGTCATCGTCGGCACCATGCCACTGCATGGTTCCCTGCCTCCTCCCCCCCCTTCCCTTGCTGCTGTGCCGCCACCGTGGTGGGTAGGCAGTGGGCCGATTTGGGCCTGCCGGTGAGGGGGAGGGACGGGGCACGGGAGGTTGGCTACTGGCCCTGAGGAGGGAGCTGGCTCTCGGCCCCCCTGGGAAAGGGGCCACATCCACCACCACCCACCCTGTTTCCCCATCCCAGCCTGGGGGCCGCCCCAGCGGGAGGGACCACGGGAGGTTGGCTGGTCAGGGGAGGTTGGCTGTGGGAGCGTATTGACCACCAGGGTGCAGCTCCTGCATTGAGCATCTGCCCCCTGGCGGTCAGTGTGCATCATAGCAATCGGTCATTCCAGTCGCTTAGGCTTTTATATATATAGATAGATAGATAGATAGTTCAAGTATTATGTTGATGCCATTATAGGCACCGTTGTTACAGATAATTCATTAAACTAGACATTTTTTTATTACTAAAAAGAAAAGACTATCTCATTTGGAAGATCCAGCTATATCTAGAAAATAAGTATGATAAAGCCAGCTTAGTTAGAATTTGAAAGCAAATCAAACAATTTTGAAGAGTTACATTATTTCATTTGGAGTCAAATGTTAATTGAGAATCCTGATAGAATGTCTATGAACTTCATAGATTTTATGTGGCAGGATCTGGGCAGTGGCCACTCTTGATTTCAGAGAGGAAGGGAAAGAGAGAGAGAGAGAAACATCAATGATGAGAGAAAATCATTGATTGGCTGCCTTCTGCACACCCCCCTACTGGGGATCGAGCCCATAACCTGGGCATGTGCCCTGACTGGGAATCAAACCGTGACCTCCTGGTTCAGAGGTCAACGCTCAGCCCCTGAGCCCCGCCGGCCGGGCCAGGCTGAGCGTGTTGATGGGGAAGAGGGATGCTGTAAGCTGCGGTTGAAGTGTGTGTTGGCACTTCGGAGCCACTTTTAGTGCTGCTCGGAGGAACTGTCATCTGTTGTAACTGAGAATTTAGTCAGCACCGTGGAGACTCCTCTTCCTGCTTTACCTTACCCTCTGTTTGTTTCCCTAGGTAACCAAAGTGACCCAGGTAGATGGGAACAGCCCAGTAAGGTTTTCCACAGAGACCACTTTCCTGGTGGATAAGTATGAAATCCTGTAATACCAACAAGAGGAAACCGAAAAGGAAAACTTTCAAATTAATAAAGAAGAAGCCAACAGTGGCTGAAGAATTTTTTTTCCAAATCTACAAGCCATTGGAGACCCTTTTTTTCTAGTATGCACGGTTCTCGGCGCGCAAGGACCCTCAACTCACCCTCAGTGTTCATGTCACAGACACATTCTTTGGCAAAGAAATGACACAAACAGAAAGGGAAAGGCTGCTGATTTCTTTGGCAGATTTTACTGGCCAGCAGGAAAGCAAGCTCCAGAGATACCCCCAGTTAAACACCTTCTCTGCCTGGCCTCGGCTGCTCCTTTATTTTAGCCCCTAAATATATAGTTATAGTTCATACTTACTTTGTTTTTAAAAGTTCTCTGCAGAAAATTTTAATCTTTCATACTCCTTTTCTTTACCTTCAGTTCTTTTCTTTCTATACATTCAAGCACTGGGATCATCTGTATATAAGTGTTGTATTTATTGGGTACTCCTAGACCAAGTTGATCTAATCCAGTCTTGATTTTTAGACTATACAGGTGAATTGTTTAAAGTGTTTGGAGTTTAGAAGTTAAAAGATGAGGATGTCTCGTGTTCTTTTCCTATATCCATTTATTCTTTCACTCCTTTGACAAGTTGTTTTCCTTTTAGGCTGGTCCCTCCAGTTTAGAACAGTGCTGTGAATATTAAAGACAGCTGGGAAACGGTTTCCAATGGCATAGCCCCACTGAAAGATGTCTGGGAGGAGAAGGGTTCTGTCCAGCTGGGGATTTCTCACCCACAGGCAGCCATGTCTGCTGCTGGTGCTGCCGAGGCTTCCAGCTCTCCACATTTTGGGTACTTCACCTAAAACATCATAGCTCATAGTCTTTGGAATCCATTCGTATTCCTCAGGTTCACCACCTCCCTCCTACTGGCTGTTGTCTATGTCATCAGTCCTTTTCTGGCAGAGACAAGGGTATGATTTTGGAGGCGTGTGTTCAGTGAGCCCTTGTGCCAGTTCCATTGGCCCTAAACTGTCCAGGAGACTGCATTGCCACCAGGATTTTAGCATTTCAAAAGGCAGCTGTTATACTGGCCTGTGTTAGATTGCTGACATCTACTCCCACTTCTGGCCTGCCCAGCCTTTTTTCACCAGCTATCTGTCCCTGTCTCTGAAATCCATCCATTTCCTCTTCCAAGTCTTTTCCAGTGAGTGTCATCATGTAGTAGTTATTTTCTTAGCCCCATCTTATCCATTACTTTTCCAGTTGAGAGGACTACACCAGCCAGCCCGTCTTTGGCCTTTAGCGCAGTATTGCGCCCAGAAGGGTTGGTGTAGCTGCTGGGGGTGGCAGCCACAGGTGGGAGGAGGCAGGGGACTGGATGACTCTGCACTGTCCTCTGGTGGAGAGGTCCACGCCCACTCGGAGCACGAAGAGTGTGTGGTACTTGAAGCAAAGCAGTCGCTCACCCATGGTCATGGATGGAGTTGTTTGCCAAAGAAGCATCTGGCCTTTCCCTTTCCCCTGACCATCAGGGAAGAATCCTTATCTCCAGCTTGGTTTCCACCTGGGTTTTTTGTTTGTGTGTTTTGGTTTTTTTTAAGGAAGGGGCCTGGGACAAGAAATCTGTCATGTAGTTAAATAGGCAAATCTTATTAATCCAGTTTTGTTTGAGAGTTGCTTGTCCATATGATTTTTTTAAAGTCAAGTTTAGTTTTACAAAAACTTTTTTCTGAAATTACTTTTGGGGTATTATTTAAAATGAGAGATGTTTTGTAACCCTGTAAAATACATAGGGAATATAACATTCCAGTGTACACAAAGGAAAATTCTTTAATCAAATAAATAGTATTATAAAATGAATTTATTAGACTCTTGTCTTTTTTTTTCTTTTTAAAAAAAAATATATTTTATTGATTTTTTACAGAGAGGAAGGGAGAGTGATAGAAAGTTAGAAACATCAATGAGAGAGAAACATCGATCAGCTGCCTCTTGCACACCCCTACTGGGGATGTGCCCGCAACCAAGGTACATGCCCTTGACTGGAATCGAACCTGGGACCTTTCAGTCCGCAGTCCAACACTCTAGCCACTGAGCCAAACTGGTTTCGGCTAGACTCTTGTCTTAATGTTTTGGTGTCTGCTTGCGGATTCAGGATAATGTAATGGTATCTAAGATTAAAAATTAATGGTACATATATTTTTTAAGAGGAATACTCTCTGAGTATTAATTGCCTTTTAATTTATTGAAATATTACAGATGTCCCCTCCCCCCATTAACCCCCAGCACCTTGCACCCGCATCCCCCGCCCCGGAGTAGCTTTTGAATGAATCTAATACTAATGGACTTTGGGTCTTAATGCTTTCGGCAGTTGTAGAATAAGGAAACAGGCTTCGTCTGTAAAGATAAAGGTTCGTGATATGTGAAGCCTTCCCCTCCCCAGGAGACGGGTAAGAAGTAGCAGGGGTGATAATCCCCTCAGAAGAGGCTTCACTTGCTTTAACTTGAAAAACGATTGAACACCAGTAAATTGGGAGGCAAATTCTCTCTAATGAACAGTAAGTGGAATGAAAAAGGTTTTACCTTCATGGTGAAAGCCAAGATTTTGAATTCTTTCCCCTTAGAAAGTATCTGGTCTAACGTTGCTGACATGTGGCTTGGCTCTGAGATTGTAACTTTAATCCAATGAAACGAAGCATTCCAACACCATCCACCCCCTGCCTGGCGGCTAGTCCCTCCATGGCATAAGTGCACTTTGTGTTGGCCTCTTGTGAGGAAGACTAGCACAATAATTAGGTCTGACTGAGCATTTTGTTTAATGGAGGAGGCTCTGGTTTAATTAATTCCACAAAGCAGAGGTAAGGAGCACACCTCCATTGTGGTCAGGAGTTTCTTTTAAAAAGGTCTGTTACTCAGTTGCTCATAGTAGTTTCAAACCCTGAATCTATTGACTTGTGCATCTCATGGGAAACTTAGTCCTCCGTTAATTTGAAATTGTTCACTGGGTATGATCTGAGAGATTTCCAGGGTTGAGCTAGAATAGCCTTTCTTAAAAGTTCCCCTCTTGCAGGCCCCATTGGAGGAAGACAGGAGAAAAATACAAAAAGTCCCCACCCAAAAAGTAATTACAGACATTGTTTCTAGTTAGAATATAATAAATTCCAACGAGAAGCAAAGTCCGTAATTCCTTACACAGCCTTTTTTTCTGAGGTAGACAAGTGTTAACTAACTAGTGATACTCCACACGGGTCTCAGGGCGGCCGGGAACAGGCTTGTCTTACAGGCTTTAGAGCAGGGTCCTCAAACTGTTTAAACGGGGCCAGTTCACTGTCCCTCAGACGGTTGGAGGGCCGGACTATAGTTTAGAAAAAACTGTGAACAAATTCCTATGCACACTGCACATATCTTATTTTGAAGTAAAAAAACAAAATGGCAAAAACACCCGCATGTGGCCCGCGGGCCGTAGTTTGAGGACGCCTGCTCTAGAGGAAAGCAAACATTCAGAATGGACTCCCTCTACTGTGCACCTCTCACTGCAGCCCTTCTCCACGTCCCCTGCTCGCTTTGGGAAACACATTTGCAGCGGTAGAGCTTTCAATCCGCCAGGTCCACCAGGAGGCCGATAGCTACAGCTACGCATTGCTCTCACCCAAGGGCAGACAGCATCTCTACTAGCGTCACTTTCATTTGCCCTGGGAGTTAGTGATGTGGAGGCAAGCCTTTAGGGAAAAGACTACCTTTTTAAAAATTGATTATTATTATTTTTTTGTGAGACAGTTTGCTGTTCCACTTATTTATTCATTCATTGGACAAAACTCCAACTAAAAGCCACCCGGCCAGGGCAAGACTCCATTTCTAAATGAAGCTGTTGCCCTGGCCGGTTTGGCTCAGTGGATAGAGCATTGGCCTGCGGACTCAAGGGTCCCGGGTTTGATTCCGGTCAAGGGCACATGCCTGGGTTTTGGGCTCGGTCCCCCAGTGGGGGGCGTGCAGGAGGCGGCCGATGGATGATTCCCTCTCATTGATGTTTCTCTTTCGCTCCTCCTTTCCCTTCCTCTCTGAAATCAATAAAAATAAATTTAAAAAAACAAAGCTGTTGCCCCTCTCTCAAACACAAGAGATAAGCAACCAGGCAGTTTTTAGAATCTTGGGTTACTTCTACCCCCACCTAAAGGACGTCTTTGGCCTTGCTTTTCCTACGCAGGGGCTGCGTGGTTATGGAGGGCTTAGTCCGCTCTGGAAAGCTGCCGTAGGTGCAGTGCGATAGGCTGATTGCCAAAGAGGGGCTGTTTGAAAAAGGCATTACCAATTCAAGACAAGGAGAGAAATGGAAATCGGTCTTGTTCCCCATTCTTTGGCCCAAATGAAGGCTTATTAGGAAGTCCTAACAAACTTAGAGGAGCCACAGAGGTAGGCAAGACCAGTTTTCTGTCCGACCCAAATTTCCCACCCCGCTTGGATGTAGCTTCAGGTGGAAGTGGGCTGTGCAATTCCGGGGACAAGCTGAAAAGAGAGCTCCTTGCAGCTGCTGAAAAGGTTTGACTTTTCTCCCAACTTGGATGTGGTGAGGAGTTACTGGGCGCCACACCTACACTAATGATACCCAAGTTCCGGATCCAGAGGCCAGAAAAGACCGTCTGGGTGGGGTGTGTAACTCCAGGGGTTACTTGCTGTGATGAGCAATCCACTTTTCGGGCTAGAGGAAGAACCTTTTGGGAGGAGGGACAGGGTGGGCCGTGTGCCGAGGCAAAGGCAGGGTGTGGAAATCCACTGCTGAGCGCCCAGGGCCTAAAAAACCCCTCCCTCCACGCTCAGCCTGGCCCCGCCCCCGCCTCCACTTAGGAAAGTCTGAAGCATGCTTGGAAAGCTGCTTTCTGTTTTTCTCTCTCTTCCTCCCCCTCTGCCGAGCTCCCAGCTGCTCGACCTCTTGCATAACAGAGCACTGAGGTTTGATGCACTCCAGATGTGGGGAAGGGTGGGGTGGCCTGTGAGGCGTGGGATCGAGTCCCCTGAGTGCTCTAACTGTGGGAACGTAGGGCCTTGACAGCAGGAACTGGGACACAGGCACACAGCCTCAGCACGGGGTCCGAGGTCCGGGGTCCCTGGCCCCTGGCCTGGGAGGATAGAGAAAAGCTGATGCTATTTCAGCTCCCTGCCTCAGCACCAGTTGCCTCTGTGGCAGGCGCGCGGGTTCCGAGATTCCTCCCCACCAAGACTGTCCAGGAGAGCTGGACACGGTGACTTACATGCAAAGCCTCTGAGGTTCCCAATCTGAGCTCCTCCCCGCAAAGGCTGCGTCTTGGCACAGAGGACACAGTTTGGGTGTTTTCTTTTTCTCTGACAAGAGGAGTCTGGAGATTTCTGTTGTAATCTGCCTCATGAAAGGTGGCCAGGGTCAAAACACTCTCAGGAAGCTCCAACAACATGAAGAGGAATTGGAAGAGCCTCCCCGCCCCATCCTAGGGGTGCGCTCTGGCCTCCTGCGTGGGGCCCCAGCTAAAGCTGGCCCTGCCAGTAAGTGACCCGAGGTTCCTGCAGGTCAGCCTCCCGCTGCTCTGGGTTAGGCAGAGAGGACACAAACTGAAGCCCGTCCCCAAAAAGACAAGTTATGTTCTGCTACCCGCCCAGCTGCCATTGCTGCCAGCCTGGGCCTTTCTGCGCCCTCCTGCAGCGTGGGAGAGTCTCGGGGGTCCCTCTGGTGCGTTCAAGGGGTTCAGGCCAGCTGAGTTCAGCTCCCCAGGGCCTCCAGTCAGCCTCCTGGGGCAGGAGCTGGCCTGGCCAGGTACGGATCCTCTGTCAGTGTTGGGTTTCGGGGTGGGGGTTGAAGAAGGATTCAGGCTGTTTCCAGGCTACTCCCAGGTGCTCAGGTCCCCCTGTTCGCCCTTGTTTTCTCCCCTGCTCCTACCGGAACCCAAACTGCTCCAGGATGGCGCGCTCAGCTGTGCTCCACAGCTTGTCTCCGGCTTGTACCCGGGAGCTGGGGCGGGAGCGGCATGAAGCCTTCCGGTGCTTCGCAGCCTGCGTGGCCCTTGCTCTCATGCCGGCTCCAGAGACACCGTGAAGCCTGCCGCGCAGGGTTATCGACCCCACTCACAGCTCTTCACGGGGGGACTTGGAAGAGGGTGAGGAGAAGGGTGTCAGGGGCGACCTGGGTCCCCGCAGCAAATGTTCTGGAGAGGGTGCTGAGTATGCTGAAGGGCTGGGACCGTGAGGTTCCCGGGGAGCCCATGGAGAGCCAGGCATCTAAGGTTAAAACGGGGAAGGAGGGGGAGGGGGAGGGAAACTGTCAAAAACACCCTCTCCGAAGAGCCTTGAAACCTAGGGGTGGAGAGTGGTCAGAGAGGGGAGGGGCGGGGCGGGGGTGCGGGTGGTGGAGAGCCCAGCTGCAGGACGGAACAAAGCGGTCGCTGTGCAGGCGGGGGTGGGGGTGCTGCTATGGGAAAGGGGGGGTGGGCCTTGGGCTCCGGACCCACAAGGGCGTCTTCTCCCGCTGGCCTAGCCGACCGGACGCGGGCCGGGGGCCGGGGGCGGGGACTGGCGGAGGGGCGGGGCGGGCCGCTCCTCCTCCACCTCCTCGGCGGCTCCGGGGGAAAAGCGGCAGCGTCCGGTCTGGGGCCGCGCGGCCTGGCCAGACCCGGGGGCCGGCGCGCCCTCTCCTCGAGGTAAGGACACCCTCTCCCCTCCCCGACGCCCGCGGGTTCCGCGTGCTGCGCGGGTCCCAGGCCTGGTGGAGCCCTCAGATGAGCTCTGGGCTGGGGGGCCCGGAAGAAGCCCACGGGGGGGGGCAGGGGAGTGCGTGGGGCGAAGGGGCTCTGGGGAGTGGGCTCAGCCGCTCCTCTGCGGGCCCCGCGCTTCTGCCCCCCTCGCGCCTCCGCCAGGGGGAGCCCGAGCGCTCTGCCCCAGGAGGGGCGCTGGACCCACCCCGTCCAGATGTGCCGCGGGGTCCCTTCCCCCCCCCCCTCTCTTGCCCACGGCAGGACTGAGAGCCCTGCGCCGGGAGGGGGGCCCCTGGGGCATCTCCGCTCCCATTCCGTCCGGGCCGCGCTGAGGGACCAGGAGGGGATGCGAGCCGCTCGGAGGCCGGGGGTCCGGGAGGGACTCCTGGGTGGACTCAGGAGATGGGGAGCACGTCTGGGACCTCCCCGCCCTCCCCTGAGGCACCCCGTTCTTTGGCGTCCGGGAGGCGGGACGGGGCACCGGGAGCGCCCCAGCGTCCTGCCCCGCGCGCGGCCCGGATCCTGTCCCCGCGGGGTCCCCTCCAGCCGGGCTGCTTCGAGGAGCCGGGCGGGGCGCCGGCGGGGCGAGCGGGGACCCCGGCGCCGGGCGCGGCCGCCTTCTGGACCCGTTAGCTCGGCGGGGCCGACGCTGCCCGAGGCTGACTCATCGCGGCGGCCACACAGGCAGCTCCCACCGCGTCAGAGGGCCTCCCACGCGCGTCCCGTCTCCCGGCCCGGGCCGCGTGGAGCCCACTCCATCCCCTGCACCCCGCGCCCTCGAAGTCCCCGCAGCCCTCGGACGCGCGCCCTCCTGCAGCTGCTCTGCGGGGCGCGGGCGCGGGCGGGGTCGGGCCGCGGTGCCCCCCGCGCAAACAAGCGGCGCCTTCTCCTCGCTCCCAGAGAAAGGCCGCTTGTCCCGGCGGCGGGCGGGCGGGGCGGGGCGGCGCCCAACACTGCGGCCTTGTCCCGCCGCCACCCCGCCGCCCGCGACGTGGGAGGGCGCCTTCCTGCGCCCACCCGCCCGCGGCAACGAGGTCGGGCCCTGCCGGCTGGCGCCTCGCCAGCCCCGCCTCCCACGGTGGGCACCCCTGGCCGCCCCGCCGCTGCCTTCCAGCCCCCGCGGTCCCCTCGGTGCTTCGGCCGCTGCCCAGACCCTCGGGGACCCCTCCGGCCTCCGTCTCCCACCCCCTGCCCCCCTCAGCGCTCCCGCCCCCGCTCTCCCTCCACGCGCCTTCCCTCCCGCCGTGGACCTTCCCTCTGACGCCCGGTTTGGGGCCTGGACCTCCCGATCCTCCCGGCCCTTCTTCCACCCCCGTCCGGAGCCCAGGCCCCCGAGCCGCCACCCCGGACGCCGCCCTGGGCGGGACGGTAGGGACCGGGCGGGGCGCTGACCCTCGGGGCCAGGAGGCGGCAGCGGCCGGGCCGGAGCGGCACCTGCTGGCGCCCCGGCCTCGCCCACGGGGGTCACTCCGGGACGCCCAGCCGCTGCGCCCCGCGCCGAGGAGGCGCTCGGGCATCTGCCCGCGGCCGGAGGGCGGTTCTCGGCCGCCCGCGCGCCCCGCCCTCCCCGCCCGGGGCCGGAGCCCGGCGCGCTCGCTGGGGCAGATTTTGGCCGCGAGGAGAGGCGGGGTCCCCGAAAGGCCGGAGCCCCGGGGCGGGGCGGGTGGGTAGACAGCAGGCGGGTCCGCCACCCTGGCCTGGGGTGGGGTCCGGGCGCCTCCTGGTGGCGGCTCCCCAACCCTCGTCCAAGTCCCGTCTGCCCGAGCTCGGTGCGCGGGCTCCGGGGTACCTTTCCCGTCCCCATCGGTTCCGCCGCCCAGCCTGCGCCTCCCAATCCGCGTCCTCTCCTGGTCTCCGCCGCTCCTCTCCTCTCCTGGGTTCCCCTCAGCCTCGCCACTTCACAATCTCTATCTTCACTTGAAAAAAAGTTTAAATATATTTTTATTGATTTCAGAGAGGAAGGGAGAGGGGGAGAGAGAGAGAGAGAAACATCAATGAAGAGAGAGAATCATTGATCGGCTGCCTCCGGCCCTGGGGAGCGACGGGATGGAAGCCGGACCCTCCGCCGAGCGGCGCAGGGCGTTCCCTTGAAGGATTCGGTGTAAATGAGGGCGCTCACCCACGGCTGCCGCGCAAGGTGATAGTGACACGTTGGACAGGTGAAGCCGAGGCCCACGAAGGTGAAGTGACTTGTTCAAGGTCATGGAACTCACAGTAATAACTTTATATTTGTATGTTGTTTATAGTGCTTTGCCCTTCACAGCGTTTCACTTAATAAAAATCTGAATCTCCAGACAGTCTTTTTCTAAACTGTTTCATGGAGGTGTGATGTATACAACAAGATTCATTTAATTTAAGTGCACATTAGATTATTTTTAGTATATTTACAGAGTTGTGCAACCATCATCACGATTTAATTTTAGAATACTCCTATTGGGCAAAAAAGAAATCTTGTGTCCATTTATTTATTAGTCCTTCTCCATTCCAGGCAAGCACTAAATCCCTGCCTTTTTAAAAACCATTATTCCAGTCTCAGAGGATGACCTGACAGAGACAAGTTAAGTAACTTGTCCAAGATCTTACAGCTAATAAATGATAAAGAACAGGGTTAGCCCGGCCGGTGTGGCTCAGTGGTTGAGCGTCGACCTATGAACCAGGAGGTCAAGGTTCGATTCCCGGTCAGGGCACATGCCCGGGTTACGGGCTGGATCCCCAGTGTGGGGCGTGCAGGAGGCAGCTGATCAATGACTTTCTCTCATCATTGATGTTTCTATCTCTCTCTCCTCCCTCTCTGAAAGCAATAAAAATATATTTAAAAAAAAGAAGAACGGGGTTAGGTGCTAAATGATGTGCCTTTCCCTCACCTTTATGCTTTGTTTCCTTACCCCCGCTTTTATAGAAACTACCCGTTCTCAACCCAGGGCCTCTTGCCGCTCCTCCCGCCCAGAATGCTGAGTGGTTCCCTGAGGTGAGGGAAACGGTGTGGCACCCTCCGTCCCTGGAAAATGTTTCCTGTCACCAGATCCCCTGGGAGGTGCCATGCCAAGTTGGCCTTGGTGCGGGTTAATGGCCTTTGCCTTCCCTCTCCCCAGGCGCTGTTCTGGCCTGGCCTCTCTTCCACCAGCTGGGTGGAGATGGTGGCCGAGGTGGCCCCTGGCAGGGTGAAATTGGTAACTGTGGGTACGGCCGTCGGGGCCCACTGCTGGGGGCAGACGCTCCCTGGAATGTGGCTCCTGCCCCGACTGACTGCTCTCTCGGCACCCGGAGACGCTGGCAGAGAGCCGAGGGGTCCTGCCCGCAGCCGTTTTTCTCAGCTTCCCCAATGACAGGCCAGCAGCAAATACGCCCTCCCATTAGCAAGCTGGTCAAGGAATGGGCTCGTGGGTGCACATTAGTGCCCAGAGGCCCTCCTTCCTGTTCGCAGGACCCAGGGATGTGACCAGAGAGGAAGAGGCGGGTGGGCTTTGGAGGCTCTGGCTCTGGCTCTGTTTCACGCTTGGTCCTAAGGACCTACACTTCCTATGGCACCAACTCGGGCTCCGGTCCCCAGTCCTGTATTCCCATATCGGTCCCCTCTGAGGCTTGTGTGTGTGTGTGTTTCTGATCATGCCGGGGGAGACTGCTTTCTGGAGGAGAGAGGGTGCAGGAGTTGAGACTTACAGAGATAGAATGGTTGAGTTTTCCTTTTTTTTTCTTCGAAAGCTATCTTTCTTGATTTCAGAGAGGAAGGGAGACAGAGATAGAGACATCAGTGATGAGAGAGAATCATGATCAGCTGCCTCCTGCACACCCCACACTGGGGATCGAGCCCGCAACCCGGGCATGTGCCCTGACTGAACCATGACCTCCTGGTTCATAGGTCAACGCTCAATCACTGAGCCACACCAGCCGGGCGAGTTTTTCCTTTTCCCCAGCAAATATTGATTAATGTTCTGCTTGAATTTTCTTGTTTCCTTTAAGAAAAGATCCTGGCCCTCGCCGGTAGCTTGGTTGGTTAGAGGGCTGTCCAGATACTTGAGGTTTCAGGTTCAATCCCAGGTCAGCACATACAAGAATCAACCAATGATTGCATAAGTGTAACAGCAACTCTCTCTCTCTCTCTCTCTCTCTCTCTCTCTCTCTCTCTCTTTCTTTCTCTCCCTTCCTCCCACTTCTCCCACCCTCTCTCCCACCCCCTCTCTCTCCCTTCCTCTCCCTCAAATCAATAAATAAAAGTTAAGAAAAAAAAGAGAAAAGCTCCTAGTGTGGCCACCTGGGAAAAGAGACAAAAGGAGAAGAAAGGGGGAGCTCCTGGCTCAGCCCTCTGCCCACCTGGTGCCCTCTGGCTGCCAGAGTCCTGGGAGGGGCACTGGGTCCCCCGCCCCACCGGGTACATTTCCCACCCTGCTTCCGCTCCGGGTGTCTGAGGGTCCTCGCGGCCACGGCCTGGTGCCGGTGTCCACGGAAGGGAAGCACAGAAATGCATGCTGGGCCTTCCAGGGCTCTCTGTGGTTATGGGGGCAAGGGTCAGGCCTGGTAGGGTGCGGGAGCCCCGCTGTGGCTGGAGATGCACTGCCCCATGTCTCCTGCAGCATCAGGAGCTGGGAGTGATGATGGCAGTGCAGCCCTGCCAGAGCCCGCCCCCTCCCCTTTCCTGCCCTGCCTCCACCGCACCTGCTTTCTGCTGTGTCCCCAGGAGCTCGAGAGACCAGGACCATGGACACGCTCACCAGGAACCAGGGCGGCCCTGGATGCAAGAGCCCAGCAATGGTGCAGGTGAGCTGGGTCGGGCCTTGGGGCAAGAGGGCTGGTGGTGAAGATGAGTTCGGCTCCTCTGTCCACCCGTGGTCCCAGCCCAAGGATGAGAACAGCAGTTCCTCTCTGCCTTCCCAGGCCCCCAGCCTATTAACAGGCGAGTGTTTATCTGAATCGGGTTAATTGGTTTACCCAGAAAACACCCTCGGAGAGCCAGGAAGGGTTTCCAGCTGGACTCTGAGCTGTGTTTCTCTCCTTAACCCTGCCAAGCGCTGGCCAAGTGGATTGCCACAGACAAGTCTGTGGACTTACCTTTTTTTGTTACTCCTCACCCGAGGATATTTTTCCATTGATGTTTTAGAGAGAGTGGAAGAGAGAGGGAGAGACAGAGAGAAACATCGATGTGAGAGAGGCACATTGATTGGTTGCCTCCTGCACAAGCCCCGACTGGAATCGAACCCGGGACCCTTTGGTCCACAGGCCGGCGCTCTATCCACTCAGCTAGGGCATGCCGGACAAGCCTTGATGGGCCCTCCTCTCCAGTACCCCCTCCTCTCACCCAGGGCCTCTCCACTCCCCGTACTTTCTCCTTGTTTCTGTCTTAATAGACAAAAGGGACAGTTAAGCCAAGACTTGAGATAAGTCTGGTGGGAGGAGCTAGTGGCCTAGATCCAGATCTAATTACACTTGAGTGGAATGGTGCTCAGTGCAAGATTGTGTGCTAAACCCTCACCGCCCTCAGAGCCCTTCGGAGAGTGAGGGCTAGAGAGGGGCTGGTGGGAGTGTGGCTGGGTGGTGAGGTGCTGGCCTGGGGTCTGATGAGCTCCCCGCCCCCTGCCTGCAGAGAGGCCCCTTGGACCTGATTGAGACGGGCAAAGGGCTGAAGGTGCAGACGGACAAGCCCCACCTGGTGAGCCTGGGCAGCGGGCGGCTCAGCACCGCCATCACCCTGGTGCCTCTGGAGGACGGTGAGTCAGGCCGCCCCGTCCTTGGACACGTGCCTGCCCCGGGCCAGGCCTGTGTGAGCCCCTCTGCTACCTGCTGGCGGTGGTCACCTCCCCCAAATGGGAGGCGCTGCCACCCCACCCCACCAGTTTGCTTCCCTGGCCTCTGCCTCCCAGACAGCCTGCCCTCTCTGGTGGATGATCTGGCTCCACGACTAGGATTAAAGCTCCCTTTAGACACGGGGAGGAGAGCGCGGAAACAGGCGAGCAAGGCGCTCTTAGCAACCAGGGTGGCCCCGAGGCGAGGGGCCGCTCCGGGCGGTGCCTGGCATGGGAGCAGGTGCCAGTGCAGAAGGGAGAGGGGGAAGTGGGGGCAGAGCGCCCACGCAAGATAAGGCCCTGGCACAGCCCTTCAGGCCCGCTTCCTCTTCCCTCCCGGTTGCCTGGGTGATGCGACATTCCCCACATTCTGCAAATACCAGGCCGGGGGCTCTGCCAGGGGAGGGTCCGTGCAGACAGCAGAGGGGAGGCCGCCCTGGGGAGAGGGAGGAGGGGGGCAAGGGCTGCAGGTGGCAGAAGGAGGGAGAGAAGGAGGGAGAGGAGGAGGGAGAGGAGGAGGGAGAGGAGGAGGGAGAGGAGGAGGGAGAGGAGGAGGGAGAGGAGGAGGGAGAGGAGGAGGGAGACTGAGAAGACAGGGGCGTGTGGTGGGGGGTGGCGGACTGAGGGGCTAAGGAAGGCGTGCAGGAAAGAAGTGCCCTTCTCGGCCCGTGTGGGGCCTGGACCCTGCTGTGCCCTCTGGGCCTTCCCGCCTTTGGCCCGGAGTCCCTCTGCCTGAGAAGAGCCGCTGCCACAGACTCCCCCCAGGCCAAGGGCCCAGCGGGCGGCCGCGGGCAGGGACCCTTCGTGCAGTAGGAGGTGGAAGCCCACGGCCATCACGGTTCTCCTTGCCCTGCTCTGCCTCCTGGGGCTGGGCAAACCCTCTGACTCAGTTGCCTCCTGTCTTCAGGGAGGACAGTGATTGGCTCTTCGGCCAAGGACGTCGCCCTGCAGGGGCCGGGCCTGGCCCCCGAGCACTGCTACATCGAGAACCTGCGGGGCACCCTCACCCTCTACCCGTGCGGCAATGCCTGTGCCATTGACGGGCTCCCTGTCCGGCAGCCCACCCGGCTCACTCAGGGTGAGTGACACCTCCTAGCGGAGGGGGTCTTGTTTTCAAAGCTTGTGCATGGTAGGTGCAGGGGAAGCCTGCAGGGTGGTTGCCATGGTGACTGCCCTATTGGAGGTGGGGTGTTCAACTGCACCTGATGTGCCCAAGGAACAGCCCAGACCCAGACTCTCGCAGCCACTTGTCTCATCCTGCTTTTCTTCTCGGCCACCCTCCCCCTTCCTCCCCCCCCCCCCCCCCCCCGGAGAGGAGCGCAGCCTGTGTGCCCAGTGGTTGTTGGGGAGAGCCTTCGGGGCAGTGGTGTGGGCACAATGGCACTGTCCCCGGTGCCAGAGGGAGCTGTGCTCTGGAAAGCTGGAGAGGTGGGGAGAGGAGGACACACCCCCTGACAGGGAGGGGGAAGGGCAAAATCTGGGGACATGCCCACTCCTATTAGAAAATGTTGCCCTAGGCAGTCTGGCTCAGTGGATAGAGCACCAGCCTGCGGACTAAAGGGTCCCAGGTTTGTTTCTCGTCAAGGGCACATACTTCAGTTGCAGGCTCCAGCCCCAGTGGGGGCACGTGCAGGAGGCCGCCTCTCAATGTGTCTCTCTCAGTGACATTTCTGTCTCTCCTCTCCCTTCCACTCTCTCTAAAAATCAATGAAAAGCCCTGACTGGTTTGGCTCAGTGGATAGAGCGTCGGCCTGCGGACTGAAGGGTTCCAGGTTCGATTCCGGTCAAGGGCATGTACCTTGGTTGCGGGCACATCCCCAGTTAGGGGGTGTGTAGGAGGCAGCTGATTGATGTTTCTCTCTCATCGATGTTTCTAACTTTCTATCCCTCTCCCTTTCTCTCTGTAAAAAATCAATAAAATATATTTAAAAAAAATCAAAATCAATGAAAAAATATCCTCAGGTGAGGATTAGCAACAATACCAAAAAAAGAAAAAGAAGAAAATGTTGATAGCAGCTTTGGGGTCATGAATACAGTGAGCACCTTGCTTCCCAAAGCAACAGGCCATTCTTTGTGTGAGCTGGCTTTGAAAACTGGGCCCAGTCACCATGGTGACCAGCAGACCAGGAAGGGGTTGGCCCAGGTGGCACCTGGACAGAACCAGTGTGTTGCCCTGGGCATCAGTGTCAGGGAATGAGGAAAGCAGGTGTGGGTGGGGAGAGGTGGGCTCACAGAGCTTTGCTGACCTGGCTCTGAGCAGGACTGGGGTCCCGGAACCACTCTCTGGGGACTCTCACCTCTGACTAGCTAGAAGCTCCTTTGCAGTGGAACCCCACTGCCCCCCTCTCTCCTTCTGTTCCCAACCCTCAGGGTCTCTGCCTGCTCCCCCCTCACAGCTGACCCAGGAGACCCAACCTGGCCCTGCTCCCTTCCTCCTGCCCTGGGGAGTGTGTTGGGAAGACAGTGGCCAGGAGGCAGGCCCAGCAGCAGCAGCAGGCAAGCCCCGTCTCCTTCGGGGCTCCAGGTCTCTGACTCTGGGTGAGCGCGGGAGCCCCGTGAACTGGGACTTTGGCTGCGAGGCCACCTGATAGTCTTATTCCGTCTCAGAGAGAGCATCTGCCCAGGAGCACTTCCTCCCACCCGCAACCCCTCACACTCCTGGGCAAGAACCCCCGTGTGGTGAGCGGGTGGAGGACGGAGGCCCAGGCGGCCAGTGCCTCACTTAGTTTCCTGAGAAGAGGGAGGGCCTGGCCCAAGATGGAATTCTCGGGCATTTCCTGTGACCCCCATGACTCCCAACCCGTCTGTAGCCAAAAGCCTACCCTGCCCATTACATACCCTCCCACTCCCTTCTGACCCCAGCCCCCTTCCCTTCTGCGCCCTCCCATCCCTATAGCCTTGTGTCCAGGCTTGCCTGTCCCAGGAGCTGGGCGGCCTGGGAGGGGTAGGCAGAGGCACAAAGGAATGGGTGTTCTTCTCCCCAGCACCCCCCTCCCCGGGCTCCAGGAGCTGAGGGGTTCCTTGTCTCATCTCTGGAGCAAGGCACCCAGCCCGCCCTGCCGGGCCCCACTCCGGACATTCTTGGGAGAGCGTTTCCCTGGAAACTGGGCGGCGCGGGGGTGGACATGCTCTCTGTGTGTCTGTGTAACCGGAGTGTGTTGATGTGTCTCCGGATGTTTGTGGCTCTGGGCGTATGTAGCTCTGTGCTTGTGTCTTTCCCTGTGTTTATAGAGGAGGGTGTTCAGGGGGAGCAGGAGTGAACTCGGGACCGATGGCACCAAGTCCCTGTGCGTGCTCCCGTGTGTACATGAGGGCCCACCGGCCACATGCCTGTCTGGTGTACGTGCAAGAGGATCATCTTCCCTGTCTGCTTCCCCCGAGCTAGCCTTGGTGAGGGTACCCTCATCTTTGAAAAAGAGAAGGCTACCCTAGAAATAACAAGGAGCCCGCTCTGGCTGGGCCAGGCCTGAGGTGCATCATTCCGGGCACTGTGCCCAGCTATTTGGGGTGGCACACACCATGCCTGGCAGACCTGGCAGGGACAGGCTCTCCCAGAGGAATATGCCTGGACCACGGGTGGGGGAGGTGAGCAGAAAGCAGATGCTAGCCTTTCGCCAGAGCTGCGGACATGAGAGCCTGGAGGGAGGGAGCCAGGAAGACCCTGACTCCACGCCCATGCCCGGGAGTTTGGCACATCCTACCCTGCCCTCTTCTCTACGGAGCAAGAGGTGGAGCTGGGAATAGACCAGGAAACGAGGAGGAATCTCCGTCTGGGCTGGGCTGCCCTACCTCGGGACCCGGGGCCAGGCCACAGGAAAGGTCTGTGAGGAGCCCCTCGGAAGCCACACACTCAGGGCCAGGCTGTCTAGACAGCAGGGCCCCAGCCCCTCCCAGCTTTGCTGTAGCCCAGCCGTGTCTCCAGGTCTCCCCCTCTCCCTACGGCCCTCATTGCTGGGCAGGGGCCTGTGTGAGGCCAGCCTGGGCGGCCCCCGGGACAGGGCTGGGGAGCCACATCCTGGGTTATCTCACCATCTCCCTCTGGGATCCAGGACAGGGAGCCTTTTCCTCTCCCACCCAACGATCAGTTATTCCTCCTGCGAAATGGGAGTGAAGTCTCCCACTGAGAAAGATCTTGACTCATGAAGCTCAAAGGAAGAAGAGAAAAAGCGAAGGCTCCGAGCTTCCCACTTCTTGTGCCGGCCTCCTCCCTCTCACCCTCGGGCCAGTCGCCCGGGCCTGCCCCTGTGGCCATCCCAGTTTCCAGACGGATGAATCACTCTTCCTGAGGAGAGTTTGTGTAAAGGCTTCCCTTTTTGTGCATTTGACCCTACATGGTCCTTCCTCTTCCTTCAGAAGGGGACTCAGACACGTGTGCATGTGTGAGCTTATGAGCGCATGAGTGCGTGTGAGTGCGTGAGTGTAGTGAGTGGGTGTGAGTGCGTGTGAGTGCGTGAGTGTAGTGTGAGCATGTGTGAGTGTAGTGTGTGGGTGTGAGCGTGAGTGCATGTGAGCGTGTGAGTGTAGTGTGAGCATGTATGAGTGCGTGAGTGTAGTGTGTGGGTGTGAGCGTGAGTGCATGTGAACGTGTGAGTGTAGTGTGAGCATGTATGAGTGCGTGAGTGTAGTGTGTGGGTGTGAGCGTGAGTGCATGTGAGCGTGTGAGTGTAGTGTGAGCATGTATGAGTGCGTGAGTGTAGTGTGTGGGTGTGAGCGTGAGTGCATGTGAGCGTGTGAGTGTAGTGTGAGCATGTATGAGTGCGTGAGTGTAGTGTGTGGGTGTGAGCGTGAGTGCATGTGAGTGTGTGAGTGTAGTGTGAGCATGTATGAGTGCGTGAGTGTAGTGTGTGGGTGTGAGCGTGAGTGCATGTGAACGTGTGAGTGTAGTGTGAGCGTGTATGAGTGTGTGAGTATATGTGTGGGTGTGAGCGTTGTGCATGCATGTGAGTGCATGTGAGTGTAGTGCGTGCGTGTGAGTACGTGTGAGCGTGAGTGCTGTGGCGTGGGCAGGTGCTCGGCAGGTGGAAACGCTGGAGGAGGTGACCTTTGCCTGCAGTGCCTCCAGGGGCTGAGCAGCAGGGTGTCCGCACGGCGCCCGGGCCTGGGGTGCATCTGAGAGCCAGGATGGGCTGACCGCTGACGTGGCGCGGGTCTGAGACAGCGTGTGCCTCGAGCTCCTGCTGTCCAGAGGCCGGTCTCTGGGACCCCGGGCCGGCTGGGGGAGGCGCTAGCCCGCCGGAACCTCGGCCTCCAGGGGCTCCTGGATGCGCCTCGCCGGGGCGGGGGCGGGGGCGGGGGGCGCTTTGCTGGGCCAGCCCCGCGGTGCCGAGGTTGGGAGGAGCCAGGGGCCGGGGGCCGGGCTGGGAAGGGGCTGCGCCTGGGTGTGGCCCGGCCGTGGGGTGAGCTGCTGCGAGGGTGGGAGCAGGGGCGGCAGAGGAAGGGGCGCGGGGGCTAGGGACCTGGTCCCGCAGTGGCTGCACCCCTGGGAGCTCCGTCCAGTTCCTCTCGGTGCGTGGACCCGGTCCGCCCGCCCCGCCGGCAACCCCCCACCCCCTGCGCCCCGCATCGCCCCCAGTCCTGCTCCCCCGGCCCCATCCCCGTGCCCCGCATCCCGCGTGGCTCCCCCCGACTGCTCCCCCTGCGCCGCCCCCGTGCGCCCCGCCCCCCGCGCTCCGCCATCACTTCCTCTCCCCGCCCCTCCTTTGTCCCTCCCCCGGCGCCCTTCCCCGCGCGGTGGCCGGCCCGCCCCTCCGGGCCCTGGTGGCGGTGCCCGCCTTGCAGCTGGCGGGTCGGGCCGGGGCCGGGAGGTCGGTGCCCCCCGCCACCCCCCGAAGGCCTGGCGGGGCCGGGAGGGCTCTAGCCCGGGGGCCAGCGGTCCGGAGGTCCCGGCTCAGCGGTGAGTCCTCGCCTGGCCGGCTGCAGCCCCCAGGCCTGGGGCGGGGAGACCTCGGGCTGGGAGGCAGGGGCGGGGGACCCGCTGGGGAGGGGTCCTGGGGCCCCTCTCTGGGAGCTGGAGGCTGAGACTCGATGAAGTGTGGGCCCCGAAATTTCTGAATGGGAGTCTGGGGGCGACTTTACCCTCCCCGGCGGGAGGGCAGGGACCCGCCTCTGGAGCTGAGGGTTAGGATGAGGGGCTGCGCTAAGGCCATCGTCCCTGCGCCCCAGCCCCCGGTGGCCAGTCCGCCCTGTTCCTGTGGCAGCGGGGCCGTGGCTGCCGCCTGGGGGTGAGGGTGAGCCTGTGAGAGGGTGTGTGATGTTTCCCTTCGGCATCGCTCAGGCAGGGGACCCACCCTCTGCTTTGCTCTCTCTCTCTCTCTGGGGGCTCTCCCCCCTGCACAGCACTGGGCCCTGAGCCTTTGGGGATGCCCCCCCGCCCCCCCCCCACAGCTTTGCCTAGATGCGTGGATTTTGGGCTTCCTGGGTGGGCTGCCTTGGAGGTGCGGCCAGGAAGGCAGAGAGGAGGGTTCTCCCAGAAACAGGGTGGCGGAGCCGGGCACAGGACTGAAGTTGAGGCCCCTGAGTGCAAATAGAAAGTTAATTCGGGCAGGAGCTGGGCTGCCCTCCGTCCTATGCCCTCCTGCTCATCTATTAATACAGACCCAGCTCGCTGCCTGGCATCGCCTATTTATAGTCCCGAGGCAGCACAGCCACACCCCCTGATGGAGGAGGGTGCGGGGCAGGGGGGGCAGGGCCGAGGGTCCCTAGGTGCCCACAGCCTCCGTGGGCCGGCCGGGCACTGGTGGCAGTCAGTCTAGGAGTGAGTGGTCTGTAGACCTTGAGCTCTGGCTGGTGGGGTGGAGCCTGGCAGGGCTGTTCTGAAACAGCTGCGGTTGTAAGTAGGTGGGTGGATAGTTGGCTCTTATTTTCCCGTTATGATTACTCTGGGGTCAGCTCCTCTGATTGGTGGCTTGGCAAGAAGGCTCCCCTCCAATCACCCATTAGCCTTGCGAATAGCTGGTGCCCACCTGCCTGGGAGGGCCTGTGGGTGTGCCAGAGAAGTGGGTGGCTTTGCCCACTATGGTTATCTGCTCTGGGCTTCTCAGTCTGCGAGGTCTCCCCATCCCCAAGGCAGTGCCCTGGGTTCCAGCAACATGCTTCTCAGTGGGGGGTCTGCTGAGGTACTCACGTGGCCTGGGATGCCCCATGACCTCGTGGCCTGCACTGTCTCAACGTCTAGGAATGTCGATTTCCCTGCCATTCTCGGCTCAGACTGGCATGAAGCTTGGGGTGCCAAGTGGCACCAGATTGGACAGATAGGCGGCTGGGGCCAGGGCCAGGGGCGTGAAGAAATTGGAAGGGTGGGTGATAGGATCACCAGGTCCCTCTGGCACCTGCTTGGCCAGGAGGCAGGGCTCTGCCACCAGGTTCAGGCACCCGCGGACACACCTGCTCCGGGCACACCCCCGGGCCCCTGGCTGCGTGTTCTGGCTCCTGCTGCCCTCCCCTCCGTGCACTCGCTTCCTGAGCAGGACTGGGCTTGTGCTTAATGCCTGGGGAGGTGCTGGCGAGGCTGGGCCCGTGGGCCTGGGCTGGGCTGCATTCCAGGGGAGACGCCAGGAAGGAGGGTATCAGGCCAGAGGGTGCATTGTCAGAGGGGAAGCGTGGTGGCCACGCCCACTGTTTGAATCTCCAGGCAAATTCTGGTCCCTGAGGGGGCATTGCGGTTTCTCCCTGTCTCCTACCTCAGTTTTTTGTGATCCTGGGAGTGGCTGCCTCTCAAGCTTACCCTTCCACCCAAGGGGCCTGGGTCCCTGTTGGCCTCAGGTGCGGGGACGAGGGTGCCCACGTTCCCTGAGGAAGTTTCTCTGTTAACAGAGCACTTTCACGCGCACGTACTGTCTCCTCTACGCGGTCAGCATGTCCTCATTTCTCTAAAGAGAAAACCAAACTCGGCGTGAAGTGACTTCACCTGTCAGAGGAAGGCAGGACTAGTCCTTGGGTCTGGGACTCACAAACCAGGGCTCCTTCCACTCTGCCCTGTGCTTGGGGCCCAGCTGTGTCAGACGTGGATGGGGGACACTGAGTGCAGGCGGGGGTGGCTCCCTGGAGCCCGGGGTGCCCCTGCTAGTGGGTGAGTGTTGCCTCCGCCCTGCCAGCTGTTCAAGTATTTTCTTCCTCCAAAGGCTGCATGTTGTGCCTGGGCCAGTCCACCTTCCTCCGCTTCAATCACCCCGCGGAAGCCAAGTGGATGAAAAGCATGATCCCGGCAGGGGGCCGGGCCCCGGGGCCCCCCTTCAGCCCCGGCCCAGGTAGGGAGGCGGTTGGGCGGGTGGTGCCCCCTTGGATGGTCCCCCTCCTGGCCCCCTCCAGCCACTGGCAGAGTCAGGGCAGGACAACACCCCTGGTCCGGGCTTGCTGCCACTGCCATGGCCCCGGGAGAGATCCAAGAAGTGCTGCTTGGCTGGGACAGGGATCGGATGCCTGGCCCCAGTCGCTCCCTGGTTAGCTCTGTCCGGCCCTCACCCAGCCTCGCCATCCAGGCCCTCCGCTGTGGGGGGCAGTGGTTCCGGCCGCTCTGGTTGGCTGGGCAGCGCTGGGCAGGGCTGGGCAGGGCGCAGGCGGGCTCTCGCTGGCGTGGCTGCCCGGGCTCATGGAGGGCTGAGCTGCACTAGTCGCTGGTCAGCCTGGCTTCTAGGGACCAGCGGGCAGTGTCAGGCCCCCCCTTGCCTCTGATTGGACCAAGGGGTGCAGCATACCCCCCCCCATTCAGTACCCCCAGCTTCCCTTCCTCCCCCTCAGCCCGGGAGGCGTGGTGGGTGTTTTTTCCTGGGTCTTGGCTGCCGTGTCTGCAGCCCTTAATGTCCTACTGACTGAGGTCCCTCCTGGAACCGTCGGCAGCTCCGGAGCATGCCCACCCCTGCCGCAGTGTCCGCCTGCCTTCCCGCTGGGAAACCAAGGCAGGAGGAACCCAGACTTGGGGGAGCAGGCAGCGACCGGCCTAGAGTGCCTGGTTCCTGCCCACTCTGTCCTAAGTCGCAGTGTGCGAGCCAGAGCTTCCCCCCACCCGCTTCCTTACTGAGGGGGGAGCGAGGGAGGGACGAGGGAGGGATGAGGGCAGGGACGAGGCAGGGACGAGGGAGGGACGAGGCAGGGACGGGTAAGGCTGCACAGCAGGTCTCCCCGCTTCCCCTCCGGTGTCTTCGCAGCTCAGCTCTGCTCGGAGGAGGTGGGACGCCTTGCTCTGGCGCTTAGGGATCTCCCCAGAGTCCGAGGCCAGGCCCGAGGCATCTGCGTTTCCCCCTCACAGAGTCAGAAAGCCTAGTGAACGGGAACCACCCCCCTCAGCCTGCCGCCCAGGGCCCCGCGGCCTACACCAGCCACAGCTCCCTGGTGAGCTCCATCGAGAAGGACCTGCAGGAGATCATGGACTCCCTGGTGCTGGAGGACCCCGGCGCCGCCGGCAAGAAGCCTGCTGCCGCGTCCACGCTGTCGCCAATGGCTAACGGGGGTCGCTACCTGCTGTCGCCCCCGACCAGCCCCGGTGCCATGTCCGTGGGCTCCAGCTACGAGAACACCTCCCCAGCTTTCTCCCCACTCTCCTCACCAGCCAGCAGCGGGAGCTGTGCCAGCCACTCGCCCAGCGGGCAGGAGCCAGCCCCCCCTGTGCCCCCGCTTGTGCCTGTGCGCTCCTCTAGTTACCACCTGGCCTTGCAGCCCCCGCAGTCCCGGCCCAGCGGGGCCCGCCCCTCCGAGAGCCCCCGGCTGGGCAGGAAGGCGGGGCGTGAGCGGCCCCCCAGCCCCGGCCTCCGGGGTCTGCTGCCCGCCAGCCCCACCGCTCCTGTCCTGGCCGAGGCCCACAGAGCCACCGAGAGCCCCTGGCTGGGTGGGCAGCTGCCCGTGGTGGCCGTCAGCCTGAGTGAATACACAGCTTCCGGTGCCCACAGCCAACCCGCCAGTGTTCCTGGCAGTCCCAAGTTCCAGCCTCCGGTCCCTGCACCCCGAAACAAGATGGGTGTGCTCCAGGATCGCCCCCCCAGCCCTCTCCGCGAGCTGCCGGGCCCCGAGCGCGGGTTGGCAAGCAGCCCCTCACGCCAGTCGGTGGGCCGAACGTTCTCGGATGGGCCGGCGCCCCGCACCCTGCAGCCCTCTGAGAGCCCCCGCCTGGGCCGCCGGGGCCTGGACAGCCTGCGGGAGCTCCCTCCCCTGAGCCCAGCTCTGTCCCGACGGGCTCTGTCCCCGCTGCCCTCCCGGCCCACCCCGGACCCCAAACTGACCAGGGACGTGGCAGAGAGCCCGCGGCCCCGGCGCTGGGCAGCCCACGGCGCTTCACCAGAGGACTTCTCTTTGACACTGGGGGCGCGGGGCCGTAGGACACGGAGCCCCTCGCCCACCCTCGGGGAGTCCCTGGCACCCCACAAGGGCAGCTTCAGTGGCCGGCTGAGCCCCGCCTACAGCCTGGGCTCCTTGCCGGGGGCTGTGACCCGACAGAGCCCCCGTGCCCAGAGGAAGCTCTCCAGCGGGGACTTGCAGGTGCTGGTCACCCGGGAGCGGAAGAACAGCATCACCGAGATCAGCGACAACGAGGACGACCTGCTGGAGTACCACCGGCGGCAGCGCCAGGAGCGGCTCCGGGAGCAGGAGATGGAGAGGCTGGTGAGCAGGTGCAGGGAGGCTGCTGACCTCCACCGCGCGGGTCCCCAGCATGCGGGCAGGCCAGCGGGCGGGGGTGCGGGGGGGAGGGGTTGGGTGCAGGGCCTGGCTGCTCACGCTTCCTCCGGGAGGCACGTGGGGACTGGCCTCCAGGGGCTGGAGCCTGAAGAGCTTTCTCTGACGCCTGTAGGGCTGTATTTTAAACTCACGCTGATTTTGCTCTTACTCCCTCACACAGCTTTTGTTAATGCACGCACGTTCTCCGTGTTTAGCTGAACAACGGAAGCCCTAGCCTAGGAAAACACACCACGTGCATGGCTGAGGCCTTGGCCCTCCCAGTGTGAGAAGCAGGCCTAACTCCTCAGTCAGAGAGGGCGAGGCCGGGGCCGCGGGCTTTCTCCTGGGTCGCACGGCAGTTCGCAGAGCTGGGGTTGGAACCTGAGGCTCTTGTCTTCCCAAGTCTTGTTCTTCTTCTTCTTGTTTAAATATTTTATTGGTTTCAGAGAGGCAGAGAGAGGGATAGAAACATTAATGATGAGAGAGAGTCATGGATCAGGTGTCTCCTGCACGCCTCACACTGTGGATCAAGCCTGCAAGCCGGGCATGTGCCCTGACCGGGAATCGAACCCTGACCTCCTGGTTCATAGGTTGACGCTCAACCACTGAGCCACGCTGGCCGGGCCCAGGTCTTGTTCCTTAGAAAGGTGTCTGGTCCTTCTTTCTCGCTGCCCTTCAACATCTGAATGTGTGGAGCTGCTCACCTGGCCATGCAGGGTCACCTGGGACGTGGGGGGCCGGGAGGAGGAGGAGAACGGGGTGCCGCCTGTGTGATTGTGCTGTGTGTGTTGGGGTTTGGGTGTGCTGTAGGCAGCTGTCCTAGAGAGAGCATCTAAGCAGCTGGGTGTGGGAATCCCCCAGATGGCACCAGGCTCGAGGGGCTCTGGATGGTGCACACTCACTCACATGCACAGGAGAGGGACCCCCAGATGGCACCGGGCTGAGGGGCTCTGGCTGGTGCACACTCACTCACTCACATGCACAGGAGAGGGACCCCCAGATGGCACCGGGCTGAGGGGCTCTGGCTGGTGCACACTCACTCACATGCACAGGAGAGGGACCCCCAGATGGCACCGGGCTGAGGGGCTCTGGCTGGTGCACACTCACTCACATGCACAGGAGAGGGACCCCCAGATGGCACCGGGCTGAGGGGCTCTGGCTGGTGCACACTCACTCACATGCACAGGACAGTGGGTCTTGCCCTTTCTTGTGAGCACTGGAATGGGGTTCCTGCGGGAAGCGGGGCAGGGGCCCTGCAATTGGTTTGTGGAGGAGAATCAGAATTGAGGAGGTGTGCCCTGACCAGTGTTGCTCAGTGGATAGAGTGTCGGCCTGCGGACTGAAGGGTCCCGGGTTCGACTCTGATCAAGGGCAGGTACCTTGCTTGCAGGCTCCTCCCCAGCCTGGGCCCTGATGGGGGCTTGTGCAGGAGGCAACCCATCGATGTGTTTCTTTCACATCCATGTTTCCGTCTCTCCCTCTCCCTTCCACTCTCTAAAAATCAATGGAAAAATGTCCTCGGGTGAGGATTAACAAGAAGAAATTGAGGAGGTTTGTCTGGAGTCTCTTTCAGAAGAGGTTGGGACAGCTTTGGATGAAGTGAGGGTGCTGGGTGGGGAGAGATGAGGTGCGATCCCCAGGCAGGGGCAGAACCCGTTCACACAAAGCTGTGTTCAGCCGGTAGCGTCAGACAGACCTGGGACCCAGACAGACCAGGACAAGGTCCTTCCCACCTCAGCTCCTCCCTCAGGCCTCGGAGTCTCCTTCCCAGCAGGTGGGCTGCTTAAAGCCCCGACCCAGGGAGTGTTCCCCCTGGGGCCGTCCTGGGGGCAGTAAGCCTGGCGCACAGAGGGGTGGCCCAGCCCCCCCCCCCCCCCCACCTCCTCACCAGCCCTGACCTGCCACTTTAAATCTGGGAGGCCGCCCGCCTGCCCCTCCCATCTCCCCAGGCTGCTTATCAGGGTGCTGAGGTAGGGGCGAGGCCTGGCCCAGCCTCCTGGGTGCTGAGGCTGTGCCTGGTTTTTGGTGTTTTCCTTTGCCATGGAACTAGGCGAGCGGCAGCGGGGCAGCTGGGTGAGTGTCCAGTGGTCGTGGCCGAACTGGACACGGGAGCGGCACCTTAGGCCGGGGGTGGGGGAGGGAGTCGCCAGAACATGGGGGAGGCTTGGGGTTCTGAGTGGGAAAGGGGGGCCCAGACCTGAAGCGTGATTAGACCTTCCTTCAGATCCTAGACCCTGAGAGGTATCTTGGGGGGCTGTGAGGGGGGCAGGCTCAGTGTGGGCGCAGGGAGCACTCCCTGGGCCGGGCAGGAAGCGGCCCACCTGCTGGGAAGGAGCGGGCCAGGCCCCTGGAGGTAGGAGCCCCGTGGGGGGCCCACGTCCCGGTCCCCGGTCTGTCTGCAGGGTCTGAGCACACCTCTGGGTGCATCTCAGGCCCCTGGGCCTTGGTCTGCCTCCTGCTGTGTCTGCCCGCCCGCATGCTGGCCTGCGTGTCTGCGTGCGTGTGGGCCAATGTGCATGTGCGTGTTGGGGCTGGCCCAGGGCATGCACTGTGTCCTCCGTCAGGGCTGGGATGTGGGGGTCTCTGCCCCTGAGGTCTGTGTCCTCCCCTTTGAGGGCTGGGGGGTGGGGGGGTCCCTGTGCCCCTCGGGTCGTGGATCTGCATGTACCCGTGCCAGCATGAGCACCTCGGTGTTTATCTGTGTCTTGCTGTGGCCTTGTCTGCTACCCAGTGTGTGTTCCTCTGTGTGTCTGGGTGTACCCCACTGGACAGTGAGAAGGGAAAGGGAGGGGGGACGAGGTGGGGGGCTGGCCATGCAGCCCGTGACGCAGCAGCCAGCCTGCTCCTGCTCGCTTCTGGGGCTCCCTCATTCCCTCTGCCTCCTTAGAGCTTGGCAGGGCGGGGCGGGGTGCTTTCCTGACTTGATCTGAGCCTCCAGCCCTAGAATCCTAGTTCTCTCTCCTGGAAGACCTTGCCTGGCCCAGCCCCACAGGACACGCCCCCTCCCTCACGCCCCTCTGTCCCTCTTCCCAGGAGCGGCAGCGCCTGGAGACCATCCTGAACCTGTGTGCGGAGTACAGCCGGGCCGACGGGGGGCCTGAGGCCGGGGAGCTGCCCAGCATCGGGGAGGCCGCTGCTGCCTTGGCCCTGGCTGGCCGGAGGCCCTCGCGAGGCTTTCCCGGAGCCACTGGGGCCTCCGGGCGGGGCAGCGAGGAGCCTGGAGGTGCCCCTGCGCGGCTGTGGGAGAGCGTAGACCGCTCAGAGGAGGAGAACCTCAAGGAGGAGTGCAGCAGCACCGAGAGCACCCAGCAGGAGGTGGGTGCGGGGGGGGGGGGGGCGCCGGGAGCACCCGGCAGGAGGTGTGTGTGTGTGTGGGGGGGCGCCAGGAGCACCCAGCAGGAGGTGGGTGTGTGTGGGGGGGCGCCAGGAGCACCCAGCAGGAGGTGGGTGTGTGTGTGGGGGCGCCGGGAGCACCTGGCAGGAGGTGTGTGTGTGTGGGGGGGCGCCGGGAGCACCCAGCAGGAGGTGGGTGCGGGGGGGGGGGCGCCGGGAGCACCCAGCAGGAGGTGGGTGTGTGTGTGTGGGGGGGCGCCGGGAGCACCCAGCAGGAGGTGGGTGCGGGGGGGGGGGGCGCCGGGAGCACCCGGCAGGAGGTGGGTGTGTGTGTGTGTGTGGGGGGGCACCGGGAGCACCCAGCAGGAGGTGGGGGTAGGGGGGGCGCCGGGAGCACCCAGCAGGAGGTGGGTGTGTGGGGGCGCCGGGAGCACCCAGCAGGAGGTGGGTGTGTGTGGGGGGCGCCGGGAGCACCCAGCAGGAGGTGGGTGTGTGTGGGGGGGGCGCCGGGAGCACCCAGCAGGAGGTGGGTGTGTGTGTGTGTGGGGCGCCGGGAGCACCCAGCAGGAGGTGGGTGTGTGTGGGGGGGCGCCGGGAGCACCCGGCAGGAGGTGGGGTGCAGGGTGGGCCCGCGGCAGAGCAGGCAGGCATTTGTGGTGGGTGCCAAGGCCCAGGGCGGGAGGAAGTGATTGAAGGGTTTGGTTTGGGAAGGGGTGGGGCTGGAAGGCCAGGCCCGGGCGGGGCGGTGGGTTTGCCAGGCTATAAATATGCTCCAGGCCGGCCTTCCTCGCCCCACCCGGGCCTGGCGCTGGGTGGGAAAGCTTTATTCCCGGCAGTGCCCCTCTTGCAGGGAGGGAAGCTGCTTTCCCCATCCACGTGCCCGAGGGATGGGGATCCGTCCTCCTACCCTCATCCTGGGAGGCTCTCGGCTTCTCCGGCTGACGCTTCCCTCCCTTCCAGCATGAGGACGTGCCCAGCGCCAGGCTGCAGGGCGAGGTGCTGGCCCTGGAGGAGGAGCGGGCGCAGGTGCTCGGGCGCGTGGAGCAGCTCAAGGTCCACGTGAAGGAGCTGGAGCAGCAGCTGCAGGAGTCGGCTCGCGAGGTGAGCCTCCTGCAGGGCTGGCCCGACGCTGCAGAGGCCACAGGAGCGGTTTGGGTCGGGTCTGAGCGCCTGGACCGGCCCTGATGTGGACCGGGGGTCGCTCCCAGGCCGAGATGGAGCGGGCGCTGCTGCAGGGCGAGAGGGAGGCCGAGCGGGCGCTGCTGCAGCAGGAGCAGAGGGCGGCGGACCAGCTGCAGGAGAAGCTGGTGGCCTTGGAGACAGGCGTCCAGAAGGAGAGGGACAAGGTAACCACACCTGGCCAGGCTCGGGGCCGGGGACCGGGCTTGGGAGAGAAGGAGGAACGCCTCTCCGGGGCCCCTCACCCCTTACTTCATCCTCTAACCTGCAGACCAGGTGGCCTCGGTGTCGCTTCAGGGGAGGGGCCTTGTCCTCCGCGGAAGGTAGCAGCTCGGAGGTCCCCGCGGGCTGGGCCGGTTACCTTGGTCTGGGGTCCCCTCTGCCTGGGTCTCTGTGCTGTCCCGGGGTGCCTGCCATTCTGGGCCCTGCTAGGAAGTACCCCAACCCCTGCTGGGACAGTGAGCACAGCCGAGGGCCTGGTGCTGGGAGCCATGCAGGCTGGGGTCCCTGTGGAGAAGGGCTCCGGCCTCGGTGTGCAGGAGGTGGTCTCCGGGGCGAGCCCTCGGGTCTCTGCCCCCCTGAGCCTCCAGGGTCTACAGCTCCGTCCCTGCCCCTCTCAGGGTCAGTGCCCGCCTGCAGGGACCATTCCATCCCGCGGGCGGGGCCAGCCACACCCGGGAGGGCCTACAATGTGCCAAAGCTCTCAAGTGGAGAGGGGCCACTTATTTTTGGACTGACAGTATTTTTCTAAGAATTCATTCTCCTCCTGCATTTTTTTGAGAGTGTCTTTCTCCTTCCCCTCAATTTGGAAGCTCTTACAAATTCTTTGACAACCACCCCCCCATTTTTGAATTTTGGCTCTGGGCCCCAAAACCACACTCCCAAATTCTGTGCCAAATTAACTCCATGCTTACCAAACAGGCCTGCACTAACGTGTCCCCCCTCCCCCTCCACTGTCCCAGTCACTGTCCTGGGCTCTGCGCATGCCCCTAACTCCAGGGCCACCCGGCGGGGAGGAGCTCTGAGCCGTGCCACTTCCGCACTAACTCCACGGGCTTCGGGCCTCGCCCCTCTAACGCTGCCTTCTTCCTTTCTGGGGTGGACCCCAGGGTTTGGGTCAGAAAAGCATGGGCGAGGGCACAGCTCAGCCTGACGCCCTGGGCACCGGCGGGGTGGTGCCAGGTTGGGGGAAATGCTGGGTGAGGGGCCTGCAGAGCCTCCCCTTTGGAAGGCCGGTGCTGCCCTGCAGACGTGGGCGAGAGGCCTGCTGCCCCCCCCCACCTGCCCGCCTTCCTCCGAGCGGGGGCGGGGGGGGGGAGGCCGGTGGTGCGACATGGCTGTGGAGGGCTCCCCCTGGGGGCTCCCCAAATGCAGATCTTCAGGCAGAGGGTGGGAATGGGGGCCTCTTGCCTCCTGCCCGAGTGGTCCAGAACATAGGGTGCCGTAGGGTGCCGTAAAGGTCGAGTCCGAGGACGGGGAGGTGCTTGGACCCCGGACTGAACTGACCAGGCCCTCCTCCCCGGGAGGGAGGCGGATTGTGGGGTGGGGCCGGGTTCAGCATAGGGTCTTATCCCGAAGGAGTCTGCCCACCGCATTCCTCCTGTCCCTGGCCTGGCCCGGAGGCCTGGCCTCGGCCTCTCTCGGCCGTTACTGAGGGGCGAGGAAGCCCCACTCTGGCTTTGGGATCAGTAGCCAGTTTCCCCCTGCCTGCCTGTCCTTTGGAGGTGACTCACCAGCGCCTCCCGCCCTGCCCTGCCCTCAGGGGTGTCATCTCGCCCCAGACAGAGCCACCCACCTCCTCTCTGTATCCATGGCTGGGGCACCGGTTACCATGGCAACGCCTGCACTAATTGCAGCCCTCAGCCTGCTGAAGTTCAGCCTGTGGTACCAGCACTCACCCCACCCCGGCAGGAGGGAAGAGGCCACGGGGTTGGGCTGGGGTCCCCTCTGCTGCTCACCGCTGCCACAGCTTCACTCCTCAGCTCCCCATTCACACCCATCCCCTGAGCCCCTGGATTTAACGTCACCCCTCCGCCCTTCCCCCACAGGGGTAAATTTTGGTCTCCGGCGGGGAGGTGCAGGAGCTAGAAGCTCCCATTTGGCATGTGGAACCACCTTTGGCCTTGACTGGTTTGGAGAGAAAGCAGGTTTTTTCTTTCTTTTTTTTCTTAATATATTTTTATTGATTTCAGAGAGGAAGGGAGAGGGAGAGAGAAAAACATCAATGATGAGAGAGAATCATGGATCGGCTGCCGCCTGCACGCCCTACACTGGGGAGGAGCCCACAACCCGGGCATGTGCCCTGCTTGGGAATCGAACCTGGGGCCCTTCAGTCCACAGGCTGACGCTCTGTCCACTGAGCCACACCAGCCAGGGCGTAGGGCTTTTTCTTAGGCCTGTCGTTGAGAGACCAAAATTTCTGCCTGGGCCCACCCCTCCGCCTCAGCTCCTCGCTTCCCCTCCTGCTCCCCTTCCCCCTAACTTCCCCTCTGCTCCTCCCTCCTCCCTGGTTGTTCTCTCCTGTTACTTGTCTTGTTTTCTCTCCTCTCCCGCCCGCCCCGCCCCCTCGCCTGCTGTTGCCGCGGAGTTGAGGAGTGTGTGTTCTTTCTCCCGCCCGCCCGCCACCAGGAGAGGGCGGAGCTGGCCGCGGGACGCCGGCACCTGGAGGCCCGCCAGGCGCTCTACGCCCAGCTCCAGAGGCAGCTGGACACCTGCCCCGAGTCAGTGCGGGAGCAGGTGCAGGAGCAGCTGAGAAGGGTCAGTGTCACCAGCCCCCTCCCTGGCCCCGAGCGCCCCTGCCCGGAAGAGAGGAGAGCGCGGGACAGGACCACCTGGGCCCTGCCGTACCTGCCAGGATGCCAGGGTCGGTGCTTTGTTTGGAGGGGACAAGGCGGATTGGGGATCTCTCTTCTCCTTCCCGCGGTTCCAGGTGGTGATGCCTGTGACAGGGGCCTAGCCAAGCCAAGGAACGGGGGTTGGATGGTGGCAGAGCCTTTCCCGTTCCCCCGGGTCCAGCCCCCGAACTCCGAGGGATATTTCCGGCACCACCCAACCCCCTGTGTCACTGTCGTTCAAGGAGGCCGAGGCCCTGGAGGCAGAGACCAAGCTCTTTGAGGACCTGGAGTTCCAGCAGCTGGAGCAGCAGAGCCGCGTGGAGGAGGAGCGGGAGCTGGCCGGCCAGGGGCTGCTCCGGAGCAAGGCCGAGCTGCTGCGCAGTGTAGCCCGGAGGAAGGTGCGCCCGCTGCTCCCTGCTGCTCCCTGCTGCCGGCTGTGGCGCACAGCTGGGTGGGGCTAGAGGCCAGTGACCTGGGTTTGAATCCCAGTTGATGGCCTTATGAATGTTAACTTCGCCTTTCTGAGCCTCAAAGGAGAATAATAATAGGCTGTTGTGAGAATTAAACCAAGATGCTGTAAGACAGTATAGGATATGATCATAGTAAGCACTCAGCGAACTATAGCTATTGTGAGTTTTTTTAATATATATTTTATTCATTTCAGAGAGGAAGGGAGAGGGAGAGAGAGAGAGAAACATCAATGATGAGAGAGAATCATTGATTGCTGCCTCCTGCACACACCCACTAGGGATCAAGCCCACAACCTGGGCGTGTGCCCTCACCAGGAATCAAACCAGCGGCCTCTTGGTTCCTGGGTTGATGCTCAACCGCTGAGCCACACCCGGCTGGGCAGTAGCTGTTGTTATGAAGCCCTGACTCCCAGAGTCCTGTGTGGAAAGTGGCTTGGGCTCCCATTCTGAGCCGGGCGCTGGCGGGCAGTGAGAGGGAAGGAGAGCTGCAGATGGGGAGGAGGCTGAGCCTCAGGCTTCCTGCTGCCTGGCAGAGCTCTCTGTCTGGGGGGAGTGCCGGGACACCCACAGAGACTGAGATCTGGATGTTAGACCCAGCCCGAGGTCCTGGAGCGGGCATCCTGGGTCCCAATTTGGCTCAGCCCTGGCTCACTGAGCCCTAAAGCAAGGGGGCTGGCCCTGGTATCCTGGCTTGTCTGATCTCAGGGAAATGGGGTGGGAATGTGTGCCTGAGGGTGGGAGGCAAGTTGGGAGGAGGCTCGTGCTAAGCCAGGGTTAGGAAGCCGTCAGGGAGGAGAATGGGAGGATGGCTGGGGGGCTTCCGAGCCTGTGGCTGAGCCTTGCATGCCTGTGCACGCACACGCGTGTGCAGTTCACCTGGCTGGGATGAGTGGGTGGGATGGGAGAACAGTGAGAATGCGAGGGGTGTCGAAAGTGATGAGTTGGGGACTTGACAGCTAGCCTGGGTGTGGTGGCGAGTGGGGAGCCACTGGCCCTCCCCGCGTTCAGATCCCTTGCTTCTCTCGCACGCTGCCCTGCCTTACTGCACCCGCTTCCAGTGAGAGGCAGGGGAGGGCCGGGAAGCAGTTCTCACTCCCCAGCCCCTGGGCGTGTGAGAAGGCCTTGTGTCAGCTCCTTCTGACCTTAGCTTAGGGTGGTCTCAGCCCAGTCCTTTCACCCGTTTTATTTTTATTTTTAAAATATATTTTATTGATTTCAGAGAGGGAGAGAGAGAGATAGAATCATCAGTGATGAGAGAAAATCATAATCGGCCGCTTCCTGCACCCCCCCCCTACTGGGAATCAAGCCCACAACCCAGGCATGTGCCCTTGACTGGAATCGAACCCAAGACCCTTCATTCCACAGGCTGACACTCTATCCACTGAGGCAAACCAGCTAGGCCTCTTATCCCATTTATATCCAGGGTCGGGCAAAAGTAGGTTTACAGATGTTTGTTTGGACAGTTATACAATAATCCTATATAATAAAAGGCTAATATGCAAATTGACTGAACCTCGGAGCAACCAGTCGCTATGATGTGCAGTGACCACCAGGGGGCAGATGCTCAATGCGCTCCCACCGGGGGAGTGCTGCTCAGCCAGAAGCCGGGCTCACAGCTGGTGAGCGCAGCGGTGGTGGCGAGAGCCTCTCCCACCTCTGCAGCAGCCCTAAGGATGTCCGACTGCCGGCTTAGGCTGTCAGTCAGACATCCCCCGAGGGCTCCCAGACTACAAGAGGGTGCAGGCTGAGCTGTGGGACCGAGTGGCTAATCCCATGGATTCCAGGTCCGGGTGGGTATAAGCTCCAGGGAATTTGGGCGGGGTGGGTAGTATTGGACTCCTGGTCCCTCCCACTCAGGCCCCCAGGAAACAGGGGCTCGGCCACTGGGACCCAGGGTTGTATTCTCCCTGTGCTGCTCCTCGGGAGCCTTGCTCAGCTGTCCTCTTGGCTCCCTGTGTCTCCCCCCCCCCCCGCCCCCCGCCTCTGTCTGCCCTGGTACCTGGGCTTTCCTGTCTTCTCTAGTGGGGATCAGAGTGGCTCAGAGGATGGCTTTGGAGTTCAGATGACCTGGTTCTCATCTGAACTCTACCATGTACTAAGTTGCCTTACCTCCTAAGTACTCAGTGTTCTTATCGGTAACATGGGCACAAAGGCACCTGCCTCATCAGACAGTTAAAGGAGGTAACAGCCCAGTCGGCGTGGCTCAGGGGCTGAGCTATGAACCAGGAGGTCAGGGTTCGATTCCCGGTCAGGGCACATGCCCAGGTTGTGGGCTCGCTCCCCAGTGTGGGGTATGCAGGAGGCAGCCGATCCATGACTCTCTCCCATCATTGATGTTTCTCTCTCTCCCTCTCCATTCCTCTCTGGAATCAATAACAATACATTTTTTAAGAAGGAGCCAACTAATGCCAGGATTTGGCAGAGTTCTTGGCCCTTAATAGGTCCTCGGTAAACTGCTGTGAGGTCCGCCGCCGCTGCTCCAGTCTCTAGGCTGACCCCGGGTTAGGGTGCTTCCTTCTCTCCCTCCTCCCATTCCTGCTCTTCAGGGTCGTTAGTGGGTTAAGACCTCTCTTTCAGGCAGCCCTCCGGGATTAACCCCGCCATTTCCCAGCCCCTGTCCTTTTCTCTCACTTATTACCCTTTGTTTCAGCTCATGCTTGTTGAGCCAGGTGTTGTGCTAAGCCTCGCTGGGGGTGTGGAGGTAGAAGAGACACTTGCCATGCTCTGGGATCTGACACCCTGGGTGCTGGTGATGGAGACGTATATTCACAAGCAACAGGCTCCCAGGCAAATGGTGATACAGAATAGTGTGAGTCCAGAGGAGCAAAGACATTGCGTGGTGATCACGGACGATGTTGGAGGAGAGAGCACGGGGACCAGGCGTGGAGGCTGAGTCCGCTCCTGCTGGGCGGCGGAGGCCGGCGTGGCTCCTGGGCCACAGGGCCGGTGGGAGAAGTGCCCGAGCACAGGCTGTGCAGTGGAGGGCACGTGGGCCGCACGGAACGCAGGGCTCAGGCGGGAGGGGCTGCAAGCGTAGACCCAGGTGTGGGCGCCCTTGCGCGCTGGCTGAGGAGTTTGTGCTTCATCTGGGAGCACCGAGGAGCCGCTGAGAGTTCCAGGAGAGGAGCGATCTAACGTTACTCGTGGATTCAAAAAAAGTTATTCAGCCCGGCCGGCCGGCGCGGCTCAGGGGTCGAGTGTCGACCTAGGAACCAGGAGGTCACGGTTCTATTCCCGGTCAGGGCACAGGCCCCGGTTGTGGGCTGGATCCCCAGCGTGGGGCTTGCAGGAGGCAGCTAATCAGTGAGTCTTATCATTGATGTTTCTCTCTCTCTCCCCCTCTCCCTTCCTCTCTGAAATCAGTAAAAACGTATTTTAAAAATTGATTTAAGTAATATATGTTCTCCTTAAGAGATTAGAAAATTCGGATAAGCAGGCAAGCAAAAACAGCCTTCAGAGGCCGCCTGAGTGAGGTGTTGGTGGCGTGTGGGACAGATCGGAAAGCTGAGAGTTGGCAGAGGAGGCTGATGAGAAAGTCCGGGCGGGGGAAGCAAAGGCCTGGGTTTGGGTGGTGGCGCGGAGGTGGGCGGGCGGGGTGGGGGAGAACGTCCCGATCTGGGGTTCTGCACGTGTTGACAGTGAGTGGGGGGAGGGGAGATTGGAGGACGTGGGTTCTGGGAAGGGTGGGGGGTAGCGGACCGCAGCAGCCTGGGCTGTCCTGGGGCGTGTGGAGGCCAAGCAGAGAGCTGGTGGGTTCCCTTCACTGAAGCCCGGGGTCTGGGGAGAGAGCCGAGCCTCACCTGGGGCTCAGCCCTGGCTCCCCAGGCCTCGACTGACCACCCGGCCCCCTCAGGAGCGCCTGGCAGTGCTGGACAGTCAGGCCGGGCAGATCCGGGCTCAGGCCGTGCAGGAGTCCGAGCACCTGGCCCGGGACAAGAATGCCTCCCTGCAGCTGCTGCAGAAGGTAGCTGGTGGGTGGGGGAGGCGTGGGGGCGGGTGGGGGAGGCGTGGGGGTGGGAAGGGTGCAGGGTTCCCCCTTTGCTCGCTGGTGTCCTCCCTTGCTGTCACACCCACTCCTTTCTGAGTCTCTGCCGCTTTGGGTTTGCAGGAGAAGGAGAAGCTGACGATGCTGGAGAGAAGATACTACTCACTCACGGGAGGCAGGCCTTTCCCGAAGACCCCGTCGACCCTCAAAGAGGTAGTGGTGGGGTCAGCCCAGCTTTGGGCCCGAGGGGTCTCCCTGGGAGATTCTGGAGCAACGTGGCACTTTCACCCTAATGGCTGAGATTGAGGACAGATGGGAGTGGGAATGGTCCTAAGGTCTGGGATTTGACTCTTGATGGCTACCAGCTGCCGCTGCTGCTGTTGTGTCTTCTTTTTTAAAATGTATTTTTAGCCCGACCAGTGTGGCTCAGGGGTTGAGTGTCGACCTATGAACCAGGAGGTCAAGGTTCGATTCCCGGTTGTGGTCTCGATCCCCAGTGTGGGGCATGCAGGAGGCAGCTGATCCATGATTCTCTCTCATCATTGATGTTTCTGTCTCTCCCTCTCCCTTCCTCTCTGAAATCAATAAAAAGTATATATATAAAAATGAAACATATTTTTGTTGATTTCAGAGAGGAAGAGAGAAAGAGAGATAGAAACATCAGTGAGAGCTCGGCCAGCGTGGCTCAGGGGTTGAGTGTCGACCTATGAACCAGGAGGTCGCGGTTCAATCCCTGCTCAGGGCACATGCCCGGGCTGTGGGCTCGATCTTCAGTGTGGGGTGCGCAGGAGGCGGCCGGTCCATGATGCTCTCGTTCGGGCTGGGGTGGGGGGCCGGGTGGAGTGGGAGTGAGAGCACGTCACCAGTGCCCTCTGTAGGCTGACCTCATCTCGAGTCCTCGGAGGTGGCACTGGGGACTGCGGCTCAGGGCCCGTTGTTCCCGGGGTCATCTCGGGCGGGCGCCTCCTCTGTCCCCTCCTCCCCCCCGCCCCCCCCCCCCCCCCCCCCCCCCGCTTCCACTCAGCTCTGCTGCAGGGCACAGCTCCTGCCTGTGCTCCTCCCCGGGGCCCCGCTGACGGGCGTGTGGCCAACCCCCTGGCCAGAGTGTGCAGGTTTGAGTGAGTGCGATGTGCCCTAGTACCTGGGCAGCCCGTAAAAAACCAGAGCGTCCATTTGCATATTAATTTGCATGTATTCTGTATGCCATTTGTCAGTTTTCTGTGACCCCTGGAAGCATCCAGCCTCCGAGCTAGGCCCGGCCTCCCCTGGACAGGCCTGGCTCCCCCGCTCTGATTCGGCATGCTGTGCCCCCAACACCTGGGCTTCTGAGGAGATGCTCAGGGAATATGACAGCCCCGCCTTCCCACCCCACCGTCTGTGCTGGCATCTTTCCCAGCCCACCCTGGGCAGAGTCCCCTGTGCTTTTCGCTGCTTCCTGCCCAGGTCTCTTTCTTGCTCAGCCCTGAGAGGGGTCTCCCCCTCCCCTTCCAGCCCCTGCCCAGTGGATGGGGTGAGCAGGCCCTCGGGCATGGTGTGACCCAGGGGTCCTCAAACTTTTTAAACAGGGGGCCAGTTCACTGTCCCTCAGACCGTGGGAGGGCCGGACTATAGTTTAAAAAAAAAACTATGAACAAATTCCTATGCACACTGCACATATCTTATTTTGAAGTAAAAAAACAAAACGGCATAAACACCCGCATGTGGCCCGCGGGCCGCAGTGTGAGGACGCCGGGACTGTGACCGGTGTTCGGGGCTGTGTGCGAGCCCCCCTGGGGGACGCCCACCGTGATGGAGACGGAGCGCTCCGGGCACTCTGCAGCCCGACAGCCCAGCCTTGGGCCTGAAGGAAGGCCCTCCCCAGGCTTCCTCGCCGGCCCCTGCCCGGGCTGGGCCTTCAGGGTCCGCTGGGGGTGAGGTCCAGAGGGGCCCACCGACAGCTGGTTCTGCTGCCCTTTCCTGCCCGCCCATCTGTGCTTGCAGTGGTGTTGTCTGGAATGGAGTGCGGCCCTGAGGCGTGACGTCTGGGTACCCGGGGCCTCCCCTCTGCCCCCTCCCCCCACTGGGAACTGAGGGGTCGGGCCTGGCAGAGGCTCTCCAGCTGTGCTCCCGCGGACCTGTGCTTCCGCGCCTCCCCCAGCTCCTGCCTGGCAGTGAGGGGCCAGCCCTGAGCAGGCCCACCTGTGCCCGGGCCGCCTGGTGGGTCCGGGATGCCCCTCGTGCCTGGGCGGGGGGCGGGTTTGTCGTCAGGTTAGCCGTGAGGGAGAAGGGCGCCTGGATAAAGGGGTGGGGGGTCCTGTAGTCCTGGCAGCTCGCGGAGAGCAGGCTCTGCCCTGGCAGGAGGGCCTGTGCCCGAGGGCTCTGAGCCTCCTCTGCTCCTGCATGTGCCATCCCTTGCCCCTGGGCAGGACCGTCTCTGGGGTCCCAGTCCCATCAGCCTCTTGTATTCCCTCCTGCTCCCCGGCCTTCCCCCAGCGCGATGCCCAAGCAGCTAAAGGCGACGGGGCACCTCGCCCGTGCCCACAGCCCCGCGCCAGGCCCGCCTTGGCAGCCTCTGCCCCCCAGGACCTGGTTCCCACCTGGGCTGCCCTCCTCCCCCTCCACTGCCATCCCACCTTCCCCGAGGGGGTGGCGTGTCCCTCCACCCTCAGCCCCTGCTCTGGCTGTGTCTGCTCCCCGCTCCCAGCTCTGGGCCGGCCCGGGCGTGGTCAGTGCTGGGGCCTGGTGGCTCGCCTCCTGCGGGCATAGCACGCGTGTGTCCTGGAGTGGTGCCCTGCTCCTGTGTCCTCAGCACGTTCACCACAACCCTTTCCTTCTCTTTCTGCTCTTGTTTCTCCCTTCCTTCCTCGCCTTCTTCCCTCGCCTCCCGTCTGTTTCTCTGAAATGGCCTTCCCTTCACCTCCCTCCAACCTTCCCTTTCTTCTCCCTGTCTTCCTCCTTCCCCTCATCTCCTGGCCTTCCCCCCGCTGCCTCCTGCCCTTCCTCGCTGTCCTGCTTTCCTAGCCGGAGAGGCCGCTGCCCCCCGCTGTGCACTTAGAGCAATGGTACCAGGAGCTGATGGCCGGGCTGGGGACCCCCGCAGCAGCCTCCCCTCGCTCCTCCCCCCCACCTCTGCCCACCAAAGCCTTTCGTCAGCTGCAGGTAACCCCCCTCTTCACTGCCTCCCTCCTCATCCCTGCGCCTCTGCTCCGAGTCCTCCTGCCACACAGCGCCGTAGACGGTGGGGGTCAGTCCAGCCAGGGCGGTGTGGGCCCTGGACCTGAGGTGGCCCTGAGGGCTTCCTCGCGGGCAGCCATCCTGGCATTTTTCTAAGCCGGCGGGCCAGCTCTGTGAGGCCAAAGGTGGCGGGACTGCCTGCCCAGTAGGAGGGGTGGGGCTGCCTGGGGCTCTGCTCTGTTCCCAGACTCAGTGGGCCTGTTGCAACGGAGTGAGTGTGTCCTGGGAGGACGGCCAGCATTACTCCTCTTGTCTTCCCGGGGGGCACTGGGAGGCAGGACAGAGGGGGACAAAGACTTTGAAGTGAGAGCCCTGAGGACAGGCCCGGGTCCCCTCGGTGCTGCCGGGGGGGGAGGGGCCGCGTAGTGCTGGCCACTCGGGTGGGAGTGTTTGGATAGGCTGCCCCCCAGCCCCCCCCCCCCCCCCCCCGCTGGCCTGCTGCTGTGCCCAGGCCCCACCATTGGCTTCGGCCCTTGGTGAAGGCACCGCACCCCTCAGGCTGACCGTGTCCCCTCCAGACACGGCTCCGAGGAGATGAGTAGTCTCCCCACGCCCCACGGCCAGGAAGGAGCAGAGCCTGCGAGTCAGGGTTCGTGGGGAGCGCAGCCCCTTAGCCTGGCTGCTCCCTCCTTTCGTAGTGAGGAAGCTCAGGCCCGTGTGGGGGCACAGCCCAGGCCACGCGGCGGGTGGTGGCCGAGCTGGGACCACAGGGCGCCGGCCTCCCATTGGCCTTCTGCACACCCTGCCCCGCGGTGTGAGCCCCTCGCTTGAGCCCTCTGACCAGTTCTTCTGACACAGGCTCCGCCCAGGGACTGGCCCAGGAGGCACAGCCTGGCAGAGGCTGCCGTGGGCTCCCTGCTGTCAGCTGGAGACTGGCCTTGTCATGGCCCGCCTCGGGGGGCCTGGGGTGGGTGGAGCAGTGGGGGGGTCTGGGATGGGATGGAGCAGTGGGGGGGCCTGGGGTGGGGTGGAACAGTGGGGGGGCCTGGGGTGGGGTGGAGCAGTGGGGGGGCCTGGGGTGGGGTGGAACAGTGGGGGGGCCTGGGGTGGGGTGGAGCAGTGGGGGGGCCTGGGGTGGGGTGGAGCATTGGGGGGGCCTGGGGTGGGGTGGAGCAGTGGGGGGGCCTGGGGTGGGGTGGAACAGTGGGGGGGTCTGGGATGGGATGGAGCAGTGGGGGGGCCTGGGGTGGGGTGGGACAGTGGCGGGGCCTGGGGTGGGGTGGAGCAGTGGGGGGGCCTGGGGTGGGGTGGAGCAGTGGGGGGGCCTGGGGTGGGGTGGAACAGTGGGGGGGCCTGGGGTGGGGTGGAGCAGTGGGGGGGCCTGGGGTGGGGTGGAGCATTGGGGGGGCCTGGGGTGGGGTGGAGCATTGGGGGGGCCTGGGGTGGGGTGGAACAGTGGGGGGGCCTGGGATGGGGTGGAGCAGTGGGGGGGCCTGGGATGGGGTGGAACAGTGGGGGCCGGGGCCTGGGGTGGGGTGGAGCAGTGGGGGCCGGGGCCTGGGGTGGGGTGGAGCAGTGGGGGGGCCTGGGGTGGGGTGGAACAGTGGGGGGGCCTGGGGTGGGGTGGAGCAGTGGGGGGGCCTGGGATGGGGTGGAACAGTGGGGGCCGGGGCCTGGGGTGGGGTGGAGCAGTGGGGGCCGGGGCCTGGGATGGTGTGGAACAGTGGGGGCCGGGGCCTGGGGTGGGGTGGAGCAGTGGGGGGGCCTGGGGTGGGGTGGAGCAGTGGGGGGGCCTGGGGTGGGGTGGAACAGTGGGGGGGCCTGGGGTGGGGTGGAGCAGTGGGGGGGCCTGGGGTGGGGTGGAACAGTGGGGGGGCCTGGGGTGGGGTGGAGCAGTGGGGGGGCCTGGGGTGGGGTGGAGCAGTGGGGGGGCCTGGGGTGGGGTGGAACAGTGGGGGGGCCTGGGGTGGGGTGGAGCAGTGGGGGGGCCTGGGGTGGGGTGGAGCATTGGGGGGGCCTGGGGTGGGGTGGAGCATTGGGGGGGCCTGGGGTGGGGTGGAGCATTGGGGGGGCCTGGGGTGGGGTGGAACAGTGGGGGGGCCTGGGATGGGGTGGAGCAGTGGGGGGGCCTGGGATGGGGTGGAACAGTGGGGGCCGGGGCCTGGGGTGGGGTGGAGCAGTGGGGGCCGGGGCCTGGGGTGGGGTGGAGCATTGGGGGGGCCTGGGGTGGGGTGGAGCATTGGGGGGGCCTGGGGTGGGGTGGAACAGTGGGGGGGCCTGGGATGGGGTGGAGCAGTGGGGGGGCCTGGGATGGGGTGGAACAGTGGGGGCCGGGGCCTGGGGTGGGGTGGAGCAGTGGGGGCCGGGGCCTGGGATGGTGTGGAACAGTGGGGGCCGGGGCCTGGGGTGGGGTGGAACAGTGGGGGCCGGGGCCTGGGATGGGGTGGAACAGTGGGGGCCGGGGCCTGGGGTGGGGTGGAGCAGTGGGGGGGCCTGGGGTGGGGTGGAACAGTGGGGGCCGGGGCCTGGGATGGTGTGGAACAGTGGGGGCCGGGGCCTGGGATGGGGTGGAGCAGTGGGGGGGTCTGGAATGGGATGGAACAGTGGGGGCCGGGGCCTGGGATGGGGTGGAGCAGTGGGGGGGTCTGGAATGGGATGGAACAGTGGGGGGCCAGGTCACTAGGCAGCATCTCTCCCCCCAGGTGTTCCGCTCCAAGACGGATGGGGAAGCCGCCAGCCCCCCTGCCCGCACCTGCGCCCCCCTGCCCTCGTCCTCGGGCTCCTCCTCCTCCTCCTCCCAGCTCAGCGTGGCTGCCTTGGGCCGCAGCCCTTCCCCAAAGGTCTGAGGCCAGTGTGCAAGCAGGATGGGCGAGGGGGGGGGTGCTGGAGACCCCCTACTGGGGAGAGGCCAAGGCCATCGTGGAAGCCTTTGGGGGGTGTCCTGAGCCTCACTCAGAACACCCCGTCTCCCTCCAGAGCGCGCCCCTCACCCAGAACGGTCCGGGCAGCCTTCCCCGCACCCTGGCGGCCACGCTGCAGGACATCGAGACCAAGCGCCAGCTGGCCCTGCAGCAGAAGGGTGAGTGCCCCGGGCCCGGTGTCTGCCCCCCCCCCAACCTTTCACAGGATGTTTTTCTTTAATGGGGACCCCGACTGCCGGGAGGTGTTAGACACCTACAGGGCCACCCTGGGTGCTTTTTGGGGGGCAGGGACCTAGGGGGTGGGGTGCTGTGAGCTCTTGCCTAGAGGGCCCCGCAAGCAAGGGCGTGGGTCTGACCGGAGTGGGAGCTGCATCCCCCTGACTGGAGGCAGGGGGTGGACTGACCCCCGAAACGCTCCTGAAGACCCCGCTCTGGGGACCCGGCAGGCTTGGTGCTGAGGACACTCGGGTTGTTCAGAAAGCCCACGTCCGCTCCTCTCTCCTCTCATCCCCTCCGTCTCCTCCCCCCCTCTGACGGATCCCCCACCGTCCAGCCGCTTCCCGCTGAGCCCCTCCCAGCTGCCGGCCCAGCAGGGAGACGTGGTCACTGGGGACGGGGCTCTGGCTGGGCAGCCTCCGCCCGGCGCCTGCACGGTGCACTCTGTCCAGCCCCGGTGCCCGGCGGCAGCTCCCGGCTGAGCGGGGCCGGGTGCCCGGCTGCCTCGCCCCTCGAGCTGAGCTGTCGGCCTCAGCGCCCCCAGTTCCCGCCGCCCCTGCTGCTGTTGCTCCTGCGTCTGCGCTGTGGCTGGTCCTGCACTGACTCCCGGGTGCCCTCTCTTCCTCTCCCCTCCCCCGCGGGCAGGGTGGGCGCACGGGTCCCCATCTGCAGGCCCTGCTGCCAGGGCACCACCTGGGCAGGCTCAGTGCCCTGTGGGCTCAGGATGCAGAGAGAGCTGACGCCAGGCGTGCAGCCGGGGCCAGATGGGCCTGAGCATGGGCAGGGCAGCTGCACCCGGTGCGGGGGCCTCAGGGGGGCTGGCGGGGCCGATGTGGGTGCCCTGCGCTACCCTCTCCCGCTCGCTCCTTCCCTCTGGCTGCGATGTTGCCAGCATCCTCTCTGGGTGGTGGGCTGCCCCGTGACCCCAGCTGTCCCTCCCGCAGGGCAGCAGGTGATTGAGGAGCAGCGGCGGAGACTGGCTGAGCTGAAGCAGAGAGCAGCAGCCGAGGCTCAGTGCCAGTGGGATGCCCTGCACGGGGCGCCCCCCTTCCTGGCAGGCCCCTCGGGCTTCCCCCCGCTCATGCACTCTATCCTGCACCACCTGCCGGCGGGGCGGGAGCGCGGGGAGGAGGGCGAGCACGCCTATGACACGCTGAGCCTGGAGAGCTCCGACAGCCTGGAGACCAGCGCCTCCACTGGGGGCGCCTCCGCCTGCTCCCCCGACAACGTGTCCAGGTACCCGCCCGCCCCACCCGGCGAGTGCCGGCTCTGCGTCCCCCACACGGGACTCGCCACCCTGCCAGATGCCTGCTCAGCCCCCTTCCCTCCTCAGTGTGAGCGGCCTGGACGTGGGGAGGCTCGAGGAGATGGAGAAGATGCTGAAAGAAGCTCACGCGGAGAAGAGCCGCCTCATGGAGTCCAGGGTGAGGCAGACTGGACGCGGAGCCCGAGGCGGGTGGGGGGTCCCAGCATCGCCTCCCGCCTGCCGAGGGCCAGCGCTTTAGGCCGTGTCGCCCACACGTTCCCTGCACAATCCCTGGAGGAGGAAAGTTGGGGGACAGGGAGCCTTGGTGCGATGCCTGGTCACAGCTCATGGGAAAGGAGGGGGCGGACGTCAGCCATGGCTTTTCTGTGAGGGAATCCCACCTCGGTGTTGACGTCTGTGGACCTTGTGGCCACAATGGGGCTTTAAAAAAAAAAAATATATATATATATATATATATATATATATATATATACACACACTGATTTCAGAGAGGGAGGAGAGGGAGAGAGAGAGAAACATCAGTGATGAGAGAGAATCATTTTAGTATATGTGCTGCCGAAGCGAGCACAGAGAGAGAGAGAATCATTGATTGGCTGTCTGCAACCCTGGGCATGGAGCCCGCCACCCCGCGCAGGTGGCCTGACCCTGACTGGGAACTGAACCGTGACCTCTGGTTCATAGCTCGACCACTGAACCACACCGGCCGGGCAGGGCCTCTTATTCCTGTCTACCTGAGTGGCCGTCCCTCTTCCTGGGATGCCAGGAAAAGCGGCAGGTGGGGGAGGAGGCGGACAGGAGAGAAGGCGATGTCCCCGGCAGAGCAGAGGTGTGGTGGGGGGGGGGGACTTTGGGGCGAGTGGCGGCTGAGGGGAGCCATGTCTCCTTCACGTTGGCCGGGAGCTGGGACACCAGCGGGGACCGCAGTGCACCCTGCACGCCAGGCCGAGGAGCCCGGCCTGGGAGGGAGTCCGACCCGGAGCTGTAGAAGCTGCACCCCAAAGCGGGGTGCGTTCACAGCGCCTCGTGGCAAATGGAGAGAAAGGAGATTGTGCTGAGCTTTAGCGAGAAATGGCAAAGCGTTAATGGTATAAAAGTCACGGTCGTGATGCAGACACAGAACATCAGGACATGCTCTGTGGCTCACTGTTTTAGCGACTTTTAAAAGCTGCTGCTATGGCTTTCCTAAGTTCATTTCCCTCCAGGGGGGTGAAGTTGAAGTACAAACGTTTCTCATTTGGAGTTTCCGAGGGCCTTGCTGATTAGGGAAGGACCCTGAGTATATTCGCTGTCAAAAAGGTTGCTGAGGTTCTCCGTGTTTCAGGAATTCAGGGAAAACGCAGGAGTTTGTGGGTTTATCGAGCGCTTCCCTCCCTGGAGTCAGGGATGGCATTTAATAACGATCTGGTGTGACTTTACTGGGGCCACAGGGGAGGCACCCCGGCCCCTTACAGATGAGGCGGCGAGGCTTAGGGTTGGCATGACCTTGGCAGGCCCTGGTGTGCGGTGGCCGAGCCAGGCTTCGGAGCAGGGCCTCTCACGTCCGAGCATGTCCCTCAACAGCAGGGCCTCGGCGTGGGTGCTGAGGGTGCCTCCTCAGGCCAGGCCCTCGCGGTGGGTGCCCCGCGGCCCGCCTGCTCTGGGAGGGGAGCTGGGGTGGAGGCAGAGGGCACGTGGGCGCTGACCCCGCTGTGCGCAGGAGCAGGAGCTGGGGCTGCGGCGGCAGGCCCTGGAGGAGGAGCGGCGGCGGCGGGAGCACGTGGAGCGCAGGCTGCAGAGCGAGAGCAGCCGGAGGCAGCAGCTGGTGGAGAAGGAGGTCAAGCTGCGGGAGAAGCAGTTTTCTCAGGTGCGTGGCTGGGCTGTGGCGGTGATGGGCTGGGCTGTGGCGGTGATGGGCTGTGGCGGTGATGGGCTGTGGCGGTGATGGGCTGTGGCGGTGATGGGCTGTGGCGGTGATGGGCTGGGCTGTGGCGGTGATGGGCTGGGCTGGGGCGGTGATGGGCTGTGGCGGTGATGGGCTGGGCTGTGGCGGTGATGGGCTGTGGCGGTGATGGGCTGGGGCGGTGATGGGCTGTGGCGGTGATGGGCTGGGGCGTGTGGCTGGGGTGGGCCACGCGGGGCAGGGCCAGGCCAGGCACCTGCTGGCGGGAACGCCGCTCTGCTCTGGAGGAGGCTGCTGTTGGCTCAGCGCAAGCAGGTTCCCCAGGACACGGTCAGGCCCCAGGAGCAGGGACCCAGGGGCTTGTCCCAGCCAGTGTGCATGTGCACGTGTGCGCATGCGTTTGCGCGTGTGTGTGGGGAGTGGGGGTTGTGGGGACATGACATCTCGGGTCAGAGAAGATGGCCTGAGCAGGCCTCAGAGGTGGGAGCGGAGAGTTGAACCAGAGCGGCTCCCGTGGCCTCTCTCGGGGCCTGGTCTCTGCTCCCCAAATCTGTGCTGTTCCTCCCTCCCGCGAGCTCCATGGCTCCAGGCCCCACAGTGGACGGCCTGGCTGTGCTGATGGTTTCCGTCTCCAGGATCCTAGTCTCTCCGGGACAGGAGTCCATCCTCTTACAGACACCAACTCTGGGCTTTCTCCTTGCTCAGGAGACAGCAGAACATTTAACTAACTAACTAACTAACTAACTAACTAACTAACGCACTAGCTCGAAAGGCAAGTCCAAGTGCTTTTTAAAAATGTATATATTTTTATTGATTTCAGAGAGGAAGGGAGAGGGAGGGAGAGAGAAACAACAATGATGAGAGAGAACCATTGTCCTGCACGCCCCCTACTGGGGATTGAGCCCACAACCTGGGCATGTGCCCTGACCGGAATCAAACCCTGACCTGTTCATAGGTCGATGTTGAGCAGAACATTTGGAGGCAGAAGGAGGAATGAGTTGGGAGGGGAATGTCCCCATGTCTCTGGTCCCGGTCCTTGCCCTGTGGGGGCCGGGGCTCAGCAGGCTGGGCGTGCACATGCCTCCCGGGTGGGGCCTGGGACCTGCCCCGTGGTGACAGCAGCCACAGCTCCTGATTCCCTGACCCCAGGGTAGGCTGCCCAGGTTGGGTCTGAGAAGGAAGAAAACAATCAGGCCATGGCCAGCCAGTGCGGCTCAGTGGTTGAGCGTCGACCAATGAACCAGGAGGTCACAGTTCGATTCCCAGGCAGGTCACATGCCCAGGGTTGTGGGCTCGATCCCCAGTGGGGGGCATGCAGGAGGCAGCCGATCCATGATTCTCTCTCATCATTGATGTTTCTATCTCTTTCCCTCTCCCTTCCTCTCTGAAGTCAATAAAAATACATTAAGAAAAGAAAAATAACCAGAACTGTGAGTTTTGCCTCGGTGTTTGGAGTCTTTGGCCAGGGCCACTGTGGGACTCTAGCCCCTGCCGCGGGCTGAGTGCGCTGGGGGCGGTGGGTCCAGGGAGCCCCATTTTGGGGTGCCTCCTTGGTGCATTTTTTTTCCCTTTAATCTGTGATGTTTCCTTTTTGGGCCATTCTAATGTTCTTCCCAGAGAGGAAGAGCAGAAAGAAAGCAGGTGGCAGAGTGGAGTTAGTCTGAGAATTTTTGAGGGGGAACAGACCTGGGGGTTATATCGTTCAAAGCCACATTTTCCACCTAAGGACACGGAGGCCCAGAGAGGGGCCATGACCCCGACCAGGTCCCCTGGGAAGGCAGAGACCAGATGTCCCGTGGGCTTCTCTTCCCAGAGCCTGCTCACAGCGGCCTCTTGCTTTATTCCGCTCAGCCCCGGAGGGAGAGGAGGGGGCGACAAGACAAGTATGGCTGCCCGCTGGGTCATTGCAGAGCCATGGCCATGGGCGAGGGAGGGAGGGTGGCAGGCTGTGGGGTGCAGGACTGAAGCTGAGGGGCTTGGACAAGGAACGACGGGGCAGTGAGGAGACTGTGGACCCTGCCCTCTGCTCCCAGGCGCGACCCCTGACCCGCTACCTGCCCGTCCGGAAGGAGGACTTTGACCTGAAGACCCACATCGAGTCCTCGGGCCACGGCGTCGACACCTGTCTGCACGTGGTGCTCAGCAGCAAGGTGGGCGTGGCCCGGTGCTGGGCGTGGCCCGGTGCTGGGCGTGGCCTGGGTGCTGGGCGTGGCCCGGTGCTGGGCGTGGCCTGGTGCTGGGCGTGGCCCGGGTGCGGGGAGGGGACCAGGGTCGGAGGCCCTCCTGGCCTTGTCCTGCCCTGACATCGAGGTCTGGCTCAGGACCGGTGTTCTAGCTTGAAGAGATGTTGGGGACACCCCCCCCGCCCCCCCAATACAGGCATAGGTGCTGCCACTTCTGTGAACGTTAGGGCTCGAGGTTCAGGGCAGGACGGTTCAGGGCCGGGCATTGGGTCCTTCCTCATTCCTGCCTCCCACCAGGTCTGTCGTGGCTACTTGGTCAAGATGGGCGGCAAGATTAAGTCGTGGAAGAAGCGCTGGTTTGTCTTCGACCGGCTCAAGCGCACCCTCTCCTATTATGTGGGTGAGTTCCCACAGGCTCCCCAGAGCAGGCCCTGGGGCCCACCCCGACAGCTGGTCTTCGGAAGAGGCCAAGCTCCAGGGGGCCCCGGGCCCGCTGGGTCTGTCCTCTCCTCCACCCCTGGCAGATGTGCAGAGTGTGCCTGGTCACCTCCATGGATTGGTTCCTTCATTTTCTTATTTATTAAAAAATATATATATATATTTTTTAAAATATATTTTATTGATTTTTTTACAGAGAGGAAGGGAGAGGGATAGAGAGCTAGAAACATTGATGAGAGAGAAACATCGACCAACTGCCTCCTGCACACCCGCCACCGGGGATGTGCCCGCAACCAATGTACATGCCCTTGACCGGAATCGAACCTGGGACCCTTCAGTCCACAGACCAACGCTCTATCCACTGAGCCAAACCGGTTTCGGCGATTAAAGAAAAAAAAATATATATTTTTTTATTGATTTCAGAGAGAAAGGGAGAGGGACAGAGAGAAACATCAATGATGAGAGAAAATTGTTGATTGGCTGCCTCCTGCACGCCCCCTACTGGGGAGTGAGCCTGCAACCAGGACATGTGCCCTGACCAGGAATGCAACCGGCCACCTCTTGGTTCCTGGGTCGATGCTTAACCACTGAGCCACCCAGGCCAGGCTCATCCATTTATTTATTCAGCAACTGCCAAGCATCTGATAAGTTCCAGGCACTGTTCTCGGCTCTGGTGATAAGCAAGGAGGCCGCAGCCCCTCCCATGGAGCTTGTCTGGGAGGCAGCTACTGAACGAAGCGCTAGAGCGTGATGGCTGGGCACTGGATCCTGGTGCCTGGGACTCATTCATTCAACTCCCTGAGAGTACCTACTGTGTGCTGGGCACATAGTTGTTGGTGCTGGCGGAGGTGGATCTCTGGATTTGAAGGAAGGTTCAGATTCGACCATACAGAGGCACATGCGCACAGTGGGGCCACTGGCCGTGGGTCTTCCACATCCCTTAGGCGTTTGCCAAGGGGATGGGCTGGAGGCCATCCCTCTGTGCAGAGCACACTTTAAAGGAGCATGAGCGGCTCAGCCTGGCCAGGTAGAGCTTGGGTTCGAGCAGGGGAGGGTGTGAGACCAGGCCAGGGGGACCGGTCGGCACCAGCCTGTACCAAGCCAAGGAGGCAGCGGTGCCCAGGTGGAGCCAGCAGACGCTGTGAGCGCGGGCAGCGGGATTAGAGTTGCCTCAGGAAGGCCACGCCTCGCCTCGGCGTCAGGGAAGACGAGTTAAAGGGGCAGAGGGTGTGCGGGGCCCAGGACGGGCTGCAGCTGGGACCCAGGGTCGATGGGTGGGGAGGGTGCCCACTGCCAGCCACCGCCACCTGAGCAGTGATTGCCCGGATGCCTTCATGATGGTCTGTGGTCTTCCCTTTACGTCCCGGGCTCGCCGTCCAGGATGCCGCTGGTAGGGCCTGGGCAGTGTGGGCCTGCGACAGATGGCCGGGCCCTGTGCCCCCTCCCACCCCCCCAAGCCACCTCCACTGAAGTGAGCCTCCTCCTTCCTGCCCCTGCCCCCAGAGGCTCAATACTTCCTTCCACTTTGTAATATTAGAGTCGAGTAGTTGGATGCGTTCATATAGTTCAAAATCATAATACAGAAAAGGTTTAAATTGGGAATTAGGCCCCACTCACGAGAATTGATTTCTTCTGTATCCATCTAGTGTTTCTCTTGTTTTTTGTTAACCCTCACCCGAGGATATTTTCCACTGATTTTTAGAGAGAGTGGAAGGGAGGGAGAGAGAGAGAGAAACATGGATGTGAGAGATACATCGATTGGTTGCCTCCTGCATGCACCCGACCAGGGCCCGGGATGGAGCCTACAACTGAGGTCCATGCCCTTGACTAGAATTGAACCCAGGACCTTTTCGGTCCACGGGCTGATGCTCTATCCACTGAGCCAAACCAAGTAGGGCCGTCGAGTGTTTCTTTAAGGGAATGGGAACAAGCGAGCGTGTTCTTACCCCTTTTGTACACAGAAGGGAACACACTCCTTGTCCTTCTGAGAATGCATCTCAGAGGCCTTTCTGCACCCAGCATGTCCGTGTCTCCATGCTACGGTTTGGAGCTACTTCTGGGTCTGCAGAGCACAGGTTTCTGCACGTCCTCTGCCTGTGCCCCGCACCCGCTCGGGGGCACCTGTGAGTACAGACACGCTGCGGTGAGTGTGTAAGCATGTTACTTTGCACACGTGTGAGGTGCATTTTCCTAAGTGTGATTATTGGCTCAGAGGACAAACGGGTCGATACGGCAAACCACCCACAGTCTCCCAGGTCAGACTCCCCACTGCCTTTTTCTCCACAGACCTGACCAGAGCGTGCTGTGACTTTCGTGTATTTCTGACTTCGATAGTGGGTGGTGGTGTCTCAGTGGCGATCTAACCCACCGTCCTGTGGTTGCGCCCTGGGGACTGGGCCCCACCTCCTCCCAGCCCCTCCCCCCAGCCTCCTCAGCGGGCCCTTGTTTCCTTTGCAGACAAGCATGAGACGAAACTGAAGGGGGTGATCTACTTCCAGGCCATCGAGGAGGTGTACTACGACCACCTGCGCAGCGCGGCCAAGGTGCGGGCGCCCGGGACTGCGGGGTGCTGGCAGGCTCCGAGCGAAGGCCTCCCCTTGCTCCCTCTGTAAACTTTCCCTTCCTTTCTCCTTCTCCCCTTCCCCAACGGGGTGTTTCTGCTTCACTCTGGTGCCCGAGGTGCCTCCCCCACAATTACCGCATTTTAAAAATATTTTTTTATTGGTTTCAGAGAGGAAGGGAGGGAGAGAGAAACATCAGTGATGAGAGAGAACCATTAATCGGCTGCCTCCTACACGCCCCCTACTGGGAATTGAGCCCACAACCCAGACATGTGCCCTGACCGGGAGTCGAACCATGACCTCCTGGTTCATAGGTCGATGCTCAACCACTGAGCCACGCTTTTGCAGAGAGAACGCATGAGACGAAACAGCCCTTGGTGTCTGATTTGTGAAATTCTTTTGTGCCTGGGGTTGCTAAGGCCCAGGGCCCCCCTGGCAGAATATGACCGTGACAGGTCCAAGGACTGCCAGGGCGAGGAGGGGAACATCTCAGCGTGGGCCCCACTTGGCTGGTGGGGTCTAGGTTTCCGGCCCATGTAGGACTCAGCCCTGAGCTCCAGGTCATCATGGGGACAGGGCGGGGCTGGGCGGGTGGGGGCGGAGGGGGGCGGAGGGGGGCGGGGCGGGCAGGCGAAAGCTGCACGTCTGGGTGGCTCCGTCTTAGACGCTCCCCTTTCCCTCCGCAGAGCCCGAACCCGGCCCTCACCTTCTGCGTGAAGACGCACGACCGGCTGTACTACATGGTGGCCCCGTCCGCAGAGGCCATGCGCATCTGGATGGACGTCATTGTCACCGGGGCCGAGGGCTACACTCAGTTCATGAACTGACGGTGGGCTTCCTGGCCCGCAGGCTGGCCCAGGGCCCAGGCCGCCTCCCGGAGCAGAGGCCCGTGCTGCAGTGAGGAGCTGCCGGGATTGCTGAGCCCCGACCTCCTGGAGAGCCAGCCGGCGGGCGGGGCCGGGGCCCGGGCCCAGAACCTGCAATAACCCCGCAGGGTCCTGCCCTCCCACACGTGTTCTCTGTGTCAAGGACCATTGTGACGCCAGAATCTGCCAAAGATCCCCTCTTGCCTCCTGTGCCGGGGCCGCGGGGCCCGAGCAGAGCCGCCTCAGAGTGGGGTGACAGCTCAGGCAGTACTTCTCAAACCCTGCGCTCACCCCATCGTCCTCCCGCATTTGTATTTTTACTACTTTGTTCAAGGGCCAGAGACCTCAAGTTTTATCTTTGAGGGGTCAGCCTCATCCCCTTTTAGCGGACCCATCACCGTGGTCACCATAGTAACGTTTCATTGCCATGGTTACATGCTAATTGCTGTGGTTGTGTGGCTCCGCCCACTGCCTAAGCTGTGGGCCCATCTGAGGATACTGCCATCATCTCTCCAGCCCAGGCCCTTGGGCACCTCATGTTGGGGAAATGGGACCTCACACCTCCCTCCCCGCCCGTCCCCAGGCCCTGACCACAGCTGCTGGCCCCGGCCAGCCCTCTCCCGTCCACTCGTGCCTTGCTTAGAGCCAGAGGGGATGAAGTCAGGGTCTCTGGGCCCCGAGGAGCAGGGAGCTCGAGGGCCTTCCTCGGGTTCTGTGCGGCGCTCCACTGACAGGGCAGAGGGCTGCTCCCTGAGGACGCCTGAGCCGGAGGAGCTCAGGGGAGGGGGACCCGACCTCCCACCTCCGAAGGGGATGGCCGTGGAGCAGAGGACAAGGCCTGCGGCGGCCTGGCTGCAGTCCTCCCGCCTTAACACTAAGCCCACCTCCCCGCCCCCTCCAGCGCTGGGCCTGCTGCAGGGTCCAGGCTGGGTGATTCTCAGTATTTGTAAGCGTCTCAGCAGAACAATAAAGCATTTGGGTGTGATTCTGGGAGGCTGAGTTGTGTGGGGACCTGGGCTGAGGTTCACGGGGTAGGAGGGTTAGTTCTTCCCCACAAAGTAGGATTTCCACCTGGTGAAAAGTTCCAGGACCAGCCCAGGACCTCCAGAGCCCTCCCCGCCACCTCCACTCTGACGGCGTGGGGCCCCCAGGGATGGAGAACACCGAGGCAGAAGGCAGGGCTGCCTGCACACGTTTAATGAGCCAGAGGCGGCGCTGCGGCAGCCGGGGCAGGGCCATCACCGCAGCAGGAGGCTGAGCAGAAGGGCAGCTGCAAGGCAGTGGGGCTCCAGGGCAGCCGGCTGGGCTGCTGAGCTCAGCCGGTCGCCATAGTGGTCCAGGAGCATCAGGACCACTCCATTGGTCCAGCCGAACCCCTCCTGGAGAGAGGGTGGCCAGTGGGCGAGGCCTCGGGGGAAGGCCCCCACGTCCTTCCAGGCAGGTGTGGGATCCCCTGACCCAAACCCAGAGGGTCTGGCCCCGTCTAGCCCAGGGGTGCCAGGCTCCTCCCTGGGGACCCACCCGCAGGGGAGAACAGGCCTAGAGAGGAAGGTCAAGGTCAGTTGTGGGGAGAGCAGAGCCCCATCATTCCCTGTAGGGTGTGCCCACTCACCTGGACTTCATACTCCCCTCCGCCACCCGGCTGCCCACCACTGCTGACGTCATACTGGGGACAAGAGGACAAGCTGTCGCCCCCCGCAGTGCCCTGGGGCCGCCACTGGGCCTGGGCTTTGCAGAGCCTGACAATTCCCCCTCTCACCACGGGGAGGCGCACTGGCGGGTCTGGCTCAGGGCGCGCTCACCTTCTGCGTCTCCCACCCCTGTAGTGCCCAGGAATGGCCACTGGGGGCCGCCTCGGGGCTTGGGCCGGGGCTTTGCAGAGCCTGACAATTTCCCGTCTCACCGCAGGGAGGGTCAGGGTTAGGGAGGCGGCCTGGGGCGGCTCAGGGCCGGCTCACCTTCTCGTACATGGCTGACTTTTGGGAGAAGACACGGAAGTTGGTTTGGATCCAATTCTGCGCCAGCTGGAAAGCCACCTCCTGGGTCTTGGGTGAAGGAGACCTGGCCAGACCTAGGACACCCCGAGGCAGGGCCTGAGTATCCAGAGCCCCATCCCAGGGGCGCAGAGGGGGACAGGGCCGGCCCTGAGCCCTCTGTCCTGGAACCACGGGCAACCGACTCTGACCGGGCCTGGGGCTGGAGAGAGGCCGACCCCTTCGGTGGCCCCTCCGCCTCCCCGGGGCGGGGCCCTGGGGTACGCCCATCCCGGCTCCTACCTCTGATGACCAGGTCCTGCAGGGGCGCCCAGGCGTTGGGGAAGTCCCACTGCTGGCCCGTCTTCCGGAGCGAGGTCGGGATCCCGTGCTGGTAGGTAAGGATCTGGCTGTCCTGGAAGGTTCCAGAAGGCACTGTGAATGCACGTAGGGGCTGGCGGGGAGCCAGGAGGCGGGGCCCCCCTAAAGCAGAGGTCCCTCTCCTGGGCCTTGTCCTCTGGGCTCACAGATGCCCCCTGGTGGCCGCAGCGGGACCCGCAGCTGAGACCCAGGAGCAGGAGGCGGCCACTGGCCAGAGCTCCTGCTGGGTCCTGAGCCAGCGCTGCCCCCGGGACCAGCCAGCACCACCCCTCACCTCCAGGTACTTCAGGGCCTGGTCCGCCCCCGGGACCAGCCCCCCGCCCCCCTCACCTCCAGGTACTTCAGGGCCTGGTCCGCCCCCGGGACCAGCCCCCCACCCCCCTCACCTCCAGGTACTTCAGGGCCTGGTCCGCCCCCGGGACCAGCCCCCCGCCCCTCACCTCCAGGTACTTCAGGGCCTGGTCCGCCCCCGGGACCAGCCCCCCACCCCCCTCACCTCCAGGTACTTCAGGGCCTGGTCCGCCCCCGGGACCAGCCAGCACCACCCCTCACCTCCAGGTACTTCAGGGCCTGGTCCGCCCCAGGGACCAGCCAGCACCCCCCCTCACCTCCAGGTACTTCAGGGCCTGGTCCGCCCCCGGGACCAGCCCCCCGCCCCCCTCACCTCCAGGTACTTCAGGGCCTGGTCCGCCCCCGGGACCAGCCAGCACCACCCCTCACCTCCAGGTACTTCAGGGCCTGGTCCGCCCCCGGGACCAGCCCCCCACCCCCCTCACCTCCAGGTACTTCAGGGCCTGGTCCGCCCCCGGGACCAGCCCCCCGCCCCCCTCACCTCCAGGTACTTCAGGGCCTGGTCCGCCCCCGGGACCAGCCCCCCACCCCCCTCACCTCCAGGTACTTCAGGGCCTGGTCCGCCCCCGGGACCAGCCCCCCGCCCCCCTCACCTCCAGGTACTTCAGGGCCTGGTCCGCCCCCGGGACCAGCCCCCCGCCCCCCTCACCTCCAGGTACTTCAGGGCCTGGTCCGCCCCCGGGACCAGCCCCCCGCCCCCCTCACCTCCAGGTACTTCAGGGCCTGGTCCGCCCCCGGGACCAGCCCCCCGCCCCCCTCACCTCCAGGTACTTCAGGGCCTGGTCCGCCCCCGGGACCAGCCCCCCGCCCCCCTCACCTCCAGGTACTTCAGGGCCTGGTCCGCCCCCGGGACCAGCCCCCCACCCCCCTCACCTCCAGGTACTTCAGGGCCTGGTCCGCCCCCGGGACCAGCCCCCCGCCCCCCTCACCTCCAGGTACTTCAGGGCCTGGTCCGCCCCCGGGACCAGCCCCCCACCCCCCTCACCTCCAGGTACTTCAGGGCCTGGTCCGCCCCCGGGACCAGCCCCCCGCCCCCCTCACCTCCAGGTACTTCAGGGCCTGGTCCGCCCCCGGGACCAGCCCCCCGCCCCCCTCACCTCCAGGTACTTCAGGGCCTGGTCCGCCCCCGGGACCAGCCCCCCACCCCCCTCACCTCCAGGTACTTCAGGGCCTGGTCCGCCCCCGGGACCAGCCCCCCGCCCCCCTCACCTCCAGGTACTTCAGGGCCTGGTCCGCCCCAGGGACCAGCCAGCATCCCCCCCCCGCCCCTCACCTCCAGGTACTTCAGGGCCTGGTCCGCCAGGGCGGGGTCAGAGAAGCAGCCGGCCCAGAGAGGAGCCAGGTTGGACGGGTAAAACTCGTGGTTCTTCTTCCCATGTTCAAGGTCATAGTCAAACCAGGCCCCTTTCTCCTCGTCCCACAGGACGGCCTCCAGGGCGGCCAGGCGCCGGGCCCGCAGATTTCTGTACCTTGTGGCTTCAGCCTCATTCCCTGGGGGTCACGTGATTTAGATGGAATAACCGGGCCTGCCCTTGGCCTCCTCCTGCTGTGACCCACCAAGGGTCAAGAGGCCGTGCCCACCTGGAGCCCACCCCACCTCAGGCTCCAGGACCCAGAATTCCCTGAGCAAAGGGGCCTTAGGGCTCCCGGCCTGCGCGGCCCTGTCCCAGGCTCGTCCTCCAAGGGCACTGGCTCGGGGCTGGAAGGGCAGCAGCGGGGCGAGGGGCGGGGTTTGGAGGGGAGGGCTAGGCACCACCCGCCCAGTGAGAAAAGCGGGGGAGTGGAGGTGCGCGAAGGCCCCATGTGCACTCCCACCCGGACTGCGTGAGGGGGCAGCACCATCGGGCTGCAAAGCGGGAGACCCTTCACCCAGGTCCTCCTTCCAGCTCCATTGCCAAGGCCGAGGCGAGGCAGGGCCCGAGCCGGACGAGCCCAGCCTCCTCCCGCCCAGGGCCGCTCACCGCCCAGGGCCGCTCACCCAGGCTGGTGTGGAAGCTGCTCATCAGCCCCTCTGCCTGGCACAGGAAAGCGTTGAGGTCCACAGGCACCAGCTTGCTGGTCCGGATGCTGCTGAGCGAGCTGGGGTCCGGGCCTCCAGTGAGCCAGCGGGAAGAGAAGTCCCAGCCAGACTCGGCCCCCGCCTTGAGCTCAGCCCACAGAGCCTCCTGGGCCCCTGAGGGGGAGACAGAGGACAGAGGACCGGCCGACCCAGCTGCAGGCCCCCAGCCCCCACCCGTCCCACCGCCGCTCACCTTCGGGCACCACACCCGCCAGCTCTGCGTCCTTGCTGTAGGACTCCGGTCTGCGAGAGGAGAGTGAGCAGCCTGGCACGGGGGCTCTGAGCCCTCGGCGCCCAAGCTGGGGGCTGAGCCCTGGTGACTCAGCGGACCTGGGCCCACAGCCCTGATGGCCCACAGCGACCAGTCTCGCCATCTGAGAGGGGGCGAGTCACGTGCCCTCCTGCCAGGGGCCTGATGACACACAGGAGTGAAGACATGGGCCTCACCTGGGTCCCCCGTAAGGGACGTGGTAGCGATTCAGGACGTAGCTCTTCCCCCCCAAGCTCACAGAGACGTTCCTCTTCTCAGCCCAGAAGTCCAACTCCAAGGCCAGGGTCCCGATGTTGTCCCTGGGGCAGAGCCGGGCACCCTCAGCCTGGGCGCACCTCCCATCCCACCTGGGGAGGCCTCGGGGGCGGGAGCCTGCGGGCAGCCCGAGGCGGTGCCCACCGGAGGAAGGCGGTGTCATTGGTGTGGGCCACGTAGCGGGCCATCATGAGCGTCAGGAGCGGCGGCTGGCTGCGCTGCAGGTAGTACACGCGGGCCCCGTTGGGAACGTGCCCGTAGCTGCCAAGGAGGAGGTTGCTGACTGCTCCTGCCTGACCGACCACCAGAGCCAGGGCACACCCAGCTCCGAGCGCCTGGCACTGCCGGTCCTCCCGCACCCCAGCCTGCAGGCCAGCCCCTCTCACGTCTGCACCAGGTCCAGGAAGTTCTGCAGCATGCCCCTCACCGTGCCGGCCATCTCCGACAGAAGCAGCCCCTCCATCACCCAGTAGGAGTCCCTGGGGAGGGACGGCTCGGTCACCCCAACCAGAGCCTGCACGCCCAGGCCACCGCAGGGCACGCTCAGGACACCCCAGGCTCGGGCTCCCCACCACCTGGCACTCACCAGTAGTAGAACTCGCGGAAGCGCCCGCCCGGCACGATGAAGGGGTGTTGCGAGTAGATCAGAGAGAAGCGCTCGGGCTGGCTGAGGACCTCTGGACTCACCTGGAGCCAGGAGAGGGGGCGCAGGGAGCTGGACCCCACCCCCTCCCCACGGACCGGGGCTGGAGGGGCTGCTGAGGGCTCGGCCCGGGCCTGGCTGCCGGGAGCCTGGTCTGCCCCCACGTGTGGCCCTGGGGTCCCTGCTGTGCTTGATGGAGTGGAGGAGCCGACCATGTGCCTGGCGCCAGCAGGTGCTCGCCAAGCAGGGGCCACTCTTTGGACCCCGGTGGGGGCCTGTCTCCTCCAGCTCCCTTCGCCCCCCTGGGTCTCTGCTCCCACCACCACGCCAGGCCCAGAGACCCGGGCTCCCCGTTCCCTTTCCCCAGGGGGTGGGTGTGCATGGGTGGGGCCTGCTGGTGTCTGTCAGGCACTGGCGCTGCTGCTTCCCTGCTGGTTTGGCCTGTGAGTGAGGTTTCAGGGGGCGGGGTTTCGAGGGGAGCAGTGCATGAGGCTGAGGGAGCGGCACACGCCAACAAAGGAGCCCAGAGCCCCCCTCTGCCTGTGGGTGCCAGGGCCTGGGGGCTAGGTGCTGTGCAGTCTTGGGCCAATCACTGCCCTCTCTGAGCCTCAGACAAAGGAGAGAAAGTGCCACCAGGGCTGTGCAGATCGCAGGGCGTGGCCTGAGGACCTCGGGGAGAGGCCAGCGGGAGAGGGAACAGCCACGGGTTAGAGCAGGACCGGGCAGCCTGGGCGGGCGGGACAGGCTGGGTGTGCCTGGGCCTTCAGGGAGGAGGTCAGGGGTCAGAAGGAGATGTCCCCCTGCCCTCTCTCGGAGATTCTTTACACAATGATCGCTCTAGAGAGCTGCTGCTCTGGGACCCGGGACGGGAGGCGGTGTTCTCAGGGGCTGCATCCCGATCTGGGCTCCAGGGCGGGCGGCCTCCCGGGGCCACCTGGGCCCTGATACCTTCTTTCCCAGCTTCTTCCAGAGCTGGTGCAGCTGCCCGGCCCAGGAGCGCAGCGTGGCGTCGGCGATCTTCTCTAGGAATCGGGGGCTGGGAAGACAGGGCCGCGGGTTCGGGGCGCAGCACCGTGGGAGGGCCCGCTCTGCTCCTGTCCGGGCTGTACCTGTCTTTCCAGTCCTCAGGGACCCAGGGCTGCAGCTCCTGCCCCGCGGCCCGGAAGTGCTCCTGGAGGAAGGCCTGCAGCTGCGGCCGGGGGACGCTGTGGTTGTGGGCGCCGGCCAGCTTGCGGAAGGCCTGCAGGACCTGGTCTGGGGCGGAGGCACAGGGCGATCCGTGGGACCCGTGACCCCTTCCCTGATGGGGGGTCCGGCCCCTGCCGTCTTTGGTGGGAATTCAGGAGCAGGGGGGTCCCGGGCGCCTTACCTGGAGCGGAGTTCAGCGGCATGTCCACGAACTGCTTGTCGTCCTGGTAGAGCTTGGCCATCTGCACCTGGCGCAGGAGCTCCCCGTGGCAGTAAATGTGGCTGCAGAGAGAGGGGGAGGGGAGTGGGCCAGGCCGCCGGGGAGAAGAAAGGCCGGATAGCTCTGGGGCACGGTCCCTGGGCGGGACAAGGGCTGTGTGCGCCCCGGAACGGGGGGTTTGGGAGGGCTTTGTGGGTGGTGGTGACACACAGGCTGAGAGAAGGAGGAGGGTCTTTGTGCAGCAAAGGACCCAAACCACTTCCTGAAGGTTGTGATTTGGAACAGCAGAGCACGCTTGGTGGATGAAAGGAGATTAGCACTTTAAAAAAATACTTTTATTGATTGAGAGAGGGAGAGGAAGAGAGAGATAGAAACATCAATGATGAGAGAGAATCAGTGATCGGCTGCCTCCTGCATGCCCCCTACTGGGGATCGAGCCCACAACCCGGGCATGTGCCCTTGACTGGAATCGAACCCAGGACCCTTCAGTCCACAGGCCGATGCTCTACCCACTGAGCCACACCAGCCATGGCAAGGTTAACACTTTAGTCAGTGGTGTGAGAATAGGGTGGACCAGCCCTGCTGGCCTGGCTCAATGGTTGAGCGTCGACCTATGAACCAGGAGGTCGCAGTTCGATTCCATCTTGGAAGGGATTTCTGGATCCGCTGCCTGCAGGGCCTCTGGACCGTGTGGTGTACAGCTCCGGGCAGAACTCACTCTGTACTGTTCATCCTGGATGTCGGATGCTCAGAAAGGCCCGGGTTCGAGGGGATGGGATACGGCGGCGGCGGGGCCGAGGGCCGGGGGGCCACATGCAGAGATGCACAGCCCCACGGGTGGGCAGAAAGCGGGAAACAGGATGGAGGAGATGAGCTCACTACTGATCAAAGCAGGAGGCGCCCGGCGGCAGATCTGCACCTCCCGGCACAGCCTCTCGGAGCTGAGCAAGGCTGTGGGGCCCTGGGCGCCTCAGAATAAGCTGCGCCAAGGGACTACCAATTCCCTAACCCTAGAGGGAGACCCACCCTTCCTGGGTGTGCAACGTGCACCCCAACGGCCCTCAGCACAGTTCACAATGACAGTTCACACGCACAGTGGGCTGAACAGCATTGCTCCTGAGACAGAGAAGGGCTCTGGGGAGTCAGGGGGCCCCTCGGGGAACAAACGGAATTTGCCTTTAAGGAGGAGAGGCCTTCAGAGGAAGCAGATTCTTTCACTAGAGTAAGCGGACTGGAAGGGGCTCCGTTCCAGGAGGGAAGCAGGGACAGGAGCCGGCCTGGGTCAGGCCGAGGCAGCCATGGGTACTGGGTGAGGCCAGGCACAGCAACGCCAGGCACCGCGCTGAGAAGGGGTTGGCGCCTGTGCCCAGCAGGCCACTTGTCTCCCTCCGTGCTGCTCAAGGCCACACTCTGAGGCTCAAGGAGCCACTATGGGAGGATCATGGACCTGTGACCCTCTGGCCGTCCTCCGGGACACGGCCGTTGTCCAGTGGTGACTGCTCTTGCTCTGGGAGCCGGTCAGGGGAGACATAGCCCGAGTACAATGAGCAGGGGCGGAAACCCTCAGAGTACCACCAGCTTCCAAGTACCACTTGGGTTTGCCTCCAGCTGCTTGGAACCTGGAAATGACAACCACCACCAAGCGGCCCTGTGTCATGTGGCCTGTCCATAATCCTATTGGTGTATGGGCGAGGTTTGATGCCACTGGGCAGGCATCCTCTGTAACCCTATACAATAAAAGGGAAGATGCAAATTGACCCTAAAGGTGGAACAACCAGAAGGACTGCTCGACCAGTCACCATGAGGCGCACTGACCACCTCTCGGTTCTATTCCCCGGGCCGCAGGCTCTGCTCGCCCGGAGGCGAACGGGGAACCGGAGGTGGGTGGTGGTGGGGGCCGGGGCCGGCTGCGGGCAGCAGAGGAAGATGGTCTTGATCGCAGGCCAGGCCTAGGGACGGTACCCATGCACACATTTCGTGCGCCGGGCCTCTAGTAGAAAATACCTCTAATTCTTACAGATCTGTTCTGCAGTGGAAGGACATTGTGCTGCAATCAGGCTAGCATCCGGTGTGACACGGGAATTGCTGGTTCCGCTCAGCGACCTCACGTGCACAAGCCAATGGTTACACTGATGTTGGTGATGGAATACAGTGGGAGCTGAGCTGAGCGGAAGCCTCCGCAGAATGTAATCACAATGGAAATGACTTGCCTGAGCGAGAACTGGACTTAGCTCATTTCCATGCCAAGTAGTTCTGCACACGTCATTCATAAGATACACATAGAGGCAGATGAGGGAGGACAATAAGTAATCAAATAGAACAAAAACGTGAAACTGTATGTGAAGGCTTTATATGCCAGGCTAGCTGTTTCTTTAAATCCATCCCCAGTCTGTGCTGGTTCCTTCAAATGCTAGGTATAGCCATACTGATGCTGTTGCTGGATCTACTAGAGAATCGCTATACTAGATGTTCATACAAAATGATGGTTTTTCTTTTTTCTTTTTTTTTATTTCAGAGAGGAAAGGAGAGGGAGAGAGAGATGGAAATATCACTGATGAGAGAGACTCATTGGTCGGCTGCCTCGTGCACGCCCCACACCAGGGATCTAGCCCAAAACCCAGGCATGTGCCCTGACCGGAAATTGAACCACAACCTCCTGGTTCAGAGGTCGATACTCACCCACTGAGCCAGGCCGGCCGGGCTGTGATGGATTTTCTGTAAGAGAGCCTAGGCCAAGGGCCAGAGGGTAGTGGACTGAATTCCATTCTGACTCTAACCACCTGGAGTGAGTGCAGACTCCATTGGCTTGGGGGCACATTCTCTAATAAAGCAGCCCACAATCTGTTCATTTTCACAAGACGTCCTGGTGAGGCCTGGAGGTTCCCACAGCACTGAGTTCTCTCCTGTGGCACCAGGATGCTTACTCGCCTGGCACATTGATGTGTTCACCAACCAGGAGGCTCCACTGAGCTTTGGTGTCTAGAGATTTTATTAGGATCTCATTATGTAGGTATGATTGATCGATCATTGGTCATGTGATTGAGCTCCATCTCCAGCTCTGCTCTCCTCCCTGGGGGTAGGACTTATATCATGTGACACAGATGGGGAAGCTATAGTCACGTGGTCTTTCTGACAGGACCTGCCCCATTCTGAGTCAGCTCATAAGCATGACTCATTTAGCCACTCCCACCAAGAGTCACCTCATGAACATAAACTAGCAGACACCACCCTAAATACCAGAGGCACTTGATCACTTGGGAAATTCCAAGAGCTTAGCAGATACATCCCAGGTAAAAGGATAGACAAATTCTTTGCTATACAACAGGCTACCCCCTGGTCTTTGGGCATGGGCCCCTTAAATGAAAACAATCAGAGCTGTTGGAGCATCTGCATTTGGTTGGTGTGGCATTTATATAATAGATAATAGAAGCCCGATGCACGAAATTCGTGCACGGCAGGGGGTTGTCCCTCAGCCCAGCCTGTACCCTCTCCAATCTGGGACTGCTGGAGGGATGTCTGACTGCCCGTTTAGGCCCGATCCTGGTGGGATCGGGCCTAAACGGGCAGTCGGACATCCCTCTCACAATCCAGGACTGCTGGCTCCCAACTGCTTGCCTGCCTGCCTTCCTGATTGCCCCTAACCGCTTCTGCCTGCCAGCCTGATCACCCCCTAACCACTCTGCTGCCAGCCTGGTTGATGCTTAACTGCTCCCCTGCCAGCCTGTTTGCCCCCAACTTCCCTCCTAACCTAACTGCCCTCTCCTGCAGGGTTGATCACCTCCAACTGCTCTCCATTGCAAGCCTGGTCCCTCTCAACTGCCCTCCCTTGCAGGCCTGGTCCCTCTCAACTGCCCTCCCTTGCAGGCCTGGTGCCTCTCAACTGCCCTCCCTTGCAGGCCGTGTGCCTCCCAACTGCCCTTTCCTGCTGGCCATCTTGTGGTGGCCATCTTGTGTCCACATGGGGGCAGCTATATTGTGTGTTGCAGTGATGATCAATCTGTATATTACTCTTTTATGAGATAGGATAGAGGCCTGGTGCACAGGTGGGGGCCAGCTGGTTTGCCCTGAAGGGGGTCATAGATAAGGGTGGGGGTTCCCTTGGGGTGTGGGGCGGCCTGAGCGAGGGGCCTGTGGTGGTTTGCAGGCCGGCCACGCCCCCTGGCAACCCAAGGGGAGGCCCTGATATTTGGAATTTATTTTCCTTCTACAATTGAAACTTTGTAGCCTGGAGCGGAGCCAAGCCTGGGGCTCCGGCAGCCATTTCTGTGGCAGTTAATTCACCTTCTACAATTGAAACTTTGTAGCCTTAAGCGGGTGGGCCCGGCCAGGGTGTGCGGAAAGCTTTGCTTCCCCTGTTGCCGCTGGCAACCGTAGCCTGCTCTCTCAAGCTCCATTCTGCCGCCACTTGTTTGAATTTGTTTACCTTCTATAATTGAAACTTTGTAGCTTGAGTGGAGGCTTAGGCCTGCAACGGCTATGGAAAGCTTGGCTTCCTCTGTTACCTGGGAAACCTTGCTCATTGTGGCTGTAGCCATCTTGGATTGGGGTTAATTTGCATACTCGCCCTGATTGGCTGGTGGCGTGGCTTGGCTGGTGGGCGTGGCTTATGTAGCGGAGTGATGGTTAATTTGCATATTACCGTTTTATTAGAGAGGATAAAGCACTAGTTGCTTTATCAACATGAATATACCTAATATTTAGAGCTAGTGTAGGGCAGGGATAGGAGGCTTTTCTGTTGTTGTTAATCCTCACCTGAGGATATTTGTCCATTGATTTTTAGAGAGACTGGAAGGGAGGGGGAGAGACAGAAACATCAATGTGAGAGAGACACATCGATTTGCTGCCTTCCACACTCGCCCAGCTGGGGCCAGGAATCGAGCCTGCAACCGAGGTACGTGCCCTTGGCCAGAATCAAACCCGGGACCCTTCAGTCCACGGGCCGACACTCTATCCACTGAACCAAACTGGCCAGGGCAGGCATCACGCAACTTCCCAATACATTTGACCATCAATATTAATATCATCTAAGTGGTTCAGATGGCTGTGTGGTTCACTGTGGTATTCAAATCCTCCCACAACCACATCAAAACTACAACTAAACTACAGGACACCATCATTTAGAACTGTCTCAGATCGATCTGAATAGAAGTCCTAAAGCTAAGGATATAAAGAAGAAGCTACATAGAGACTGGTAGGAGGGGTGGAGACACAAAATGGGCTGGTCCCACATTTGAATGTGGCAGATAAAAATCAAGAAAGATATCAGGCCCTACCTGGTTTGGCTCAGTGGATAGAGCATCGGCCTGTGGATGAAGGGTCCTGGGTTCAATTCTGGTCAAGGGCACATGCCCGGTTGTGGGCTCAATACCCAGCAGGGGGGGGGGGGCGGGGCGTGCAGGAGGCAGCCAATCAATGATTCTTTCTCATCATTGATGTTTCTATCTCTTTCCCCTTCTCCTTTCCTCTCTGAAATCAATAAAAATATTTTTTTATATAAAAAGGGATATCAGGCCTGGCTGGCATGGCTCAGTAGTTGAGTGTTGACCTATGAACCAGGAGATCATGGTTTGATTCCCTGTCAGGTCACATGTTCAGGTTGTGGGGCTCAATTCCCAGTGGGGGGCATGCAGGAGGCAGTCAATTAATGATTCTCTCTCATCATTGATGTTTCTTTTAATTCTTTTTTAAAAATATTTTTATTGATTTCAGAGAGGAAGGGAGAGGGAGAGAGAGATATAAACATCAATGATGAGAGAGAATCATTGATAAGCTGCCTCCTGCACACCCCCTACTGGGGATCAATCCCGAAACCCAGGCATGTGCCCTTGACTGGAATCAAATCTGGGACCCTTCAGACCGCAGGTCGACACTACCCACTGAGCCAAACCAGCCAGGGCTATCATTGATGTTTCTATCTCTCTCTCTCCTTCTCCCTTCCTTTCTGAAATCAATAAAAACATAGTTAAAACAATAAAAATAAAGAGGGCTATCAGAACTGTGAAGATCCCCCCTGAGGAGCCAGGAGTTCCGGCTCCACAGCAGGACCCACAGCCCAGAGTCCCAGTGTCGGGAAGAGAAGTCCCCATGACTTCTGGTTGTGCCACCAGCTCAGGGTGTGGCTGAGTGAGACGAAGGCTGCTGGAGTCCCAGGCATTCTTCTTAAAGGGCCAGAACATGGACTTACTTGGACTTACTTGCTCTGAGTTCCAGCACTGGGCCACCAGAGACATATGGGGAGGAACTGAGTTGTCTGGCATTAGGGTGAGAGCTGGAGGGGAAGCTTTCTTGCAGACAGAAGTGCTGGAAGAAGCCATTGTTCCTTTTCTGAGTCCCCCCAAAGCTGGCAGGCAGGCGTCATATCTGAGTCTCCATCATCCTGGCTCACACTGTTAGCCACACCCTGGTGATTCCCTGCCCATCCAACTTTTGGGCCCAATCCAAGCCGTTTCTAGTGACTCTTCCATGCAAATAGCCTGTCTTGGCTCATGCTTTGGACTTCTTAAACCTCTCAAACAAGCAGCATCTGGCCTAAGCATGCCCCGTACCTCTCACTAAGTGGCCCCAGGCCCTGCACTGGCAGCAGCCGACCTTGGTTGGCAGCTTGGCCTCTCTTGGGCACCTCCAAGCCCAGCAGAAGTAGCAGCCATCTGCAGGTTTCTTTATAGCTCATGCCCGGTGGTCCTGGGCAGAACACAGACAGGGGCTGGCTTTTCTTGGCTTGCACCTTCCGGGAGCGCCCAGAGCCAGCTTCAGACCACGTCAAAGCACTACCCAACCTCCTCCACACGGGACACACTCAAGCGGCAGACTCAGCAGCCACCAGAGCACTGAGGTAAGTCCTGCTCCGTGGTGTGGGCCCTGCACAGCTGATCCTCTGTCATGGTCACAGCCAGTCCTTACAGCTGATCAGCCTGAGGGTAAATCCCTCCCATTGACATGCCAATAGCAACCAAGGCTCAACTACAACAGGAGGGTGCACACAGCTAACACGGAGGTCACAGCTGAAAGGCCCAGCTTGGGTGAACAGGGAGATTGCTCCACTGGGCTCTATAGGACACCGACTACTAGGGCAACTCTACCAAGCCCAGGAGACACAGCAGCTCTGCCTAGTCCATTGAAATAAACACAGGGCGGCAGCCAGAATGAAGAGGTAAAAAAGCACGTCCCAAACGAAAGGACAGAAGAAATCCCCAGAACAAGAGCTAAACAAAATGGAGACAACCTACCAGGTGCAGAGTTCAAAACACTGGTTTAAAAAATGCTCCATGAACGTAGGGTAAGAGTAGAGGAACTTAGTGAGAACTTCAACAAAGAAATAGGAAACATAAAAACGGAACTAGAAAACATAAAAAAGAACCAGTCAGGAGTCAGAACCAAGATAGGTAAACACTGGTACTTGCTGCCTCCCACAACCACATCAACATACAAAACAACCATCATTCAGAACCACCTGAAATGGGGCTGAATGGAAGTCTCATAACCAGAGAAGTAAAGAAGAAAGCACGTTGAGACTGACAGGAGGGGTGGAGGTGCAGAACGGGCTGGGCCAACACCCACCTGTGGCAGCTGTTTAATCGGGAGAAATATGTAGGCTGCAGAGGCCTCCCATGAGGGGCAAGGAGTCCCAGCCCCACACAGACCCGCCGCACAGGGTTCCAGAGCTGGGAGGAGAAGCCCCTGTACCTTCGGCTGTAAAAACCAGCACGGATTGTGGCTGAGTGACAGGGAGGCTGCTGGAGACTCAGACTGTTCTTCTTAAAGGGCCCGTGCACAGACTTACTTGGACTCGCTCTCTCTCTCTGAGCTCCAGTACTGGGGTAGTGGCTTGGCAGGGGCAGGGACCCAGGGACATATCGGGAGGAACTGGATTGTCTGGCATCAGAGCAAGAACTTGGGGGCAGCTTTCTCCCAGATGGGGGTGCTTGCAGGGGTCATTGTTCTTACACTGAGACCTCCCCTGTCATAGAGCTGACTGGCAGCATATCTGAGTTCCCACCAGCCTGGCTCTCAATGTTTGATCTGTCCTGGTGATTCCCTGAGATAACGCTCCACCCAATTTGCAGCCCCACCCAAGCTGTTTGCAGTGACTTTTCCATACGAATGGCCTGTCCTGGCTCAGGCTTTAGACTTTCTAAAAATCTCTCAAACCAGCAGCAGCTGGCATTAGCATGCCCCATTCCTCTCAATAAGAGCCCCCTGGGGGCCCAGCAGTAGTATCAGCCTGCCTTGTTTCACAGCTTGGCCTCTCCTGGGCACTTCCAAGCCCAACACAAGCAGCAGCCATCTGCAGATCGCTCTGTAGCTACTGACAGGTGGCCCCAGAGCCAGTGGCTGACTTTGCACCTCCAGTGGGGGCCCTGAGGCAGTGCACCCAGTGGACAGCTTCAGATCACACCAGATTACAACTCTACACATCCATAAGTGACACACTCAAGGGGCAGACTCAGTGAGAAGCAAAGCCCCACTGAAGCAAGTCCTGCTCCATAGGGGTCTCCTGCACAGCTGCTCTTCCACTGTAGTCACAACTGGTCTTCACAGACAATTGGCCTGGGGGTCAGCTACTCCCAGTGACACCAACAGCAACTAAGGCTCAACTACAATAAGACTGCACACAGCCCACACAGGGTGCACCGAGAGTGCCCAGCTCAGGTGACTGGGGAGGCTGAGCCACTGGGCCTACAGGACACCTACTACACAAGGCCACTCTACCAACTCCAGGAGACATAACAGCTCTACCTAATACATAGAAACAAACACAGGGAGGCAGCCAAAATGTGGGACAAAGAAACATGTCACGAAAGAACAGAAGAAATCTCCAGAAAGAGAACTAAATGAAATGGAAGCAAACAAACTACTAGATACAGAGTTCAAAACAATGGCTATAAGGATGCTCAATGATTTTAATGAGAGCGTCAGGGGCTTAGTGAGACTTTCAAGGATCTTAATGAGAATTTCAAGGAAATTAGTGAGAACATCAAAGACATGAAAAAGGACCAGTCAGAAATTAAGCACACACTAACTGAAATAACAAATAATTTACAGGGATTCAACAATAGAGGAGAGGATGCTGAGAATCAAATCACCGATTTGGAATATAAGGAAGCAAAAAACACTCAATCACAAGAGCAAAAAGAAAAAAGAATTAGAAAATATGAAGAGAATGTAAGAAGCCTCTGGGACAACTTCAAGTGTACCAGCATTTGCATCATGGGGGTGCCAGAAGGAGAAGAGAGAGAGCAAGATCTTGAAAAGCTATTTGAAGAAATAATGACAGAAACCTGGTGAAGTAAATTGACATACAAGTCCAGGAAGTGCAGAGAATCCCAAACAAGATGAACCCAAAGAGGCCCACACCAAGACACAGCATAATTAAAGTTAAAGACAAAGAGAGAATCTTTTAAAAAGTTAAAAGCAGTTAGTTACCTATAGGGAAGCTCCCATAAAATTGTCAGCTAAGCCCAGCTGGTGTGGCTCAATGGTTGATCATCAACCTATGAACCAGGAGGTCACAGTTTGACTTCCAGTCAGGGCATATGCCTGAGTTGTGGGCTTGGTCCCTGATGTAGGGTGTGCAGGAGGCAGCCGATCGGTGATTCTTTTTCATCATGGATGTTTCTATCTCTCTCTCCCTCTCCCTTCCTCTCTGAAATAAATAGAAATATATTTTTTTTGTAAACTGTCAGCTGATTTCTCAACAGAAACTTTGCAGGCCAGAAGGAATTGGCAAGAAATATTCAGTGGTGAAAAACAAGAATCTCTACCCAGTAAAACCGAGATTACTCTACCCAACAATGCTCTCATTTAGAGATGAAGGACAGATAAAGAGCTTCCCAGACCAGGACAAGCTAAAGGCGTTCATCACCACCAAACTAGTATTACAAGAAATGTTAAAGGGTCTTCTTTAAAAAGAAGAAGCAAGATAAAAAATATGAATAATAAAATATCAATAAATAAATATCTATCAACAATTACTTTAAATGCAAATGGATTAAATGCTCCAGTCAAAAGTCACAGGGTAGCTGAATGGATAGTAAAATATGACCCTTACATATGCTGTCTACAAGGGACCCACTTCAGATGGAAAGGCACACACACATTGAAAGTAAAGGGATGGATAAAAGAGATTTCATGAAAATGGAAACAAACAAAAGCTGTGGCAGCAATATACTCGAAAGAATAGACTGAAAACAAAATAAATGGACAAGCAGAACAGAAATAGACTCATAGATGCCGAGAACATTTTGACAGTTGCCAGATGGGAGGAGGTTGGAGGGTGAATGGGTGAAAAAGGTGGAGGGATTAAGAAGTAACAATTTGTAGTTACAGGATAATCACGGAGATGTTAAAGTACAACACGGGGAATATAGTCAATAATATTCTAAAAGCTATGCATGGTGTCAGATGGGTAATAGATTTATCGGGGTGATCACTTACTAAGTTATATAATGTCTAATCACTGGTTTGCACACTTCAAACAAATATAATATTGTATGTCAACTGTAATTGGAAAATTAAAAATTAAAAAATAATTTAACCAACAATGTTGGTTAGAGTTTACTGTATTGCACTGTGGTAGATGTGACCTGGAAAAGGACTCAGGGAGTGTGGGCACATTACTGGAGTCCCACACTCAGTAGGAAAAGGACATCAGGGAGGAAAAATGAAGTGATGTGGGAAGAAAGAAAAAGTGTAGTTATACCATCATCTTCCTCCCACGGGAACCATCGTAGAGTTACACCTCCATCCTCTCCCCTCGGTGTCCTAGGTTCCCGCAGGAAAGCAGGGGGATCTATTTAGTTAGGACCCCCCTTCACCGCCTCATGCTGAGTGTGAGCTCACACTTGTGAAGGTGGTAAGCCAGTTCTTGAGACCTACCTTCTCCCTGTTTTAGACAACCTTTGTTTTAGTTGCTCATTCCAAACGTCTATCAAATCATTACTCTGAGAATGAAAGTGTGTTCCTTGGTCTGAAGAGATGTAACTCTGGGGTCCAAAGCGTTGCACTATCTCTTGTTCTGGTCCTTTTAGAATATTTTGAGCATTTGTATCTACCACTGGGCACGTGAGCGCAGGCCAGAGGGCCCCATTTGTGGCTTCTGAGTCTCCACATCAGTCCATTGCCAGCTGTACGCATGCCCTTCCCCCAGGAGTCTGCCCGACAGCCCGCTGCAGCCGTCCCTCTTATTGGCAGACAGACCGTTCTTGTTAGCATTTGGTGCTTCAGCGAGTGCACGTGGAATCTTCTAGATCCAGCCACCTCTGCATTGCTGCAGCCGCCCAGTGTCCATTGGTTTAGGAACCCAAGTGGCCACCTCACACGAGGACACTGAGATAGCCACTGGCTGGCGCAGGTACCTTCTGATGAAGGAAGGGCTTCTTCTGACGAGCATCCATGTCTTCTGCTTTAAAGTACCCCTCAGGTCCCCGCGATGACTCCATGGGACTGTGCCACATGGGGCGTTGCTTTTATAGACGAAGTTTCCATTGGCCTTCTGCTGGACCCTGTGGCCAGGCCATAGCCACTGACTAAGGTAAGTCAAACCCAACACAGTGGCAACCAGGATGATTCAGCTCCCTGAGCACATTCGGTTTTATCATCTTTACCCAGAGTGGCAGCCTCGCAAGCAGCGAGGTCCTGCTCCTCTGGGCACTGCCGTCCCTAACCAAGCAGCTCCCTGCTCCTCTGGGCACTGCCGTCCGCAGCAGGCCGCTCTGCCAGCCCGCTGAGAGCTGTGGAGAGGGCCCACTCTCCAGGTGAGGGCAGTGGAGTCCGGCAGCTCCCTGGGGGTTCCAGTCAGTCCCCGGGGAAGAGCACCCGCTGCTGAAGGGACCCAGATGCCCCCCCGCCTCCCCTAGGAGCTCGTCTCTGCCCAGACCGTTCGTCTCATTACGGTCTCTTCTGGGTGCCTCCCTATGGAGCAGGTCTCCCAGGCATCGTGGGCATTTCAGGTTCCAGGTGACCTTACGTCTGTCAGCCGCAGGGGTGGTTTCCATTCACGTCTGACAGCAGGCCAGCATGGCCTCTCCACTAGCCATTTTCTAGTCCAAAGTCTCCGCAGCCACGCGGGAGGTGCCCCAGGTGTTTGCTCTCTGCCCAGCCTGTGTGTCCAGGGGGCTGTGGCGTGTGGACTCTGGCAGCATTAGCGTTATCACCTGTGGCCTCCAGTTAATATTGCTGATGGCAGATTTGTAAGCCTTTGATTTTATGGCACGAGGCAGGGGAAACACACTGTTTTAAACACTCCAGCTTTCCTCTGCGCTTCCACCTTAACCTCAACTCTTCATCCCGCCATCCTCTCCATCAGACTGTCGCCCCTTTTAGGGTGGCCCCGGGCCTTTGTCACCACGGTGCACGGGGGTCTGTGTCACAGAGTCCAAGACGCTTCTCCACCCTCTGACCATCTTGCCCGCTCACATGCAGAAGGCTCTGAGTGCCCAGCAGGGGGCAAACCTAAGGGGCCGACCCTCTCATCAATGTATTTTAAAATATATATATATGTATTGATTTCAGAGAGGAAGGGAGAGGAATAGAAACATCAATGATGAGAATCATTAATTGACTGCCTCCTGCATGCCCCCCACTGGGGATTGAACTGGCAACTCAGGCATGTGCCCCTGACCGGGAATCGAACCGTGACCTCCTGGTTCATAGGTTGATGCTCAACCACCGAGCCACGCCAGCTGGGCTATCCCTGTGATTTTCCATGGTGTGCTGCAAGCGTTTTAAAACGTGCAACACCTGACTATTTCATCAGGGGCACGGACCCCTTTTCCCTTAGATGGTTAAATTTAAAAAATTACAACAGCCATCACAACAATAGCTGTCTGGTGTGAATGAATCAAATCGGCAGAAAATGTATTTTTGGTGTGCTGCAGAAGTTTAGTGACTTGTTTATGTGTGCCATGAGATGACAAAGGTTGAACATCGCTGGCCTAGCCCATTTGCTTAGGAATCTTCTTCGTTATCTGTTGCTTCAGAATATTTGCTTCTTAGGAAATGGCTCTGAGACCAGTGCCTTGTCCCCAGCTGCCAGGATCAGGGTCTCCCCAGCACACTCCTTGGCCGGTCCTGAGATGGGAAGCTTTGGTTTGAACTGGCCAGGACCCAAGCTTGGCTCATCTCTCACTTTCATTTTTGCTATTGTAAGTAATCATCATCAAGGGGTTGTATTTTTAAACCTTTTCTTATTATTTTTCTTTTTTCTTTTATTTATTACTAGAGGCCTGGTGCACGAAATTCGTGCATGAGTGCAGTCCCTAGGCCTGGCTGGAGATTGAAGCACGAGCATCTGGCCTGGACGGGCAGGTCCCAGCTGACCTCTGGGCCCTGGGCAGCACCTGGGCTCCCGCTCGCACCCTCCTTGTCCTGGCACTGCCCGCTCACCGGCTCCACCATCCCGCCACGGTCCCGCTCTTGTCGGGGCCCATCAGGGCCGGCAGCACCTCCACTGCTGCCTGCTGCCAGCGCCACGTCACTGACACCCGCCATGTTCCACACCATCCCCTGGTGGTCAGCACACATCATAGCAAGTGGTCGAACTCTCGGTCTCCTGGTCGAACTCCCATTCAAATGACTGCCCGAGAGGACAATTTGCATATTAGGCTTTTATTATATAGGACTAGAGGCCCAGTGCACAAATTCGTGCACGGGTGGGGTCCCTCAGGATGGCCTGCGGAGATCAGGCCCCAGATCATGCCCCCAGCCTCGCAGCCCTGCAGCACGTCTGGCACCCTCCTTGGCCTGGCGCTGCCCCCTCACCTGCTCCACCATCCCGCCACGGTCCCGCTCTTGTCAGGGCCCATCGGGGCTGGCAGCGCCTCCCCTGCCGCCTGCTGCAAGTGCCGCATTGCTGACGCCCGCCATGTTCCGCACCACCCCTGGTGGTCAGTGTACGTCATAGCGAGCGGTCAAACTCTCGGTCTCCTGGTCAAACAACCACCCAAGGGGACAATTTGCATGTGGATTGTTTTATTGTTGCCTCTATTACAGATGTCCCCCATCCCCCCCAATTTGCCTTTCTCCCCCTCCCCCTGCCTAGGCCTTCACCACCCTATTGTCTGTGTCCATGGCTGTGCATATATGCACATGTGTTCACTGGTTAATCTTTCCCATCCTCCCCACTCTACTCCCCTCTAAGATCTGTCAGTCTGTTCCATGCATCCATCCCTCTAGTCCTATTGTGTTCATCAGTTTATTTTGTTCATTAGATTCCACTTATGAGTGGGATCATGTGATACTTGTCTTTCTCTGACTGGCTTATTTCGCTTATCATGATATTCTCCAGGTCCATCCATATTGTCGCTTCTTTTTTACAGCTGTCCAGTATTCCATGGTGTAGATGTACCACAGCTTTTAATCCACTCATCTACTCATGGGTACTCAGGCTGTTTCCAGATCTTAGCTACTGTAAATTGTGCTGCTGTGAACGTAGGGGTGCATACATTCTTTCTGATTGGTGTTTCAGGTTTCTTAGCATGTATGCCTAGGAGTGGGATCGCTGGGTCGAAAGGCAGTTCTATTTTTAGTTTTTTGAGGAATCTCCATACTGTTCTCCACAGTGGCTGCACCAGTCTGCATGCCCACCAGCAGTGCACGAGGGTTCCCATTTTACTTTGCATTTTCTTATGCGCTCAGTGAGCCAGCGCCCCAGGGGCTGCATCCATGTCTTTAAATTCCGTTGGTGGTTGTTACCTTCAGCACAATCCCAGCACAACTGCGGTTCCAAACGCTGGGTGGCCCTGTGGCCGCCAGGAGTGAAAGGTCCTCATCCTCTGCCTGTCAGCTCACTCTCCCCGAGCCCCGAGGGCCAGTGAGTTGAGGGCATCCTAGGAAGTCGCATGTTTTCTGACACTCACGGCAATGCTCCCTGGCACTAACCCGCTGGCTCTGGGCAGGGCACAGTCCCCAGTACGGCTGCCCTTCCTCAGGCACCGATGCCTCGCTCAGGGGCCCACGCTAACCCCACTTCTGACCAACTGGCCACAAGTCCAGGAGTTTACACCAGACCCTCAGCTTGACGTTTGGCTCTGTAGCGTCTTTGTCACCTGAGCCCGGGGCCATGCCCGATATTTCATGCTAATAATGGGATTTATGGCAGAGGCCAAGGGTCACCCACTATCACTCTGACCTTCAGAGACCTGGAGCCTGAGTGACTAAGGTCAGCCATGTGGACACGCCGTCCCCCTGGAACTGATCCCAGGAGGAACCCTGGAGGCATGGCCCGGTGAGCTCCCAGGCTGGCCACACGGTGCGGCTGGCACATCGCGGCTGGGAAACGCCGTGTCTGTATCCATCAGTGCAGCGGCCCCAGAGCGGAGCGGGCCTCCTCTTCTCTGGCCTCTGGCCCGTCGGCCCCTCACCTTTCCTGACTGCAGTCTGTACCGGTCACCGTGTTAAACTATAGCGATGGAGATGACCCTCTGTGAGCACTGGGAAACCTCTGAAGCTCAGGGTGGGCGTAGGACTCCTGACAGCCTTCTTTCTCTGCTTTCCAAGCCTCATGCTTGACAAAACCCTCGATCACACAGCCTTTCTGAAATCCCTATTCCAACTGCTCAGGACAAAATCTATGAATTATGCCAGATATATCCTTTCCTTTCAAGAGGATATTTTTAAAATTTGATTTCAGAGAGGAAGGGAGAGGGAGAGAGACAGAAACATCAAAGATGATAGAGAATTACTGATTGGCTGCCTCCTGCATGCCCCACACTGGGGATCAAGACCACAACCCGGGCATGTGCCCTGGGAATCAAACCGTGACCTCCACACTCAACCACCGAGCCACAATCAACCATCAGCAAGTCCGATCAGCTCAACCTTCCAAATAGACCCCATACTGAACCACTTCTCGCCTTCCTGGTCCTACCATGGAGGCCCCAGCCCGGCCCCTCTCCCGGGAGCCCCCATCACCTCCCGCCCATTCCCGCATCTGCCCCGCCGCTCAGGCCTCTTCCTGGTCCGGTCCGGTCCCTGCGCAGTGGCCTCAGGGTGTGCGGCAGTCGCCAGGCCTGGACTGTCTTCTCCCAGAACCACCGCTGCGGCTCCTGCACGATTCTTCGCTGCATCGCCTGCTTAGACACCCCTCCCGCTGCAATGCTCTACCCAACCCCAGGAGCACCCCCCTGACTTCATTTTCCTTTTAATTGTGCTTCTAGCGCCGAGTAGCTTCTGTTGTTCGGTTTCTTGCTGGTTGTGTAAGGCCCATGAAGGTGGGGCCTCGTTTTTCTTGTTCACCGAGCAGCCCCAGGGCGAGTGAGAGCTCAGCAGACCTTGGCCAATGGGAGCGGAGCCGCCCTGGGCCTGGGAGGCAGCCGGGCCACTCACCTCCAGGATTTGCAGGTGGAAGCTATGGCCCTGGAAAGCGGTTAAACTTGTCCTTGGTCATAGGGGTCAGAGGTCAAACCCAGGAGCTCTTTCCAGTCCCAGACGCCCCCTCCCACATCCATGCTTGGGAAGTTAGGCAGAACACTTTCTAGAAAAATCCTGAGGACAGCCCTGTGCGGTTCAAGGAGCAGCTTGGAGGGAGGGGAGGGAGGAGGCCTGGATGTGTGCACAGGCGACCTCCAGCAGCGCTCCCCAGGGAGGGTGGCGCTCCCCACACTGGGGCCAGGCCCAGCACAGAGCCTGCTCCACAAGGAACCCAACCTCCTCTCCAGCCCTGCCCTCAGGCCTGAGCCCCATCCCATCCCAACTCTTGACCCTCAGCCTCCCCCACCAGCCCCAGCGGCCATCCCAACTCCTACCTCTGGCGGGGGGAGGGGGAAGGGGAGGCAGGTGCCCACTCCTACCTCTCACGGGGGTGGGGGGACAGGTGCCCACTCCTACCTCTCACGGGGGGACAGGTGCCCAATCCTACCTCTCACGGGGAGGGCAGGTGTCCAATCCTACCTCTCACGGGGGGGCAGGTGCCCACTCCTACCTCTCATGGGGGGCAGGTGCCCACTCCTACCTCTCACGGGGGGACAGGTGCCCAATCCTACCTCTCACGGGGGGCAGGTGCCCACTCCTACCTCTCACAGGGGGACAGGTGCCCACTCCTACCTCTCACGGGGGGGCAGGTGCCCACTCCTACCTCTCACAGTGGGGTACAGGTGCCCACTCCTACCTCTCACGGGGGGACAGGTGCCCAATCCTACCTCTCACGGGGGGGCAGGTGCCCACTCCTACCTCTCACGGGGGGGCAGGTGTCCAATCCTACCTCTCACAAGGCGGGGGCAGCGCCTCCTGGGACCCCAGCCCCAGGCCCAGCAGCAGCAGCAGGCCCAGCTCGCAGGCACTCTCGGGCATGGTGGCCGCGGCTGCAGCCGGTGAGCGAGCTCAGGCAGCTCCTGCCTCTGGGGCACCGCCTGGCCCACCTGCCAAGGCAGCAAAGTCCACGTCGGAGGCGTGGCCACCTGAGGGGTAGCCAAGGAGGCAGCGGTGCCCAGGCAGAGCCAGCAGACGCTGTGAGCGCGGGCAGCGGGATTAGAGTTGCCTCAGGAAGGTCACGCCTGCCTCGGCGTCAGGGAAGACGAGTTAAAGGGGCAGAGGGTGTGCGGGGCCCAGGACGGGCTGCAGCTGGGACCCAGGGTCGATGGGTGGGGAGGGTGCCCACTGCCAGCCACCGCCACCTGAGCAGTGATTGCCCGGATGCCTTCATGATGGTCTGTGGCCTTCCCTTTACGTCCCGGGCTCGCCGTCCAGGATGCCGCTGGTAGGGCCTGGGCAGTGTGGGCCTGCGACAGATGGCCGGGCCCTGTGCCCCCTCCCACCGCCCAAGCCACCTCCACTGAAGTGAGCCTCCTCCTTCCTGCCACCCGCCCCCAGAGGCTCAATACTTCCTTCCTTCCTTTTTGAAAATTTTTATTGTGGTTAAGTACATGCAGGGGTCCTCAAACTTATTAAACTGGGCCAGTTCACTCCTCAGACCGTTGGAGGGCCGGACTGTAGTTTAAAAAAAACTATGAACAAATTCCTATGCACACTGCACATATCTTATTTTGAAGTATAAAAACAAAACGGCAAAAACACCCGCATGTGGCCCGCGGGCCGTAGTTTGAGGACGCCTGAGTACATGTAACACAAAATTTGCCATTTCAACCTGTTTTTGTTGTTGTTAATCTTCACTCAAGTATATTTTTTCCATGGACTTTTTCCCCCTTTTTTCTCCATTGATTTTTTGAGAGAGTGGAAGGGAGTGAGGGGAAGAGAAGAGATAGAAACACCGACATGAGGGAGACACATCCATTGGTGGCCTCCCACATGAGCTCCAGCCGGGCCGGGGATCTAACCTGCAACCCAGGTAAGTGCCCTTGACCATAAATCGAACCCATGACTCTTTGGTGCCTGGCAGATACTCTAATCATTGAGCAGCACTGGTCAAGGCTCACCATTTTTAAGAGCACAATTCAATTCAATTCAATTTATGCCTCATTTACAATGTTGTGCAATTATCACCAACATCTATTTCCAAACTTAAAAAAAATTTTTTTTATTGATTTCAGAGAGGAAGGGAGAGAGATAGAGATATAGAAACATCAATGATGAGAGAGAATCACCGATTGGCTGCCTCCTGCACCCCCCACCCCGCACTGGGGGGATCGAGTCTGCAACCTGGCCATATGCCCTTGGCCGGAATCGAACTTGGGACCCTTCAGTCCACAGGCCGACGCTCCATCCACTGAGCCAAACCGGCTAGGGCCCAAACTTTTTTTAATGATCCCACACAAACACTCTATAACTCTTAAGCAATAACTCCTCAGGCCCTTCTCTCCACAGCCCCTGGGAGCCATTATTCTACTTTCAGTCTGGACACATTTGCCTGTTCTCCGTGTGTCTTGTAAGTGGAATCATGCAATGTTTGTCATTTGTGCCTGGTCTATGTCACTTCGCATAATAAAGACTATTCCATTGCGTGTACGTATCCATTCAGCTGTCGGACCGGTGGGTTGCCTTCACCTTTTAGTTGTTTGGATCATGCTGCTGTGACCATGGGTGTAAACGGTCTTGGGGACCCGCGCTCAGTTCTTTTGAGTATGTGCCTAGAGGTAGGCTCGCTGGGACATATGGTGACTCAATGTTTAATTTTTGAGGAACCATCAGACAGTGTTCCACAGTAGCTGTTCCATCTTTCATTCTCCCCAACAGTGCACAATGGCTCCAGTCTCACCATCCTCCCCAACACTTGTTCTTTTCTTTTCTTTTTTTAATATATATATTCTTACTGATTTCCGAGAGGAAGGGAGAGGGAGAGAGAGAGAGAGAAACATCAATGATGAGAGAGAATCATTGACTGGCTGCCTCCTGCACACCCCCTACTTGGGGAGATCGAGCCCGCAACCCCGGCATGTGCCCTTGTCCAGAATCGAACCTGGGACCCTTCAAGTCTGCAGACCAATGCTCTATCCACTGAGCCAAACCAGTGAGGGCAACACTTGTTCTTTTCTCTGTGTGTGTGTTTTAATGTTTTGCTTTTGTTGTTTTTTAATCCTCATCCGAGGATATTTTTCTATTGATTTTTAGAGAGAGGGAAAGACAGAGAGAAACATTGATGTGAGAGAAACACATCGATTGGTTGCCTCCTGCATGAGCCCTGACCAGGGCCTGGGCCAGGAAGGAGCCTGCAACCAAGGTTCGTGCCCTTGACTGGAATCGAACCTGGGATCCTTTGGTCTGCAGGCCGGCGCTCTGTCTACTGAGCCAAACTGGCTAGGGCTGTGGTTATTTTTTAAATAATAGACATCCTAATGGGTAGGAAGTGATGTCTCATTGTGTTTTTTTTTTTAAAATAAATCTTTATTGTTCAGATTATTACAGTTGTTCCTCTCCCCCCCCCCCCATAGCTCCCCTCCACCTGGTTCCCACCCCACCCTTTGCCCTTACCCCCGCCCCCACTGTCCTCATCCATAGGTGTACGATTTTTGTCCAGTCTCTTCCCACACCCCCCACACCCCTTTCCCCCTGAGAATTGTCAGTTCACTCCCTTTCTATGCCCCTGATTCTATTATATTCACCAATTTATTCTGTTCATCAGATTTTTTATTTACTTGATTTTTAGATTCACTTGTTGATAGATATGTATTTGTTGTCACTTTGTTGTTTATAATTTTTATCTTTACCTTTTTCTTCTTCTTCTTCTTAAAGAATACGCTTCAGCATTTCATATAATACTGGTTTGGCGGTGATGAACTCCTTTAGCTTTTTCTTATCTGTGAAGCTCTTTATCTGACCTTCAATTCTGAATGATAGCTTTGCTGGGTAGAGTAATCTTGGTTGTAGGTTCTTGCTATTCATCACTTTGAATATTTCTTGCCACTCCCATCTGGCCTGCATAGTTTCTGTTGAGAAATCAACTGACAGTCGTATGGGTACTCCCTTGTAGGTAACTAACTGTTTTTCTCTTGCTGCTTTTAATATTCTCTCTTTTGTCTTTTGCTCTTGGCATTTTAATTATGATGTGTCTTGGTGTGGTCCTCTTTGGATTCCTTTTGTTTGGGGTTCTGTGTGCTTCCTGAACTTGTAAGTCTATTTCTTTCACCAGGTGGGGTAAGTTTTCTGTCATTATTTCTTCAAATAGGTTTTCAGTATCTTGCTCTCTTTCTTCTTCTGGCACCCCCATAATTTGGATGTTGGTACACTTAAAGTTTTCCCAGAGGCTCCTTACACTATCTCCATATTTTTGGATTCTTTTTTCTTTTTGCTTTTCCGGTTGGGTGTTTTTTGCTTCTTTGTATTTCAAATCTTTGACTTGATTCTTGCGATCCTCTAGTCTGCTGTTGGATCTCTGTATATTATTTTTAATTTCATTCAGTGTACACTTAATTTCTAGTTGGTCCTTTTTCATATCCTCAAGGGTCTCACTAAATTTATTGGCCTTTTCTAGAAAATTCTTGAGTAACCTTATAACTGTGGTTTTGAACTCTATATCCAGTAGTTTGCTTTCCGCCATTTCTTTCATTTGTGACCTGTTTCTTTGTCTCCTCATTTTGGCTGCTTCCCTGTGTTGATAGAGTGGCTTTGTGTGCTAGGTGTCCTATAGGGCTCAGTGCCTCAGCCTCCCCAGTTACCTGAGGTGGACACTCTTGGTGCACCCCTTTGTGTGCACAGTCTTGTTGTAGTAAAGCCTTGATTATTGTTGGTATCACTGGGAGGAATTGACCTCCAGGCCAATTGGCTGTGAGGATCAGCTGTGTCTACGATGGGAGAACTTCTGTGCTGGAGACACCCTTATGAGACAAGACTTGGCTTCAGTGGGGCTATGGTGCTCACTGAGTCTGCCCCCTGAGTGTGTCCCTTATGGATCTGAGGAGTTGTAATCTGGATGGTCCTACTCTGACCCCTGGGTACACTGGCTCTTGGATCTCCAAGGAGGTGCTAATTTAGCCTCTGCCTGAGGCCACCCAGCAGGAGCTACAGAGAGATCTGCAGATTCCTCTTCTTTGTTTGGGTTTTGGAGGTGCCCAGATGAGGCCTAGCTGTGAAGCAATGCAAGCTGCTGTGGGGCCTTGGGCCTTCTTTTGGATGTTAGGGGTCTCTCTGACTCAGCTGCAGTTTGTTAGGTAATTTTAGATTTCAAAGCACCAGGCCATTCATATGCAAAAGCCTCTGCGCTCAGCTTGGATGGGGCGGAATCTCAGGGCGGAGCAAACAGCAATGGCTTCCCATCAGCCCTGCTCTAAGAGGCCCGTGGGTCTCAGTGTCCCACGGTAATTGCTGCAAGCACCTCTGAGAGAAAGCCGCCCTCATGTTTCGCCCACTGCCAGACAGTCCAGTTTCTTCCCGTATGAGTCTGGGTCCCCAGAGTTTCGCCCGGAACTGGAGTTCAGAGCAGTCGGGAGCTTTTGTCTCCCTCCCGATTGAGAAAGCCAGCCGTGTACTCGGTTGCCAGCCCCCTCTGTTCGAGCGCCTCCATACCTCTGCTTTCCGCAGCTCCTCTGAGTCTCCGTAAGCTTTTCTCTTTCCTTCTAGTTGTAGAATTTCCACACAGCCAGCCTTCCTGTGGTTCTGGATGATGTCCATTTTGTCTTTTAGTTGTAGTTGTGGGACAGCAGTTCTGGTGTTTACCATGCCGCCATCTTGGTTTCTCCCCACTCATTGTGGTTTTGATGTGCATTTCTCTAATATTAGTGATGCTGAGTATCTTTTGTGTGCTTATTGACTGTTTGTCTATTTTCTTTGGAGAAATGTTTATTCAAGTTTTTTACCCATTTAAAATTTGTAGTAAGTTTTGAAATTGGGGAGTGTGAGTTCTCAGACTTTGTTCTTAATGTATTTTTTAAAATATATTTTTACTGATTTCAGAGGGGAAGGGAGAGGGAGAGAGAGAGAGAAACATCAATGATGAGCGAGAATCATTAATCAGCTACCTCCTACAGGCTCCACACTGGAGATCAATTCCACAACTCAGGCATGTGCCCTGACCAGGAATCGAACCATGACCTCCTGGTTCATAGGTCGACGCTCAACCGTTGAGCCACGCTGGCTGAGCATTTTTTTTCTAATAAATTTTTATTGTTCAGATTATTACTGTTGTTCCTCTTTTTTCCCCCCATAGCTCCCTTCTGCTGGTTCCCACCCCACCCTTTGCCCTTACCCCCTGCACTGTCCTCATCCATAGGTGTATGATTTTTGTCCAGTCTCTTCCCATACCCCCCACACCCCTTTCCCCCTGAGAATTGTCAGTCCATCCCTTTCTATGCCCATGATCCTATTATATTCACCAGTTTATTCTGTTCATCAGATTTTTTATTCACTTGATTTTTAGATTCATTTGTTGATAGATATGTATTTGTTGTCACTTTGTTGTTCATAATTTTTATCTTTACCTTTTTCTTCTTCTTCCTCTTCTTAAAGAATACCCTTCAGCATTTCATATAATACTGGTTTGGCGGTGATGAATTCCTTTAGCTTTTTCTTATCTGTGAAGCTCTTTATCTGAACTTCAATTCTAAATGATAGCTTTTCTGGGTAGAGTAATCTTGGTTATAGGTTCTTGCTATTCATCACTTTGAATATTTCTTGCCACTCCCATCTGGCCTGCATAGTTTCTGTTGAGAAATCAGCTGACAGTCGTATGGATACTCCCTTGTAGGTAACTAACTGTTTTTCTCTTGCTGCTTTTAATATTCTCTCTTTTGTCTTTTGCTCTTGGCATTTTAATTATGATGTGTCTTGGTGTGGTCCTCTTTGAATTCCTTTTGTTTGGGGTTCTCTGCACTTCCTGGACTTGTAAGTCTATTTCTTTCACCAGGTGGGGGAAGTTTTCTGTCATTATTTCTTCAAATAGGTTTTCAGTATCTTGCTCTCTCTCGTCTTCTGGCACCCCCATAATTTGGATGTTGGTACACTTGAAGTTGTCCCAGAGGTTCCTTACACCATCTTCATATTTTTGGATTCTTTTTTCTTTTTGCTTTTACGGTTGGGTGTTTTTTGCTTCTTTGTATTTCAAATCTTTGACTTAAATTTATGAAAGGCTCTACAAATTTAACATCTGCAAGTTTGAGCATTGCTCACTCTATAGCTCAGCATGGAAAAGCGCTCAGTGAGGGAGAATTTATTAAAGAAACTCTCCTAAGATGTGCACCAGTTCTATTTCAAGATATGCAGAATAAAGATGCAATTATTAAGAGAATATCGGAGTTACCACTCAGTAGAAATATCATAAAAGACCGAATAATGAGACTGAACACAAATGTACAACATCAATTAAAGAGAGACATAAGGAAGTGTAAATATTTTTTGATCTCTCTTGATGAAACTACTGATGCCATATCACATGCTCAGTTGGCCATTATTGGTCGATATTCTGATGGTCTCACAATGAGAGAAGAGTTGTTAAAGTTAGTATCAGTGTCAACAAGTAAATCAGGAAGCGAAACATGTAAGGTTGTTATACAAACATTTCGTGACCTAAGCATTGATATCTCTAAAGTTGTGTCAGTGACGACAGGTGGGGCACCAAATATGGTGGGGGAAAAAGTCGGATTTGTCCAATTGTTTACAGAAGCTATTGGACATCCGATTGTGCCTTTTCATTGTATTATCCATCAGGAGGCTTTATGTGCCAAGACAGGATTCACCGACTTAAACGACTTAATGTCAGTTGTTACAAAAATAGTTAATTTAATAGCTGCTCACCCCCTTCACAAGAGAGAATTTTCGTCACTTTTACTGGAGGTTGATTCCACCTACAGTGGACTGCTGATGTACAATAATGTAAGATGGCTGAGCCGAGGCAAAGTTCTTGAGTGCTTTGTGGAGTGCTTTGAAGAAATTAAGGTATTTCGTGACGATAAGGATCTGGGAAACTTTCCTCAGCTTAATGATGATAAGTGGGTCAACACCCTGATGTTGTTTACAGATCTCTCTGTTCATATCAATGAACTGAACTTAAAGTTACAAGGTTTGGGCAAAAGTATTGACGTTATGTTTGGATACATAAAAGCTTTTGAAAGTAAAGTTAAAATTTTCAAGTGAGATGTAGAAACTAAAACTTATAAGTATTTTCCTCGAGTAACAAAGTATTTTGAGAAGGCCAGTGCAGCTGCACAAAATGAAATGGAACTCTTGCATATGAAGTACCAGCATGTTTTAGACTCATTACTTGACCAGTTTAGTGATAGATTTAGTCAATTTAGAAGTCTAGAACAGACCATGAAAATAATTAAGTATCCTGTTGTAGTAGTCTACAGTAGTTTGGAATTAAATGGTTTCCAATGGATGCAAATTGATGATTTGGAGATGCAACTTGCAGAATTTCAAGACAGTATCTGGGCTCAGGTGTTTGTCGACTTGAGGTCAAAGCTTGAGAATCTGGAAAGGTGCCACTTAGAGAATCAAGAGGAATGCCATTAAGAACAGGAAATTTGGAGTGCCTGGAACCGACTACCAGACACTTTAAGCACCCTGAAAAATATAGCAATGGCTTTACTCACAATTGTTCCCTCTACATACTTTTGTGAGGCCTTATTCTCAGCGTTAAATAATATAAAAACCAACAAAAGAAACAGATTGACACATGAAGTTAGTAGCGCTTGCTTGGGCCTGAAGTGTACAAAATACCAACCTTCAATTGAAGATTTAGCCAATGAAATTCAGCAACAAAAAAGTCACTAATAGTCAGGTTAGTTAAAGAATTTTCCCTCCCCTCACTTACCTTAGTTCACGGCACCCCACACAAGCTAAATAATATCAAGATCAACAAAAGAAACTGACTGACGGATGAACAAAGAAGTCACTAAGCAGGTAAGTTAAATATTTAGTTTTTGGTTTATTAAATACAATTATATATAACAATTATACATTTATGTTATTTAAACTATAAATATCGCGAAATAATGTTTTTTCCTCAAAGTGACACACTACCTGAGTTATGCTCAGTTTTTTGGCGAAGTTTGACACACCAAGCTCCAAAGGTTGCCCATCACTGGCCTAGGAGGATAGCTTGCTATCAGGTAGTGTGGTATCTCCACCTTTGTTCTTCTTTCTCAGGATTGCTGTGGCTATTTGGGGTCTTCTGTGGTTCCATACAAATTTTTGAATTACTTGTTGTAGTTCTGTGAAATATACCATTTATATTTTGGTAGGAATTGCATTGAACCTATAGATTGCTTTCGGTAATATGAACATTTTAATGATGGTAATTCTTCCTATCCATGAGCACAGTACATCCTTCCATTTATTTGTACTTTAAATTTCTTCCTTCAGTGTCTTAGAATTTTCCTAGAACAGTTCTTTTCCCTCCCTGGTTAAACTTATTCCCACATTTATTTATTTTTTTTTGAGGCAACTGTAAATGGGATTGTTTTCTTAGCTTCCCTTTCTAGTAGTCCATTGTTGGTGTATGAAAACGCAACAATATTTATTTCGTATCCTGCAGGTGGGATGGGAGGTGCGCCCAGGCTGAGGGTGCCCGGCTCTGCCCCAGGGACAACATCGGGACCCTGGCCTTGGAGTTGGACTTCTGGGCTGAGAAGAGGAACGTCTCTGTGAGCTTGGGGGGGAAGAGCTACGTCCTGAATCGCTACCACGTCCCTTACGGGGGACCCAGGTGAGGCCCATGTCTTCACTCCTGTGTGTCATCAGGCCCCTGGCCGGAGGGCACGTGACTCGCCCCCTCTCAGATGGCGAGACTGGGGATGGGGCTGCGTCTTAGGAAAGGAGTCCTGGGCTGAAGCTAGTGCGGCCTGCGCCACCTTCCCCTACTCCATGCCACTGGCCTGGCCTTTGGAGACCCCACAGAGTCTGCAGCCATGAGTGCCAACGTGGGACAGTGGGTGCCCGTGGGCAGGATGCCCTGGGTGGTGTCCCACTGTCAGAGGCCCAGGGCCTGGGGCTGGAAAAGGGTGCCTCAGGTCCCCTGCCCCTGCCCCTGCCCCTGCCCCTGTTCCTGCCCCTGTCCCTGCCCCTGCCTCTGTCTCTGCCCCTGCCCCTGCCCCTGTCCCTGCCCCTGTCCCTGCCCCTGCCCCTGTCCCTGCTCCTGCCCCTGCCCCTGCCTCTGTCTCTGCCCCTGTCCCTGCCCCTGCCCCTGCCCCCGTCCCTGCCCCTGCCCCTGCCCCTGCCCCTGCCCCTGCCCCTGTCCCTGCTCCTGCCCCTGCCCCTGGCCCTGCCCCTGCCCCTGTCCCTGCCCCTGGCCCTGGCCCTGCCCCTGCCCCTGTCCCTGCCCCTGCCCCTGGCCCTGCCCCTGTCCCTGCCCCTGCCCCTGGCCCTGCCCCTGCCCCTGCCCCTGCCCCTGCCCCTGTCCCTCACCCTGTCCCTGCCCCTGCCCCAGCCCCAGCCCCTGTCCCTGCCCCTGTCCCTGCCCCTGCTCCTGCCCCTGCTCCTGCTCCTGCTCCTGCCCCTGCCCCTGCTCCTGCCCCTGCTCCAACCACCTCCACCTGCAGATCAGACCACTGTTTTGTTGCCCTCAGTTGTGCATGGCTGGCCTTGGCCACGAGGATGCCTGCCCCCGTGGAATGGGGGGCCCGCGCCCCCGCTGTGAGTGTGTGGTGGCGGCATCTCCGCACTTGGCAGCAGGTTTCCGGAAGGAGAAGGTGCTCTGGGCCGGTGGCAGCAGGTCCTGCTGTCTGTGGTCGCCTCTGCCCCACCTCTCGTTCTCACCTCGCCGCCCGCCGTGACTGCGCTCCCGCCCCCAGGGGACAGGGCCGGGCCCAGGGCGGGGCCTCCGCTCACTCACCCTGCTGGGCCGTCTCAGCACAGCAGGTCCGCCCTGCCGGTTCTCTCTCTCTCCCTGGAATCCAGGGGACCTGCAACGTTCGCTCCCCAAGAGACTTTTTTTTTCAATTTATGTTCACCACAGAAGTTTTAAAAATAAATATTTTATTGATTTCAGAGGCAGGGAGAGGGAGAGATAGAAACATCAATGATGAGAGAGAATCATGGATGGGCTGCCTCCTGCACGCCCCACACTGGGGATCGAGCCTGCAACCCGGGCCTGTGCCCTGACCGGGAATCGAACTGTGACCTCCTGGTCCATAGGTTGACGCTCAACCCCTGACCGCACGGGCCGGGCTCCCTGAGAGACTTCTAGAGCCGAGCGGGGTTCCAGGAGCCCCGAGGCGGGTGAGGGGCTCCCTCCGGGACGGTCTCTGTGGCCGGAGGGGGGCGCAGGTGGTGTGGGACCAGTAGATGCCCCATCTCCCAATCTTTCAACGTGGAAATACATCTTTTTACTTAAAATGTCCCAAAGTCTACGTGTCCCAATGTCCCGTTCTAGCTGGAAACCTGGGGGAGCTGCCTGTGTGCGGAGGAGCGGTAGGAGGAGAGGGCCCACCGCAGGGCGCCCCATGAGGCCTCAGCCGGCCCCTGGGCACGGGGACCCCGCTCACCGCGAGGCCCTTCTCTGCGGAAATCGCTTCAGAGCCAAAGTGAGAAAATGCCGTCACGCGTGGGAGGCCACGGCGATGGATAAACACGGCGCTTGTTCTTCTCCTCTGGCCTGGATCCGCCGCGGCCCAGAGGGGTTCCCTGACCTTCTGGGGGTCCCCTCCCAGGTCTCAGCGCCACGAGCATCATCAGTGGGAAAGCCACACTGAACACCCGCTCAGCTCGGACTTGGCAGCGAAGCCGCGCGGTGTGGGGTGGACAGAGAGGGGACCCCGAGACCCGCAGCCTCTCCTGAGTCCTCGGAGCGGCCCTCCCAGCACCGCCCTGCGGCTCCCGCCGGCCTCGGGGAGCCTCTGCGGCCCTGACCGGCGCTTCTTGGAGAAGAGGGACTAGTCCCCTCGGGCCTCAGCACAGGCTGAGCAGCAGGAAGCGGCTGCTCTCCCGGGCCCCCCTCCAGCTCCAGGCGGCCGGCGGCTGGACAGAGCAGAGGTCAGCGGAAGCCGCAGGAAGGGGCTCGGGGAGAGCCCCGGGGAGAGCTCGCTGTGGCTGCTCAGCTGGTTGCCACGCGATCCCGGCTGGACACGCAGGCAGACCAGCGACTGATCCCTCCCCCACCGATGCCTCTCCCCGTAAGCACGTCCTCAGGTGAGGAATGAGTGAGTGAGTGAGTGAGTGAACGAGTGAACGGGGGGAAGACTCAGCGGGCTTTGCACGTTGCCCCCTGCCCTCCCCACTCCTTCCTGCCTTGGGCACAGGTGACGTGCCTGGCACGCAGAGGCCGCCTGGCACCACCAGGCGATGGGCTGAGGCTGAAGACCACACGCTTACGGCGGAGAGCGAGAGGTGGAGGGAGCCGCCCGGGCCCTGCCCGGCCCTGGGCTCTGGCTGTAGGACAAAAACAAACCCAAGCGGCTGGCGGCCAGGGTCCTGTCACTTTGGGCTGAAGGTCTCTGACGGGCGCAGACTGTCCGGACCCTCCCCGGGCAGCGGGGCCCCGGCTGGAGGCAAGGCAGCGCTCGCAGCTCCCAGGTGCTGGCGATGTCCCGCTCAGGACCTGACTCCGTGGCGCTGCTTGCAGCGCCCTGTGCGCCCTGACACGTCCCTGTATTGTGCTGGAGCTCTTAATACACGTATCTGAAATTTTAAAATAGTCCATCCGCCAGGCCCCCACGGCTCAGGGGTTGAGCGTGGAACTGTGAACCAGGGCGTCAGGGATAGAGTCCCAGTCAGGGCGCCTGCCCGGGTTGCAGGCTGGATCCCAGTCTGGGGCGTGCAGGAGGCAGCTGGTCAATGATTCTCCCTCACCATTGAGGTTTCTCTCTCCCCCGCTCCCTTCCTCTGAAATCATAAAACAATACTGAAAAGAGAGCCCGACGCCAGCCTGGTTTGGCTCCCTGGGGCATAGTCTGGACTGCAGGCGGCCGCGTGCAGCCCCAGGAGCCCGCTCGGACGCAGGGCCAGCTCGCAGGGCAGGGGCGGGCGGTCTGGCTGGTCCCTGGGCCCCAGCACCGAGCCGTGCTGCTCCTCCTCTTAGATCAGCTGCAACCTGCAGACCAGCAGCTTCCGAGTGAGAACCAAACAGGAGGGCAGGCGGGGAGCGAGCTCCTTCCCACTACAGCCAGGCGCTGCTGCGCAGGCGCCTTTGGAGCCCGGCCCGGCGCCTGCTCTCCTCCTCAGTGCGCAGGCGCGGCCTCACCTGGGCGCTGGGCCCCACCCGGCCCTGCACCTGCAGCCCCACCCCGCCCACTGAGACCTCCTGCCTGTGACCGCGGAGGCCGAGGCTGCTCCGAGTGGGTTTCAGACACGCACCCTGGTTCTGCCACATTGGGTCTCCGTGAGCGCAGACAAGTCATGGGGTCTTTTTGAGCGTAGGCTTCCTCCTTGGAGAACTGGGTGGCCGTCTCCCTTTAGAGGGCGTGGTAAGAACGAGATGTGTTTTTTATGTACGCAGATCGTCAACCAGGGTAGCACCTGTGTTGTGAATGGGTAGAGGTGCCCCAGGAAACTCCATTCCAGCAGCTCAGGGGCCGGGAGGACCGTCACCCCACTGTGCAGACCTCAGGTCACAGCTGACAAACCGTGCCGAGGGGCCGGCAGCAGGTGCATTTAAGGTACCAACCGCTAGGCTTCCCCGGGAGGACCTCCGTGTCCGCCAGGCGCCACAGGGCTGCTGCTCAGGAGCCCTCAGGTGCTGAGCCCCGCAGGACACACACCTGTGGCCAGAGGTGGGGAGCCTGTGCCGTCTGAGCACTGCTCCCCAAAACACCGGGAGGCAGACCAGCCAAGCCCGGCCTCGGGGCAGCAGAGTCAGACTGTCGGGGCCTCTGCCACAGCCTGGATGAGCCCAGAAGAGCCGGTTGCTCGGCTCAGCCGTTGGCATGAAAGTGAAGATGGACAAGAGCAACCACTGAAAGCAAGTCCGTCCACAGGTCCTCGCTCAGCCAGAGGAGTGAAGATTCTGTCAGAAACGTGGGGACTTCGTCACAGCAGACATGAGGGGCTCAGACTCAGGTGGGAAGAGGGACTCTCGTCATTCCTCATGGGGAAGGTAATGCTGAGTATGAACACCCATCCCCTTCCTCACAGCCTTGTCAGCGTGGAAACCCATTCCAAACCCCCAGACTTGATTGAGCAAATGCTCCCTGCAAGCCCCTCCCACCGCGAGGCCGGCGTGTTGTGAGATGCTCACTGGAAAGTCAGGCTCCATCTCTCCCCACAGAGGGCACCTCAGCACCCATGGCTTCCTCTGGCATGTTCTCTGCCCTGCGGATTCTTACAAATTCTTACAAGAGGGATGTGGTTTGGTCAGTCGGCGGGGCGCGGGGGTGGTGGTGGGGGGTAGGGAGCAGGAAGGAAGGGAAGGATCTGATGTGGCAACTTCCAGGCTTGGCTCCAGACTTGGCAACTAAGTGAAGGCTGCTCAGGCGATGTGAGGGTGCAGGAGCGTCTTCTTAGGGCTGAGTCTCATTGGTGTGTGTAATACAGACCAGCCCACAGCACAGCTCCTACCCACCAGGCAGACACAGTATCTTGTTCCTTCAGAGTAGGAAAAACTCAGAGCAGATGGAAAAGTTCAGAGTGTAATGATAAGAAGCATAGGTATGCCTACCACCTTGCTTTATCCTATTTTCTTCAGATTTTGTTTTGAAAACTGAAACATTAACGGGTCCAACTGACACATCCTGTCTACCTGTCCTGCTTGCACTCCTGCCCCCCAGGGGAAAGTGCCCCCCCCCATGTCTTTATGCTTTTACTGTATGTATTTGCAAACAATGGATAGCATTGCTTTGCATGTTATTTTTTATTGTTGTGAATATACATAACATCAAATTGACAATTTTCCCCATTTTTAATCTTTTTTTCAGATCCTTGTTTTTCATTACGTTCAGTACGTCATGCCATTCCCTTCTGGCCTGTAGTTTCTGATGAGAAATCAGGTGTCAGCCTTATGGGAGCTCCTTTGTAGGTAACAAATTGCTTTTCTCTTGCTGCCTTTAAGATTCTCTGTCTTTAAATTTTGGCATTTTAATCATGATGTGTCTGGCTGTGGGCCTGTTTGGGTTCTTCTTGCTTGGGGTTCTCTGTGCCTCCTGAACTTGTGTGACTTTTTCCTTTACCAGGTTAGGGAAGTTTTCTGTCATTATTTCTTCAACCACATTCTCTATCCCTTTCTCTCATTCTGCCTCTTCTGGCACACCTGCTATTCTAATATTGTCACATTTCATGTTGTCCCACAGCTCCCTTAAGCTGTCCTCCTGTTGTTTAATTGTTTATTCTTTTTTGTTCTCTGATTGATTTTTTCAACCCTGTCTTCTAATTCACTTATTTGATCCTCAGCTTCCCCTAATCTGCTGTGTATTCCTTCCAATGTGTTCTTTATTTGTGCTGTCATTCTTTATTTCTGTTTTCATAGTTACTATATCTTTTCTCATGCTGTTTAGCATCTTTACCATCATTATTCTGAATACTATATCAGATAAATATCTTATCTCCACTTCATTTATCTCTTCTTCTGGAGAATTCTCTTGTTCTTTCATTTGGGGGTTGTCTCCTCCAGTGCCATGAAGAGAAGTCTCCATAACTTTCGGCTGTGAAAACAGTGGGGATTGTGACTGAGTGACACGAAGGCTGCTGGAGTCCCAGGCAGTTCTCTTAAAGGGCCCATGCATGGACTTACTTGGACTCCCTCCCTCTAGCTCCAGCACTGGGGCAGCAGCTTGAAAGGCACAAGAGACATATGAGGAGGAACAGCAATGTCCAGCATCAGAGTGAGGGCTGGGCTGGGGTGGTGGTGGTGCACAGCTTTCTACCAGACAGAAGTGTTGGCAAAGTCCATTGTTAATTTCCCAAGCCCTCCCCATATAGAGCCTGTCTTGGCACATGCTTCAGATTTTCCTAAAATCTCTCAAACAGGAAGCATCTAGCCTCAGCATGCCCCATACCTCTCGCTAAAAGGCCTCAGGCCCAGCACTGGCAGTGGCTGGCCTTGTTTTGCAGCTTGGCCTCACCTGGGCACTTCCAAGCCCAGCACACGCAGCAGCCATCTGCACATAACTTCGTAGGTTATGCACGGTGGCCCTGGCAGAACACAAGTGGCGGTTGACCTTGGCCTGCACCTCCCAGGATGCCCCAGAGCCAGTGCACCTGGACAGCTTCTGACCACATCAAACATTGATGTGCGAATAACAATCAAGGCTCAACTATAAGAGGAGGGTATACACAGCCCACCTAGGGGGTGCATCTTGAGTGCCCAACTTGGGTGACCAGGGGAGGCTATGCCACTGGACCCTACAGGTCACCTACTACATTAAGCCATTCTATCAAGTCTGGGAGACGTAGCAGCTCTACATAACACAAGAAAAAAACACAGGGAGGCTGCCAAAATGAGGAGACAAAGAAGCATATCCCAAATGAAAGAACAGAGCAAAACTCCAGAAAAAGAACTAAACAAAATAGAGACAAGCAATCTACCAGATGCAGAGTTCAAAACACTGGTTATAAGGATGCTCAATGAACTTAGGGGAAGAGTAGAGGAACTTAGAAATTCAACAAAGAGACAGGAAACATAAAAACAGAACTAAAAAACATAAAAAAGAACCAGTGAGAAATGAAGAATACATAAACTGAAATGAATATATTACAGGCAATCAACAGATTACATAAAGCCAAGAATCAAATCAATGATTTTGAATATATGGAAACAGAAATCACCCAATCAGCACAGCAAAAAGAAAAAAAGAATTAAAAAAATAAGGGTAGTATAAGGAGCCTCTGGGACAACTTTAAGTGTACCCTCATCCGCATTATGGGGGTACCAGAAGGAGAAGAGGGCAAGGAATGGAAACCCTATGTGAAAAAATGACAGAAAACTTCCCTAACCTGGTGGGGGAAATAGACATACAAGTCCTGGAAGCTCAGAGAGTCCTAAACAAGATGAACCCAAATAGGTCCACACCAACACATCATAATTAAAATGCCAAAAGGTTAAAGACAAAAGTTAAAGTAGCAAGAGAAAAGCAGTTAGTTGTCTACAAGGGAGCACCCATGACTGTCAGCTGATTTCTCAACAGAAACTTTGCAGCCCAGAGGGAGTGGCAAGAAATGTTCAAAGTCATAAAAAGGAAGGACCTACAACCAAGATTATTCTACCCAGAGAAGCTATCATTTAGAATTGAAGGTCAGATAAAGAGCTTCACAGACAAGAAAAAGCTAAAAGAGTTAATTGCCACCAAACCAGTATTATATGAAATGTTAAAGGGTCTTCTTTAAGAAGGGGAAGAAAGATAAAAACTATGAACAAGAAAATGGCAATAAATACATATTCCTCAACAATTGAATCTAAAAATAAAAATAAACGAACTAGCAGAACAGAGAACATTTTGAGGGTTGCCAGATGGGAGGGGTGTTGGGGGGCTGGGTAAAAAATGTGAAGGGATTAAGATATACAAATTGGTTGTTATAGTATAGTCATGTGGATGTAAATTACAGTATTGGGAATATAGTCAGCAATATTTTAATAACTATCTATGGTGTCAGATGGTGCAAGATTCATTGGGATGATCACTTAGTAAGCTATGTAATGTCCAATCACTAGGATGTACACCTGAAACTAATAATGCATGTTAATAGTAATTTTAAAAATATAACATGATTTTTCAAAAGTGTATTTCTTCTTTTCCAAATATACAGTCAACCTAGTAAATAGTCACAAGTCCTTTTGAGGAAGTTTAGAAAGGGGACTCAGCTTCCCTTTTATTTAGAGGCTCTGTGTCAGTGAACTGGCTCAAGCCTCAAAACTTCAGAGATGTTCAACAGACTGGCTCAAGTCAGAGTTCTGCTCACCAGATCTAGAGCTTTTCCGTGCATACACATCAAGTAAACCATCAGAAGACTGCCATCTATTCAGTTCTAGGGACACTGTAGTCAATTAGCTAAGGACAAAGGTGTCTACAGATAAGGGTCCCTCTTCAGAACTCCCAGAAGCCTTCTTCTCTTTGTTTGTTAATTACATTCTCATAATTTTAATTCTTATGTATGCCTTTGAGGGCCTATTGTTGCTAATTGCTATAGCCCCTGGATTTGTCCATGCCTTGCTTTTCCGTTACCTGCAGTTTATTCCATGGTACCACTAGCAGAAATTGGAATTATGATACTGTATACCATGGGTTACTCATATCCCATCCCCTGCCTCCCCTCCACCAATCCCCATAGGCTATCATTGATCTCATCAAATACACCCAATCCCAGAATCTTAGTCTAAGAATCTATTTCCTGAGGTCACTTCTGGTCCCAATTACTGTCTGAGTCCCAACACAGAACAGAGGGCACTCTTGTAAAAGGAGGGAATCTGAGGACAGTTTACTTACATACGCCCTATTTACAAAGGGAGAGGTGTAGGAAAACCCAAGTGAGTGGAGGGGGGAAAAGATCCCGAGGCAAAGAAATCCTCAGTACAGTCTGTAATTAGATTAAGTCTTGCACAGTGTGGCAAAAGTAGGTGTACAGTTGTTCATATGGAAATATGGTAATCTATACTAATAAAAGCCTAGGTGGCCCTCACACCCTCGCGAGACGCCCTCAAGTCATCACAAGATGGCCATCACAAGATGGCTGGCAGGGGAGGGCAGTTGTGAGTGATCAGGTTGGCAGGGGAGGGCAGTTGGGGGCGAACAGGCCAGCAGGGGAGGGCAGTTGGGGGCAATCAGGCTGGCAGGGGAGCAGTTAGGTGTCAATCGGGCTGGCAGAGGAGCAGTTAGGGGGAGATCAGGCAGGCAGGCAGAAGTGGTTAGGGGCAATCAGGCAGGAAAGCAGGCAAGTGGTTAGGAGCCAGCAGTCCTGGATTGTGAGAGGGATCAGGCCTAAACCGGCAGTCAGACATCGCTCAAGGGGTCCCAGATTGGAGAGGGTGCAGGCTGGCTGGGGGACACCCCTCCCCAGTGCACGAATTTCATGCACTGGGCCTCTAGTATTACCTAATAGACTAACATGTAAATTGATCGTACCTCCGCTATGCCCACCAGCCAACCAGGAGTGATATGCAAATTAACCCAACAAAGATATGCAAAGATTTGCATAAACAGGCACCGAGCGACTGTGGGTGGGCGGGATGCTTGCGTTGTCACCATGGCAACAACACAGGCGTTCTGTCCCACCCCTGGTCTCTCAGGGCCTCTGGGCCGGAGTGAAAAGTGTGGGAAGTGGTTATAGGGTTAAGCCTCGGACTGACCTGTGGCAGGATCACAAACAAGTTCGTTTGGAGGGCAGACCCCTCCCAGCATAATTAAGCCTGATCCTGTAACTGATCCCTAGATCTTTCCTGGGTAGCTAGTGGGCTGTGGGAGGGGCAGCAAGTGCTGCCAAAATAAGTGAAACTTACAAGAACATTGTTAATTGCCTTGTTTATCCCTGATTATAAATAAAGCCTCAGCTTTGCAGTCTGGATCTGTTCTGTGGCCTCAGCCAGGCACAGAAAGATCCACTCAGCCCCAGCTTTCAAATCTATCTCTCCTCTCTTTATTTCTAATATTTCTCAATCCCTGGCCGCCTCCACTTAGAACCGGTTCGTTCATCTCTCTTTCCACGCGGGACGCGGAAAAGGGAGATCCCTGCCACATCAGGCCCCCGCAGAAAAGGTGGTGCCGGCAGCCAGGGGAAAAAAGGCCCATTCTAGCACGAATCTTCGTGCATCGGGCTTCTAGTTTATAATAATAAAAGGGTAATATGCTAATTAGACCGGACAGCCTTCTGGGTGACCTTCTGGGCGAAGCCTGGGCTGCAAGGGAAGCCTGGGTCCTGAGGGAAGCTGGTGCCAGCAGCCGGAGGAAGGCCTACTCTTGCACGAATTCCGTGCATCGAGCCCTTAGTTAATATGTAATACAGAAATAAACTGTTTTTGCACCCTGGCCCATTTGGCTAAGTTGGTTGGGTGTCATCCTATGCACGGAAAAACTGCTGGTTCAATTCCTGGTCAGGGCACAAGCCCAGGTTGGGAATTCAATTCCCAGTAGGGGAGTACCCCCCTTCTTCTGTCTCTAAAAAAAAAAAAGCTTGCCCCAGCCGGTTTGGCTCAGTGGAGAGTGTTGGCCTGCAGACTGAAGGGTCCCAGGTTCAATTCTGATCAAGGGCACATGCCCAGGTTGTGGGCTCATCCCCAGTGGGGGGCTTTCAGGAGGCAGCTGATCCATGATTCTCATCATTGGTGTTTCTCTCTCTCCCTCTGAAATCTATATATTTTAAAAAATAAGTTTTGTGTACTCACAACTATAAACCTACTTTTGCCCCACGCTGCATTGTTAGTTATACCTAAGTATTTCTTTGGGGGCGGGGGTGTCATTTTTAGTTCTGTCTGAATTTCTCATTTAGGTCTTCTTTCCTCAGTGTTTGAAGTTCTTAGCACACAAATGACACTCGTTAGGTTTATTCCTAAGGAAGTTTTGTGGGCATGTTTGTGTTACTGAAACACCTGGTAAGTTCTGGGAAGTGATGACACCTTGTAGACGAACATTTTTTCTTTCCAAATGATTCTTGGTTTGGTTTAGGCTATAAAAATTGACCAAGTGCCCTCGCCTGTTTGGCTCAGTGGATAGAGCATTGGCCTGCGGAATGAAGGGTCCCGGGTTCGATTCTGGTCAAGGGCATGTACCTTGGTTGCAGGCTCAATCCCCAGTGGGGGTTGTGCAGGAGGCAGCTGATCGATGTTTCTTACTCTCTATCCCTATCCCTTCCTCTCTCTATAAAAAAAAAAAAAAAAAATCAATAAAATATATTTAAACATAAATAAATAAAAAATAAAAATTGACCAAGTGAAATGTGGGTGCTGAGCAGTGTCTAACTGGGCTGGATGAAGGCATCAGATTTTATTCAACGGGCTCCACACTGCTCAGCTCGACAGGAATCACTGCAGCGCGCAGCCTCCTGCTGAAGAACGCACCAAACACACAGCTGGAGTTCCAGTGGGCTTTATTGAGATAAATTAACAAAAGCCAAGATTTTATCAACCATCTTTTCTGAACTTTATAACCTCAGCAGAGACTCTGGTCCACATGTGGATCTACAACGTAACACCCCCCAACAAAAAAGGAAGCCCCACTGGAACATTTGCCAATTAACAGAAAGCCAATTGTCCCTTCCCCCAAATGTTTGCAAAATTTTGAGTCCCCACTGTTCATTTCTCAGTGGAACTGGTCCCTTGTGGCTAGGGACAATGAAATTATACCCCATTTTCATTGAACAAAAATTTTCAGGTTTTAGTTTTGTTTCAAAAAGGGAATAGTGACTTTGTTTCCTCCAGGCATCCCTCCCCCACAACCACTGGTTAAAACACAGTAGCCTGTATCTTCATAACCCAACCCTCCCCTCCCCTGCCCAGCATTGTCTACGGAGAATTTAAATGCACTTCCTGTTGGAATCTGTCAGCTGTGGAGGGGCAGAGTCCAGTGCCAGGCTGGCTCCCGCTGACCTCATGAACTGTTACAGCCTTTGGACCCGTAACTCTTTACCCAAAGATGAGTTTTTAGATCAGGAGACTTTTTTTTTGGATTTTTTAAAACTTTAAGGATATACAGTAGAACCACAAGCTCACTCAAGTTCACCAAAAAGTTGACTAACGTCAACTCCCACCAGGCCAATTATTTTGTTTGACAAAGATATTTTGCCAGAAAATGATTCCACAGTAACAATTTTTAAGATACATACAACGCTGAACAAAGTGGCAAATTAAAATAACATGGCTTAATTCCCAAGAATTTATTTCATCTTTGTTACTCATCTGTAAGGTCCGAGTGTGGCTAAAGGCAATGGCTGAGGCTCTAGCTCCAAAGTGTTTCTAACCCTCAGTGCAGACACCCTCCCTCTGGGGCAGTCACCTCCCTCCCACCCCATAAAAAAAAGAAAAAAATTAAGCCGAGTGATCAGAATGAGATGTCTGATTCCAACAACCGACACTCCGGCTCTGTGCTGAGCCGTCTGTTCTAACCCAGCATGATGGTGTCAGACACAAAGCACATGGCAAAGGAAAGATGCTCCCATCTCATTCTGAAAACAAATACTGATAACCGCCCTCCCCCACCCCCCGCCTTTGGGGCCAAACCCTTATTACGGTGCAGGGCAAACTGGAAAATTTAGAGACGTATTTAGGTTTCTCTCTCCTGTACTTCTTCCCATGGAAGATCATTTTGGAATTTAGTCCAACCCTAAAGGAAAGCAAGTTTCTCCATGTGTGGGGAGAGAAAGACAAAACAAGCCCAGAAGCAGCAAGGTGTGCAGCAGTCCATAACCATCACACAACCACACAACCGCAGGCTGGACAATGGGCTGTTATTTAAATATTCAGAAGAGGGAATAGTTTTCATCCAAGTGAACCACTGGAAAAATATTACCATTACTTAAAATAAACACCCTACACCGGAAGAACACGAAAACAATTTCCAATAGTAACAAATGCTCCTTATTGTGAAGGGGATTTAAAAAGAGAGACTAGGATTTGACCTAGTCCTTAGAGCAGCGGTCGCCAACTTTCGGACCTCACGGACCACCAGCGGTCCGCGGACCACCGGCTGGTGACCGCTGCCTTAGAGCATCTTTCCATTTTACAATTCCTATTCAAGAGTCAAGCACCAAAACTGGACGGCCGCCTGTACAAGACCGTGTCCAATCCCGGTGTCCCAGACAGTTTAAGTGCCACTCCTCATCCGAGGCTGTATTCAGTAATACTTTCACTTTAAAGTCTGTGCTTTAAGAGGGACCCACAGGCATGTGGCACCAAGCAGACAGTCTGAGGATGGCAGAGAGGACTGTGCTGTTTATAGTCACCCGCACTCTAGCGAGATATAAAACTGCATTTATGAGCTTTCTTGCTTTTCTTCTAGAATGATCCCTCTTATCTTGCCAGAGATGGGAGAGAAAGAGAGCGCTGCATCAGTACACAGTAAGATATATATATTTTTTTGGTCAAAAGTTGATGCCTTTTAAATTCCCTCCCTCCTCTCCTCCCTGGGAAAAAAGTTACTCCCTTAACTAGGGCTTGTACTTAGTTGCCAACATTGGCTGGCAGAAGAACCTATGTGGCGTGGATACCAAATAAATGAGCTTATTTGGGGGGGGGGGGGGTTGTACTGTGCAGCTCTTGCTAGTTTTAAAGGGGTTAGGGCTATGTCTGATCAGGAGGCATCTGTAGGATTTTGATCTTCAAGGAATTTTGGATGAGTCACAAATCATTTTTGTTTAGAACTAGACAGTCAAAAAAGCAACTTTGAAAAACTGATTTCTTTATCCAGATGAGTTAAGCATGAAAACATAGGTAGGACTTGTACTATTTTAGGGCTTGGAAAAACAATGGAATATGGAAATCAAATTTTAAAAAATTTTTATTTTGCCTTTTTTTTTTTAAACCCTAGATGCCTCCTGATTGACCTAGTACACTGGGTTAAAAGGGAATTAAAAACGTTTTTTAAAAAAAGTTCACTGGTTTTGATTCATCTCACTCCTTTTGCCTGGAGATCAGGCCAAACATCAAGCATGTTGGGAGGGGCACAATTTAATGCAACACTATTGCCTGTAAAGCACTGCCAGCGATTCACAATGCGAACATGACAGTTCTCGTCACAAAGCTAGGGGTGGCAGGCAGCAGCTCTCAGGGTTGCCCCTTCCTGCAAGTTTACGTGTCCAAGTGGGCGGAGGGCAGCACAGCACAGGAAGTGGCCCACGGAAACGAAGCCCCAGAGCTGCTCCCCTTACCGAAGCCGGTGCCGGCCAATACTGTGAGATGCAAACCCACGCTTTACACAGACACTGCTCAAACACTGCCGCTCAAGGGAGTTTCCACACTGCAATGCAGATTCAGCTTTGTCCCCTTTTGCAGAGCTTAAAAAGTTTCTCAAACTTTTGAAAAGGGGAAAAAAGCAAAGTCAGAGAGAGCCTTTCAAAAACAACACCACGAATGACAGGTTTTTGAAGTTCCCTTGCTCCCTCGGCAGGCCTCCTCTAAAGATACCGGAGACAGTGTGGCGGCAAACAGCGGAGACTTCTGGGCCCTTTCTCAGCACAGGGTCCCCACAGGAGTCTGCTCACTACAGTAAGAGGTCAAAGTACTTTCTAGAATTTAGTGTTGCGGAAAACTGAGCCCCTCTCATCTTAGCTGCTCCCATAATCACTCTAATCCCCTTAATCCCAGCAACCTTCATCAAAAAAAAAAAAAAAAGATATATATATATATATATATATATATATGTATGTGTGTGTATATATATATATATACATATACACACATATATATATACACACACATACACATATATGAACGCAGAAAAAAACATATTTACAAAGTTTATACAAGTGTACACACCCAGTTTTCTATGGGACACGCTTTGCCACAGAGGAAAGAGGGTCCAGGCTGACAGGCTACACCTCAAGTGCCACAGCCGCGAGTGGAGACGCACGCGAACCAGTCTTCAGTGCCCGTATGGAGCACAAAGGCTTGTTGTACGGCTCCTGCAACGACAGAGACGCTCTTTCCTTGGGAGCAATGATGTTGCGTCTACTCAGCCCAGAAGAAATTTTACTTGGGATTGTGTGTTGTTTCTTAAATACATGTATTTACAGTGCGGATGAACTGCAGTTGCATATCAACTCCTCCACTTAAAGAAAAAAAAATGGTGCTTAACATTACTAATAGGCTTCATCCTTCAGCCCTGGGCTTGAGTACTGGGTCGAAAGGGAAGAGAGACTTCAACGTGAAACCAAAATGAAATAAAAAGTTTTAAAAAGAAAAAAAGAAAAAAAAAAAAAAAAGGAAAGAATTACTATTGTTGATTCCTTGGGCTGTGTCTAAAAGATGATATTCTGAATGGTCTCATAGCATAAGGCACTTCGCACAAATAAGTAATAAGCTCTTCAGGCTTAAAAAACGGATGAGTCATCAGGGAGAAGTTGAAATGCACAAGAGTCAGCTGTTGGAGAATTCGGAAATAATAGACAAGCTTGTGTGTTCATCAAGATTCTTCTCTTTTTAGGGTTTCTCCCTTCTCTTCTTTCTCCTCCTTCCTTGTCCCTCTTTCCCCAGAAAACATTTTTAAAAATCCAGCAGTTAGTGCAACTAATGTTCAGTCAGCACACAGTGCAAACAAGTGGAACAAAAAAGGTAAATTCCTTCTTTTCAGCTTTTTTCTCTTCACCAGTTAAAAAAGAAAAAAATGTCTGAGTTCTTTTAAGTCTTCATAGTTCCAAAATAAAAGATGAAAAACCCACAAAGAGAAGAGCATCCCCCCCAAAATGATGTGTCACAGATCCAAGCAAGCCTTCTTTAGTTTGTCAAAGCCTAAGGAAAGAAGAAACCTAAAATTAATATCTGTGAAAACAATATGAACTAGGGTGTACAGGTTTTTACATCCCCATTCCAAATACTCTCTCTGTTATAGCGTCTACTCAACTCTTGCCTACTGTAGAGGCCATGCAGGATTAAGGAGTATCTGCCGGCATTCTAGAGGCAGAATGAGAGCCTGATAGTTTTGGCCTCAGCCAGCAATCATTCACAACACTTAAAGCAACTTTTTTCCTCAACCTTACACAAACCTAATAGCTTGCCAATATTCTAACAAACAGTGGCTAGCTTTATGTTTAAGAATTGTTTGACATTTAAAATTTTTAAAAAGTGAAAGTAATTTGAAAAATCTAAAAATAACAGGCAAAATGTTTATTGCTAATTTGGAATTCATCAGCTCTCAAGTTAAATCATATTTTCCTTAGAAAAAACTCCACAAGTCTACTTTCCTCTATGTTGAGCCTTGTTTTGGGCATTTCTATCAGAGCTCAATAGTCACCAAAAGATTAAATGAGAGGGAGGTGCAGAAAACCAGAGTGGGCATTTAAAAAGAGATAATTGCCTAGGGCCGTGGTTGGCAAACTTCGGCTCTCGAGCCACATGCGGCTCTTTGGCCCCTTGAGTGTGGCTCTTCCACAAAATACCACGGCCTGGGCGAGTCTATTTTGAAGAAGTGGCGTTAGAAGAAGTTTAAGTTAAAAAAATTTGGCTCTCAAAAGAAATTTCAATCGTTGTACTGTTGATATTTGGCTCTGCTGACTAATGAGCTTGCCGACCACTGGCCTAGGGGGTGTGACTCAGTGGTTGAGTGTCAAACTAGGAACCAAGAGGTCATGGTTAAATTCCTGGTCAGGGCACATGCCCAGGTTGCCGGCTCGATCCCCAGTAGGAGTGCGTGCAGGAGGCAGCCAACTGATGTTTCTCTCTCGTTGATGTTTCTCTCTACCCCTCCTCTCCCTTCCTCTCTCCCCAAAATCAGAAAAACAAATTTTTTAAATATACAAAAATTTAAAAAGACATAAGTCATCCTCATAACCCAATTACACATTTGGCAATAAGGTATTGTAGGTCATTTAACCTGACTTACTGAGGCACCCATTTGAAATGAAGAGTGAATGCCAAGAGATGATTGAATGATGAGGAAAAGAGAACAGAAAATAGTTTCACACTCAAAATTGCTGAAAAATATTCTCTTTGCTTTCATTATTTCTGAAGTCTGAATTTATCTTGGTACTGCTCCCAGTATCACATTACTTAGGAAGACTGTATTCAAGAACAACATTTATAGATTTTCTAATGAGACAGACCACAACTTCACCCAAGAGATAGCTATTTTACTGTCATTTATGCCAACAAGTGTTTTACCACCCTACATTGCTGTTACGGATGCCAGGACATCAAATTGCCCCCAGGAAAGAGGACTTTGATGTCTTTCCTTTCTTTAAACATATGCTCACTTAGCTATTCTGTAGGTACACACATGCTTGTTATGGTTTATCATCTTCTACAGGCTCGCTGTGGTATTCCGCCACATAGAGGCTCTTGTCAATGTTGCTTGGGATAGGTTTAATTTCTGTTCCCAGCTGCTCCTCAATACTTTTCAGGTTGAAGCGATCATCATATGTGATCAAGTTGATAGCTAAGCCAAGATGACCAAAGCGACCTAACAAAAAAAATTTTTTTAATTAATTAAAAAATGAGTTAAATATGAGAATGTGCATGTGTAAGCCTGTAAGCGTCAAAACCATAAAGAGTTAATGTTTTTGTCCAGTGCCACTCTGGGTATAGGAAACTACTCTTCTACTCTCCTCATATTCATATTACTTCCCAAAAGTAAGCACTCTATTTTACCCTTTTCAAAGGACAAAATAGGTGTTTTTATCAAAAGTTGCCAAAATACACATACTAAACAGTAGTTACAGATTATACCAGAAAAGTGAAGTTTCTTCTTCGTTAATTTTACCTCAAATTATGCATATGGTAGTTAACTTTTCTTAATAAGTGTTCTAGAAAAACTAGAAATTAGTCTTAAACACCGAATAACTGTATTAGTTTTAATTCGCTGTTCTCATTGCTACCACACTATTTCACACAAAACCCCACAAAACTTAGTGACTAAACTTCTCAAAAAACAAACAAAAACAAAACAAAACAAAATAACCCCAAACGTCCACAAAGAGCATCTCCTGTCTTTCCTCACCTGATCTTCCAATACGATGGAGATAGGTCTCTGCCAGCTTTGGGAAGTCAAAGTTTATTACCACATTCACAGCTTGTATATCAATACCTCGGGTAAACAAATCTTAAAAAACAATAACAAAAAACCTCCATTATAACTTTCAATATTGAAGCAATTTTAAGCATTTAAGCATGTGTCTTGGTACTATAATACTACTTAACAAATATTTCTAGTATACCTTAACTGCATTCCTTTCACTTAATAATTAAATGCGTTTTCAAATTACTAGCATTACCTTTCATGCACATTATCACAAATAACTTTGTCACAAGTTATCTTTGCCCAATTCTACAAGGAAATTTTAGAAAATGGTCTAAGGCCGTGGTCGGCAAACTGCGGCTCGCGAGCCACATGCGGCTCTTTGGCCCCTTGAGTGTGGCTCTTCCACAAAATACCACGGCCTGGGCGAGTCTATTTTGAAGAAGTGGCGTTAGAAGTTTAAGTTTAAAAAATTTGGCTCTCAAAAGAAATTTCAATTGTTGTACTGTTGATATTTGGCTCTGTTGACTGATGAGTTTGCCGACCACTGGTCTAAGGTAATTGCAAATACAGGAAGAGACCAGGATAACTGGTAAACTCATAAAACAAATCTCAGGAATAACCAGTAATTTTATTTTCTTTAGTCTGTTTTTTGCTGAATTATTTATAGTATGTCTGAGGTAAGCTATTCCCACAATTACTATGCTAATTTAGGCTCTGAAAACTATAAATAGAAACAACAGGCTAATAACTAGGTTTACCTTCTTCTACCAGCTCCTCACTCCAACATAATAATCCATGATGGACATAATAATATTTCAAAAGTATTACTTTGAATCTGTAACTACTTGCTTTAAATGATATTCAAGGCCCTCCTCTATGTTTGGTCTTACCATATTTTTCTAACACATCTCCTCAAAACTTCCTCTCCACCAAACCCATCCACTTCCCTCCCTTGAACCTTTCTCCCAGCCCTCTATGGATCACTTGTGACACCAGTCCAACCCAGTGGTCGGCAAACTCATTAGTCAACAGAGCCAAATATCAACAGTACGACGATTGACATTTCTTTTGAGAGCCACATTTTTTAAACTTAAACTTCTTCTAATGCCACTTCTTCAAAATAGACTCTCTCAGGCCGTGGTATTTTGTGGAAGAGCCACACTCAAGGGGCCAAAGAGCCGCATGTGGCTTGTGAGCCGCAGTTTGCTGACCACGGCCCTAACTTAATCTTACCTAGCTTACAAAGCAGTTAAAATTCCATCTATTCTCAGATAACCTCAGCTAGTTACTTCCCTCTCCTATGAAAATTTAGGATTATTTACTACAGTTGACTCTTGAACAACGTGGGGATCAGGGGCACCTACCCCCGCACAGTTGAAAATCTGTGTGTAACGACTCCCCCTAAATTTAACTATTAACATAACCAACCCTACTATACCAATATCATAGCTGACTAACACATATTTTATGTTATACTAGAGGCCTGATGCACGAAATTCGTGCAAGAGGTTCGGCCCTCATTGCTCGGGCTGCCTCTCGGCCCCGCCCCCGCCCACTGGTCTTCTGGCAGGTCTTTCTGCCATCCGGTCTAATTAGCATATTAGCTCTTTATTATATAGGATGTTTTATATATTGTGTTCTTACAATAAAGATTTTTTCTTATTATCTTAAGAACATTTCCTTTAGCTTTAAAGAAAATGTCAATAACACATTTACTGTATTTATTGAAAAATAACCCATATTTAAGTGGATCCATGCAGTTCAAATCCGTGCTGTTCGACCACTTTATAAAATTCACATTTGCAAATTACCTTCAGTCCCTTATAGATCTAGTCCAAGGCCTGTCTTTGTAAATAAAGGTTATTTTTTTTTTGTTAATCCTCATCCAAGGATATTTTTCCATTGATTTTTTTTTTTTTTAGATAGAGTGGAAGAGAGGGGTGGGGGGAGAGAGAGAGAGAGAAAGAAAAAAAAAAACACATTGGTGTGTGTGTGTGTGAGAAAGATAGAGAAAAACATTGATGTGAGAGACACATTGATTGGTTGCCTCCTGATGGGTTGGGGGTTGAACCTGCAACCTAGGCACATACCCGACTGGGAATCAAACCTGTGACCCTTTGGTGCACAAACCAACACTCTAACCAGTGAGCCCATGCCCATTTGTTTATATACTAAGTGTGCTTTTGAGTTAGAATGGCAGAGCTCAATATCTTGTAACAAGACAACAAGGTGTGCAAAGTCTAAAATATTTAGTATCCACCACTTTACAGATAAAGTGTGCAGGCCCTGCTTTAGACTTTTGTTGTTGTTAATCCTCACTCAAGGGTATTTTTTGTTAATTTTTAAAAAATATATTTTTATTGATTTCAGAGAGGAAGGGAGAGGGAGAGATAGAAACATCAATGATGAGACATGCCTCCTGCACACCCACTACTGGGGGTCAAGCCCGCAACCCGGGCATGTGTCCTTGACCGGAATCGAACCTGGGACCCTCCAGTCCTCAGGCCGATGCTCTCTCCACTGAGCCAAACCAGCTAGGGCTCCATTAATTTTTTTTAGAGAGAGTGGAAGGGAGGGGAAAGACAGAGAGATAGAGCAAACCGGCTAGGGCTAGACTCTTAATGTTGTTCACCTTTTTAACACTCATTAAACCATTGCTCCTTGAAGAAAGGGGTGGTACTTTACAGGTATTTACTTACACGTTTATACATGTTATTCAGTATTAATTTAATGACATTATTGTTCTGAAAAATCAGAAAGAAGGCATTGGTACTTCAAAAACCTGAGGGCAACCTTGCAAGTAATGATTAAATATAAAACCCATTGTCCTGGCTGACTTTGGTCAGTGGTTAGAGCATCATCAAAGGATCTCGGGTTTGATTCCCGGTCAAGGGCACGTGTGGGAGGCAGCCAATCGATGTGCTCCCTCTCTCTTCCCCTCCTTCCTTCCTCCCTCCCTCCCTCTCTCTATAGAAATCAATAAGAAAAATATTCTGTGAGGATTTTTAAAAAGAGCATTAATCACAATAATTTATATCAGTGTATAAGTACAAAGAACATTTTTTTGGGGGGGTATATTTCTCCCCCTGCCTGGGTAGCTCAGTTGACTAGAGTGATGTCCCAATACACATGCAAGAAGCAACCAATGAATGCATAAATAAGTGTTGTTTGACCACTTTCAATACCCTCCCTAAAATCAATAAGTAAAATTAAGAAGAAAAAAATCTCAAACAGGGAAATGCTTAATAGCAAATGACAAATGTGAACATAAATGTATTAATTACAGCTATATTAAACTGTTCTTCAGATGTAAGGCAGAGAAACAAGATAAACAGGAAGGTATGCAAGATATCTGACAGTCCTTTTTATTCATGTAAATTAAATATTCCGCTAAAAATTTCAGTTTATTTCTACAGTAATGTTTTTAAAAACACAAATCTTGAAATATTCTAAATCTTGATTTGGATGCACATGTAAATATTCAAATATACATATGATTTATTTATGTGTTTACCTCAATTTTTAAAAATTCTAGGCTTTCTCTCTGGCCAGAAGACTATTAATCTTATACCAATATTAAGATTATATTCCTAATGTAAAGATGGGAGGAGCTTTAGCTGCTTTGGCTCAGTGGATAGAGCGTTGGCCTGCGGACTGAAGGTCCCAGGTTTGATTCCAGTCAAGGGCACATGTCTGGGTTGTGGGCTCCATCCCCAGTGCGGGGCATGCAGGAGGCAGCTGATCCATGATTCTCTCTAATCATTGATGTTTCTAATCTCTCCCTCCCTCCCTCTTTGAAATCAATAAAAATATATTTAAAAAACGAAAAAGATGGGAGGATACTGAATCCATTTGCGTTGTCTAATTGATTGTCCACCTGCCTCCCGTGTTTTTCTTCATGTTGTGAAAATATAACAAAATTCAGACTAGTTTGCTTCTGGCAAAAAATCAAAAGGCCACAATAAGCAATTTCTAAAACATAGATGGTTTCACAATATAATTCATTTTGTGTATGCTAAATGTTAATTCACTCCTGTATGCTATTCAGAAGACACACAAATCCCAAAATTTGTTTAGAAGGTAGGTAAGACATCAGTGCCAGAACCAGTCTTCCGCAGCGTCAGATATGGAACCTGATTTCAGGAGTTAACCACAGCTCCTTCTCCACTTCAGAAGTTCTGGAAGTGGTACCAGGGTGAGCTAGGCTATGTCACAGGCTCCTGTTGTGTAACATGCACAAATAAGCAGAGCAGAAATAGGGAAAAAGCAATGGATAAAGGAAATAAAAAATACTTACCAGTGCAAACGAGATTGCGGCATAAGCCATTTCGGAAATCATGAAAGACACGATTTCGATGTTCCTAGGAAGAGAGTAATGCATTTGATTTGACCACAACTCAGACACACAGGCCCAAATCCCCACTATTTCTCCTGCACAAAATTTGTTTACACAAATGAGAAGTGAACCAATTCAATATACATATATTTATAAGGTTAAAAACATACCATAAATTGGTTTCCCATGGGCATTAATAAGCAACTAATAATCTCTATATGTTGTATTTATTTTAAGTCAAAGGTATTTAGATTTTTTGCTGAAGTGGATTTCAAGTAACAATTTTCACCATGTTTTTGTATATATACCCTTTAAAAATGTTTCCAACAGATGATGCCAAGTTTGGCTTGACCAAACATCTACTGTTTTACCTTTTTAGTATTATATACAAAAGCTAAAATAACTACTTTCCAATTAAAAAACAAAAATAGAGCATACATAATGATTCTAGGAAGTTATAAATCTAGCATCTGGTAAACTGGCTTATCTTTTGAGCACAAAATTCTTCCATTTTAAAATATTCTCATTAGCTGAATAAATTCATTTCCTGTGAAAATTTCTAACTGCTAGGCGCCTACATGGTGGTATCTGATCCATGACATTAAGCTTCTTTGAAAACCAAATATGAGTTAACTAATTTAAGTTCTTAAACTTGACAAGTCTACAGAAACTGCTTTTCATGAAATTTCACTTGGTACACACACAAATGTCATTATTGTTTTTAATTTATTCTCTGCTAAATAAAAAGTTCAGAAATTTAGAGATTCCATCCTTTTCTTAAGGCAAATAGTAAAAAAAAAAAGAAAAAGGTATTTGGGTTGAGGAGGTTCACAGATACATTAAAAATGTAAAATCCTCAGCAATAATGGAAATGTTCTGTATCTGTACTGTCCAAAACCGTAGGTGATTGTGACATGTAAAGAGGCACTTGAATGTGGTTAATGTGACTGAAAAATTTAAATTGATTTAATTTTAATTCATTTAAATTGCCACATGAGGCTAGAGGCTATTGTATTAAATAGTGCAAAACTAGAGATAACCTGGGGAAAGAAAGGAATAAGTCTGACATCTGTATCCCTCTTGACAGCTGACAGATATGTGGACATTATCTCCATCTCCCTGGAGAGAGAAGAGTATGTATTATTACCCTATTTCACAGTTAGAAAGCTGGGCCTCCAGGAGGTTAAAATGAAGGGTCCTTCATCTACTAAGGAGTAATTTCTTCTTAAACTCAGGACATTTGGAGGAGCATTAAAACAAAATCCCAAGAAATACTCAGATAAAGTGTTTTAAAAATCTGTGCAAGTTCTAGTTTGACACTCACCTGCCTCATTTTAGCATGGATATAGAAGCAAGAATAACCCAGTTGAGAAATCTTCTTGGCTAGCAATTCAACTCGCTGAGAGGAGTTACAGAAAATGATCGACTGGTTTATCTGAAGCTGAGCACAGGGGGGTGGAGAGGGAGAGACATGAGTGGGAAAACACCTTTACTTACTTTGCACATCTTGAAAATATTGACTGGCAAACAAATGTTAAAACCATGGTCTATGACAGAGAGTTTTATGACACAAAAGATGCAAAACTATAAAAATTGTAAATACTATTCATTTCCTTAATATTTGCAGATACTTTATAAGTTTTATTGTAGCACAGTATATTTCATAAGGGCACACAATTGCCAGCAAGAACAAAAAATACAACAGTTGCTGCAAATACTGAATTAGTGAATAAAGAACCATTGCTCCTAGGATAAATACAGGGTAGTTCCTGTGAACATCTGGTCACAAGTTTTTTTGTTTTTTAAAACTGGTATTAGAGAGAGGAAGGGGGAGAGAGAAACATCAATTGGCTGCCTCCCGCATATGCCCCGACAAGAGATGGAACCTGAAACCTGGGTACATGCCCTGACCTGGAATTGAACCTGCCACCTTCTGGTGTACAGCATGACACTCCACTGAGCCACACTAGCCAGGGCTGGCCATGAGTTTTTCATCAATGAATCAATAGCCTTGGTTTTATGTTACTGTTTAAAGACACCTTATTTATTCATGGTCAACAGCACCATAACTCATGCCTGTGCAAGCGAAGTTTATTTAATACACATTTCCTCTGCGAGGCACTTTGGTGCACTAGACAGCACTTTAACACTATGCTTTTAAACAAAAAAGTCACAAAAATGCAAAAAAGATGTGGCATTAAATAGGCCATGAATATGACCTCAGTTGGGAATATGCACAATGACTCAAAATTGTTATGCATGTCCACAAATGACCTCAAAAGCATGCAAGTACCGATTGTGGTTATAAATTTTGGCAAGTACAAATTTGCAAATACAGTACCTGCAAACGAGGACTGACTATAATTACTGCAAACATGAGAATCAACTTTAATTAAGGTCAAACTATTATAAAATTAAATTAAAAGTACCTAAGACTTGTCAATTATACCCCAATTTCAGATCAGCTGAAACTATCTTTCAGGAAAAGCTAAGGACTTTTTAAAAAACATTTAAAGTGGTGGGGAAACTGATACAATGGTGTTTTACTGGGATTAAGTAACAGATAATGTTCAGGAGCCCTGTTCCTTACCCTGGAGAAAAGTGTGTTGAGGCAGTGAACTTTTTGGCGCTCAGTTACATATGCGTAGTACTGGGTTACTCCCTTCAAAGTTAATTCCTCCATCAGGTTAATCTCATAGGGTTTCTGCAAATGGGAATTCTGAAAATAAATAAATAAATAAATAAACAAACAAACAAACAAACAGAAGTCTTATTCTTAAGTGAAAGCAGAGTGTATCTCTTAAACTCAAAATATATCCTATACATCTGTCTGAAAAAAACTATTGCTTTAAGGATGCAGCTTTCTTGAAAACAAATATACACAATCTTTCATGAAGAAATAAATTACAATAAAATGTGAGGTTTAACAGTCAGATTATGTAACTAAGTTATTATTTTATACTCTGTGTACAGGATTAGGCTGTAATCAATTTATATAGCATCAATGGCTGTGTCAGCCTGACACCAAAAAGTGAACAATGAAGAATTTAATCAAATTACTATTTAAAAATTCAGTTAATTTATGCACAACAAACCTTATCAGCTGATAAAAAAAAGCCAAAAACTTAAAAACAATCAGCCTACACTATAGCCCGACAAGAAGATGTAATTGTGAATAACGATGTATGCATGAGTAACAGGATGGCCCCGCTTCCAAGGACATCTGTTTCACACTCACCATGAACTTCTGTACACTAAGAGGGAAAGTAGCGGAATATAATAAAATCTGTCTGTTTTTAGGTAGCGTGAGAATAATATCCTCCATTATTTGCACAAAATCCTGTGACAGCAACTTATCTGCCTGCAGCACAAGAGAAGACAATTTTAAAAACAATCAAACAACGTCAAGGTCTTTGGTTATTACAGCATCACCCACCAAGAGCATTCATGGAATGTTCCTGGTGGTAAACATCAATTTCTCTCCCCCCCACATAACCCGACAGCACCCAGGCACATGCCCAGTGACTCAGAAGGGGGAAAGTCTGTAAAACCCATCGACAGGGGAAATGGTGGCACATTCCATAACAGAATTTTAATATGATTTCCTTTAAAGAGCCAGTATGATATACTGGTTAAAAGTATAAGCTGCAGAGTCAAATTACTTGGATTGAAATCTTGTTTCCTTCAATTTACTACACTGGGAGGTTGCTTAACCAATCAATTCTTCACATTCCACAATTTTTAAATTAGGATGTGTACTCACTACAGTAACTTCACTGGATACCTATCTTACAAGGTTGTTGCAAAAATTAAATTAAAAACAGACAAACATGTAAAGCACTTAGTGTTAAGACTAAGTGAATAATAAATGTTCTCTCATTACTCAAAGAAAAAAACAACACGGATCTGAATTAGACCACAATCAACCTGATCTCTCTATCTAGCTAAAATGCAGACCAAATAGAAAAGTAATTTTATTTCAAAATATTAAGTGATGTACTGTATGTATAAAACACTACTGGGACCCAAGGACACAGAGCTGAGTAAGTTCTTAAAGGCACTTACTACCTACTGAGATAATACATGTAACAGAGACTAAAAAAAACAAATATAAAATATTATACGCTAAATGAGGGGTTAGAGACATTACATGCCTTTTAAGATGTATCACTAAATGGAAAGAGACTTAGCATGAACTTGGTTTGAGGTTATTCAACAACTTCTCATCTTGAAAAATAAAAATAAAATCCAAACTATCTGGCATCCCTAAGAAAGGCACAAGGCTGACCTATTCCTATAAATATCATCTATTGCCTTTAAAGGGCAAAACATGTTTTATAAGCAAATTAGTTTGAACTGACAAAAGTCGTGTTTATTAGAAAATCATAAGGAAAACACAAAGAACCTTTGCTTCAGTCCCTGACAATTCTAAATAAAGCTCAGAATAACACAGAATAGCATCTTTCCAAATGAAGAGACATTACCTCATCCAATACTATCATCTGGACATGATCAACTTTTGCTACTCCTTTCTTGATAAGATCCAGGATTCTCCCAGGGGTAGCTATTACCACGTGCACTACACAAGATTAGAAAACATATTCTCATTAAGTTTAGCTTGGGCAAAAAGGATGTAGTAAAGGCTTGCATACATATATAAACCTTTAAAAATATATATCTACTAGAGGCCCAATGCATGAAATTCATGCATGGGTAGGGTCCCTAGGCCTGGCCGGCAAATAGGGCCAACCTGTGGGAAACCCAGCAGGGCAATCGGGAGGCCCCCTGTGGGCAGCTCCTGGGTTGAGCGTCTGCCCCCTGGTGGTCAGTGTGCGTCATAGCAACCGGACATTCTGCCGGAAGGTCGATTTGCATTGTTGGAGAGGTAGGAATTCAGTAGTCCCTCCTTATCCAGTTTCACTTTCCATAGTCAAATGCAGTCTAGAAATATTAAATGGAAAATTCCAGAAATAAACAATTCATAGGCTTTACATTTCGAGCTATTTTGAAAAATGTGATGAAAACTTGCACCTTTTCACTCAGACCTGCCCAGGATGTAAAGCAGCATCCTTTTGTCTAGTATATCTGCTAACCACCTGATGACTCCACTTAGGAGTCATCTAGGTTGTCAGATGGTTGTACCTCAGTGCTTGTGTTCAAGTAACATTTATTTTACTTAATTAAATGGCCTCAAGTGCAAGAGCGGTGATGCTAGCAATTTGGGGGTGCCAAAGAGAAGTCGGAACATGCATCCTTTAAGTGAAAATGTAAAGTTCTCTACATAAGAAAAAAAAATGTATGCCGAGTTTGCTAAGGTGTATGATGAGAATCAATCTTCTACCCATGAAATTGTGAAGAAAAACAAATTTGTGCTAGTTTTGCTGTCATACCTCAAACTGGGAAACTTATGACCACTGTCCATATAAGTGCTTAGTTAAGATGAAAAAGGCATTAAATTTATGAGTGGTAGATGTGAACTGAGAAAGGCCAAATTCACATAACTTTTATTACAGTACTAGAGGCCCGGTGCACAAAAATTTGTGCGGGGTGTGTGTGTGTGTGTGTCTCAACCTGGCCTGCCCCCCCCCCCCCCCCTTCAGTCCAGGAGCCCTTGGTCGCTGCCCCCATCACCCCACTAATGCTTCCGGCCCTCAGCCCTCGCTTCTTAGCGCTGGCCCCGCTCCCTGCCCACTGGTGGGCGGGGGTGATCTGGGGCCAGGCTGGCTGGGGGAGGGGCTGAGAGAGGTTGAGGCACAGCAGGTTGCACCGTCCAGCCTCTGGGGAGGTGTGGCGCCTGAACTGGGCCTGCGCCGCTGCCTCTGCGGAAGGGGCGGCCCTGGGACCGGGCCACCACGGCCTGTCCCATGCACCTTTGCAGAAGGGGGTGTGGCGCTGCCTTCTCACAGCCTCTGCAAAAGGGGCCGCGGCGCCAGACTGGCCCGCCTCTCCCACGCGGCACCAGCCCATGGCCCTCACAGCCGCTGTGGCTTTGTCCGGATGGACGTCCGGAAGACGTCTGCTCTAATTAGCATATTACCCTTTTATTAGTATAGATATTGCTCTAATTGTTCCATTTTATTATGTTACTGTTAATACCTTACCTAATTTATAATGTGTGTGTATGTATGTGTGTGTGCGCGCGCATGTGTAGGGTTTGGCACTACCCTAAGTTTCAGGCATCCACTGGGGGAGGTGAGGTCTGAGAACATATCCCTTGCAGGTAAGGGGGGACTACTGTAGTACAAAGAGACAAAGATTTGTATTTTAGGATATGGATTTCTACTTCATCTTAGGTTGACTAAGATATACTTATTTGTTTCACCTCTACATGGGACGGGCTCAAGGTTCCCAAATCACTTGCTCCAAATAAGGGGCATATTTCCTTCTTAGGACAATTCCTAATGAATAACAAAAGGCATACCAGGCTTCTAATATAGTGGACTTTTTCAACTAGAGCAATGGTCTTCAGGAAATTGTTATAAGGATCAAATGAGATAATCATTTAAAATAACTGTGCAGTATGAGGACTATAATAACTGATCTAATGACAACCATATGAAAATCTAATATTCTATGTATAATTTTGTATGTAAGATTTCATTGTTTTATCTTTTTTTTTTCCACACAGTAATGTATCATGGAGAACCCTTCATAAAAATTAATACAGACCCGCTTCATTCTTTAATGGCTGTGTGGAATTCCATTCAGACTATCCTCTAATGTTTAGGTTGTTCAATTTTTCAGTACTACAAAACCACAACGTAGTAAACAACCTCGCATTTGCCCAATTCTTTCTTTAGGAAAGATTCTTGAAAATATACATTTATAATTTTGAAACATGCCAACTTGCCCACCATAGAGACTGCATCAATTTATATGCCTATATTGTAAGGCAGCCTATTTTGCCACAAACTCATGTTATTGGTTATTAATTTTTTTTGGTCTTGCCAATCAGAAAGGCACAATATCAATTTGCTGTTTTTATTTACATTTTTCATTTCAATTACTATCTTTTTTATTTTTAAGACACAGAAGGGGGGAGGGAGAGAGGGAAGAAGAGAAGAAGGAAGAGAGAGATAGATAGATATAGAGAGAAATAAACATGAATTGGTTTCCTGCATTCAGGGTTCAAAACCCTCAACCTAGGTATGTGCCCTGACCGGGAATCAAGCCCGCAATCCTTTGGTGCACGATAAAACACTCCAACCAACTGAACCACCTGGCCAGGACCCTTATTCATTCTTAAAAACAATTTTCAGAAGCTACTGAAAGGAAGCACTGTGTATGCAATTACACTCAGAGAGCCAGGTGACCTTGTATCAGTTATTTCCTACCTGTATCGTCAAGCCTCATTATGTCATCACGTAAATTGGTTCCTCCTGTGGTTGCCATCACTTTGGCCCCTCCATGTGTTTGCTGACCTGGATGCAAATTTGACTGACCTGTAGAGCAAGTTCTCTTGTAGGAACAATCACCATTGCTGAAAAATAACAAGCAACAGAGAAAATAGGAAAAATAACATATATTTTAAGAGTTTAAGAAGCTACAGAAATACTGCTCCTTGCAATGTAGATACTCAGCATATTAAAAAGTTAAATCATAATAGGCCTAACCAATTCCAAAACGTCAAATGAACAAAATCCTTAAAAAATTTAAAACAAAAAAAAACCCGCTTAGTGATCCAGATATAAACTTTTCCTAAATACGTTGCTATAAGTCTTGTTCTATTCTCAATTACAAACCTTTAAAGGGTTCCCTATAAGTTGGCAGCTGCTTAAAGTTTATTAATTTAATATTTCAGTAAGAGACTCACTAGTCTAAACACCCAAATAGGGAACTCTTGCCCTAGGTTCATTTACATCACATGAAAGTAGGTAAATGAAAGATGGAAGAAATGATAGTTATAGGTCACAACAGCTGAAAATTAAAAAAA